>NC_065447.1:226367070-227031064 GCF_917563875.1 Diabrotica virgifera virgifera
ATTTTGCAATATTTAGAATTATTGTTTGTCATTTTTTTAAATTAAATTATTAGTGTAAATCTTCTTCTTTCATAAACTATCCAAAGTATTACTGTAACTTCATTTTCTGACTTATGGTGCGGCAAGAAAAAAATTAATTTGGGATAAATAAATTAAATAACTTTTAAACTATTTGACCGATGGCTTTGAAATTTAGGGTACAATTTAAGCACCAGAAGTATCAGCATTACGTGTAATAAGAAGGTTCTAAGTTAATTTTTACATCAGTTATGAATATTTATAAAAACTCAAAATGCAATTGCAATTGAAATTTTCTAAGCGACCAATAACGATAGACATATTCAGCGAACGCCATATTGAAGTTTTTTATACGATATATGAGTTTCTTTCTTACTCTCAAATTTGTTTAAAATGCTTAACTTTTTGGTAGTAGACGAAAAAAGCGAAAATTTACCGTTTTTTGATCTTTATTTGTTTATAACTAATGTATATCATTAAAATCGGCTGCGGGAAACATAAAAGTTAATATTATAGATGTCCATACTATTTAAAAATTTGGTTTTGGCCTGGAAGGGGTTGTGTCACCAACACCATATTTTTTTCCCTTATTTCTCTGAACTACAAGTGAATAGAGCAAAAAGAGCAGCAGGTTGCCTGAATGATACAATATGGAGAAACAAAAATTACGGAAAAGAAATGAAAGGCAGAATCTACAAAACAGTCATCAGTCATCAGACCAATGATGACATAAATCGATGGTAAGACTCTATGGGATAGATCAAGAAGTACAGATATACGACGGAGATGCAAGGTGGAGAACGTTAATAACTGGGTAAGAAACAGAAGAGTAAAATGGAATGACTTCATAAGCCTAATGTTAACAATAATTATAGTAGTGGGAACAGCCAGTAGACCAGGGCATTTAGCACAAAATAAATAATTTTTTAAATACAGCACCTAGAGACTTGCAGTTTTTTGCATTATGTTCAGGATGACGTCAGAAAAAAAGTCTACTATTCAGAAATGGGTGGAAATGCATAACTGCACTGTAAAGTGCATAAAATGCATCCAAAATTGCATAAATATAAAAATAAAGTGAAAATCAGTATAATAAGGAACAAAATTTATTATTAGGGGCGTTTTTGGGGTCACTGAATACGATTACGCCATCAGAACTGACCTCCGGATCACCTGGTGCCCAAGGTCACGGCAAGAGACGTCATCTTCTGGAGTTTCGATGGTTTTCGGCATTAAATCAATGCAAACGGATTACTCGCGAGTTTTAGGGGTCCCTAAATACGAATATGCCATCAGATTTTACCTTCGCAGAACCTGGTGCCCAGGGTCGTTACTAAGGCACATCATCTTCTGGAGTTTCGAGGGAATTCGGCACTAAATTGATGCAACTGGACTATTCGGGGGGTTTTTGAGGTGGTTAAACACGAATACGAATACGCCATCAGAAGAGACTTCTGGATCACCTGGTGCCCAAGGTCACTGCAAGAGACGTCATCTTTTGGAGTTTCGAGGGATTTCGCTATCAAATTTATTCAAACTGATTACTTACGGGTTTTTGAGGTCGCTAAACACGAATATGCCATCAGAATTGGCCTCCGGGGTACCTGGTGCCACGTCATCTTCTGGAGTTTCGAGGGTTTTCGGCATTTAATTGATGCAAATGGATTACTCACGGGTTTTTGGTGTCGCTAAGAGGTGGCAACGTGGCATTAGATAGAAAACAAAGTGTTTTAATTTTCGCCTGTATTTTACCCGATTTTCGCGTGGTGCAGCGAACATTGAATGCTGAGTGAGTGAAAAAGGTAAGGTATAAACTGTGCCCTACCTAATGCAAGAATAATATAAGTAAAAACGGTAAAAAATAGTATAAAATACTAAACGGACAAATAAAAGTGAGGTTAACAGCTAACAGATAAGCTTATAAACACTGGCGAACGCTGGTCAAATTTCAAGCGGTGTTGCCGGATTAAAAAAAAATAGAAACACCTGCCGAAAAACAAAAGCAATTTTGGTGCGTGGATAATTGGGCATACCTCCTCGTGGTTGAAACGGGTGTGCCCAGTTAACGCTACGTACAAAATGGCTGAGAACGAGTATAGTGTGGACGAAAAGACAAGAAAAAGAGGAGATGAATCGGAAGATGAGGCAGACGATAGCAGAAGTAAAAAAGTACATCGGTCGCCTGGGAATGATAGGCAACTAGAAAAAATATTGGAGAGCCTAAATATTATCACAATGGAAATAAGGGAACTAAGAGAAGAGCAAAAAGAGTACAGAGCGGAAATGAAGGAACTCAGACAAGAAAATGAAAAGCTGAAACAGGAAAACAGAGAAACCCAACAAAAAGTGGAAGAATTGGAAAATAAAATAGACAGAATAGAAAAGGACAAAAGACGAAATAATATAATACTGCAGGGAGTAGATATGGATACCTACGATCAAAACATAACAAAAGATAACGTCCAAGATTTTTTATGCAATGCACTAAAAGTTGAGACAAAAATAAAAAGCGCAAGAAAAATTGGAAGTAAATCCTGCTTGATTGAGCTCGAAAATGCAACGGACAAAGAAGAAATTATGAAAAATAAAGGCAAATTGAGAGACATAAAGGGAAAAGAAATATATATTAATGACGACATGGACAAAAATGAACGGATGATACAGGGTAAAATCAGAACGAAGGCAAAAGAGGCTAAATTGGAAGGAAAAAACGTCAAGGTAGGATTTCAAAAAATAAAAATAAATGAGGAGGTATGGACATGGAATAAACATCAGCAACAACTCTTAAAAATAGAAAACCAAAACAGAAACCAAAAAAACTAAACGACGTAAATGAAACGGTAGCAACAACGGCAATGGACAAGGAGACGATTGGGATTAAAAACAAGAAAATGAAAACTAATTTGGGAACATGGAACGTAAGAGGCACTTATGAAACGGGAAAACTTAAAGAATTAATTAGAGAAACAAAAAGATATGAAATAGATATATTAGCTTTACAAGAAACAAAAAAATTAGACACAGAAATAGTAGAAATAGATGATATAGTATTTTTTAAAAGTGGGGGGAATAACAGATTGCTAGGAACAGGCTTTATCATACAGAAAAGATGGAAAACCAGAGTGACGAATTTCAAGCCGATATCAGATAGAATGTGCACAATCAGGTTAAAAGGGAATCAACGAAACATAAGCATAATAAATGTACATGCACCAATAGAAGACGCCACCGAAGAAGACAAAGATGCATACTATGAGCAACTAGAGAGAGAATATGACAGATTACCAGCATTTGATATCAAAATAGTAATGGGAGACTGCAATGCTAAAGTGGGAAAAGAGGATATATATGAAAATATAACAGGAAAATACAGTAAACACGATGTATCAAATGATAATGGTCAACGAATTATAGGTTTTGCCACAGAAAGACAAATGGTAATAAAAAGCACATACCAACGCAGAAAAGATATACATAAAGGAACGTGGATTTCCCCTGACAAAAGGACAATAAATCAAATAGACCACATATTAATAGAGAAGAAGCACGCCCATAATATAATAAATATAAAAAGTATGAGAGGAGCGGAATGTGACTCAGATCACTTTTTGGTAAGAGCAGCCTATAGAATAAATGCTAATATAAAGAAAGACAATCAAAGGGACAAAGAAATCAAAAAACAATTCAACACAGCAATACTAAAAGATAATATGACACAGAAGAAGTACGAGCAACAAATAACCAGCAGACTAAACGAAGAACCAGAAACACTAGACCCGGAAGAAAAGTGGGAAAGCATAAAAGAAGCAGTTTTAAACACCAGTAAAGAAATATTAATTAAAGGTAATAGAAAACAAAAAGCAAAAGAATGGTATGATGAGGAATGTCAAAAAATAGCAGAAGAAATTAGAAAAATAAGAATAAAAAACTTAAGAAATAATAGTGACATTAGCACACAAGAATATAGAGAATTGAAGAGAATTATGAAGAGAACATGCAGAAATAAAAAAAGAAAATACAACGAAGAAAAACTCAAAGTGATAGAGGAAAAATTCCAAAAAAAGGAAATAAGATCCTTTTACCAGGAAACAAGAAAAATGGAAAGGGGATATCAGAAACATAACCCATATATGAAAAATGAGGAAGGAATATTAATAAATGAACCCGGGGAAATAATGAGAAATTGGCAAACTTATTTTACACAACTTTTAAACAAAAACGAAGAAGAAAGGGGAACAATCCAGGAAATTGAAGATGACCATATAGTAATAGAAACACCTACGAGGGAAGAAATAGAAAATGAAATAAGAGGGCTAAAAAACAATAAAAGCCCAGGAATAACGGAAATATCGGCGGAAATGATAAAGGCAGGAGGAAAAAGACTACACAAGGAGATACATAGCCTGATAAAAAGTATATGGGAAACAGAAAGAATGCCAGGAGAATGGACCAGGGCAAGGATATGCCCCATACATAAAAAAGGTGATAAAATGAGATGTGAAAATTATAGAGGTATCGCGTTGCTAGAAGTCGTGTACAAAATATTGACAAACATCTTAAGAAAAAAGCTGAATCAATACACGGAAAAGATATTGGGCGAATATCAGGCAGGATTCAGAAGTAATAGGTCGACGACAGACCAAATATTTGCGTTAAAAGAAATCCAAACTACGTGCTACGAACATAAAATAGCAGTATACGTCCTGTTCGTCGACTTTAAACAGGCCTATGATACGGTAAAGCGGCAACAGATGTACGCACTAATGAAAGAAATGGGCATACCAAGTAAAATCGTCAGGATGGTAAAGATGACTATGGATAACTCCACAAACGAAATAGCATGGAAGGGACATAAATCAAATAATTTTGAAACAAAGGAAGGATTAAGACAAGGAGACCCACTATCAACGACTCTTTTTAATGTAATACTGGAAGGAATAATCAGGAAAAGTAAAATAAGCACACAGGAAACGATTTTTAAAAATGGCCACCAATGTATTGCATTCGCAGATGATCTAACATTATTATCGACAAGTAAGAAAGAGCTAACAAAATTAATGAGCAATATAATAAAACAAGCCAAACCTTTTGGTCTTCTCATAAATAAGGAAAAGACAAAATACATGATAATGGGAGAAACAGATAAAGAAAATGAAGACAATTTCACATTGGAGATAGAAGGAGAAAATGTATGCGCATTTAAAAGAGTTTCAGAATTTACATACCTGGGTGTAAAAGTAGATGAAAAGGGACATGGGGAAGGGGAAATAAAAGCAAGAATAGCAAAAGCAAACAAAAAGTATGGAGCATTGCGTCCATTAATGAAATCCAAAGATGTGTCAAGAAAAACAAAAATAAGAATCTACAAAACAGTTATCAGACCTACAGCTACATATGCATGTGAAACATGGGTGCTTAAAAAATCAGAAATAGACCTTTTAGAAAGATGGGAGAGGAAAATACAACGAGCAATATATGGAGGCGTGAAAATAGACGGTCAATGGAGAAGAAGAAATAATAAGGAACTTGAAGAACTATATAATGAGCCAAAAATAACGACGGCAATCAAAGCACAGAGAATCCGATACTTAGGACACATAGAAAGAATGGGAAAGGCGAGAATGCCAAAAATGGTTCTATTACGTAAGCCAATACAAAAAAGAAGAATAGGAAGACCAAGAAGGAGATGGAAGGACAGCGTATATGAAGACTTAAAACAAAGTAATATTGTAAACTGGAAAGAAAAAAGCTTTGGACAGAAAACAATGGAAGGAAGTGGTGAAGAAATGTATGGAAAGACTATAATGTTAAGTGTAGTATTAAGTGTTTTATACAAACAAATGTAATATTGTATATATTATAGTAGTATAGGATATAGCATTATACATAAATATGTAATAGTAATTGTAAGGAAAAATTAAATCTTTCAGCCCTAGGCCTTCACGGCCTGTTGAGCTTAATAAATATAATAATAAATAATTTTGGTGTCGCTAAACACGAATATGTCATCAGAATTGACCTTCGTAGTACCTGGTGCCCAGGGTCGCTAGAAAGGCACGTCATCTTCTAGAGTTTCGAGGGCTTTCGGTATCAAATTGATGCAAACGGATTACTTACGGGATTTTGAGGTCACTAAACACAAATATGCTATCGAAACCGACTCCCTGTGCACCTGGAGCCCAAGCTCACAGCAGGGGGCGTCCTGTTCTGGAGTTTGAGAAATTTCGGCATTTAATTGATAAAAGTCGATTACTCGGGGGGTTTTTAAGTCGTTAAACACGAATATGCCATCAGAATAGACCACCGTATCACCTGCTGCACAATGTCACTGCAAGGGACGTCATCTTCTGGAGTTTTTAGGGCTTTCGGTATTAAATTGATGCAAACGGATTACGGTGCAAAGGTCTGTCATGATGGCATCTTCGTGTTTAACCACCTCAAAAGCCCCCCGAGTAGTCCAGTTACACCAATTTAGTGCCGAAATTCCTCGAAACTCCAGAAGATGACGTGCCTTTGTAGCGACTCTGGGCACCAGGTACTACGAAGGTCAATTCTGATGATATATTCGTGTTTAGCGACACCAAAAACCCGTGAGTAATCCATTTGCATCAATTAAATGCCGAAAACCCTCGAAACCCCAGCAGATGACGTGACTTATTAGCGACCCTGGGCACCAGGTACCCCGGAGGCCAATTCTGATGGCATATTCGTGTTTATCGACCTCAAAAACCCGTAAGTAATCCGTTTGCATCAATTTGATACCGAAATCCCTCGAAACCCCAGAAGATGACGTCTCTTGCAGTGACCTTGGGCACCAGGTTATCCAGAGGTCTGTTCTGATGGCATATTCGTGTTTAACCACCTCAAAAACCCTCCGAATAGTCCAGTTGCATCAATTTAGTGCCGAAATCCCTCGAAACTCCAGAAGATGATGTGCCTTAGTAACGACTCTGGGCACCAGGTAATGAGGAGGTCAATTCTGATTGCATATTTGTATTTAGGGACCCCTTAAACCCGCGAGTAATCCATTTGCATCGATTTAATGCCAAAAACCATCGAAACTCCAGAAGATGACGTCTCTTGCCGTGACCTTGGGCACCAGGTGATCCGGAGGTCAGTTCTTATGGCGTAATCGTATTCAGTGACCCCAAAAACCTCCAAACAATAAATTTTGTTCCTTAGTATACTGATTTGGATTTTATTTTGTATATTTATGCAATTTTGGATGCATTTTATGCACTTTACAATGCAGTTATGCATTTCCACCCATTTTTGAATAGTAGACTTTTTTCCTGGCGTCATCCTGAACACAGTGCAAAAAACTGCAAGTCTCTAGGTGCTTTATTTAAAAACTTATTTATTCGGGTGTTTTTAGTGCTAAATACCCTGGTCTACAGAGATGGTTAGCCAAGAGGAAGATGGTCAGTATTAAGAACACAAAATCCGGTCTAGGACGTTTCATCGCCGCCAGTTCATCGCCGCCGTTTCGATGCCGCCAGTTAATCGCCGGCCGATTCATCGCCGGCCGATTCATCGCCAGTCAGTTAGTCGCTATCTGATATATTTCCGAATTTTCGATAGTTACATTTATTATTTATTTTTAGTATTAATTAGGAATTCTAGGAAATGCGAGATATGGCCATTCACGTTGCCATACTTAATCTCTTAACTTTTATAATATAAAATATTGTTGTGATCTTGATTATTGATATGAGATAATATTTTTATATGTCATTTAATTTAATCAATGCATTAATAATAATCTAATTAATTTACCAGATCACATATCAATATGTTTTCAATCTCAGGGCTTTTTATAAAATTAATTACTTACATACGTGGCTTCTAAGTATTTCTTAATGGTTCCTAATCGGGATAGGAAAGAAAAGAGTAAAATAATAACACATATGGGTTACAATTGTAATCAAAATATTGTTTATTTTATTTAAATGGCAATCACTGCTTAATATTTGCTATATCTTATTTTTCTTAAACATAACATTTACACATGGGAATCTTATTTTCTTTTGATTTCCAATTGAAAGTTTTTATTAACATTTAACTATTATGATTTATTAGCAACAATTCTATTTAAGTTTGATGAAGCTTTTCTGATATTATTGATTATGTTTCTTCAATTTTAAATGTGGTATTTACTACGAAAAAACCCATACATTCATGTCCAAACAAATGAGACTGACCTTTTTCTGGTGCACTGAGAATGTCTTCACACAAGACCCGTTTCCTGCTATCCTTGGCTGCAATCCAAACCTCGTCCTGGCTTCCAGTAATGTTCTCCTCTGAAACTAGCTCGTATAGCTCTCGTTTCCTGCTTCTGTCGTGATGCTGTGTTCTACCTTTTTCGAAACTGCAATCAGCTACCGGGAACTCTTGGCTCAAGGAGGTTCTTTTACTCTCAACCTGGCCTACCTCTCGTTCTACGATAGATACTCCACACTCACGGAACTACACAGGCTTTCTCACTCTCCGTACACTACCGTCTACTACTCGACTTCACTTCTCGACAGCTCAAAACATTCTCCTCTCTATTTCTCATTCATTCCCCTACTTTCTAAATATCCCTTCCAGATTCACAAATCAAAATTCCACCACCAACTCTCATTCGCAGTATTCCTCAAAACCAATTTTTAAACTTTCTAAATATGCTTAATGGATTTCCAAAAAAAATAGTTAATTCCCATTCTAAAATTACTTTCTATTAATTACAAAATTTAATGATCTATTATCTACTTTCACTAAGTCTTCTTTAGCATCGGCTAATGATTGAACCTTCCGCGAACAACGATAATGACCTATTATCGATTTCACTTTAGTTTTATTTTAAGCGCATTGTTCCGAGTATCGTTTAATCACTTCTTAAAATTAAATATAACAATTTGTTGTATACAGGTTGTTCTAAATTTATATGCCCGTGGTTGAGAAAATTGAAAACATTTTATATTAAATTGAATTCTGTTTATAATTATCTAATTTTAATTTTCATATCAAATAGAAATATAACAAATCCCCGCCTTGTATTCGATAAAATTTATCTGCATTTTTAAATAAATTTTCTCGAGGGCAAAACCAACTCCCTGTATATTTCCTTACTTTAATCTACGTCTTATACCCCTTCTTCTTGTATTACTCTAATTAGTCCCACCTGTAGAGTAATTGTTTCCTTATTTTCAGTGTCCTCATCCTGTGTTAGAGTGTCGGTTATTATGTTGTCTTTCCCTTTTTCCCATATCAATCTTCTGTCTTTTTCTTCAGATTTTTCACATACTTTTACCGTGTATTCTGCATCCTCGTTTTCATATGCCTCCTCTTCAAATGCCACTGTTTCGATCATATCTTTTTCGCTTTCATTTGTTAGCTTTATTTCTTCTTCTCCTGAGCTCATCTCTTCTTTTGAGGAATCCCAGTTTTCTTTTGCTTTTGATACTCTCAATTTTTCTTCTTCTGGGCTCAACTCTTCTTTTGAGGAGCCACAGGTTTCATTTTCTTTTGTCTTTTTCTGACTTTTTCTCCCTTTTCTTCTTTGTCCTTGCTTCGTTGCCAAATTCATTTCCACTGTTTGTTCTTTACCTGATTCGTCCGTATTTTGTTTCTCCTGTTCCTTGTCCTGTTCTTCTTCTTTTTCTTCTGTTAGATTCATCGTATTATTTTTAAAATCTATCACTACATGTTTTTCTGCCAATTCGTCAACTCCTACTATCATGTCATGTGACATGTTTGGCATTATTACACATTGTAGTGCATACATCTTCTTACCCAGTCGTACCATTACTCGTATGCCTTCATTTATAGTTGCCAATGTCCGTTTGTTTGCGCCCACTAAATTTACCCTAGGTATTTTGTAAATTAAATTTGTTAAGTTAACTTCTTCTATTAGTTTTCTGTTGACCAATGTTATTTCTGATCCAGTGTCTATCATAATTTTAATTGGTTTCTCGTTGATAAATCCATCCACAAATTTTAAATCAACTCCATTTTTCTTTTCGTTGTTTCTTGCCAATTTAATAAACTCCTTGGGGTTACAAAAGATTCCTGTTTGATTTTTGGTTTTTAGTGAGCGCCGTCGTGAAAAAACGCCGGTTGCTCATCGTTGTTTATATTTTCGTCATAATGTCTCTCTCCGTCATATTCATCTGTCTGGGTATTATTTACTTCTCTTCTATTTTCTCTTGGTCTGTCGGATCTGTTTCGGTTTTCTCGATATCCCTGTTCATTTTGTCTACCATTATTTCTGTTTTCTTGATTTGAGCGTGTGGTGTTTCTATTCTGGTATTCTCGATTTCTGTCCTCATTCCATTGCCTATTTCTTTGTTCATAATTTCCTCTTCCGTTGTCTCTATTTTCGTTTTCCCTTCTGGGATTTAATTCTCGTCTTGTATAGTCCCTCCTATTTTGATTTCTATCTCTGTAATCCTGTGTTTCTCGGAGCCTGTAATCTTCTCGCGACCTTCTTGATTTTCTTTCTCTTAGACGTGATTCTCTTATTTGTAGGAATTGGCATAAACTATCTATGTCTTTGTAGTTTTGCAATGTGATATGGTCTTCCAGCGTTTCTTCGAAATGTCTTGCAATCAGTTCGACTAATTGTTCCGATGAGTAATTATATTGTAGATGCTTTGCATTATTGTAAATTTGTAAAGCATATGTCCTTTCTGATACACCCATCCTATCATTGTATTTCCCATTTTGCAATTCCTTGTTAATTTCCAATTGTTGAACCTTTCCCCAGAAATAATTCAAAAATTTTTGTTCAAATTGTTGCCAATTGCCGAATTCTTCTTCTTTACTATCGAACCATAGGCTTGCTTCATATTTGAGATGGTTTCTGATAGTTTCTTTTGCTGTTTCGAAATTTCCGATGTGTTGTATTTTCTTTTTCAGGCTATTTATGAACGGCACTGGGTGTAATCTTCTTACATCCCCGCCAAACCTTATCTTCACGTCATCTGTGCTATGTATAACCATTTCTCTTCTTTCTCCGACATTTTGTTGAGTATTGATTTCCGCAATCTTTCTTTCCACTTCTTCTATGTCTGCTTGAATAGCGTTTTGCAACTTGTTTTCCAAACTTTCCATTTCTTTTTTCTGGCAATTCGTTATCTCCTTTATTTTATTTTGAATTTTCATTTCTTGTTCTTTCATCTCGTTTTTCATTGTTGTCAAACATCCTTTTACTTCCTTTTCATACTTTCCTATGCGTTCCTCCATTTTCTTGTTGTTCTCTTCTATTGCTTGTTTCATTTTTTGTTGTGTTTCATCCATTTTTTGATCCAATTTTTGTTGTGTTTCATCCATTTTTTGTTGTGTTTCATCCATTTTCTGATCCATTTTTTGTTGTGATTCATCCAGTTTCTGATCCATTTTTTGTTGTGATTCATCCAGTTTTTGTTCCATTCTTTGTGACAGGAGTTGCATCATTTGTAATATTTTATCTATTCCTGATAATTCTTGCTGTTCTGATGCCATGATTGTCGTGTCTAAAATGTCTTCTTGGTCTGAATTATTCTCTTGATTTGAATGTTCTTTTTGTTTTTTGTTGTCTTTGCTTTGGCTTCTTGTCACAGACATTTGTTTTCAAGAAGTACTGTCCCCGCCAAATATGAAATTTTACTAGTATGTTACCAAGACGACTTTTTCTCACCCAAATATTATAAATTGTCAATAAATATATCAAATGTAATATCGTAAAAATAAAATATTAAATCAGTTATGTAAAATTTGTACCTAAAGAGATCTAAAATTTTATGTTATCAAATGTAAGTATCTCACTTTTTACCACAGGCATATAAATTTTCAAATACCGGCTTTACTCTTTCTATCCTTCAAATTTGCCACTAGAAATACTTTACAATGCCCTCCACGTTGGACGACAGTTGTTGTGATCTTGATTATTGATATGAGATAATATTTTTATATGTCATTTAATTTAATCAATGCATTAATAATAATCTAATTAATTTACCAGATCACATATCAATATGTTTTCAATCTCAGGGCTTTTTATAAAATTAATTACTTACATACGTGGCTTCTAAGTATTTCTTAATGGTTCCTAATCGGGATAGGAAAGAAAAGAGTAAAATAATAACACATATGGGTTACAATTGTAATCAAAATATTGTTTATTTTATTTAAATGGCAATCACTGCTTAATATTTGCTATATCTTATTTTTCTTAAACATAACATTTACACATGGGAATCTTATTTTCTTTTGATTTCCAATTGAAAGTTTTTATTAACATTTAACTATTATGATTTATTAGCAACAATTCTATTTAAGTTTGATGAAGCTTTTCTGATATTATTGATTATGTTTCTTCAATTTTAAATGTGGTATTTACTACGAAAAAACCCATACATTCATGTCCAAACAAATGAGACTGACCTTTTTCTGGTGCACTGAGAATGTCTTCACACAAGACCCGTTTCCTGCTATCCTTGGCTGCAATCCAAACCTCGTCCTGGCTTCCAGTAATGTTCTCCTCTGAAACTAGCTCGTATAGCTCTCGTTTCCTGCTTCTGTCGTGATGCTGTGTTCTACCTTTTTCGAAACTGCAATCAGCTACCGGGAACTCTTGGCTCAAGGAGGTTCTTTTACTCTCAACCTGGCCTACCTCTCGTTCTACGATAGATACTCCACACTCACGGAACTACACAGGCTTTCTCACTCTCCGTACACTACCGTCTACTACTCGACTTCACTTCTCGACAGCTCAAAACATTCTCCTCTCTATTTCTCATTCATTCCCCTACTTTCTAAATATCCCTTCCAGATTCACAAATCAAAATTCCACCACCAACTCTCATTCGCAGTATTCCTCAAAACCAATTTTTAAACTTTCTAAATATGCTTAATGGATTTCCAAAAAAAATAGTTAATTCCCATTCTAAAATTACTTTCTATTAATTACAAAATTTAATGATCTATTATCTACTTTCACTAAGTCTTCTTTAGCATCGGCTAATGATTGAACCTTCCGCGAACAACGATAATGACCTATTATCGATTTCACTTTAGTTTTATTTTAAGCGCATTGTTCCGAGTATCGTTTAATCACTTCTTAAAATTAAATATAACAATTTGTTGTATACAGGTTGTTCTAAATTTATATGCCCGTGGTTGAGAAAATTGAAAACATTTTATATTAAATTGAATTCTGTTTATAATTATCTAATTTTAATTTTCATATCAAATAGAAATATAACAATATATTATAATGATAATCTTTTAAATTTCACGGTCAACATTTCCAACCAAGAGAAACTGTTTCTTAAATTCGAAAAGAACCCAAAATTTCTGTACAAACATTTAGGGGAAGTAGAACAGTAAATATAATAATATTTTTTATCTTTTTAATTGTCATAAGTTTTGAACTGAATTTAACGTCGTGTCGTGTCATCTCCCATAATACAAAATCAACTGACTAACTGGCGATGAAACGGACAACGATGAAACGGACGGCGATGAAATGGACTGGCGATGAACCGGCGGCATCGAAACGGCGGCGATGAACCGGCGGCATCGAAACGGCGGCGATGAACCGGTGGCGATGAAACGTCCCATTCCGACGAAATCAATTGAACGACAACTTACTGGAGGCACATTAAAATAACAGACATAATTATATCTATAAAAACAAGAAGGTAAAGAAGAAAAAAATTGAGCAAAACTGTTTAAACTTTTTTTTAAACAAATTCAAAAATCACCTTTTTTGCCCTGAACATTTTTTTTTATTTTTGGGTGATTCTAAATTAAAAGGTTTCTAGTGATTTTTCTCAAAAGTTGATATTTTTCGAGTTATAAGTGATTTAAAATATGAAAAATGCATTTATACGCATTTTCGAAGATTGAAAACTCATGTAAATTATGAAAGGTTTCCATGTGCCTAAATTGAAGTTTAAATTTTCAATTTCAAGATTATGACAAGTAATAGGGGTTTGTTTTATGGTATCCATGTCAAATCACTCAGGCAAAAAAATTTGGATCTCCGATTTGTCTGAAAATTGGTATATAGCTTCTGCGGGACGTAAAAATAAGATATTTAAGGTCAAAAATTATTCTTCTTCTTTTTTCTCAAAATGTCTATTTTATGCGATTTTACAGTGATTTGGTGTTTATTTAAACAAATTTGCATTTTCTGTCGTAAAGTATCAATGAAAAGCATAATATTTTAATAGAAAGGACTCAAAAATGTCATTATCTGGCATTATAACAAGTTATTTTAAATCAAAACAAGTTTTTGATTAAATTTTATAGTGTAAAAAACGTTAAAATACCGTTTTTTACATTTTCCTCCTTTTCCAAAATACATTATCATCGATTTGCCTGAAAATTTGCCCACGGATAGCCAAAAGATAGAACTTTAAGTGGTTAGAACGATTTGAATTATATTACAATACCAAAAAAGTTACATGCAGTAATATCAGACTAAAAAGTATATATTAGTCCAGTCGGGATAGCATTTGACCTTGAATGCCGAGCTGCCCAAAATTTTATTTTTCTGGTCTTTAGGGGAGTCAATAGTAGCCTTAATTTAAAATCACGAATAAATTCCTCCGTTACGTTAGCCGCCATCTTGATTTTAAAGGAGAACCTGTTTTGCTCAATATCTCTGCCATTTTTAACTTTTCGACAAAAATGGCAGAAACTGAAATAGTTCCAAATAAATCGTATTTACAATTATTACAATTTTTTTTTAACAATTTTTGTCGTGAAGTCGATATTTTCGAGTTAATTTTATTTACAGTAGACGCCTATATTTTTGACTATAATATTGCATGTAACTTTTTTGATATTGTAATATAATTCAAATCCTTCTTAGCACTTAAAGTCCTTTGTTTTGTCTATCTGTGGCAAATTTTCAGCCAAATCGATTATGATGTATTTTGGGAATGGGGAATAATGTAAAAAACGGTATTTTAACGTTTTCTACACTATGAAATTTGATCAAAAGCTTGTTTTGAATCAAAGTAACTTGTTATAATGCCATATAATGACATTTTTGAGTCCCTTCTATCTAAATATTATGTTTTCCATTGATACTTTACGAAAGAAAATGCAAATTTGTATAACTAAACACCAAATCACTGTAAAATCGCATAAAATAACATTTTGAGAAAAAAAGAAGAAGAAGATTTTTTGACCTTAAATATCTTATTTTTACGTCCCGCAGAAGCTATATACCAATTTTCAGACAAATCGGAGGTCCAAAATTTTTTTTGCTCCAAAATTGAGTGATTTGAAATGGAATGACCCTTAATATAGAGCAATGTTTTTCAATTATTAATTATGCGCGTCCACTTGACTGTTAAGCCGCAGCTCATCGTACTACATGATACTTCTCTGTCACACTTATAGATATTATACGTACTTTCCAACAAAAAATTTGACATTTATTAAAATTTTATATCTTATTATTAACATAGTTTTATTTAACAATTTATTTATGTATTCAATTAATTATTGACAATGCGCTAATTATGGAACATAGACGCAGCATTCACAATTATAAAACAACAGTCTATATTAAAATATGTGAGATTACCTACTTGAAATATTGGAATCTTGAAACTGAATGTCTAAACTTCAATTTAGGTACTGACAACCTCAAAAATAATAATTTACATATGAGTTTTCAAGCCTTGAATTTTCAGATTTTAAATCGCTTATAACTTCAAAAATATCAACTTTGAGAAAAAAATAACAGATCTTATCTATCTTTTTTGTTTAAAATCACACAAAAACCTTCAATGTTTTCCAATGCAAAAAAGGTGATCTTTTGAATTAAAAAATAATTTCGCCCGGTACCCTGATTTGTTCAAATTGTAGCAAAGAGACCGAATCCGAATTTTTTCAAACGGGAGCGGCTTCACATTATGGGCTATTTTTGACGAAGGATGAACGTAATTTTAGAACATTGTTCTTAGTCATACTTTCTTGCTTCACTACTTTGCAGTCGTTGTTAAAGTCTAATTTTAATGATGCAAAACGACAGCGGAAAAATTGCAAGGTATTAATTTCTAGACTCATTGTTACGTTAAATTGAATACGAAATACCTAGAATTCATCCATTAGCAGAAAACAATAAATAATAATAGAGACCATCGTTTACAATGCTTAATAAAATATTGATGCAGCTATTGGAACATTCTCTCATTAAAATTACTACTACAAATAAAATATTATAGACGGAGAGCTAGATCCGAAAAATCATCGTCGTAAGTAATATGGAGTTTTTTCTGTGAAATGTGTCCATTGTATATTGACAATTATGACCCCTTTCAGGCTGACACCTCAGTGGATACAGGAAGTAGCAATTAGGGATGAAAGGCGAAAGTTAGTGCAGTCATTAAAGGTTTTCACCTCGTATTTTGTTAAACCTCCATCGATTTGCATGAAAATTAGTGACTAGTTAGAACATACCTCAAGAAACAAAACTGATTTGGTGCCACTTGCACTTTTACCGAAGAGAATCGTCTTTTATGAAGACTTTGAAATTTACATTTTCGCGTCCGCTACGGAAAAGATTTCTTCTGTATACCAGAGAAATCTTTTCGTTTAATTAATATAGATGTCGTACCAAGTGTACTGAAGTCTGGTTATTTTATTATTACCAGAAAGGCCAAAAGCATTTTCTTACACCTCGACCATCCACCTAGATGTTCCTGACGAGAGCTTGACATGAGCTCGAAACACGTCGTGTAGAATATCGGTGGTGGTCGAAGTGAAATAAAATGCAATTGCCGTTTCCTTTCATATCACGGTTCTTCTCCGTTATTGACGAATGTGTAGCGAATAACGTGGCTTTGTAGACAAATCTGTGACACAAAGAGGTGTCTTTTGTCGTTCATCGTCTTTTATGAAGACTTTGAAATTTACATTTTCGCGTCCGCTACGGAAAAATTTCTTCTGTACCAGAGAAATTTTTCGTTTAATTAATATAGATGTCGTACCAAGTGTACTGAAGTCTGGTTATTTTATTATTACCAGAAAGGCCAAAAGCATTTTCTTACACCTCGACCATCCACCTAGATGTTCCTGACGAGAGCTTGACATGAGCTCGAAACACGTCGTGTAGAATATCGGTGGTGGTCGAAGTGAAATAAAATGCAATTGCCGTTTCCTTTCATATCACGGTTCTTCTCCGTTATTGACGAATGTGTAGCGAATAACGTGGCTTTGTAGACAAATCTGTGACACAAAGAGGTGTCTTTTGTCGTTCATCGTCTTTTATGAAGACTTTGAAATTTACATTTTCGCGTCCGCTACGGAAAAGATTTCTTCTGTATACCAGAGAAATCTTTTCGTTTAATTAATATATATATATATATATATATATATATATATATATATATATATATATATATATATATATTTATATATATAAATGTTATTAAAATAAATCAATACTTTTTGAGTTATTAAAGATCAAAGATTTTTCTATTTAAGAGCATATGCGTGAAGTTACGAATGATAAAAAGAACATGTTAATTAATTGTATGTTACTTAAATATTATTTTTATATTATTTCGATATTTAATTGAATTTTTTTTTTTCATTATAAACTGAATACGTCCAGAAACTGGGGGTGTCCAATAATGGGTATATTTGACATATTCGAATACACTTTTACTAAATTTATAATATCGAAATAATATAAAAATAATATTTTAGTAATATACAATTAATTAATATGTTCTTTTTATCATCCGTAACTTCACCCATGTGCTCTTAAATAGACAAATCTTTGAGTGAGTTAGTAATATCTCCGCTCATAATTTAATCAAGGGTACCGATGACGCACGAGTGTCGGCGGTGGTATTTCGTTATTAAATGAACCATTTAAGTACCTGGTACCAGCCGTGTATAAGATGTGCACTGAACGTGTTATAAAATATTAAAAAAATCCCGGGAAATCTGTAAGAATTCCCGGGAATCGGGATTTCCATTTCTTACTGATTTCCCGGAAAATTTGTCGCAGGAATTTCCCGGGAACGGAGCTCTACCTCTCACTTGGCGTAAAAGTAAGAAATGCGATGCTACACGTCTTCTCTGTCCTTTTTTATGGTGTTGAATCGAGTTACTTGAATGAAAATATGTGCAGAAAATTGGCAACATTTTAGATGTACCTACATCGAGGATACTTAAAATTCCGTGGATTGATCAGGTCACAAATGAGAAAGTCCTCAGAAGAATCAAGAAGAACCAAGATGTACTGATCACCAGCAAATCTCGAAAGTGGCGGACAATACTGCGGACACATTATGCGAAATGAATCCAGATAGGAACTTCTACAAGACATTTTCTCTCTCTCTCTCTCTCTTGTCCTTCCCCATTACTAAGGATCGTGATTTCTTCAAATATTCCTAACAATGTTTCTCCATCGTTCTGTATCTTCATCTGCTCTAAGAGCTTCTCAGAATGAGTTTCCAGCTGAATTCTTTATTTGGTCGGACCATCTAGTTGGTGATCGTCCTCTTGATCTTCTCCTCCCCGGAAGGTTTCCAGAAACAATTAATCCCTCCAAACTCTCGTCACCTCTGCCAACCACGTGACCAAAGTATTGCAGTATTCGTAGCAGACATATTCTTTTTTTAATTTTAAGTTGGTTTAGAATGGAAAAGTTTATCCTATGAGCTGTCCAAGGTATGCGCAACATTCTTCTCCAGCACCACATCTCAAAGGCATCAATTTTTTGTGCGTTCGCATGCGCGAAGAGTCCAAGTCTCTGCTCCGTATAGAAATATTGAGAATACAAGGGCATTCACCAGTCTCATCTTGATATTTTGAGAGATTATGCACGGAAAAATATTTGGAAATCTAGGTCAAGGAAAAAGAGGAACATCCTGGTTAAATAATCTCAGAACCTGGTTCAAGACCACATCTGTTTAGCTTTCCTGCGCTGGTACAGGTAAAATAAAGTCTGATGTAATGATCGCCAACATTCGGCACGGATAGACACGTCACATCAAGAAGAAGACGAAATTTGATGAGCTCTTTCCGGTTTTTATTGTCTAAAATTATCAAAAAGTTATTTAGAAAACACATTATTTTTATTATATCGAGGTTGCGGTGCCCGTAGTAGTAAATAATAAATAATCAATAAAACGTCGTTAGTTTCGATAGCTATTTGCGATAACATTTTCTAAAGAATTCTATTTCACGTCACAAATAAGGGTAATTTTCGATAACAGTTTGGCTCTTTTGAATTGGAATGTTTTGAGTTGATAAAATTGTTTATTATCAATGAAAAGCGAAATAAAAATATTGATTTTATAATCGAAAACTATTCTTATTGTTAACTTAAACGATATTATGGGCCCAAACTTACTGTCAATACATAAACTAATTTTTTCTTCGTATATGTATATCTAGACAATTTGAATGCCATTTAACTTATTTACATTATCTTTAGGGGAGTGCATATAGATTTTCACTTCGGAAAAAATCAAACAAGATAGGACTTTTTGTAATTTCATTAAGAAATGTTTAATAAACAACATATCAAAAAGTTCTACTCGAGAAGTGGGTGCTTCATTTTTTTTATTAAACAAATGAACTACGAAATTAGATGTTTTTTTTTTAATAACTCCGAAAATATAAATTTTAGAATAAAACTGACTTGACCATTGGAAAATTCAGAAAATTTTACAAAAAATACCTTATATAAAGAATTTTCTAAAATTAAATCTGTATCTTCTATAATTTTTTATTTATAACGCTAAAGTCACCCTTCTCACAAACATTGGCGCACTGTAAACTAGCGCACGGCGAAGTGCATGGTTGAGTTATTTTAATGTAATTATTTAACTAATGGATCAAATGAAATTTTACAAATCGATCATGAAAGCAGAATAAATAGCTATCTTACGGTTATAATAGAAAGAAATGAAATATATGGGCATAAGTACGGTGTGGGCGGAAAATGAGCCTTACATGAATTTTGTTTACAAATTATTTAAAAATGTGTAACTAATACAATTTTTCGTATAGAACCCTCAATTTTGCACAAATTACCTTTCAAGCATCTTACTAAATGATGCTTCATTCAAAAAAAATCTCAAAAATTTAATTCAAATGATATGACGTCTCAAATGTGTAATTTTTGAAATCTTCGTAGTTTTATAGAATTACCACCACTTTAAGACGGTATTACTCAAGTTTAAGTAGATCTATTACAGTTTTTAAGTGCTTTTTTAAAGCTTAGGATGTATTCTTTAAAATGCACTAAATTATTTTACTTTAAAAATGAAATAAACTATTTATTTTTAAGAAAATTAAGAAAGATAACAAAAATGTAATAAAAAAACCGAAAATTACCAACTAAAAAAATGTTTATACAAAGTGATCAAAACTTTTTTCTGTAAAACTTACCTAAAATACATTTAATAATAAGCTTCAACAATAATAAATGTTCAGCAAAAAAAATGTTTAGCTCTTATACAGTATGTATGCTTAACTTGGAACCTGTTGATAAATTTTTATTATCAGTTTTACGAAAAAAAGTTATTTTTTATAAAATACTCTGCATCGTATATAATCTAAGATGCAATCATCAACTATCAAATTTAATTAATGTTATAATAGGTATGTCAAAAAATATGAATTTCACTCAAGAGTAAAATACGTTTACATTTCACAATATCGAAAATTGTTATTAAGAAAAGTTGTTTGGAATTAAAAAATTTGTTTTAGTGTTCAATTACATCCTTCTGATTAAAATATTGTGAATAATAAAGGCACTTAACTCTTAAGAAAAATCAATATTTTTTACATACCTCGTATAAAATTAAAAAAGTTTGATATCTGATGGTTTTATCTTAGATTTTAGACCAGGGAGAGCATTTTATGAAGAATAACTTTTTTTCGTAAAAGTGATAATAAAATAGTTATCATAATTGTAATAAAATGATGATGAGTATCGGTAATTTGAGAAAAAATTGAAATTTTTTTTTTCGATTAGAATAACGTAATTGTATATTTAGACATAGTTTCTAATTTCAAACAACTTTTCATAATAGCGTTTTTTGATATTCTGGAATATAAAGGTACTTTACTCTTTAACGAAATTCATATTTTTGACATAACTCTTATATAATTGATAAAATTTGGTATCTCATGGACATTAGATTTTTGACTATCTAGAGCATTTTATTGAGAATAACTTTTTTTCGTAAAATTAATAATAAAAAAAGTTTTCCATGTGGTTCCTAGCTACGCAGACACACTGTATAAGAGCTTCTGTATAAGAATTTTCAAATTGAAATGCCATATTCGGCTTCAGCATAATCAAAAACAAAATAGAAACATATTTGATCAAAGTAAAAAGATGAATTTAACGATATTTTTAAAATTATTTATACAAAACAATTGATATTGTTTAAACAATTAATAAACAATTAGCGGCCAAATCTACGAGAAGAACTTTTTACTTTTACATGTATATAAACTAAGAAAAAAAGTTTTAGAAAAATATAAGCTTGTTTGAATTTTTCCGAAACAATGCATGTTTTCGTTATAATTGCACTCCCCTACTTGTATCGTTTTTCTTTCTGTGTATCTTTTTGGTTTTTTCAAAATGGGCGAATATATACTAATAATGATAGACACTTTGCACTGTCGGATCCACAAAGTGTACATCTTGACTCCTCAGTAAAAAGAATATTAGTCCAGTCGTTAATATCCCAATCGACATGTTTTGGTGCAAAATTTAAACGTGTGCCTTCGTTAACATTGGAGCAGTAGCAGACATTCTGACTCTGATTCCAAATTCCCTTAATCTGTTTCTAACCTAATTGGCACTTTACGAACCGAACATTGGCCCAGAGGCTGAGATCATTTCGCAGTTGTCTCTATAGCCTAATAAATGACCGTTTTGGAGTGTAATTTCCAGGGGCAACTCCGACTTGCATGAAAATTTGGATTTAGGTTCTACTTACCCTCCACTTCAAAGTTGAATTTGTCCCGTTGGTTGCTTTTACTTGGGGGTGACATTTACCCCTTCTCGGGGGTGAAAAATGCGTGTTTAAAATAAGGCCGGAAATGGATAAATTGACTTATTTTAAGAACCTTTTGTTTTATAAAGTTTTTTACGTAAGTCAATACTTTTCGAGTTATTTACGATTTAAAATGTTGATTTTTCGACAAAAAAACTACGTTTTCAGACCGTTCTTCCCAAATAACTCAAGAAGTAAATATTTTATCGAAAAAAATATATTTAGTAAAAGTGGAGCCTATAAAATAACGAAAAAAAAAAACGGTGTACCAGTAAAATCTACAAATTGAGTAGAAGCAAAGTTGTAGCTCATGAAAAATACGTTCTTATTCGTCTAATTCCAAATAGAATAATTCAACGCGAAATCACCGAAGAAAGAAGCATTTTTCGGGAAAACCTTATTAACATTTTTAAAGTATGGAAAAAATCTTATTATTTGTTTTTTACAAAAGTTTACAGCATCAAAAATAAATGAGTTACACTGAAAAAAAAGTTGGCTCCTCTTTTTGGTAAAAAAAATCGTGAAAACATCCCTCTATTTAGCACCCTAAAATGAAATTAATCGTTTGGCTTTACATTTACTTTCACTGTATGTGTATTGTTTATATAATTTGTAAGTTTGATTGGTTTGAAGTGCTTATTTTTAAAAATATTTGGCTTTATATTAAAAAAAAATTTTCTAAAAATTTTTGAAAAATTTAAGTTTTTTAAAATAACTTAAAAAGTATTGTTGTTCTGAAGCTATTATTTAATAATATAATATCGAGTTAGTACATATTTAGTATTTTAGTATTATTTAAAATTTAAAATATCAAGTCAGAATTTGGTATTAGTTTTGAGAGTAAACTAAATGTAAACCCAAATACTTACGATGTCGGGATAGTATCACGAAGTTTTTTCCTGGTTTTCCCTCGTGATTTACTATGGAATCTCTAACGCGAGAATTTCAGTGCCACGGTTGCATTTGGTTGTCTTTTTAAAGACAGATCACATGCTATGATTTTTTGTGGCGGATATTCTTGAGTTGGGATTGATTTCATGTAATCGAATGAACTATCTTTTAGTAAAGTCGTCCCAGCAACGCAACTCATCAATATTGGCAATATTATTTTAAAGTCGTCTACTTTAAAATGTATAATACGTGTCTGAATTGCCGATATAAATGAGTCAGATTAAATAAATTATTAGAAGAATTTTTTACTAAGCAACAACATTTTTGTTTATTTAGTATTATTTTGTATTTTGACAACGACACCCGACTTGGGCGTCGAAACGTTAATAAAATCATTTTTAGGTAAAATTGTGGCTTATTTCCCATTTGAATATACTTGATTAAAAAGTATTAGTGATAAGAAAAATCTTAAAGAGTAAAAAAATATAGGTTTTACTATTATAAATATGCCAGTTTCATTTTGTTTCTCCGTAAGACAAAAATTGGTTAAGATATGGCTGTTCAAAATTTGCATACACTCGTGATTAGTGACCAATTCAAGATTTCTCAATTATAACCCTTTAAAAAATAAACACTTTAAACCGGTGAGACTGACAGATCATATAAAAAATAGATAGGTAAGTAAATTGTTTGTAAAGCGGTAGCGATTAATTTCATTTGGGGAGCTAAACACGGCGAGATTTTCATGATTTTTTACAAAAAAAAAAGAGGGCCATCTTTATTTTGAGCGTAACTCGCTTATTTTTAATGCTAAAACTTTTGTTAACAATTAAAACAAAGCTTTTTATAAACACTTTAAAAAAGTTTAAATGGGTTTTTCCTGAAAAGTGCTTAATTTTTCGGTGATTTCACCTTGAAATATTCGATTTGGAATTAGACAAATAAGAACGCATTTTTCATGAGCTACAACTTTGTTTTTAATTGATTGATAGATTTTACTGATACACCATTTTTTTGGGTTTTTTATAAGCTACACTTTTGCTAGGATATTTTTTCGATAAAATATTTACTTTTTTAGTTATTTGCGAAAAACCGTCTGAAAACGTAGTTTTTTTGTCGAAAAATCAACATTTTCAATGACAAATAACTCGAAAAGTATTGACTTAATTAAAAAACTCTATAGAACAAAAGTTACTTAAAATCAGTCAATTTATCCATTTCCAGTCTTATCTTGAACGTATGTTCTTTCATCCCCGAGAAGAGGTGACTGTCACCCCCCAAGTAAAAGCAACCAACGGCACAATTTCAACTTTGAAGTGGAGGATAAGTAGAACCTAAATCCAAATTTTCATGCAATTCGGAGTTGGCCCTGAAAATTACACGGTATCGACGAATTTCCCGTTCATTTACTGGGCTACTAGCTGTAACATGATGTGTACGTAAAGTCTTTTTGTAAATAACGTTCATTTGCTGGGTTCGTGCACCTGGGAAGTCCTGGAACTGGTTCTCTTAAGTATCCTCCCCTTTCTTTATACCTTATTATAGCTCTTGAAATGCTGTATTGGTGGATTTCCATAACATCAGCAAGATATTGCTGCGATCGGCCATCTCCAATTAAACCTAAAATTTGGACTGCTTATTCTGACGTTATATTACTCATTTTTTGTAAGAACGCACCTCCTCATTGAAAATTCAAGCAGACGTAGTGCACAGATCAAACTCTCGAACACAAATGTCCAAAATAAGTATTCTGCTTTAACAACGTTTTGTTTCTTGTATTTTTTTTCGGCAAAAACACGTTTCAACTTGAAATGTTATGGGTTTGTAGACACCTAAAGAAGACGATAGATGGGTATTTTAACATTCTGCTAAAAATTAAAAATTATTTTTAAACTTTTTTTCAGTTTCAAAAAGTATGCGATACTTTTTGCGTTTAGTGTATATCGTATAGCGCAGGGGTCACCAATTACTTTCCCTGAGGGTCCGTTTCGAAAACCTATGACACTTCCGGGGTCCGGATTTATGCTGCCTGTGTCTGACTGTTCTGATTTGGTTTCTTTGTGGAAATTAAAAGGGTGCCGGGCGAAAATTTTGGGCAGAAATTGTTTAATTTTTTTTAACAAATTCAAAACATCACCTTTTTGCGCGCTAAAATATGTTTTTAGCATTTTTGGGTCATCTTAAATAAAGATATCTGCCATTTTATTAAAACTTAATAGTTTTCAAGCATAGCAAATGCATATTTCCGCATTTTTCAAATATGACAAGAGACCTTTATTGTTTATAATTACGCAAGAAACCAAAAAATACATTTTTCGAGGCGAAAAAGTAATTTTGAATTTGCTCAAAAAATTGTTTCACCCGGCACCCTTCTGATTTGTTTAAAACATTTTTGGACAGAAATCCGCAAAGAAATCGAGTCAGAAACATTTTTCATACGAAAGTGGCCTCACACATGGACTAATATGGAAAGGAAAACTAATAATATCTTATTTTTTTTTGGTTACTGTATATTTTTCTGTAAGATTTCCTGGTACAATAAATAAAATATAAATTCATTGTGTATTGTTTTGATGTTATTATCAGTAAGTATATTTTGAAATCAGCAGTATTGTAAATTTTTACTGAGAATATTTTAAAAATTAGGAATTTATATTTTGAATGCTAACGAAGTTTTTAGACATCTTTAATTTTGTAGAAAGGAAACTGAGGAATTTAAAATAAATAATCATAGTACAAAATGCTAATTAACATATCTTTTCTACATTAGTTTCAGTGCAAGGTGTTTGTTTCAAACTTATTAAATCTGAAAATTATTTTAATTAAATGTACATCTGAAAAGTACTCCTAATTAACATAGTATAGTAGAGAAGAAATGAATATAAAAATACACATGACAATTTTATATTACAGCTTAATTAATTTCAAAATTAATGATTACTAATTATAACAGTAAGGGGGGAAAACTCTTTGCAAAATTAAATTATCAGAGAGAAAAATGTCATTTTTTATGTACAACCTGTCTGAAGTTTGGAGTGAGTTTAGTGCAACTGAGTCTCATTAGGGAGTTGAGATATTCATCTGTGAAGTGAGATCCCTACCGATTTTTAATTAAGTTCATTCTTGATAAAGCGGTTTCTCACACATAAGTTGAGCCAAACATAGTACACAATTTCATGGCCAAACATTTTCAAAATTGCCACACACTAGGTATATTCTGAATTTATTGACGATCCGCACAAAACTAGCTCACGGTCCGGATGCGGACCGCGGTCCGCTAATTGGTGACCCCTGGTATAGCGTATAAATTCTAACAATAAACTCTTAAAATAAGCGCATTTAGATTATTGAGCTACAAGCTACTTAAGACTTAAAACTTACTTAAAACCTTCCCATCTTCCTAACTTAAGAAAGAATTGTACATAAAATGAACAAAATTAATTATTTTGCGACTACATATCGTTTAATAATTTATGAGCTTGCAATATACGCACATTTAGATTATTTTATTGCAATTTCTGTTCTATAGTGCAATCACTGAAGGCAAAAATCAACTATTACCTTCAATTTCGGTGAACCTCCATCGATTTTCACGAAAATTGGTGAGTGGTTAGAGGATACCTCAATAAACAAAAGTGACACTGTGCCAACTTGTGCTTTTACTCTGGGGGTGGCTGCCACCGCTTTTGGTAGGTGAAAATTACTTTATTAAAATAACCCTACAAATCGATATAGGGACAAATTTTAAGCAAAATTTCTTATATAAAGTTATTAAAATAAATCAATACCTTTTGAGTTATCGAACATCAAAGATTTTGATTTTTCTTGAAAAAAAAAGCATGTTTTAAAGCAGTGTAAAGACTATAAGTCTATTGTCATATTATACTAATACCAATAAGGCGTATTTCCGAGGGATATTTTTACCTACCTCGCTAAATTGCATTACTTGTGTCCTCAGATGTTTGTCCATATTGTGATATATTTGAAAATATGCACTTTTAATAAACGCTTATGCACAATTTATCCAAAATATGCAAATATGCACTTCATATGCATTTTGCATATTTCCCGAGCTCTGTTTATCACCCTGTAGAAAACTACACATTATCATCTCTTTGTTATCCTAAAGGCCAAGTTAGCGGCACATATCTTGTCTACAATATCCACTCTACCTTAAGTTTCATTGTAATCAATTTATGTTCACAGGAAAAGAGTTAGAGGATAAATATTAATAAACTTTCATGAAACGGCGCGTGTCGTAATTTTAGGATAGGGGAAAAAGCAGTGAATTCGCGACCGTCATCGCGACCGTCATTGTGACCGTCATTGCGACCGTCATCGCTTATGCTATATATTATTTGTATGTATATATAAATTGTATAGAAGTATTTAAATTTAAAATAAATGTAAAACCTATTTTAGGATGGGGAAAAATTATTTATTTCGCGACCGTCATCGCGACCGTCATCTCTTCTGCGAAATAAATTTTGTACGTATCTATATTATGTGTATCTATACATAAATTCTATAGAAGTATTTAAATTTAAAATAAATATAAAACCTATTTTTCAATGGGGAAAAAGGATTCATTTCGCGACCGTCATTGCGACCGTCATCTCTTCGGCGAAATAAATTTTGTACGTATATGTATTGAAGCGAAAAATTCTTTAGGGACGTTGTGCACTTTTTGGATGGGAAAAAGTATTAAATTGGCGACCGTCATCGCGACCGTCATTGCTTCGACAAAATAATTTTTTGAAGTCAAAACTTCTTGAGGGTTGTTGTGCACTTTTTGGATGGGGAAAAATTATTAAATTAGCGACCGTCATCGTTTCGACGAAATACATTTTTGAAGTGAAAAGTTCTTTAGGGACGTTGTGCACTTTTTAGATGGAGAAAAAGTATTGAATTAGCGACCGTCATCGCGACCGTCATCGCTTCGGCGAAATAATTTTTTAAAGTGAAAACTTCTTTTGGAGACGTTGTGTACTTTTTAGATGGGGAAAAAGTATTGAATGAGCGACCGTCATCGCGACCGTCATCACTTCGACGAAATAAATTTTTGAAGTGGAAACTTCTTTAGGGACGTTGTGCTCTTTTTGGATGGGGAAAAGTATTGAATTAGGGACCGTCATCGCGACCGTCATCGCTTCGACGAACTAAATTTTTGAAGTGAAAACTTCTTTTGGGGACGTTGTGCACTTTTTGGATGGGAAAAAGTATTAAATTAGCGACCGTCATCGCTTCGACGAAATAAATATTTAAAGTGAAAACTTCTTGAAGGACGTTGTGCACTTTTTGGATGGGGAAAAATATTAAATTAGCGACTGTCATCGCTTCGACGAAATAAATTTTTGAAATGAAAATTTCTTTATGGACGTTGTGCACCTCTTGGATGGGGAAAAAATATTGAATTTGCGACCGTCATCACTTCGCTGAAATAAATTTTGTACGTATATTAATTATGTGTATGTATACATAAATAGCATAGGGCATACGCTTCGCGTATGTGATATAGGTATAGCACTTCTTTTTGGATGGGGAAAAAGGATTGAGCTCGTAATTTATATACTATAAGAAGTTTTAACTTCTGTCGGTACTCCCATGAGTGCCTTCAATTTTTTTTTAGATACCAAACACCTGTGTGCACGTCCGATATGTTATTAGTTTGGGAACTTACCAAACATCACAAACATAGAAGCTCGATGTGCTCGAATATGTGGTTATGAGTGAAGTATGCTATCACGTGTTTTGTCGTAAAATTTACAACGCTCCTGCAGCGTTCCCGCTATAAGTTTAAAAAGTTTTCAATTTACTCTACTATTTTCTTTCTTGTGAATGATCCCCAAATTGTTTAGTCACCTACGATCATTCTAGGTTTTTTTATTTTTTGTTTTAATTAAATTTAAAAGTTTTTTCAAAAGATTGGGGGGAGCGCAAAACTCTGACGAACCCTCTCTGCATTTTTATATCTTTGTTGGTTTTCTTTCCATATATTTGTACTGCAGCTCTTTAAAGATTTTCAACAAAGCTGTAATTACTTTATTATAGTTGTATTTTTATCTTTTAAAACTACAAAAGTTTCTACAAAAGCTTTCTAAACATATTGCTCGTATTTTAATCTACCAAAGCCATTTCGCACCCTCCACAAGCCATAAAAAACCCCTTATTTTGCATTAAAAAAATTTGCATTATCGTCCATCTTTTATTTGTGCCGTATTCTCAGGTGTGTTTATATTTTTATCTTCACTATTACATTTTATAAGCTGTCGTTTCAAATATATGAACGAACAATATATTTAGAGAATTGTCGAAACAGGAAACAAAAGTTTTCATCCTTTATATTCCGAAACGACAACCACATTCAAATCCGTTGAGAAATAACGCGGTAGTTTTATAAATTTTCTTGAAAGCGCCTGTGAGACCCCTAAACCCATCTCGAGGCGCTTCATTACGTCATTACCTAGGGTGTTCTGTTTATTTGACTCTATATTGCATACGGAATATGTGTCCTAGACACCCCTCGGTTTAAAGCTTTTTGCCCTGGTTGTAAAAAATTAGGCCGTTTTTAACAAACAGTATAGTTGAAATATTTACTATATACGTATGTAATAATTTAAGAGGATACAGTAGCGATCAACAGGTAGCAACAAACGATGTCCAAGATTGCGGCTGTAATTTTAAATATTTTGTCGAGATATTTGGCACACATATTCTTAATGTAATAAAGAATGGCGGTACAGAGCCCAATTTGAGAAATATATTAGTATGTGGAAATTACTCTGTAATTAAATACAATATTAAAAAAACGAGCCTGTTCCGCCATTAAGAAGAACAAAAAAATACACTTTCTTCAAAGAAACTTTTTTATCCCATGCCTAGATTTTGTGTCATTTTGGACCTACTAAAATTTTTTATTTCTAACAAGAAATCGAACATATTATAACTAATAACTAATTAGGCAACATAGGGAAATTGTCAGTGTCATTTTGACAAACCTGGGCAGATTTTCTGTTATCTGTTGTTGTTTCTAATGCGAGTATATAAAGTTAGAGTGCATTTGGAGCTCTACAAACTATATAAAATAAGACGGCTCTTGTTTCGAGTCACAACGAAATGATTATTAATTATTATTATTATTTCGTGCAAATACCTATGTTAACATAAAATTTTCACCCATTTTGGTTTATTTTTATAAATATTTATTTACTACTAACAAAATTCTTTTCTATTACTTCCATTTAGTGCGCCTATGAGTATAATTGTCAAAATATTCATCTTAGATAATGTCAAAGATTACCACTGTTGCCAAAGTTTCGCAGACCTTACGAAAAAGGTATGATACTATCTCCCGAACTTATATTGATGATGCGACTGTCTGATCTTAATATTAAAAATTTATTTTACGGGTCATTTAAGATTTAGAACTTTAAATGAATGATTTTTTGTTTTTTTCTTATTATGGCACCATCTTCAATTAAAGATTGGCAAGAATTTCAGGGAAGTAATTTTTACCATGTGCAGCTTGAAACATTGAATGTGAATTCAAACTGGTCAAATCTCTTATGGTTTTCAACCACGAATATTTTTGTCTTCTCGGTCCTGCCTTGCTTTTGACTTTCGTTTTGATAATTAACTTAAGAATCTTTTCTCTACTGCTTCTTATAACACGTCAAAGTTATGCAGTTTTTTATTTTTTATGTTACAAATTGTGACATGTCCTGATCCATCCAGAGTATTTTCAAGTATTTTATATCATCAAGGATATAGAAATACTTGAAAGGAAAAACTATCGTTTTAATATACGTAAGAAAATTAAAGAGATACCAAAAGAGAAACTACAAATTGACAATAAACAAACAGGAAGACGCAATAATACAAATAATCTATAAATCCGAATGTTTGGCTGATATACATACTTACTATGTATTACTACTGATATTGGGACCGTGCAAGTTCGGCAAAGCGAGACCTGGTTTCTACGCTCAGCAACATTATTCGCACTTTTAATTATATTGGCCAATTATATTAGTCCTGGTTACTGGATAATTGTCAAGGCCATAGTCCAAAAAAATAATAAGAAGAAAAAATAAGATTGAGGTTATGTTATTAAAACGTAAACAATTGTATGTGGTAAATAAAACTAGTTATTAAAATGCAGTATTGCAAGCAAAGTGAATGAATACATATACTTGGGACAAATAATAAAATTAAATAGAGACAACTAAACAGCAGAAATAAAGAGACGAACGAAGTTAGCGTGGGCCTCATTTGGTAAGCTCAGCTTCATATTGAAGGACGAAAACGAAAATCTATGACCAATGTATTCTTCCGGTGCTTACATATGGATGTCAAACATGGACGTTCACAAAAGCGAATATGGACAGAATTGCGAAAACACAAAGAGCAATGGAAAGACAAATGATCAACGTAAGACTGTCAGATAGAAAAAGGAATTCCTGGGTAATAAATATCACAAAAGTTAAAGATGCTACTCGTCAAACAGCTAAACTAAAATTAAAATTCGCCGGTCATACGATTAGACAAAAAGACGAAAGGTGGAATAAAATTATTACAGAGTGGAGACCATGGACATATAAACGAAAGAAAGGGAGACCACAGATGAGATGGGTAGATGACCTAAACACCAAGCAGGCTCAAGATGGATGCACATGGCTCAGGATAGAGAAAGATGGAGGAGCGAAGGGGAGGCCTATGTCCAGTATTGGATGTCGCAAGGCTAATAGATAGATAGATAGACTGCAAGCAAAATACAATTAATTAAATTTACCTTTATATAATAATTGCATATCATATCAATATTGTGGAGCAATATATAATTTTTCTTCTTCAATAACAGTAGGTATTAAATATACGTGAGTTTGACAATTTTAATGGACAATATGAATTATTTAAGAAAGTTGCAATATTTCTCCGCTATTCTCGCACGATAGTTTCTCGTATCCCCTCCAAGTATGTACTTGCACACCGCGAATACATACTACCCAGTGCCGGACATACATAAAAAATAATTCATTGAAGCTTTGGATGAAACTAAAAATGGAAAAGGTGCTTCTCCAGATATTTTAAGTGTTGAAGTTCTAAAACTATTGGACAACGATATTATTAATCTTGTACTACTTTATTTAACAGGATAGTAACTGCTCTCAAAAGTTAGGGATATAGAAAATTCTGTTCATTTTCATAGTTAATTTTTTCGTGAACAGGTTAACGCATTTCGCTATTTTTTTATTATTTTAGATTTTTCTTTACAAAGCAAAGGTTTACTCAAACTTATTTTTCGTAATTATACTAAGTGGAAGAAAAGAAATGTTTTTCTTATGTTAAGTTTGTACATGGCTGGCAGGGTTGACACCCTGTAGGACGACGAGGTACAAATGTTAGTATGCATCGAAATCGTATTGTAGTGTTATGTTTGGTGAACATTTTGATTTTTGAATGTCCCCGATATCTTTAGAAACAAAGAAGATATGTGGGTTTACTGTTTAACATGTGTTTTAATTGAAACAAATCTAAATTGACAATAAAAAATATCAGTTAACAAAACTTTATAAAAACAGAAAGGCACATAGGGTACACAGTTCTTATCGACACCTATAAGTGTTATTTGTCGACCAGGTAAGCAGTATACACAGGCAACATAAGAGAGACGAAGTTGTTTAATGCAGGCTCCGCAACGTAAGAGAGACGAGATTGTTTAATGGAGGCTCTGTGATGTTTTGTGGTGGAATTTTCTTGAGAATAAGTACGGATTTGGTGTCTACGTGGGGGGCTTTTAAATAGCGAGGGGTACATTACACAGATTTTTTTTTCTTTAAATACTATTCTTTTCGCCCTATATGTAGGAAATAATTTTATCTTAGTGGTATAATAAGACATAGCCTCCTCACGTACCGGATGTCGTCAGTTAAAACACATATTATGGAGTAAAACCGTCTAGTTTCTTTGTTATTAGAGATATAGGAGAAACTAAAAAAATAAAATATTCGCAAAATATGAGACTATTATATCGATGTATAACGTATAACCCACCTTTGTGCCTTTTCCTGCCTACAATGTGTCTCAAACTTTTATTTCGGTGTCATGTTAAACTACAAAAACGTTTACAGTGGGAAAAATGAAAGAATACCCATGGACAAACATACAAAACACGCTGTATTTTTCTGTCACCGTGTCACACAAAAAATTGGCCAGCGCAAGTACATGTAATAATTATTGTTACATGTACTTGCACTGGAGAATTTTCTTTGTGACACGGTGACAGGAAAATACAGCGTGTTTTATACGTTCGTTCATAGGTATTCTTTCAGTTTTCCGATTGTATTTTCTTTTTCTTTATTTCTATAGATATCAGGGACATTCAAAACAAAAAACAGAGAAAAAATGTTCACAAAAGATAAGACTACAATACGATTCTGTTGTATATTCACATATTTGTACCTCTTCCTCCCTACAGAGCATCTCAAACTTAACAGAAGAAAAACATTTGTTTTATTCCACCCGGTATAAGTACAAAAAAGAAGTTTGAGTAAACCTTTGCATAACTGTGTAGATACTAAAGATAAATCTAAAGTAATAAAAAAAATTAGCGGAATCCGTTAATCTGTTCACGAAAAAATCAACTATGAAAATGAGCATAATTTTCTATATTCCTAACTTTTGACGAGCAGTTTATAATAATGGAAAGATAACTAGGCAATGGCTCCCATATACTCTTGTCATGCTACCTAAAAAATCTAACTCAAAATAATAACGATTACTGTATGATCAGCCTTGTATGTCATTAACTAAAATAATTTCTACAAATCCTACACTTACATAATTTTGCCCCTCACTGTATAAATTTAATAATATATTAATAAGTGAAGGAGGCATCTCGAAAGACGAAGCTTCCTAAATACACATTAAGCAATGGTACTGATTGTTTGATTGGTGGTGTATTAGCGTCATATGGCTAAAGAGGAAAATATGTCACAGATGAAGTTGCTCTTGCAAGTGTGATAACTACGTTGAGACTGCAATATACTATTACGAGTCAAATGTGATAGAAAACTCACATGAGTTCATAATTACTTTGATAAACTTAACAAAAAAGTTCAAAACAAGCTGTGAAAACAACGTAAAATGAGTTAGTTTTAATTTTTACTTTTCTTCCAATTATAAAAGCGTCGCGCGTTGGCAAAGAAAGAATATTTTTTTTAAATGTGTTGGCTGTTATAGATACCCGTGCGTCATTTTATATGCTCTCTCATTAAAATTAACGGAAGACCAATTAACAATTGGAAATACAGGGTGGGACATTAGTGTGACAAAGTCCAATTACTCGTTTGTCGTAAGAGATACGAAAAAAATTTATTTACATAAAAGTTGGAGCACGGATAGGACCATAATTTAAAAATATTTTCAGATATACAAGGTTACCCGTATTGACAGGGTGACACAAACTTATGCTTTTTTAAATGGAACACCCTGTATATTTTTACATTTTTGGATCCTTCTTGATTTCTTCTTTCTTAAAATATGGGGTTTTGTAATATCATACGAGGTAGTTTAAAAAATAATTACGTTTTATTCTTAGTTTCGTAGCAACATTCACACCCTGTAGAATTGTAGTGATTTGACATCAAAGTTTCTATTTATGGTCAAACGATTTTTATTATAGTCTGCTATTGTTAAATATTAATCATATAGCGAAAAGTCTAATTCATATACAGGGTTGGTCAAAACTCGGAATGAGTATTTTCTGAGTTTTCTTAAATGGAACACCCTGTGATTTAGTATTCTAATGAAATGATAGTTTATGGAACTTTTTTATTTCTTAAGCATTCCCTATACCTAAGTGCTTTAAGTTTTGAGTTATTCGTGATTCTTTAATCCAAACATTAATTGCAACAAAACACGTTAAATTTTATTAGATGGCTGTGCAAATATTCAATCAAAAATAATTTTTCGAAAAAAAGGAGATAATAATCTAGACCGATTATTATTTTTTTATTAATTAATGTGACATGGGGTTTGTGACTAAATTAATGGATGAAATATCCGGTATCTGGATGAGGTATCCAAATACCTACGTAGTTAAGATTGTTGGTGCGTAAAATATTAATAAAAACATACAAGATTCTACCTAGTTGGCTATGACAATAAATTTGCTAAAACATTTGAGATTATACTTTTTTGTAGTTCCAGTTGCTTTTTTACTCTTTGATGCCGCTTGGAAGTTTGTTATGTTTCCATGATAAGGAACCTGCTAAAAAGGCATAACGGCAGGACATGAAAACGAAAAATTTTACCTTGGAGAAGCTGCGGAAAATAGGGAAAATTCGGTTTTTATAAAAGCGAACCTGGGTCAACACTAAATTTTCGTTTGTTGCTTACCTCATATGATATTTTCAGTGCGCAAAATGGCATAAGGGACAGAATCCTGGCTGAACTTGTATGTGATGGATTTATTTCCCATCAATTTGAGGTTTCATGATAAGCCTTTTATGTATCGTATTGTTGTTCTCTTCGAATAGCTTCTTGTCAGTATTTTAGGATATTTTTAATGTGTTTCCTATTCATAAGTTACAGAGAACAAACATTTTTTACAATGATATATGGTAATACATATATTTTTCTTTAACGAATACGCCATTTTGGAAGAAAAATATTTGCCTATTTAAGACAGACATATTTGTTCCAGTTGCTTTGTTACCATTACTAATATGAATTTTTATAATGAGTAACTGATGAGTAAAGACTGGATTATATGCAAAATGCATATGCATATATATGCTGCATATTTCTCATGTTTTTCATAAATGCATATGCCTTGCATATTTGGAGATTTAAGAGCATATAAATGCATATTTTGATGGGAATTTACTCTACCCCATTTAAAAATAAGGTATATATTAGTAACATCAACATCCATTAAAATAAAATGTGAAAGTAAATATTTTGCTGTTAAGCTCCTTTGTTGTTGTACCCATAAACATAATGGGCGTTATTTATAGCTGCAGGTATCATTATCCGGATATTTAAGATTTATAGACTTCTCAGAATTTACAAATTACCTAAGTAAATACCGATTATATTTTGAATAACATTACAAATATTACCTGTACTTTCTGCTGGTGTCGGCCAACTATGAATTATTCTGGGAAAACCAACCAAAACGAAATTTTAAGGCAGCGTTGCCAATTTAGCTTATTTTATGCTAGATTTGGCATATTTTTGTGTTGTTTAGCTTATTTATTTCTTGTTTAGCATATAGCATATTCTCTAGCATATTAAATAATATAAAAATTATTTAGTAAAAATCGAAAATCTTCTAATTCAGAACAAATTTTTATGTTGGCCTTACAATTACTAAAACAACTTAGGAACTCTCTCACAGGAACTTGAAACTGATATCAGTGAGTCAAATCTGATTCCTAACAAAAAATGTTTAACCATTCACACATACACACCTACATCAGCAAATCCCTTCGCCTTCAATAATGTTTATATTAGTACTTATGTCTGTGGACCATGAGATTACTATTAACTACAGGATCATGTTTCAGCATTTTTTAAAACAAATAATTTATCTGTACTGGGTTATGCTTGCTATAGGGATTTTTTATTAGTTGATAATGGAATACCTACTGTTGAACTGATCATTCCATCATTCTTGTGAGGTTTGGCAAATACTATATTGGTCGAGTTGGCAACACTGTTTTAAGGGTAGGATAGATTATTTTATTTTATGAATGGTTAGTCTTAAATCAATCGCCGATTATTCAACTTTTGTGATTGCAAGTTATTGACTATACTGTGTAAAAAAATCATTTTATTATTATTGTGAAAATGCCTAAAGTAGCAAGGGAAAAATCAAGTCTTCTCAGAAGTTGGATTGGAAGTAACAATCATCTAAAAGTTATCGACAGTGAAAGTATGTTTTGCACCATTTGTGATAAAAAGGTAAGTTCTCCACTTCAATAGATTTTTAAACTTATCAAACTTCTTTGCACATCTATGTGTCTGTCTATTCTAAAATGACAAACCGTCCCATTTCTTCAAAAACTGTTTTTTAAAGTTCGCAACGGTTTGGCTTATACAGAGCGAGGTGTTGAGAGTGGCCCACCCTGTATACTACGGTACACTGACTGTACTTTATTGTTTGACGATTTCAATTTCACTTTGAGAAATAAAAAAAAATTGGGGGAGGTTTAAAAAGTTTGATCATTTTAATGTAGGTATCTATTTACGAAAACATCTAAAACATCATTATCATTATATTCCAGATTCCATGTCAAAAGAAATTCCAAGTAGTTCAACACATAAAAACTTCACTTCACCAAACTAAGCTAACAAAAAATGATAATAAACCTCGCCAGCAGATTCTACAGAACAGTTTGCAGATTCAGAATACGTCAGTTGGGCAAGAAACCTTTGCAAAGGATTTATGCCATTTTTTTTGAACTGCAATATCCCTCTGCACAAGTTAGAACATAAATCGTGTCAAAACTTTTTAAAAACTTATTGCAAGATTAAAGATAAACCAGCTCAAATACCAAGTTCTTCAACTCTTCGGAAAAAATATGTCAGTGCATGTTACAAAGATGTGATGACGAGTATTAAAAATCAGTTAAAAGCCGATTATCTTTGGATTTCCGTCGACGAAACAACGGATACAAAGGGTCGACAAATTGCGAATCTAATTGTTGGAGTTCTTAACGACTCTGGCGATTTTAAAAACTCATACTTAATTAGTGTAAAATGTTTGGAAAAAACAAACTATGCTACAATAGCTAGATTTGTTAACGAATCCCTAACAAATTTTTTTTTACCTGATCAAGTACCATTTGAAAAAATATTATTAATGCTTAGTGATGCCGCCTCATATATGATGAAAGCTGCATCCAATCTTAAAATCTTTTTCCCTAATTTAATTCACTGTACATGTTTGGCGCACGGCCTAAACAGAGTTGCAGAGAAAGTTAGAATTGAATTTCCCAATGTAAACACCTTAATAAATAATGTAAAAAAAGTATTTCTGAAAGCACCACTACGTGTACAGGTATATAGGGAGATGCTTCCCGATATTCCTTTACCACCAGAACCAGTATTAACCAGATGGGGAACTTGGCTTAAAAGTGCTATATTTTTATCTGAACACTACGACGACATCAAAAGCGTTATTTCAAGTTTTGATCCGACTTGTACCGCTATTGATAACTGTCAAAATATTTTTAAAGAAAAGTCTATTAAAAATCAATTGTTGTATATAAAATCGAATTTCGATATCATTGAAAGTTCAATTACAAAATTAGAGGCTCAAAATTTATGTCTTCACAATAGTATGTCTATTGTTGATTCGGTTAAACAGAAAATAACAAATCTGAATGGGGAAATTGGAGTAAAAATTAAAGATAAACTTGATGACGTTTTAAACAAAAATGAGGGTTTCACTTTATTGCGTTCAATAAATAATATAATCAATTTTGGAAACTTCGATGAAAATATTAATATGGATCCGTCTCTAATAGCAAAGTTTAAATATGCCCCAATTACATCTTGTGACGTTGAGAGATCTTTTTCTGCCTATAAACAAATATTAACAGATAGAAGACATAATATTAGTTTAGAAAATATGAATCAATATATGATTATTTATTGTAACAATAAAAATATGTAAATTTGTTTTATTGTACTCTTTTTATAATATTAGTTTAGAAAATATGAATCAATATTGTAACAATAAAAATATGTACATTTATTTTATTGTACTCTTATTTATCTTGTGGTCAAAATAAAATATTTTGCCGTTTTATTTGTCACAAAACCTGAAGTTAAAAAAATATATTAAGAAATAATAATACAATTTGGTTTAAATTCAAACCTATTTATTTATTTTTATTATTTTTTATTTATTTATGTATTTAACGTAAACCATAAAATTATTCATATAAAAATAAGTGCATATATAAATGCATATTTGCATGTTAATTGTGCATATTCAGCTTGTTTTAAAATGCATATTGCATGCATATTTTAGACATTTTTTAGTGCATATTTTCCAGTCTCTACTGATGAGTAACTAATCAAAATGGTTTTTTGTGCTAGGAGAATATAACAAAAATGTGCTACTAGCAATAAGAATTTTTCATCAGCAATTCCCTGATAGACGAAAACCAAGAAGAGAAACTTTTGAAAGTACACTAAAACGATTTCAACAGTTTAGGTCTAGTTAGTTAGATTATAAGCACTTTCTTCCTAATATGCAGATCCTCAGTTACACTAAGGATTACATTTAATTCATTTTATTCATTTACAATAGGTTTTATTCGATCAGGTTTCTCGTAATTTAAGTAGCCAGTCCGTTGAAACCGTTTTAGTATACTTTCAAAAGTTTCTCTTTTTGGTTTTCGTTTATCAGGGAATTGCTGATATAAAATTCTTATTGCTAGTAGCACATTTTTGTTATAGTCTCCTAGCACAAAAACCATTTTAATCAGTTACTCATCAGTTACTTATTAAAAAAATTAATATTAGTAATGGTAACAAAGCAACTCGAACTATAAAAATAGTATAATGTCAAATGTTTTAGCAAATTTATTGTCAGAGCCAACTAGGTAGAATCTTGTATATTTTTATTCATATTTTACGCACCAACAATCTTAACTACGTAGGTATTTGGATATCTCATCCAATAATAATAAATTAAGGATCAGTTTAGATTAATACCTACTTTTTTTTTAATTATTTTTGATTGAATATTTGCACAGCCACCTAATAAAAGTTCACGTAATTTTTGTTGCAATTAATGTTTGGATTAAAGAATCACGAATAACTCAAAAAGTAAAGCACTTAGGTATAGGGATCGCTTAGAAAATAAAAAAGACCATAAAATATCATTTCATTAGAATACTAAAATACAGGGACTATTAGAATACTAAAATATTTCATTAGAATACATTAAGAAAATTCAGAAAATACTCATTCCGAGTTTTGACCAACCCTGTATATTGATATTAAACTTTTCGCCATATTATTAATGTTTAACAATAGTAGACTATATTAAAAATCGTTTGACTATAAATAGAAAATTTGATGTCAAATCACTACAATTCTTCAGGGTGTGAATGTTGCTACGAAATTAACATTAAAACGTAATTATCTTTTAATCTACCTCATATAATATTACAAAACCCTATATTTTGAGAAAGAAGACATCGAGGAAAATACAAAAATGTAAAAATATACGTTTTATTTAAAAAAATATAAGTTTATGTCACCTTATCAATACGGGTGACCCTGTATATCTGAAAAAAATTTTAAATTATGGTCCTATCCGTGCCCCAACTTTTACCTAATTAACTTTTTTTTGTATCTCTTACGACAAACGAGTAATTTTACTTTGTCACACTAATGCCCCACCCTGTATGTAGACGATATATTACTGATGATCGAATCACTTTAATGTAGGTTATCGATATTGAATTTGTTTGTCTACCTTAGAACAAAAAATTGGTTCATTGCTGATCGACCAGACCTAAAACCACTTTGATATTTACCAAAAAGCTCCTCTGAATACGCACTTAGCTTAGGTGGCAATATTCCAGTGCACCACTCTTCTGGGATTTGCTCCTCTTACTATTATTTTTTGTATCTGATTAGTAAGAGTGTCGTCCTCTTTCTGTCGTGATACGTCTTTTTTTTGTATTGAGTAGATGTCCTTCTTTATTTATACATATTCTCAGTCTTCGTTTAAACTGTTTTTACATTATTTAGGTATTTATAAAATTTTCTATTTTAGTAGACCCATGAACGTAGAGAATCTGGTCTACTAAAAATGTAAAAAAATAATAAGATTTTGGTTGGATGAACTTGATTTAATGTCGAATACAACCACTCCAATACAAGTTAATTTAAAATAAGTAAATTAATGGAAAAAACAAGTTTTCACCAATTTTCAATAAAATCAATATGAGTAATAAGTACATTAAGAAAACAAACAAAATAGAATGACAAAATGTATTTTTCCACCTACCTCTACCGAAAGTATACTTTTCCTGACCTGATTGTAGGGATCAAAGTCGTACTTTTCCTCCCTAGGGAGTAAAAGTAACAGTGACGTCATGGTATTGTGACGAGTTTCTAACTGAGGCCGGCCCTGCCCCTAGCAGTCACAAACAACGGGGCCACGTCATTGACGAGTAATTTCTCCGCTAAGCCAGAGTATTCCCGATGATGGGCGGAGACATGTCTCAGGCATTCGAAATGTTCTCGAAGCAGAGCCGTATCTATATAAGCGGAGGATTTTTAAGCAGAGGGCGGTCAGTTAATATTTTACCATCGCGTGAATTATTGTAACGTGGCGATCGGGTTATTGAAATGTATATATTTTTTAAAGTAGATAAATAATATTTGTAAATGAATTAAATAAGTTAGAAAGTGTAACATAAATTAGATATTGTTGTAAACTTAAGTGTTAAATGGTAAGTGTTATAAATTAAACAATTTCAAGTAAGTCTTTTATTTATTTAATAATAATTAAAAGTCAATCCGCGTAATATTTTCTAAATAACAGAACAGTGGTGCAGAAGTGAGGATACTTGAAATAAATATCAACGTAAATTTTCGGTTTAAATACAGTGTGGAACCTTTAAAAATAAATTAATATAAATCGTAATAAATAAAGTGTGTGATCATGTCTACCTTGTGTAAGCTAAAAATTGCAGACCTGAGACTTGAATTGGAAGAAAGGGATCTGAGTTCTACTGGTAAAAAGGCTGATCTGGTCGAACGTCTAAAGAACGCTCTTCAGGAAGAGGGTCAAGATCCAGAAACCTATTTGTTTGAAGACAAGCATGCTGCTGTGATCTCGTCGATTTCGAAAGTTTCCTCCGATGTTTCTAAAGTTTCGACAGACATTACATTGTTAGAGAACAAAGTTTCTAGTGAAATCTCCCAAGTTTCCTCGGATGTTTCGAAAGTTTCCTCCGATGTTTCTAAAGTTTCGACAGACATTACATCGTTAGAAAAAAAAGTTTCTAGTGAAATCTCACAAGTTTCCTCGGATGTTTTGAAAGTTTCGACAGACATTATATCGTTAGAGAACAAAGTTTCTAGTGAAATTTCGAAAGTTTCGGGTGATATTTCATCCCTTGACAGCAAAATGACTAACGAGATCTCTAAAGTCACTTCGGATTTTGACGACAAGATATCGTCCATAAAATCTACTTTTGAAGAAAAGATCAAGGAAATAGAAAAGAAAATGGAGGAAACGGAAAAAGTAGACAAAGGTATGGAACCCATCTTAACAGACATTAAAGATGATGAAACCAAATACAAACTGGAGCCACGGTCGATAGTTGAAGGGAGTGTGGGTCATGCTCGTGTTAAGGTGCCAAATTTCGACGGAAAGTCTTCCTGAAACAGTTATGTGAAACAGTTCGAAGCAGGTGCAAGAGCGAACGGATGGTCTGAAAGAGACAAAGCTGTAAACCTGGTTATTGCTCTTCGAGGAGAGGCTTTAGATGTACTTGAGACCATAGCAGTAGAGGAAACTAATGATTATGAACAACTTATGAAGAGACTAAACATGCGCTATGGGCAGGAACATTTGGAGTATGTCTATCAGGCGCGGCTTAAAAATCGACGACAAAAGAAAGATGAAGCTCTTCAAGAATACGAGGTCGATATTGCCAGGTTAGTACGGTATGCATATCCAACAGCTACCGAAGACATGATGGAAAAGTTGGCTGTTCAAACATTCATTGATGGCCTTCGTGATCATGAAATGCAAAGAACACTGCGGTTAGCTCGTCACAAGACGCTGGTCGATGTCTTGTCTGCCGCCCTCGAATACGAATCAGCTACCCAGGCCTCTGGCGGGTACAGTAAAGTTAGGACCGTGAAAGAGGAAGAGGATGAAGACAAACTTGACCAGCTGGTAAATATGGTGGAGGACATTACATCGAAGAAAACGAAGACCATTAATTGCTGCAGTTGTGGCGAAAATGGGCACGCACGGAGTTTAAGTAAGAACGCAAATCAAGAAACTCGCCAGCAGGAAATAAGAGAACGCACAGACCCTAGGGGGGCAGCCTCGACTCAGAACTACTCTAAAGACCATCTAATACTAATAGCTTCTTTGAAATGTCGTGAAGATAGTGTATATGTAGATGGAGAAATAAATGGTAAAAAGTATACATTGTTGGTGAATACCGGAGCGACCAGGACCCATTATACGACCGTCAGTTTTAAACAGCCGTAAGAAACTCTTACCAACGAGGTTGCGACTGCGGACTGCCACAGGTGAAAACGCCAACACCCATGGAGAAATCCAGATACAATTAGGGATTGGAGCAGAAAAGTTCGTCCATACTGTCATAGTTGCAGACATCGAAGAAGATGTTGTATTAGAAATGGACGTAATGAATTTGCATGGATTTCAATTGGATTTTAAGAATAGGGTAATCAAAGTTCGCAACGAGGAGGTATTTCTTCATCCACACGATGACAGCACTGTGCTAGCAGCCATTAAAGAAGATACAGTTGTGCCTGCGAGGAGTGAAACGATCATCGTAGCGCGGCTACAGGGAATTGTGGAAGAAGGAACACCTGTTATGATAGAGCCATGGAACCACGACGAGGAGGTTGGCCGAGGAATCATAATTGGAAAGGAATTGGTTACTTCTGCTAAAGAAATTCCCGTGAGATTGATTAATGTCAATGACTACCCAGTGACCATCAAGAAGGAGACAAAAGTAGGAACTTGTGTACCCGTGACGTCCATAATCCGTCAGACAACAACATCAGATAATTCCAACGACAAGTTCGACCAAATGGTTGCAGTTGCAGGCCAATCTCTAAATCAAGTGGAGAAAAGGAAATTAAGGGAATTTCTTCGGCAATATCGTGACATATTCGTACCGAAAGGAGGAAAGACAGGAAGAACGACAGTTGTCAAACACAAAATTGACACTGGTTCCGCTAGGCCAATTCGTCAAACAGCTCGACGATTACCACAGGCGAAGAGGGAGGAAGCTGAAAGGATTGTTCAAGAAATGAAGAGGGACGGGGTGATAGAATCTTCTACGAGCCCATGGGTCTCTCCGGTGGTCCTGGTCAAGAAGAAAGATGGAACTACGAGGTTCTGTGTGGACTACCGTTTGTTGAACAATGTTACCAAGAAAGATAGTTATCCTCTGCCTCGGATCGACGACACGTTGGACACATTGGCTGGAAGTAAATTGTTTTCTACGTTGGACTTGAAGTCTGGATATTGGCAGGTAGAAATGGATCCAGTGGAGAAGGAGAAGACGGCCTTTACGACAGGATCTGGATTATGGGAATTCAACGTTATGCCGTTCGGACTCTGTAATGCTCCTGCGACATTTGAGAGGCTTATGGAAAATGTGTTAAGAGGGTTATCTTGGAAGACGTGCCTGGTGTATTTAGACGACATAATCGTTTTGGGGGAGACGTTTGAAGACCACCTGAAGAATTTAGAAGACGTTTTTAATCGACTTAAAGCTGCCCAGTTAATGTTGAACCCCAAGAAATGCCAGCTATTTCAAAGTAAAGTCAATTATCTAGGCCATATAGTCAGCAAAGAAGGAGTGGCCGTGGACAAAGGAAAAATCGATTCCATTAAGGAATGGCCGGAACCAACTGATAAACATCAAGTGAGAAGTTTTCTGGGACTATGTACTTACTACCGGAGATTCATTAAGAAGTTTGCAGATATCGCTAAGCCATTAACGCGACTTACAGAGGAAGCAAGGGATTATTGCTGGGATAGAGACTACCAAACAGCCTTTGAAACTTTGAAGAGGCATTTAATTACAGCGCCAATATTAGGGTATCCACTGCCAGAAGGAGAGTTCATCTTAGATACGGATGCAAGTAATGTGGGAATTGGAGGAGTGCTGTCGCAGATCCAAGGAGGACAGGAACGAGTCCTTGGATATTTTAGTAAAGTGCTTTCAAAACCTGAACGAAATTATTGCGTCACGAGAAGAGAACTTCTAGCAGTAGTAAAATCAGTGGAACACTTCTATCAATACCTCTACGGAAGGAAGTTTCTAATCCGAACCGACCATGCCGCCCTTAAATGGTTAATGCAGTTTAAGAATCCAGAGGGTCAGATAGCCAGATGGATTGAACGACTTCAAGAATATGATTTTAAGATCGAGCATCGAGCCGGAGTTAGCCACAGGAACGCTGATTCTCTATCTAGAAGACCGTGTCCAGCAGAATGTTCCCATTGCAACAAAACAGAGTCAAAGGAAGCAGCAGTACTAAGAACAACAGTGGTCAACGACGAGTGGACGCCTACCAAGATCAAGGAAGAACAAGAAAAAGATCCAGTTTTACAGAAGATTCGAAAATGGAAAGAAGAAAATCGTCGACCATCTTGGCCAGAAATATCAAGCCTAGGCTCAGTAGTTAAGACGTATTGGGCCCAGTGGGACTCATTTATCTTGGAAGACAGCTTGCTTAAACGAGTAATAGAAAATGATGATGGTTCAGTGAGGAGAACACAGTTGGTGATTCCAAAGAGCAGAGTAGCCGAAGTACTTCGTCAGTTACACGACAGTCCATCAGGAGGGCATTTTGGTGTAAAGAAGACCCTTCAGAGAATTCGGGAACGATTTTATTGGATGAATAGTTCCGACGATGTGAAGGACTGGTGTAAGAAATGTACTACCTGTGCTACAAGTAACGGACCCTACCGGAAAAGAAAGGCTCCTATGAGACAATACAATGTTGGAAGTCCGTTTGAAAGAATAGCTTTGGATATTGCCGGGCCATTTCCAGAAAGTGACAATGGATGCAAATACATGTTGGTGGTAATGGATTACTTCACGAAGTGGTTGGAGATCTACGCAATTCCAGACCAGAAGGCCGCCACTATTGCAGATGTGTTAATCAAAGACTGCATCAGCCGATTTGGAGTACCTCTGGAGATCCATAGTGACCAAGGAAGGAACTTTGAGAGCGATCTATTTCAAGGAATCTGTGATAAACTAGGCATGAAGAAGACGAGAACCACGGCCTATCATCCGCAATCGGATGGAATGGTGGAGCGTATGAATAGGACAGTCGGCAAGTATTTGACAAAGATGGTGTCCAATCATCAACGAGACTGGGACCAGTACCTTCCGTTCTTCGCAATGGCCTATAGATCTGCTGTTAATGAATCAACTGGCCAAACACCAGCAAAAGTCCTATTTGAACGTGAGATGCGTCTACCCTGTGATCTAGAGTTTGGATGTCGACCTGGAGAAGATGTTGCTGGTGAGGATTACGTGAATGAATTGCGAAGAAGAACGGACGATATACATGAGTTGGTCCGTTCTAATCTTCAGATCGCTAGCGACCGAATGAAGAAACGATACGATACCCAAGCCGAGAGGGGATGTTTCAAGGAGAACGACAAAGTCTGGCTTTATAATCCAAAGAAGCGAACAGGTTGTTCTCCCAAGTTGCAGCAGTTCTGGGAAGGTCCGTACCTCATTGTCAAGAAAATCAATGACGTTATCTACCGAATAAGCAAGATTCCTAGGGGAAAGCCGATGATAGTCCACCATAACCGGTTGGCGCCGTACGAGGGAGACCACGACGTAGATGAAGAAGTGGAGGTAAACCAAGTTCGAGAAATACCTGACCTCACGTTTGAGGAGTTCATGGGGGCCTATGGAGGTACCGGTAAAGCAAGACATGGTGTTACCACTGAAGAAAAGCGAGATTTACTCGCACTTCCCGATGACTATTCACTGGCCCATACCATCCCGGCCAGTATCAAAGACGCACGAGGGTTGGCATCCGCCTTCCGAATGAAGTTTGGTCGAGTTGCAGAACTTCAATGCCAACTGCCAGCTCCTGGCAAAGCATTGAAACTCCAAGATGCATCACGTTACCTATTCTATCTGGTAACAAAAGACACTGTCCATGACCGACCTACCTACCAAGATGTATGGGATGCATTAATTCAATTGAGAGAGCATGTGTTGGAGTCCGACGTGCAAAAGTTAGCCATGCCAAAGTTAGAATGCAGCCAATTAGACTGGAGAGTTATCCGAAATATGGTAGAAGAAATTTTCCAAGACACTGAGGTCCAGGTGTTAGTCTGTTGCAATCCGCATAGTTACTGGTGCGGAGAGAAGACCGTCCCCTGTCACTTTTATACAACTGGGAGTTGTAAAAGAGGGTCCAGTTGCAGATACCAGCATCCAGTTCCAGTCCCGACAAGGTTCCAGGAGGAACCATCTTTTAAGGAGGGGGCAATGTGACGAGTTTCTAACTGAGGCCGGCCCTGCCCCTAGCAGTCACAAACAACGGGGCCACGTCATTGACGAGTAATTTCTCCGCTAAGCCAGAGTATTCCCGATGATGGGCGGAGACATGTCTCAGGCATTCGAAATGTTCTCGAAGCAGAGCCGTATCTATATAAGCGGAGGATTTTTAAGCAGAGGGCGGTCAGTTAATATTTTACCATCGCGTGAATTATTGTAACGTGGCGATCGGGTTATTGAAATGTATATATTTTTTAAAGTAGATAAATAATATTTGTAAATGAATTAAATAAGTTAGAAAGTGTAACATAAATTAGATATTGTTGTAAACTTAAGTGTTAAATTGTAAGTGTTATAAATTAAACAATTTCAAGTAAGTCTTTTATTTATTTAATAATAATTAAAAGTCAATTCGCGTAATATTTTCTAAATAACAGAACAGTATGTAATTGATGAAATATCTTATTGACGCCCTATGCAATATTCTATTATCTATTACGTAAGTATCTATATATATTTTAACGTTTATTTGTAGAACACCCTGTATTTTTCAGAATGGTAAATAACAGAAAAGTGTTATATTTTGGTTTAACAATGTTTACATTAATAATTTGACATATATTTGACAGTTGACAGTTCTACTGTACCTACTTGTTAGTTTTAGTTCTCTTATAAATTTTGTTAGTTAAATAAATAAATTTTTTTAAAATGAAAAAATGACTTGTTATTTGAGGAAGGTGGAAAAATCATATGTATAAAATGGGTGTAAAGTGCATTTTCCTCCCTTGAATGATTACTGCCTTGCGCTACGCGTCGGGCAGTAACTTCATTCTCGGGAGGAAAAGTAGCACTTTCCTCCCTTGTTATACAAATAGCTATTGTAGTAACAAAATCTTGATTTACAATTCTTTCGTTAAATTATTTTGTTTTTATCTGTTCGAAAATTGACGGGTGAATTTAAAATACTCTTCCATCGACAAAAAATAAAGCGAGATCCTCGTCAATGGATTTGACGAAGATTTGGCTGGTCAGAGAAATAAATAAAAGAAAAGCGAAAAACATGAAAAGCTAAAACAATAAAACATTTTTTGCTTTGCCAGCAAATCCTTAACACGTATGTGGATTTCTATGTAAGCTCTTTCATATTTTTACAGTTATAAAGAATGGCGTTTAAAACATACTAAACTTCAGAGGTAATAATAAAAATGATAGCACTCGAGAATAACACATTTAATGGGGCAGACTGAGCGCTGAATATATAAAGGCCTCTAAAAAACTGTTTATTGAAAAGTGGTTTATTTATTCACGTGGAATTAAAAGACAAAAATACTGGCAAATATAAAACTTTGAAACATTAAACAAGCAGTGAAAATATTATAGTGAATGATCTATACTGACAAACCTTCCTAGCCCAGTTAAATAAAATTTTATTTTTCTACGGCCGTGCTAAAAGAGCCACTTTCACGCACGCATTTCGTTTCCGAAAGTTGCACTTTCCCGCACGGCATGCGTGAAAGTAAATTTTCCCGCACAGCGTGCGGGAAAGTAAAATACCTTGTAATATGGCATTATAATATATTATAATACATGCAATCAACTAATATTTAGATATTATTTACTAATTTATTTCAAATTTATCTTATTGTGTTCATGTTTTAATGAAATTAGCGCGATTATTTCATTCATAGGAGATTCTGACCAATAGAAAGCTACAGAAATGCAAATTAAGGTGATAATTTTTGATAATATCCCGTCGTTAAGTACAGTATTTCTCATGATCATCTTTCAGTGCGTCACAGTTTTTCGATTTCTTTGTAACGCATTAAATTGTATGTGACAGAAAAAAAGGCACGTCGGTGATTACATTTCGTCGGTGACATTTTTATAACATTTATTCTAGTTATTCTAGTTTTCGATAGATGGCGCCATAATAAAAAAATAATTTTTTTTAATTAGATAATAATATTACAAATATAATCTGTATAATTTATAAGACTATACAAATCAGAGAAAATACCATTTTATAAATGCAAGAAACACATTTGATTTGTTTTTATTCCAAATTGAAAATAAAATGTGACAACTGTCAGATTTAACTAAAATGTCATGTTAGAATAAATGTATTAAATGTGTATTATCACGGACTTACCCTTTTTCCTCTCATTTGTTACGCACTGAAAAATGATCATGAAAAGGACAATATATTACGTCAGATGCCCTTCGTTGCTACGAAAAAATACATTCAGTGACATTAATGACAATTAATGTTTTAAAAATTATAAAAGTGATGACTTTCAATCGTCAAATATTTATAAAAACTGTGTGTTTAATGGTACTAATTTGTACTTACATAAATAATTTACAATAAAATTTTGGTTTCGAACAGTTTTATTCATGAAATAATCGCATCAAATTGCACTCGAGCTCTGAAATTAATATAGAATTTTTGCTCTCGTGACACTTTGACATAATTTCACTCGCCTTCGGCTCGTGAAATTAAAACTGTCAAAGTGTCACTCGGGAAAAATTCAATAATTTCAGAGCTCTTGTGCAATTACTACTGATTATTTCATTCATAGGAGATTCTGACCAATAGAAAGCTACAGACATGGAAATTAAGGTGATAATTTTTGATAATCTCCCGTCGTTAAGCATATTACGTCGGATGCCCTTCGTTGCTACGAAAAAATACATTCAGTGACATTAATGACAAATGTTTTAAAAATTATAAAAGTGATGACTTTCAACCGTCAAATACATATTTATAACAACTGTGTGTTTAATTTCACTAATTGGTACTTACATATATAAATTACAATAAAATTTTGGTTTTGAACAGTTTTATTCATGAAATAATCGCAACAAATTGCACTCTAAAATTAATATAGAATTTTTGCCCTCGTCACACTTTGACATAATTTCACTCGCCTTCGGCTCGTGAAATTAAAACTGCCAAAGTGACACTCGGGAAAAATTCGATAATTTTAGAGCTCTTGTGCAATTGCTACTGATAATTCGATGAAATAAAATTATTTTGACGTAATATTTAAAAGTCAGATCAGTAGAAAATTACAATAGTTTTGAATCGTCGTCATGGAAACCAATATCGTCGTCGTGGTAACTCATTACATTGAAAGTTTGGTTTTGACAACCTTGTCAAATAATTAATTTGTGTACTTTCACTTCTAAATAAAAATTGATATAACTCTATTTTTTGTGGCTGTTTTCCAAACGTACCGCCCTAGAAAAAATATTGTACCTAACTCATGCGTAAAGTGTCTTCCCCGCACTCGACTGCTTGCCCAAACTTTTCGCTTTTCAACGCAATGAAAAGTTGACGTTTACTGGGTACCGTCACTTTATCGCCCTAGCGCGTAAAGTTTGATTTTACGCTCGTTGTCCATAGCAACCGTACAACCATACAATACAAACACATTGAACATTCAAACTGAAAGATATAAAAGTTAACGTTATGGCATTATAATGACAGATATAAAATAGATACAATAAAGTTAATGATTTAAAAATAGTTTCATTTAATTAAGTGATTGTAGAAAAAATGTTGTATGTATTATAAGCGCAAAGTGACATTATTACTTTCGAGTAATTACCGCTCTCCACTACGCGTCGAGCGGTAACTCGTATTCTCAAACAATAATGTATCACTTTTCGCTCTTAATACATAAATAACTATTACAAGTTTTTTTTTACATTTTGAATCAATTTTCACATTGTGACTGTTTCTAAATCAAAGTTTAGACCAAAAAAGTTATATATTTATTAAAACGTCAAAATGACCAAATAATGATTTTTTTTAAACCCCTTTCGAAAAACTCGCCAAAAGTCGTCGGTCAACGGTGAGGTGGATTACTTCATTATGCCATTTATAACTTGCTGTGTGTCTTTGCTCTTGTCGTGACTATTTTCCACTTATTCCTGTCCTTGCATTGAACTTTCCAGTCTTTAAATTAATTTCTTTTATATTTTCTTCTATATCATCCAGCTATCTTCTTCTAGGTCTTCCTCTACACCTGGGCCATAATGGTGTCCAGTTATTTATCCTTCTCAACATATCTGATTGTGGACGTCTCTTTATATGTCCTATCTATTTTAAGCGAAGAGATTTTATGTATCTTACTAATTTTCTCCCTTTAATCCTTCTTCAATTTTCATTATCATTTCCCCCTCCCGTCGGTCACGACGGCTCACTTGGAAGAGGCGCAGTCGATCGACAAGTTTAGTGGATTTGCGAGGGACGGTTCGAGCCCCAGACAAGTCATGAAATTAATAAAAGGCCAACGTCGGTAGTAAAAAATTCAACAGAATCTACGACTTGGTCTGGAATAACTGGCGTCTGATCGGCCTATGGAGGAGCGGTACGGTTGCAGCTTGGTGATACTCCTCCATAGATCCCTACCGAAGGGCGTTGACGCCTAATAACGGTGTACACATACATTTCTCCCTCTCTTGTTACATTGTGGCTTAGTATCGTTCTCATTATTTTTTCTTTCAAAAATTTCAGAAGGATATCATTCTTTCTTTTTAATCACTGTTGTTTCCATCCTTATGTAACAACAGGTCTTATCAAGGTCGTATATAGGTTCATTCTTCTTCTTTTACTTAGAGCTTCTCAGCAGATTTCTATTCATTGCATACGCTTTTTTGCCTTCTAGAATTCTTTCCTCTGTTCTCTTTTTTCGGGTTTCTTTATTGTTACTCTAAGTAGCCTTAAGGTGGATACAGTTTCAAATTTATGGTTCTGTGTTATTAGATATTTCTGAGATGTTGTGACGTTTTTCGCTATCGTCCTGTATTTTATTTTGTACTGGTATATCTCTAGCCTTATTCTCTTTGCTTCCTTATCTAATTTTTCAACTGATTTTATAAGCGTCACCTTCGTCTTCGCTATGATGACTAAATCATCTGCATATGATATTATTTGAAGTTGATCTGTAATAATGTTTTTGTTTTCAAAGTTTGTCCTCATTATTATTGTTCCAGGTATTGTATCAGGTTAAACAGTGTCGGGGAGATAGAGTCACCTTGTTTTATGCCTTTGTATACTTTGATCCCTTAGAAGTTGTTCCGTTGAAATTGATCTTTGCTGTGGTGTTCTTTATGCTCACTGTTAGCATCCGTCGTAATTTTTCTGGGATTTCATAATACTCTAGCTCTTCCATAATTTTTTTCCTATTAATTGTATTAAAAGAGCTTTTGAAATCTATGAATATACACGAACATTTCTCTGTTTTATTTTCTCGATTTTTGAATTATTTTTGGACATATTTTTTACACTTATAAAGAATGGCGTTTAAAAATGGTTCTGCCTTATTAGCTATTTCTGATTTATTGTGTCGTCCTTCCCGATAGTCATGTATATTACTTTGTACTAGTTTATCTCTAGCCTTACACTCTTTGCTTCCTAATCTAATTATTCAACTGATTTTAGTGTCATCTCCGTTTTCGCTATGATGACGAGATCATCTGCATATGCTCTTACTTGAAGTTGATCGCTAATAATGTTTTTGTTTGCAAAATTTGTCCTCCTTATTACTGTTTTCATCATCAGGTTAAACAGTGTCAGGGAAATAGAGTCACCTTGCTTCACGCCTTTGTTTACTTTGATCTCCTTAGAAGTTGGTAGCATATGTCGTAATTTTCCTGGAATTCCAATATTCTCTAGCTCTTCCATTATTTTCGTCCGATTAATTGTATTAAAGGCGATATATTGGAAAACATCGATTTCCATTTTGTAACTTCAAAGGGGTATTTTTATGTGCACATGTATTAAGGTATGTTAGGTCAATCTAACTATTTTTGACCCCAGAACCTATTTTTGCCTTTTTGTTACACCATGTATAACTCCCACAAATATATTGATTGTAATATAGATATCATTAATAATTAATATATTATATATTTATTTATTAATATAGATATCATTAATAATGAATATATTATATATTTATTTATTTACTCATTATTTCACCAAAAATGGGCAATCAAGAGATAACTTATAACTGGTTAGTTAAATTTGCAATATATTTTCCTTCATGTTATAAATTATTTCGAGGTTTTGACATATTCGAAACGACAAGTTAATCCAACCCGATGTTCGTAATAATTATCGAATATCCCGAAATTGTTTCGAAGCGGGTAAAATATAGACAAATTTATGAATATTTAAATTGTAATTAACAAATAGGTCCATAGAGTTTCAAATAAAAAGTACACAAATATTCTTTTACATAATATATTTTCATTATCGAAAACATTATATTTTATATACAGAGAGGTTCAAAATTGTGGATTAAATTCACTTTGTCGAGAATAGGCCGCTTGGGAGAAAAATCCCGAGACAGGTCGATTTTTATTCATAAATTATCATTTATTGACATATATATTACACTAGTGATGTCATCCATCTGGTTATGACGGCGTAATCTATGATTTTTTTTTAAATGAGAATAGGGGCCGTGTGCTAGCTCATTTGAAAGTCTATTCACTAATCAGTAAACATTAACAAAATTATTTATACAGGGTGTCATTAAATGACATGTTTAAATTAAAATAATTGACATAAGAAGAAGAATGTAAGTATTTAATTTATTTAATTCAAAAGATATTTTACTGTTGTCAGAAGACAGAAAAAAAATGTTTATTTAACAAATAAACATTGCTTTCGCTTAAATTAAATGTTTAAACTCCCAAAGGCATGTAGGTAGCAGCTTGAACATTGAATTTAAGCGAAAAACAACGTTTATTTGAAAAATAAGCACATTTTTCTGTATTATGACATTAGTAAAATGTATTTTAAATTAAATAAATTACATACATTCTTCTTTTTGTGACAATTTAATTCAAAACAATTTAATTTGGACACCCTGTATAAATAACTAGGTTATTTTTAAATTATTGAATAGGGAATTGAATAAATTTTCAAATGGGCAGTACACGATCCCTATTCTTATTTTAAAAAATCATCGATTACGTCATCACGCCCAGAAGAATGACGTCACTGGTATGCTATGTTTGCCAAAAAATCATAATATAAAAATAAAAATCGACCTGTGTTGGGATTTTCCTCCAAAGTGGCCATTTCTCGAATAAATGAATTTATTCCATAATTTTGAACCACTCTATACATAAGAGTGGCTAAATACTGCTTTTGAGGTTACACCGCTTACGCTCTCTACCGCTTTGTGATACAGTTGACATGTTGTTGTCATTTATTACTCGTGACCATGTAGATCTTGGTATTCCACGTCTTCTTTTACCAGCTGCTGTCCATTCCAATATTGAGAATATAGACGTAGATAATCCTGATCTCCACATGTATCTTCCTTAATTTCTTTCAGTAGCTCAAGGTTCGTTCTTTGGTTATATTCATTTTCATTTGTTTCTATTGGAATATTGCTCTTTATATTTTTCTATCTTGTATTCTAAGGTTTTCTTCTTGTTTTTTTGCATGTAAAGTCATTAAAATCGTCGTTCGAATTATTGTTTTGAATACTTTCTCCATTGTTTGATATTAATATGCTCAAATACTTAAATTTCTTGACTTCCTCAAAAATGCTCTTGAGTTTTTATACTCACTGCAGTTCTGCTTATTGTGATTTTTATTAATCGTCTTATTGTGTTTTGTATTCTTATTTCTTTCAGAGCTACCATTAATTTTGACCTTTTTTTGTATCAAATGCACGCTGAAAATCTATTTCAGCAGCATTATTAAAAAGAAGTATAATGTTTTATATCCATGAGTTTTCTCTGTAATTTATTTAACCGCTTGTATGGCATCTGTTGTAGACTTTCCCTTAATAAATCCGTAAGGACAGTGTCCTATGATATTTATCATAGTTTCGGTCAGTCTCCATTCATTCATTTGGCACCCGCAGAATCTTCATTATTTTCTATCTTCTGTTCTTGCAACAAAAGGTCTCTGTGATAAACAAATACAATATATTTTAAACTAATTAATAGATCGGTCTTAAATGTTGAGGGTTTGTTAAGTATCCCAATACCAAACTTTAGGTGAAATACCAAAGTTCTAGGTTAATTTTAATAATAATTATTAACAAATAACAATTTTGCCTTATTTGATGTTTGCAAAGCAACAAATTGCATTTGTAACTTTAAAAAATCGTCATTTTAAAGCTTTTCAATGTTCCAAAAAATCAAATTTTGTAATTTTGTGTCAACTATTTAGACGTTTAATGGGGTGAAAATGAAAACTTATATAAAAAATCGCGTTTTTGCAGTAAATTTTAAATAATTAAAAAACAGCTCCGAACTCTTGACATAAAACAGGAACAGGTCTTGGTAAAAAGTCATCAAAAAAATCATACTTCCCTGGACTATTTGGTATTTACAAAAGATACTAGGATTTTATTTTCTGTACGTTGTAGGTATTAGTAAATTGTACACCAAGTGAGAAAAAAGACATATTTCTCACAAGGGGAGGCACGAGGCGAGGGGTCTAGGACATTTCGCCGTCGCCGTTTCGCCGTCGCCATTTCGCCGTCGCCGTTTCGCCGTCGAGCCATGTCACCGTTGCCGTTTCGCCGTCGAGCCATTTCGCCGTCGCCATTTCGTTGTTAGCATTCGTACTTATAATTTCGGGATGATAATTACTTGTATATAAGTTTTGAATGGTTTTCGAACGATTATATACCATCACTTTTGCATAATGAAGTTTTTATTTTTGATAGAGTAAAAACAATTGAAATTGAAATCCCTTTTCTCAATATTGTTTATTTCCGGGAATCTGATAATAGTCTAGCAACTTCAGCATTTTATTAACACTGACATTTAGTATAAAAAAAAGTTAGTATGTTATCACGTTCTTGCGATATTTAGTATAAAAAAAGTTAGTATGTTATCACGTTCTTGTAAACTTAACCAATGCCGGGATGGCGACGGCGAAACGGCGACGGCGAAATGTCCTAGACCCCTCGCCTCGTGCCTGCCCTTGTGAGAAATATGTCTTTTTTCTCACTTGGTGTACAATTTACTAATACCTACAACGTACAGAAAATAAAATCCTAGTATCCTAGTAAAATCCGAACTGGCTCGACGGCGAAACTGCCGACGGCGAAGTGGCTCGACGGCGAAACGGCGATGGCGAAATGGCGACGGCGAAACGGCGACGGCGAAACGGCGACGGCGAAACGTCCCAGTCCGCGAGGCGAGTGCCGCAAATCAAGCAAGGGAGAAATATGTCATTTTCTCATGTGTTTTACACTGTTCTTTTTCTATGGATGCGGTTTTGTCAAGAGTTCAAACTTCAAAATTAAATAATTTAGGTGCTTTTAGATATATTATATGCATAAATTGAAATAAAATACATATATATGTAGGTATTAATATTCTTAAAATTATATACTTTATTTATTTAAAATTCTAATTAAGAGGATCGGTACGTATTTTCGGCTGCAATGCTATTCAAATGGGGATTCATTTTTTTCGAATCCTGAGAAAACTAATAAGTATTTTTGAAAAATGTAAACGCAGAATGAAAGATCACATTATTAGCGAGGGCCGAAAGTCCCTGAGAACTTCTATAATGTTTATTTTAATAAGTTACAGGGGTGAAAAACTAAGAGAAAATTTAGTGTGATATTTAATTTCAAATATATCATTCAAAATAAACTTTTTATTTATTCTAAGGGACTTTCGGCCCTCGGTAATAATTTAGTCTTTCATTCTGCGTTTAAATTTTTCAAAAATATTTATTGGTTTTTTCAGGATTCGAAAAAAATAAACACAATGCCGTGGTAATATTTTCCAAATCTATCTTTGTCTTACAACGCACTCAGCCGAATATAATATTGTCAGCATATATTGTCAGTCAAACACTGACAATCAGTGACAATTTTAAATATTTGACATTGCATCGGGAATATGTTGAGTTATTGATTAAATATTATTGATATATAATGTATTTGATAAATAATTGATTTACGACGTGAACTTACTAAAAAGTTATTTATTGTGTATTATTTGTGGAAGATCCAAGCAGAGAATATATCAGGATAATATCTGTGATCCAAGTATTTTGTTGTTAAAGATGTTCAAAATTTTAAGCGTTCCATAACAATATATTATTAAAAAATCACTTTAACACTTTTTCTCTTTTTTCGATTGAGTATTAGTCTTTGTTGTACAAATAAATTATTACAATCACTGAATACATAGTTAGTGAAAAAATTATCACATTTAGTAACTGAATTAATAATTTGCAATTATAAAAATAACAGTTATCTAAGAACATTCAAAACCCACCTCTTTAAATTAATGATGACATTTTCAAGTAGAATGACATTCTAGTAATGTTTACATATCCATACCAGTGTGAATTTTACTACATGTAATTTGCTGTGTAAAGACAGAAAAAGTAGGGATACACGTAAAATATTTGCGAATTATGTACCCATCGCCTTAACAGTTATTTTTGAACAGTTTTGAAAGGTAATTCCTGGTAAGTTTTGCTTCAACACATTTTTTTTAGACAATATTAATTGTGTTGGTATTGTGAGAATTTTTATTGGAAAACTCGTGAGAAAAATTTTTCTAACTGCAATGGCCGACTTTTCTCAATGCATGAGAAATTTTTCCTTTAAAAAAAATATATTTTTCGATGGATGCTATACAATAATATGCAACTTCTCTCACTACTTACATACATTCAAAACGAACAATTTCTCACGCAGTGAGAAAAGTCGGCCATTGCAGTGAGAAATATTTTTTCTCACGGTTTCTCCTACGGTCTTCCATACTATGATCGATGTTTCCATGGTAACAAACACAATTAATGTTGTCAAATAAATGTGTTAAAGCAAAACCTACCAGGAATTACCTTTCAAAATAGTTCAAAATATCTGTTAATTAGAATTTAAAAAAATAAGGTACCTATATAAATTTTAAGAATATTAAATACCTGCATGTACCGGGTGTCCCAATAAGAATGGCCCTCGGCCATATCTCAGGAACCGTTTATAGTAGAGCTTTGAAATAAAAATTTTTATAACAAAAGTTGCCTCAGGAAAAGCCTGGAAATTATTTTCATAATTGTGGGTCCACCGCTAGAGGGCGTAATTGAATATCAAACATAAAAAAATCTAAATTTTACAAAATTTTCCAAATGAAGGGGCAATAGAAATCCGATTATTGTATTCTTCATCAAATTCTACGCATATTTGATTTAACAAGTTTAACTCTATCTTTGCAAATAAGAGGTGGGGGTGAGTGGGAACCTTGTTATGAAAAAATGGCTGTAAGTCCGGTTATGCTAAATCAAATTTTGAAAACTGGGTCTTGTTGAAGACAGATCTTTTTCTTCAATGTAAGCGTGATAATTTTGAACCATTCTAATAAGTAATAAGCCAGCTGAGAGGCGTTATTTAATTTTTTTCAGAAATCTAGTTTTCTTTGGAAAATATTAAATACAAGAATGCATTTTTAATCATACTTTATAAAATAAGATTAAATTAGCAATAGAATAGCGAAAACCGCATGTCGATAACTTTTTTTTATCTCAAGATATCTCGAGAAACGTGTAAATTTTATACATAACTGTTACTATCACCGGTAAACTAAGTTAATGAAAAGTAGTGTGCTGTGGAAAAGAACAAAATAACATTTTCCAGATGTCAACGTATAAAAGTACAATTAATTAAAACAACAATATAAAGAGAAACAATACTATTAAAATTAAATATAACACAGAACAAAAAGAACTTCTTAGTGACGACCTAAATATTCAAATTGTTGCCCATCATACACTACTCTAGAATACATTATCCAGAGAATACTAAACGCCATTCAAAACATATCGAGAGCAGAAATTGAGCCTGCTGTTCAATCTAATCTTGAAAGAGTAAATGTTTGCAACGAAAATGATGGGCAAAAATTTGAACGTTTATGTCATCACAAAATAGTTGTTTTTATTTCTTTGTAATAGGGCTTTTCAACGCTTCTCATTTGTTTCGAGCCTCTGTCATATGCCGTATAATCCGTGTATAATATTAATATACGAGATGTGAACGAGGCTCGAAACAAATGAGAAGCGTTGAAAAGACCTAATATACGTTGACAGCTGGAAAATGTTTCTTTGTTGTTTCCATAGCACACTACTTTTAATGAATTTCGTTTACCGGTGACAGTAACAGTTATGTTTTTAAATTTACACGTTTTATAAGATATCTCGAGATAGAAAAAAGGTATTAACATGCGGTTTTCGCTATTCTGTTGCTAATTTTATCTAATTTTGTAATATGGTATTAAAAATGCATGTTTGTATTTAATATTTTCCAAGGAACACTAGATTTCTGAAAAAAATTTAAAAACGCCTTCTAGCTGGCATATTACTCAGTAAGTTGGTTCGAAATCATAACTTTTACATTTACGAAAAAGATCTGTCTTCAACAAGACCAAGTTTGCAAAATTTAATTAAGCAGAACCGGACTCACAGCCAGTTTTTCATAACAAGGTTCCCACTCACCCCCACCTCTTATTTCCAAAGGTAGACCTAAACTTGTCAAATCAAATATGCGTAGAATTTTATGAAGAATACGACGATCGGATTTCCAGTGTCCCTTCATTAGGAAAATTTTGTAAAATTTAGATTTTCTAATTTTTGATATTCAATTACGCCCTCTATCGGTGGTCCCACAATTATGAAAATAATTTCCAGGCTTTTCCTGAGGCAACTTTTGTTATAAAATTTTTTATTTCAAAGCTCTACTATAAACGGTTCCTGAGATATGGCCGAGAGCCATTCTTATTGGGACACCCGGTACATGTATTTTATTTCAATTTATGCATATAATATACCTAAAAGCACCTAAATTATTTAATTTTGAAGTTTGAACTCTTGACAAAACCGCATCCATGGAAAAAGTATAGTGTACAACACATCAGAAAATGACATATTTCTTCCTCGTTTGATTTGCGGCCCTCGCCTCGTGCCTCGGCTCGTGCCAACAAACTTCTGCGCTCGTGAGAAATATGTCTTTTTTCTCACTTGTTGTACAATATACTATTTTAACGACCTCTTAGTCATATTAAAATATTTCAATGTAGAGAAAATTGGAGATCGTCACAGTGCAGAGCACTACTAATTTAATTAGTTATTCATGAATCAATCCAGTAGAGCTTCTCTTAATCAAGCCTTTAATACTCCGAGTAGTATTTTCAAAAACATTTAAGTATCATCTCCACGCCTAACTGACTTTTTAATGTCATTAGTGTTCAGAAACCATAACCTAGTTTACTATACGTTCAAAAACTTTTAATATAGTTCAAGAGGTCAACACAAAAATGACCGTTCGTATTAAACCTGTTGAAAGGCCGAAGTAATATCTCACAGAATTAAAATACACCGACGCATAATGAAAGGGACCCTTGGGTAATAGTTCCTTCAAAGTAAGCCCTCTCAACAGAATCAAAAGCATAATTATTATGATATGACCGTTGAACTGACCGCTGTTTTAAGTGGGAAGGTATTATAGCCGAGCTAGTAAGAAATAAAGGCAGGGCCGAACTAAAAGCGACCTTCATAAATACGCGGCAATATTCAATTAGGATTTGTATCTGCCCTGCTCTACTAATCCTGAAATCGGAATAGGCAAACAAGTAATTTATTATTTCAATCTAATCTTATATTCGTCAAATTCTGAACCAGACTAATGAATTTGCAGACACTTTTTTGTGAACTTCGTTTTAAAAATGCTTATCAAACAAAGATGAAGTAGTTTTCAATCCTAATAGCAATATTAATAATATTTAAAAATATTAAAATATTACTAAAAGATTTATAAATTGAAAACTTATTGGTCCATTTCCTTGGTAACACCTCCAAGGCTTCTAAAATTTGCAAGCCAGATGGATGTTGAAGCGAAGAAGACGAGAGGGAATTCAAAAAACATACAATTCACCACCCAGTCTGTTCAGCTGGTTAATTCCAACAGAAAATGGACCTAGTTACTCAAAGAAGTAACGACCAATATAAAAATAAAATAAAAATTCCATTTTTATTCAGTTGCAATGCGAAGGCAAAAAAATCTTATTTTTCACTTAGAATACGGAGCGCAGTCCAGCACTCTGAATCGACGATTTTCGACTCTTGTTGGAGTCTCATCGGAGAGAACGCAGGCCTGCTACTCCATACTCTAAGTGACCAACACCGAGAGTTTATCCCCCACACCGCAACTGACGTGAATGGACTAGGTGACTAGCGTCATCTGGCAATTGAAAGATGAAGTAGTTTTCAATCCTAATAGCAATATTAATAATATTTAAAAATATTAAAATATTTCTAAAAGATTAAAAAAAAATCTTTTAGTAATATTAGAGATTATCCCCCACACCGCAACTGACGTGAATGGACTAGGTGACTAGCGTCATCTGGAAATTTGAAAGATGAAGTAGTTTTCAATCCTAATAGCAATATTAATAATATTTAGAAATATTAAAATATTATTAATATTGCTATTAGGATTGAAAACTACTTCTGGCAAACGTCATCTGGCAATTGAAAGATGAAGTAGTTTTCAATCCTAATAGCAATATTAATAATATTTAAAAATATTAAAATATTATTAATATTGATATTAGGATTGAAAACTACTTCATCTTTTGATGAAGTAGTTTTCAATCCTAATAGCAATATTAATAATATTTAAAAATATTAAAATATTATTAATATTGATATTAGGATTGAAAACTACTTCATCTTTCAATTGCCAGATGACGCTAGTCACCTAGTCCATTCACGTCAGTGGCGGTGTGGAGGATAAACTCTCGGTGTTGGTCACTTAGAGCAGTGTTTCCCAACCTTTTTCCCTCGAGGACCACAAGATCTATAAGAAAACGTCTGCGGACCACATGATTTTATAACTAGGTAAAATAAATTGAGAACTAGAGAAATATATTTTAAATCCTTTAATATACATTGTATTAAGAGTAAGTAATTAGAAAAAAAAAACATAGTTATAGTCTTAATATAGTTATAGAAACATTATAAATCTATTGTAAAACGCTTACAAAATATGACACTAAGTCTCTCAGTGACTTCCTTGGTTTTGCATTTTACTGGCAAGATCTTCGATATTTGGCTTCAAAGAGGTCAAACTCAACGTGAATGGAGCATCCAATTTTAACAAACTGTTACGATGCTTATTAATAACATTTAGTGTTGAAAATGCTGTTTCACAAAGATATGTAGAATTGAAAGGAAGTAGAATTTTCAAGGCTTTTTGGCTGAGGGTTTGGTACTCATCAAGTAACTTGATCCAAAAGCTTGCAATATTGTCACATTGTATTTTGACAACTTCAAGATGAGGATCAGAAGATATCTCAATAAGTTCTTCGTGTTCATTAAGTGTAAGATCAATATCCTTGAGTGGTAAAAAAGGATTTGCCACCCACAAGTTTTTAGAACTGACGTCAGAACTGGCAGGGAAATAGTTGTCAAAATACCCTTGAAGCGATGCTATGTAAGCCTTTACCAAAGATGACAGCTGTTCTTTATTTATATTTATACCTTCCGTTTCTATTATAAATTCAGAAAACAGAGTAAACATAGCAAAAGATCCTTTCTCTACTTCAGTTTGCCATAACTTTAACTTTTGTTTGAATGCAGCAATTTTTTTCCACAGATCGAATACTGTGTGTGAGGGCCCTTGAAGACCAAGATTCAGCACATTTATAATTTCAAATATATCAGTCAAAAAAGCAAGTTTAGCCACCCATTGTCCATCCCGAAACACAGCCGCTAGTTCTGGATTGTTTTTGTCAAGGAACATACAAACCTGCTCTCTAAGTTCATAAAATCTGGCCAATACACGCCCTCGGGATAACCATCGTACTTCAGTGTGGAGGAGAACTTTGGAATGAAGCGAGCCCATACCATCACAAAGCGTAGCAAACAATCTTGAATTAAGAGCTTTGCTCCGGATTAAATTCACAGCCTTTACAACTGTAAGGAGGACTTCATTGAGTTCAGGACTCAACTGTTTGGTTGCTAGCATTTCTCTGTGAATAATGCAGTGTGTTATTTATACTTCGGTTCCCGCTTCTTTCAGTACAAAACTTTTAAGGCCTTGTTTGGAGCCTGTCATAGCAGCCGCGCCGTCAGTACACAATCCAACAACAGACACTACGACAGACAAATGGCCATGGAACTCAGGAGAAGGTAGACAATGCTGGGCGGGGGTGCGGCTACACAGCGGCGGAGGGGAATGACCGACCTTGAGAGTGGTGGAAGCATGTGTCCGCCCGCCCCGCAGTGACTATTAATAGCCTACCCTCTCCGCGCTCGCGCTGTGCCACTGTCACTCCACGTCTAACATCAGAAATAAAAACAGCATTACTCATGTGGCATACTTTCATAACAAACGTATCTCCGAGGATGAATGTCTCATTATATAGCCAGTAAAAACATTGTTATACTCGTATTGATGAAGAAAACCGTGAATTATAAGACGTACTCTGAAACAGCCCGCGGACCACACGTAAACTCGGCGCGGACCACAAGTGGTCCGCGGACCACGGGTTGGGAACCACTGACTTAGAGTATGGAGTAGCAGGCCTACGTTCTCTCCGATGATACTACAACAAGAGTCGAAAATCGTCGATTCAGAGTGCTGGACTGCGCTCCGTATTCTAAGTGAAAAATAAGATTGTTTTGCCTTCGCATTGCAACTGAATAAAAATGGAATTTTTATTTTATTTTTACTTATTCAACACCTTATTCTGTTTTCTGTGGTTCAAAAGGATACTGCTGCCCTAACAATGTGTAAGTGCTTCCACACCTCTAGCCCCTTCTATTCAATTATTATCCTCACCTCTAAGAAATATGGCTTAAGTACACAGGTAAACCTTGGTAAAACTGAGCAACCCTTACTGAAGATTGAGTCACCAACTCCAGTAAAAGGTAGGGTCAGGAGTCAGGACCAACAAGGAACCATAAATGGTCTTCTGAAAATGGGGCTAGTGCAGTAGGGGTACAAAAACAAGAGAGGTTGTTATGGAATACCTATATTATCTAAAAATAATATGAAGACGTATATCACAGACTCTAAAAATATACGGGTATGCAACGGAGTAGTTAAAAGTAACTGTAGTAGTATACATAGATACTCATAGACCTCCAAAAGTTGAATAAAGGATTGGTTTCAAGAGTATTGACTAGTTTCTTCCAATTTTTCCTGTCCTTCACTTATTGCCCTCAGTTCCTTTTTCCCATTTCTTCTAGGTTAGTCCGGTCGTTATCAAACCACTTTCTTCGGGGTCTCCACCTTCATTTCTTCTCTTGTTCTTCTGCTTGCAGAACTCTTATGAGAATTATTTTTTGGCATTAGTACACCATGTCCCAGCCATTTAATTTGGTGTTACTCGATTTTCTATGTTATTTTGGATTTCCTATACATCTCCTTTAGATCCTGGTTTGTTCTTCTAGGCCATTCCACGTTAGCCTCCTTTATACTACAAAAAACTTTTCTCAAGATTTTCCTTTCCCAAATATCTTATTTTTTTCTTCTTTCTCATTAATTGTCCAAATTTTACATGCATACAATACCGTTGCTCTCACTATTGTTTCGTAAGTTCGAATTTTGGCTACCCTGGACACCTTTTTAGCCTTCAACAGCGCCTTTAATGATCGGACTGCTTTGCTGCTTTTCAACAACCGGTGATCTATTTTTCTCTCTCTGCCTCCTCTATTTGTAACTCCTACTCAAAGATATTCAAATTGTTTCTAGGTGTAAGTCTAGGAATAAGTCGGTTGGTAGGAGGCCTCCCTATTTTAATCGTCCATTGACGACAAACTGATTTGACCTACTTCCTTCTGTTTGATTCTGTTCTATTTACTGTATTACTGATTTCATTACTTTGTACAGTTCGTTTCGTGAGATAGTGTCGTAGGCTCGTTTAAACGCAATAAAGAGCATATTATGCAAATCTATATTTTGTTCATAACTGTTATTTTATAATTTTAGCATAAAAATTAGTCGGTTGTTGGTCTTCCCTGTCTGAAATCAGTCTGGTATTCTCCTATTATTTCTATTTCGTAACTTTTTATTCTACTTCTTATAATTTTTGTCAACAATTTGTATACTACTTTTAATAGCACGATTCCTCTGTAAACTCCACATATTAGGCCAAGGAAATAAGACAAAAATATACCCTGTTCGTGACACTTCAACAGTCAGGGTACTGAAGCGTTTTTTCGACAGGTTATACCTATAAGAACAAATTTTAACTATTTCCTGCGTAGGATCTGGCGGCCATTTTTATTTATAAACAATTTAGTATGAAAAAACAGCCTTTTTTCTTTTTTTTTTAATTAATGGAAAACATTAAGACGTAAGGTTTTCTTAGTACAGACATCTTCTAGAGAATGGAAAAAGCTTTAAAATGGCGTATTACAAAGTTTAATATAATAAATTAATTTCGCAATAACTATTGTAAAAATAAGCGTACAGCTTTTAAATTTTACATACACATACACGATACATACACGTTCTGACGTTAGTTTGACAGTCCGAAAGGAAAAATTGAACATACTTTTTGCGTAATTACTTATTACGAACAAATGCATCTTTGATTAACTTTTTCTAAACCAATTTGAAAGTTTAGCTCATGTTCTTTCATTTGACACCTGTGGAATGGTTCTAACATTATTTTTTTCTGACTTATGTTATTGCAAAAAAAAGCTCCCTGGGATAAACAATTTGAATAAAATTTAAACAATTAAATCAATCGCTTTGAAAATTTTGTCACATATTAAGCACGAAAGAACCCTAATTTGACAAAAATTTCAAAGCTGTAGACTTATTCTTACAATAGTTATTGCGAGATTATTTTTTTTTAATTTTGACCTTTCTTAGCAGTTATATTAACAATAAATGAGTGTATTAAACTTTGTAATACGCCATTTTAAAGCTTTTTCCATTCTCTCGGCAGTTTGTACTAAGAAAATCATAAGTGTTACGGTTTTCCATTAATTTGAAGAAAAAAAAAGAAAAAAGGCCGTTTTTTGACACTAAATTGTTTATAAATAAAAATGGCCTCCAAATCCTACGCAGGAAATAGTTACAATTTGTTCTTATAGGTATTACCTATCGAAAAACGCTTCAGTACCCTGGCTGTTGAAGTGCCATGGAAAAAACCTTATTACCCTGGACTATATACAGTTTTATCAACTTTTATGTGAATTGTACAGTATGTACAGATAAGTGCTGTATTCCATTGCTCTGATTATGTTTCGTTATATTTTTATAATAAGTCGAACTATATTTTGCAGCAGTTTATCTCCTCCTAATTTTAATAGTTCCGCTTCCCTATGCTTTCTCCCGCATTTTTATTATTTTTTAAGTATCTTATTACTTCTGTTACTTCCTTCTTCGTCGGTTCGGGCTGTTCTGTTTTTTCGTTCGCTGTTGTATTTCCGTTCCTGTTTGACCTTAATTGTTAATTAATTCGTCGAAATACTCCGACAATTAATTTAATTTTTTGGTGTTATCTTTTTAACATACTATCTTAACTTCTGAAAAACATTGTGCTTTTATTTTATATCATTCGTGTCTTTTTACTCCTTGATAAAACATTTTAACTTGTTTTTGGACACAGTTGTTATCTTCTATTATTTCTATTTGCTTTCCTAGTAATTTTTTTCTTTTGCCTGCATAATAGGGATGGCGGTTGTTGACAAAACACTGGTTTTCGGTTATATCGTTTTTTATTTACGGTTTATCCTGGCGGTTATAACCGGTCAAAAACCGGTTATTCCAAAAAAGTGTTGGCTTGGCAACATGTGCAATGTAAATTTTAGTGCTCTGTTTATGTTCTGTTTTATTATTATTAATTAAAGTGCTTATAGGGCAGTCAATGAGGTTATTTGGCTCCGAATTCCATCCTACATCGATTTACTTGATATTTTCACAATACGTAGAGAATAGCTCAAAAAACAAAGTCTACCCTATGTCGGTGAGCACTTTTATCTTGGGGTTGGTTCCCACCCCTTCTCGGGGGTGTAAATTTTTTTTGTTAAAATAACCACGGAAGTGGCTAGAGAAGCTAATTCTAAGCAAAATCTTTTTTTAAAAGTATATTTAAAAAAATAATTTTTTTTAAACTCAATAATTTTTGAGTTATTCATGGTTGAAAGTTGCTCGTTTTCATTGAAAAATGACACCTTTTCTGGCGGTTTTTTGCGAATAACTTAAACTCTATGCATCTAACGAAAAAAACTATACAAAACATTTATGTAGCTTATAAAAAAACAAATAGATTCGTTTCTTCACGTATCTTCTAGTTATAATACAAAAAGAGATATGGAGGGTGAGAAGAGTTTGTTTTTTTGGTGCATGCTGAAATCGGTGTATTCAATTTGAAATAAAAGAGAAACGGTCGATTTTAGTTGCATAATACTACCAATACCTTTTGTAGTGATTGAAAAGACTTTTAGAATGAGCAACATTAAATGTCGATTACATTCAAAATAAGCGAGATATTCTGCCAAAAAAATTGAATCGGTGAGATGTAAAAGGATAATATTCCATTTTTGCCAAATTTAGTTAGTAGAGTTTTAGATAGCAGTTTTGTTCACTTCACGCTCTACAGACTTAGTAAAAGAGAGATAACATTCCATGACATTAAATAGCTGTTTAATGTAATGGAATGTTCTCTAAGTCTGTATAGATTGGTCAAGTGAAGAAAACTGCTATATTAACCAAATTCGACAAAAAATGGAATATTATCCTTTTAGATCTCACCCATTCAATTGATGACTAATGGAATTAAAAAAAAATGTGAAGTACATTTAACCCCTCATCCACCAGAATTTAAATGCATCGTTTTCCTTCTACAATACTTTTGGACGGGTTTAAAATGAATCATTTTTGAAAAAAATAAGATCAAATTATAGAGCGCATTTTTAAATTTTCTTAAAAATCTTCTTTTTTCTCCATGTAACTCCAAAATGATACGAGATACGAAAAAAGGTACCACATAAAAATGTAGGAGTTTGTTGAATAAAAATTTTGTTTTGTGTTTCATTATTGTGTCTCTTATCATTTTCAAGTTAGGTACATGTAGAAAAAGAAGAGTTTTAAGGAAATCTAAAAATGCGCTCTATAAATTGATCTTATTGTTTTTTCAAAAACCATTCATCTTAAATCCGTCTAACTTTTTGAACCCGTCCATAATACTATAATAAAAGGTACTGTAGAAGTAAAATGATGCATTAAAATTCTGGTGGATGAGAGGTTAAATATACTTCTCATTTTTTCTTAAAATTCATTAATCATCAATTTTTGTGCAGCATATCTCGCTTAGTTTAAATGTAATCTAATTTTATTATTGCTCATTTTAAAGATTTTTTAAGCACTGCAAAAGGTGTTGGTAACATTATACACCTAAAATCGACCGTTTGTCTGTTATTTCAAGTTGAATACAACGACTTGAGCATGCACCAAAACAACAAACTATTTTCACCTACCATATCTCTTTTATGTGTATTATAACTAGAAGATTTATGAAGGAACTAGTCACTTTGGTGTTTTAAAAGCTGCAAAAATGTTTTTTATAGTTTTTTTAGTTAGATGCATGGTTTTTAAGATATTTGCAAAAAAACCATTCGAAAAGGTGTTATGTTTCAATGAAGATGGCCAATTTTCAACCACGAATAACTCAAAAAATATGTTCAAAAAAAATTATAGGACAGTTTTTGTTTACAATTAAATTCTCTAGCCACTTCCGTGGTTATTTTAACCAAGAAATTTTCTACTCCCGAGAAGGGGTGGCAACCACCCCAAGATAAAAGCACACATCGGCATAGGGTAGACTTTGAATTAGAAGATGAGTAGAGGCTATTCCCAAAATGTCATTAAAATATATGCAGTAGGATAGAATTCGGAGGTAATACCCTATTTTTGCTCCCATTGACTGGCGTATTATTAAAAATGGTAAGTAGCCGAAGTTTAGGCCATAATAACGTGTTTTATTTATCAGACCGGAAAACCCAGGAATTAAAAATTTCTATTTAAAAATTCACTGTCAGGAAATAACAAAACTATATATATATATATATATATATATATATATATATATATATATATATATATATATATATATATATATATTTAGGTGTGCGAAAATTGGAGATATTTAGGGTTAATGAAGAGAATTGATCTCATAATCCAGTGGTGATCCCGACGAGAACGATGGGCCGGCTCCTCGGTGCTAGCCCGATGCTGAGTGAGATCTGCTTCGACCCTTACGCATCTTGAATAGGTATTAATTTATGTAGAAGCAGAATAGAACGCAAGAGGAAGTAAAAGGGGTCTAACTTTGTTAATCTGCAATTAAATTATTAATACGAAATGGAATTGGGAATAAGGTGGTTAGTGAGATGAATTCAAAATTCGACGTTAAACGCTAAGTGAAAAACACCGCAGCCAACGTAGACGTTGACGGTAAACAACGGCAAAACGGTATCATCCTAGAATATCTTAGTCTGTGGGGTTATTGCATTAAAATTATTATATAATTATTTATTTAATATTAATAATTAAATACATGAGAAATAGACGGGACAAATTTAGAGAAATTCGAGAATTTCACACTCGGCAATTTAAAATGAATTTGTAATAATTCATAGTCCAAATAATGAAGCTTAAAATAGAATAAAACCTCGCAATTTTTACAGAATGGATCGATTTGCTTGAAAATTTGAGAATAAGTTGTGGATAGTCCAAGGATCAAGATCTAAATCATACCGAAAGGCGCTCTTACCATGGGGGCGGTTGCCACCCCATCTCGGGGGTGGAAATTTTTTATTATATTTTGGTCACAAAAGTTGGCAAAAAAATTCATTCTAAGCAAAAAACGTTCTATACATTTTTTTGATAAAATTGATAGTTTTCGATTTATTCGCTATCGAAAGTGTTAGTTTTATATAGAAAAAAGTCAATGTTTTTAATAAGTTTTATTCTAATAACTCCAAAACTTTTCGTTTTATCAAAACAACTTTACTTAACAAAAATGTACCTTTTGAAAAAATAAACAAAACATATTAAATGTTGGCTCTTCTTCGTCAACTGCTAAATATTGCAGTTTCAAAGTCAAAATACGGGAAAAGTATACATTTTTCGAGGACAACTTGTTCAAAATAATTTAAAGTACTTAAAAATATCTATCTTCAGAAATAATAGTTTTAGAAATATTGACGAAAAACCTAAAAAACTACGAATTAACCGATTTCGCCCCCTCTCGCCCCCAAACCCGATGCTCAAAATGGTGTGATTTTTCTCTGAACATTATGTGGACCATATAGAACAATTTGGTGTTGGAGGATAACTTTTACTTTGGATGTCTGGGTTATGGCATTATTTGGATCAATTTTATCATAATAATACTCGCAGTTGTTCTACTCACTTAGTATACTGACAGTCACATAAGGAAACGTGTTCTAAGATGACAAGTTCAGATGAGTTTAAATAAGAATTGGAGGAAGTAACTGCGGCTATTATGTACATGTGTAAAAAAACTGCAAAATTAAAAGAATGTGGGTACTTTGATTGTTTGGTCCCTATAATATTTGCTTTTGATGTCGTACAAACGGGGATGCTCCCTCACTTGGTCAATCAAAGTAGGGATGGCGGTTTTTGACAAAACACCGGTTTTCGGTTATACCGTTTTTTTTGCTTACGGTTTAACCTGGCGGTTATAACCGGCGAAAAAGCCGGTTTTTCTAAAAACCGGTTTTCGGTTTTTCTAAAAACCGGTTTTCGGTTTTTTTAATCCAATAGGTTACAATGTTACATTTACAATGCACTTTAGTTTGCGATACTCCACTCGACTCGATACTCGATATCAATATGATCAAAATTAGTACTATCGAAAGAACATCAATATCAATATAAATAAAACATAATTTTTAATAAAACTTAACCCAACCAATTCAACTTATATAAAAATTTCACAGACTCTTTCAAATGAGATTTAAAAAAAAATAATATCATCATAAATATTTTACTTAAAAATAAATTGCATAATGCAATATTTCTTTTATTTTTACTACCATCAAAAAAAATTTATCATGTATTTCTTTTAACACGTTTGCATATTTGTATAATAGGTACATTTTAACTCATTTAATACTTCCTGTATGGGTGTATCGTTTTGAAAACGTAGGGAAATCCTTGGAGATTCGTATTCGTAATCGGTAATTCGATATTCATAGTCAGAAAATTATTTTTGGTAATCAGAAAAAGTCATTCACCCACTTTCAATGTCAAGAGTCAAGTGTGAAAAATAGATTATGTTTGCATCTACTTCAACCAGATCACTTTTTATGTAAATATTATGATTACAAATACCTTTTCAAGGAAATACTATAATAAAATTTAATTGTTTCTGGCTGATGTCAGTTTGCAATTTCAGTTTGCTTCTGTATTTATAAAATAAAATTTGAATTATGGTTTTATTTGGAATAATTACTTGAGAATAATAATTATGATTGGGATCCAAAATAATACCTAACCTAATCCTTATCACCGTAAAAACCTAATAACCGGTTTTTGCTTTAAAAATAAAAAACCGGTTATAACCGGAACAAAAAAAAACAACCGGTAAAACTGGTTATTGCGAAGTAAAAAAACCGGTTCTAGGTTAAAACCGGTAGGTTTTCCCATCCCTAAATCAAAGCCGATTCCATTATCAAATTGGTAGCTCGGCACCTAAACCACAGTCTAAACGTAATGCCTGCTCTTCATTATCGCCGATGATAGCCGATCATGTGATTGTCTATGATGGCCACAACCATCGTGCAGTGTACATATCCGTAGCAGTTGAAAGACAACTATCAAGATGGACGTCTGGACGTGCAGTGTGTTGCAACTGCAATAATTTATTTAATAGCGGTCTACAACTACTACAAGAGTGGTCTTTGACAACTACCTTTAAGACAGGTTTGTTCGAGATAAAATCAAAAGAGTTTAGATACATCAAACTTCGCAATTCGATAAACATTAAACATATTTTTCACTCATCGCTGTGCACTTGGATATAGTATTTTCCAAAAAAATTATAGAGAATCTGCTTGCTGAATTATTGGTTAAACCTTCTGGATAATTCAAAAACTTTATACGTATTTCACCGAGCGATTTCAATTAGGTATTTGGTACGAAAAATATCCCGATTAGTAGCAAAACAAGACACTACTTTCAGAAAGTCCATACCAGTTAAAATACGACTTGCAATCGCATTGAGATTTTTCGGTACGTGGGATAGTTAAGCTTGCATCAACTTTTTAGTATAAAAAATTACACCTTTTTTAACCTAAGCACAATATTTCTCGACGGGAAATGAATGATCGGCGATCGCGTGGGCATGTCAACGCAAATATTACTTATTACTTCTTAACTTATTATTTATTACTCGACGATTCCCTTTGAAGCGTCTCCATAAAACCGCAAAATCACGGATCGTCTACAGTCATGGGCGATCATAGACGATCATGGGCAACTATAGCCGAGTATGCCCTCTACACAATCGTGCTCGCGCTTGATCATCTGTAATCGCCGATTATGTAGAGGAGCCATTAGAAACGTGCAAGTCTAGTGTGCACACTACACTGACGCGATGGGCCTCAACCCGACGCAACTCGACGAAAATCTGAATATTTGGAATAATTGCTTTGCTACGTTGGGTGGGATGGCATAGCGCTACGTGTGGTAAATATAGCCACTTATATGTAAAACTGTATGTTAGATATCCGTTGAATTGCATCAGACAATGCTGCGTTACATGTTTCTGCAGCGTCATCATTCCATTTTTTTAACCAAACTACGAAGGATGGACTTAGGTGGAATCGTCGAACATGTAGCTGAAAGTACTATTAATAGAGTTATATTTGTTTTAAGTCCATCTGGTGCTATTGAACAACCAACATTTCTCTTTGCTTTAGCAGCAATTATTTTTGATGGATTGTTGACAGTGAATGAGCCAGTTTCATCTTGATTTCATATGGCAAAAGCTGAAAATTTAAATTAGTGTTTCTGCTTATTTCTGCTAATTTTAGTGTATAAAACTCTTTAGAACATTAGATATTATATTGAACGATATAGCTCTGGAGAGACTTATTGCTGCAGGTTTTTTAATGGAGATACTTATATTTTGCTTAATAAAAGCAGATAACTAATCTTAATCGGCCATTTTTTGGTATGCCATGTTGGCAATACATGTATTTCATATTTAATGATAGACATTTGTACAATCTTAAGTAAGTGCTTTGTGGTACTTGCTTCTTTTTCTTTATTAAATAGTTGACATGATGACTCTTCATTATCTTAATACATCTTGACAATGAAGTTTTACTTAATTCAAAATCAAGAAGAACGGCCATTTAGTATTAGTAGCAAAGTAGTAGATTACCATTAACATGAACTGTTAATTGGAAATATTATCAAAACTATATAAACGATGAAAAAAAAAAAAAGAAAAACTGCCCAAAAATCACAACTCTTAACTTAGTAGTAATATTGGTACTTCTACAAAAACTGCAAAATTAAATATTGATTTAACTGCCACATATTTAAAATGGTTGGTTTATTGGCAGCGACATTTTGATATACACACATTATTTTATCCTTGTCTGCAAATCGCTAGATAAAATATAAATTTTCTTTGAGCATGTTTACGATGAAAATCTCACGGACTATATCATATCTGAATAGCAAATAGGTATCTTAACGCCGCATTCAAGTTTTTGACCTAAATAAGCACCCTTTGATCTCGTTAAGTACCTTTTAACCCAAATCGTTTACAAAATCCAAAGAAATTAGAGCAATTTTTAACATTTTTGCAGGTATAAATATTTCAACTAGAAAATCTAATCTTTTTGACTCAAACGACTGCTGTCGTGAAACTTTTCTAGAAAATTCTTAATAAGGCTCTTTGAATTTACGGCTGTTTATTAAAAGTTGTAGTAGCTCTTTAATTTTTACAGGAATATGGTAGAATTATAGTTTTTGAACATGGTACTATTTAAATTTTTGTGTAAATTTTTACACAAAACAGGAAATAATACCAGGTAATGAATGTGATTCGAATCTAATGGTGATAATAACTGAAAATTTTTGAATTTATTTGTGTTAGATGAACAAAAAATATATAGACTTAAAGTACTTTATTGCTTTTCAAAATATGTCCCACCAAGATCGATACACTTTTGCATGCGTTCAAACCAATTGGCAAAGCAGTTATTGCAGTTTTCAGTCGACACTTGCAAAATCGCTGTTTTAAAGGCACCGATGGCTTCTCTGGCGACTGAAATCGCCGCCCACGCATTGGATTCTTGATCTTTGGTAACCTGAAGAAGTCGTTGGGTCTTAGGTCGGGGCTAAACGGTGGATGGTTTCTTGTTCTTCTACGGCACTACAGCCCAAATTGAGCCTTGGCTTCCTTTATTTTTTGCCTCCACCCTTGCTTGTCTGTGGCTGCTCTTCTCCATACACGGATTCCTAAAAGGGCTTGTGCGTCGCTGTTTACTGTGTCTTCCCAGCGCTTTCTTGGTTTTCCAACCGGTCTCTTTTCCTACATTCTAGCATTCAGTGCTCTTTTTGGTAGCCTATCCTCTCCCATTCTTATCACATGTCCGGCCCATTGCAATATTTGTATTCTAATGAAGTCTGACAGGGGTGCTTCCTTATAAAGTTGATAAAGTTCGTTGTTGTATCGACTTCTGAAAATTCCGTTTTCCTTCACAGATCCTAGTATTCTCCTTAGTACTTTCCTTTCGAATGTGTCGAGTTTGTTTTTGGATGTTTCTTTCAGGACCCAGGCTTCACTGCCATAGCATGCTATTGGTCGAATTAAAGTTTTATAGATTCTCATCTTTGTATTTCGGTGGACACTTTTATACCGAAATACATGGGAGAGGGCAAAATAAGCTCTGATTACCTGCGTTATTCTCTTCGTATTTCTTCATCTTCTGATCCGTCGGCATATACATATTTCTACTCCCAGGTATGTAAACTTTCCAACCGTTTCAATGTCATCTTTATGTATAATGTTTTTTGGGACTATATTTCTTCTCGCCTGAGTCATTATTTTTGTTTTTTTCTATGTTAATTTCTAGACCTAGCAATTTTGTTTGTGTTTTTAACTCTGCGTATGTTTCCTGTGCTCCTGTTGATTTTCTATTCATAATATTAATATCATCGGCATAAGCGGCCAGTTGAACCGTTCGGTAGGTCAGTAAGTTTCCTTGTCTAGTTTGCATTTGCCTAACCGCATACTCCAGTGCCAGGTTAAACAATGTTGGGGCCAGCCCATCTCCCTGCTTTAGTCCCTGCGAAATTTTGAAAAAGTCTGTCCGGTGGATTTGTATTCGTACACATGCCTGAGTTTCATCCATTGTGGCTTTAATGAGTCTTATTAGCTTGTGTGGTATTGCCAATTCAGCCAATATATAGTATAGTTTGTTCCTTTTGACTGAGTCGTATGCCTGTTTGAAGTCTACAAACACGTTGTGAACATCAATATCGTGTTCCCATGATTTGATTAAGATCTGTTTGACTGTAAATATTTGATCCAGTGTCGATCTTTCCCGTCGGAAGCCCGTCTGATACTCTCCAATAATATTTTCTGCTAGTGGTTGGAGCCGCTGGTTTATAATATACGTGAGGACTTTATATGCTGTACATAGCAGAGAGATTACACGGTAGTTTTTGCACTGGAGTTTGTCTTCTTTTTTTAGATCGGGCATACTATACTTTTTTTCCAGTCGTCGGGTATTTTCTCTTCTTGCCATATGTTTTTGATGAGCGCATGGATGTGACTTGCTAGGTAGTCGCCACCTACCTTATACAGTTCTACTGGTATTTCGTCAACTCCCGGAGCTTTATTGTTTTTCTGGGCCTCAAGAGCTTTGACAACTTCCTCTATAGTTCGAGCTTCTACTCCATTATCTACTTCATTCTCTTCTACGTAGTTCATACCCATTTCATCTTCCATGTCTAATTGTGTTCCAAGTAGGATCTGAAAATACTGCTTCCAGGTTTCTGTGACTTTTTGTTAGTCACTGATTATTTGCCCACTTTCATCTTTACATAGACTTGTTTAAGGTTTATACAAACTTCTTGTCTTTTTTAGGTATTCGTATGCCCCTCTAATTTCGTTGTTTTTGAAATGTTCTTCCATTTCTTCTATTTGTCTATTTTCATAGGCTCTCTTTTCTTTTCTACATATCTTGTCTGCTTTCCGTCTTGCGACTTCAAATAATGTTCGTCTTTGCCTTGTTCTTCTTGCTATGTACATTTTGTGTGCTTCATTTCTTTCCTCTATTGCTTGTCTGCACTCGTCATCAAACCATGCTCCTCTTCTCTCCTTTTTCTTGTTTCCCAGGGTAGACGCTGCTGCTGTCAGTACTGCTGTTTTGATATTACTCCTTTGCCCTCTATGGAGTGCAGTTCTAGCATCCTTAACTCATTTACGACTTCTTGTTCGAACTTTACATTCCTGGATCTTCAGTTTTTTCAGGTCCAGTTTGTTTGTTCTTTGTTGTCTTTCGTTTATTTCCCTGTTAACTCTGCATCTAAATTTGGTTTGTAGTAAAAGATGGTCTGATCCACAGCATGTTCCTCGTCGTGTTCTCACATCGGAGATACTACTGGCTGCCCTGTGTCATTTTGTGATTCCATCTGGTGAAATCCGTGTCATTTTATTTATGTCTTTAGCATGTGGATGGTTTATCAATTCGATATTTTGAAGCTCCAAAAACTCTATTGTCTTTTGGTCAGTGTGAGCACTTGCATTGTCTTGATCCAGGATGACTTGCCGTTGTGTGTTGCTTTGTCTGAGTTTTGGCGATAACTTATGGTAAAAAAACGGTTATATACCAATCAGAAGTAACCATTCTTTGATCTTCTAAAGCAATTCTTGCCACATGACTAGATTTTGACACAAAAGTCGCGACCATTTTCTTTGACACACTTCGAGAACGGATCACTTTTGTTGGTTTTTTCTCATCGTGAAACACCCACACAGCGGATTGGCATTAATTTTTCGGTTGGTAGAAGTAAATTCGAGATTAATCGCCACTGACAATACTAGTATAAACGTTTTTTGAGCTTCCTTTATTGAACCGTTCCAATGTTTTTCGACACCAATTGACGCGAACCGCTTTTTGCCCTTCTGTAAGCAAATGAGGTATCCAACGGCAAACCAACCTTTTTACACCTAGTTCTTCATGTAGGATCTTTTGGATTGAGGTTTTTGAAATGATCAAAGATGCTTCTATCTCCTAGTATGTTACACGGTGGTCATCCTTAATTAGTTGATGAACCGCATCAATGTTTTGCTGTGTGACTGACGTTTTGAGTGGACCTAGCCTGGATTCATTGCTGAGACTGGAGCGAGCGCCTTGAAATGCGCAATACTAGCGGGGAATAGTTGACCAGTGTGATGCTTCATTCCCTAACACAGAAACCATTTCAGCGTGACATTGCTGTTGGGATAATCCTCTTCGAAAATTGTAAAAAATGATTGCTCGAAAATTTTCTCGGTTAAGATCCATTTTTCGACCAATTTGCGAATTTCAAAAATTAACTGTATCTATACGACTTGTTGTAGGTATCGCAATAAAACTCTCGATTTACGTCAACATGTTACGTTTGATGTTGCGTTGATTGATGTTACGTTTTACGTTGGAAGGTTTGATTGGTAGCGCCGTCTAAGGGGCTATATGCAAAAGTGAAAAGACAAGCCACTAGTAGGAGCGATGCATTATAATAATTTATAATAACAGTATTCTTATTAAACTCCACCGTAGCCAGTTCCAAGCCTGGTTGAGAAAGGAGAAATATGAAGTAATCATGTCATTAGGCATCTTGAAAATAAAAATGAAGCTAATAATCCCAATAAACAGTCTTAAGCTGGAGTCCAACAGAATGTGGCGTAAGACGCATTGCTAAATAGAAAATATGTAATAAAAAAGATAAGAACTAAAGATTGGAATCAAGGCAACGTAAAATGGAGTTATTTCTCTTAGAATTTGTGGTTTGCGATCCTTGGACAAATATAAACCCCCTATTTATGACCAGATCGAAGTGGCGGGGACTGTCCGGTCGTTTGGCGGTAAATAAGCACAGTTCAAAGAAATACGAGGCTGAAACAGGACCCTTCCAACTCGGCTACATCTGGTACGGTCAGTGCGTGGGAAATTTTACTATAGAGGGTTCTAACCACGTTGTGTTACGATTTTTATTATTGTATGAATTAACCAACTTGATATAATTTATATACTGATAGGGAAAGTAAATTCTGCAATGCTGGGTTTAGTATAGGAAACGCAAAATCCTGCGAGATATATATCGTCGGCTTACTGCCAAAACCAACCAACTCCATTTTAAAAGTTTTGGGAAATCTACCTTTTAAACTTTAATTTGAAATTGAAAATCGACTGAATTTTAAAAAATTATTTAATAACTGAAAAATATTTTTGTCATATTTTTCAATTATTAAATCATTCTTAAATTCATACGATTTTTCATTTCAAATTAAAGTGTAAAACGTAGATTTCTCAAAACTTTTAAAAATGGAGTTGGTTGGTTTTGGCAGTAAGCCGACGATATATGATATATGATCCTTGCGGGGACAGTGTGACAAATGAATGAAGGAGCAGATACAACAATGAAAAGCCAATAGACTCAGATGGGCAGGCCACGTGGTACGGAGTGATGACGACAGACTGATTAGCAATGTGCTTGTGGGAAAGACGGCTTATGAAAAGGTGGAAAGATGCAGTCAGAGAAGACCTGGAGAAGATGGAAGTGAGACCATGGGAAATAGTATCACATGGATCAAACACAATGGAAGACAATAAATAGTAAACGCGGCAAAGACTCATAGACCAGGGCGCATCTGTAAAAATATTAGTACATTTGGATGTTGAGAGGTGACTCATATTTTTTTGCAGAAATTGCTTGAAAATTACTGATATAATAATATTTGAGTTATCCTTTCATTTAAAAAGGTCTGGAACATTGTTTAAACAATCAAAATGTCAAAAAATGAAGGAAAAATTCGATTTCTTTTCTTAGTTTTTTGATTATAACTTTAAAAGTATTCATTTAAGTTGTACCAACATAAAAGTCGCGCAATTAAATTTCCTGCAATACAGGATTAACTGAAAATTTTAAAAATTGTCACCCTTGTTGCATAATAGCAATAATTTTGAAAAAAAAAAAACATAAAAAACAAGTATTTGCATTTTACGTTTTTCAGCCATTTATGCTACACTTAGGACCTTCATATTCCACTCAGAAAAAAACTTTATGATATGATAAAACAATACTGTAAATTTCATTAAGATCGGTTTAACAGATTTTGCAAAATAAATTTTGCAATCCAGTTTTGCAAAAAAAATTCATTTTTCAAAATGTTGCAGCACTGAAAATGAAGCAGATAACAAGTTGAATTTTTTTTACATATAAAAGAATACTTTACTTAAATTTAAATCGGTTCCAGGCGTCAGGATTTTTTTTTAAATAAACATTAATTTTTGGTGCTACGCGCAGGACAGCGGATACGTTCGCTCTGATTGGGCATTCCAATGACCTTTGATAATGATTGATAAATTTTAATTTATTGTACATTTCGAAATACATAAATAAATTTGTTTATTGCAAAATAAAAACACATAGGTACGCTGTCCTTTGAAATAACACTTTTTTATCAAAAACTTTCTTTGTTCATATATTTTATTCATATATTTCTACAAATTGCAAATAAAAGATGCAGTATTCACTATTTGTAGAAAAATTAACTTGCTATCTGCTTTATTTTCAGTCCTGCAACATTTTGAAAAAATGACTTTTTTTGCGAAAGCTGGATTTCAAAATTATTTTGCAAAATCTATTGAAAGGATCTTAACTAAAATTCACAGTATTGTTTTACCATATCATAAAGTTTTTTTGTATGAAATATGAAGGTTCTAAGTGTAGCAGAAATGGTTGAAAATTGTAAAATGCAAATACTTGTTTTTTATGTTTTTTATTTCGCAATTATTGCTATTTTGCAACAAGGGTAACAATTTTAAAAACTTTTGACCAATCTTATGTTGCATGAAATTTAATTATGCAACTTTTATTTTAGTTTAGCTTTTCTCAGAAGTGAATACGTTTAAAGTTATAATCAAAAAACCAAAAAAAAAATCGAATTTTTCATTCATTTTTTGACATTTTGATTTTTTAAACAATGTTCCGTAGCTTTTTGAGTAGGAGGATAACTCAATTATTATTATATGGGTTAATTCCAAGCAATTTTTGCAAAAAAATTAGATTCGCTTCTTAACGTCCATCTCAAAACATCCCTGGACTACACTAAGAGTTGTAAAAACCAAAGAAGGAGAATAGAATATAATTTCTATCACTAATGCTGGATGTGTACATACTTTAGGTCCGACCCAGTTTACCAAAAAGTAAATATTTATTAATTTTAGAGTAACGAGGGTTGCCAGCCGTGTTCTCTTTTCTTTTCACTAATATAGATTTTCTATTATTCTCTGCCGACGTTTGAAGTAAAGCGATGAAAATAATGCCATTGCCAAAATGACAGCTTTTCGTTTATGACTAACTTTTATCATATTGAAATTAAATTTAGTGCCCTAAAGTATAATTTTTTTAACATATTAAAACGATTAATTATTCACTTAGTGTTTGATTGCATGAGGTAATAGGCTATTGATTATGTACTATAGAAAGGAACTACAACGTTAACGGGGTGTTATTATTTCATATGGTCAATGAATCTCTATATATGAAAAAACCGCGGAGTGCTACCATTTAAAGGGGTGCGTTTTTGAGAAATGGGTGAATTAGTCCCTGGGCACAGGTTACATTAGGGTGAGTTCTATCCACTTTTGCTACAAACACGTCTACATAAAAATTGTTCCTGGTTAAATTTCCTATCTAAATATAACTTTTTAAAGTCAAAGATACTTTTTTTTTACAAAAATATATTCAAAAGAAAAAGCACAAAGAAACCCAAAAGAAAGAAATTTTGTTTTTTGTCCCATAACTTTTGTCCACGGGGATACAGGTATAGACATTGCTTATAGAAAAAAAACCTACATATTTTCTCTTTAAAATGATGTTTAGTAGAGGTCATTAGGATTTACAGTTTTTGAAATATGATTTTTCAAAATTCGCCACTCACAGCAATTTTGGGCAGTTTTCCTTGTTATTTCGCAAATATTGTTCTGTAACTTTTTTCTACGTAACTTTAGGTATATGCAATGGTACATGTAAGAGGAATAGAAATTAATTACCTTTAAAATGGTCTAATGTATAATGTTGTACGACTTCTTTTAAAGAGGTTATCTTTTTCAAGACTTTTAACGAGTTTTTATATTTTTACGATTATTTTTTAAATTTCCCATTATAACTTTTTTTTCTATATGGTATATATTATATAATAAAAAAGAAAGCTTATTCTGTTTACTTTAAAATAGTGTATTAAAAAAAATTCTAGGGTTATTTTTGAATAAGATATGCTTTTTCAAATTGTAATAAGTAGGTACTTGCAACGATTTTTGATTTTAGGATTATTTTTTAAATTCCTCTTTATAACTTTTTATGTAATTGTGTATTATGATTGAATCTTATTTTTTATAGGTAACACTTTGGATCCACTTCACTCTGCCGGGCAAACTTCAAAATATGGATTAATTCCAATATTTACTGTTAAAGCTCCTGAACCTCAAACTTTGCTTGAAAAATAGCATGTAAATGTACCAAAGGATGTACAAAAAACTGCAGTTGTAGGAAGATAGGAATTAGTTATTCAATATTCTGCAAAGGGTGCATGTGCATGGGTATTAATTGTGGGAACTCTAAGATAACTAAGATGTCAGAGGAAGATATTGAACCTAATGCTAACGAAGAGATGGACTTTGATTTTGAAAATTTTTTAAATGTCAACGTTTAAATAATTTTAACTGGAGTGATGTTTTTTAAGACTAATGTTTATGTAATTTTTGTAAAAGAAATAATTTTAAATAATACAGGTAAAAATGTTGTTCTGAAGCTATTTTCTTGTGGCATTTTTATAATCAAGTATATTCAAATGGGAAATAAGCCACAATTTTACCTAAAAATTATTTTGTACTTTGACAACGACACCCGACTTGGGCGTCGAAACGTTAATAAAATCATTTTTAGGTAAAATTGTGGCTTATTTCCCATTTGAATATACTTGATTACAGGTAAAAAATATCAAAGAATCACTCGGTTTCCATTATGTATTTAAATATAGATGATACACCATTTTAAAGAACAGAAAGTAAGCCTTCTTTGTGGCGCAATATGTATATAGATAGTATATTTATGTACAAGAAAAAAAAGTTATAATGAGAAATTTCAAAAATAATCGTCAAAAATGTAAAAAATAATATTTTTTTTACATTAGGTATTATATAATATATAATATATTATATAATAATTTTATTTTATTTTTATATTATATTATAAAAAAATCGTTAAAATTATAAAACCTTGAAAAACCATAATCTCTTTAAAAAAAGTCGTACAGCGTTATACAGTAGACCATTTTAAAGGTAATTGATTTTTATTCCTATTACGTGTACCATTGCATATACCTAAAGTTACGTAGAAAAAAGTTACAGAACAATATTTGCGAAATAACAAGGAAAATTGCCCAAAATTGCTGTGAGTGGCGAATTTTGAAAAATCATATTTCGAAAACTGTAAATCCTAATAACCTCTAGCACACATCATTTTAAAGAGAAAATATGTAAGTTTTTTTTCTGTGAAGCAATATCTATACCTATATCCTCGTGGACAAAAGTTATGGGACAAAAAACAAAATTTATTTCTTTTGGGTTCCTTTGTGATTTTTCTTTTGAATATATTTTTGTAAAAAAAGTATCTTTGACTTTAAAAAGTTACATTTAGATAGGAAATTTAACCAGGAGCAATTTTTTTGTAGATATGTTTGTACCAAAAGTGCATAGAACTCACCCTAATGCAACCTGTGCCCAGGGACTAATTCACCCATTTCTCAAAAACGCACGCCTTTAAATGGTAGCACTCCGCGGTTTTTTCATATATAGATGTCCATTGACCATATCAAATAATAAAACCCCGTTAACGTTGTAGTTCCTTTTAGCTATCTTATTTTGAATATAATCAATAGCCTATAAGTAAATAATTTACTGGCTAATAATGCGTGTAATATCCTAAGGACTAATTAATATTCTAACCTCTAATTAATTTGATATATCCTAATCCTCACATCGACATTAACCGTCAGTTGACTAAGGGCCGGTTGTTCGAACGCTAATCAACACTGATCATTATTAAATATTTAATTACTGTCACCAAAACTGTCAATGTCAACTTTGTTTGGGTTGCTGAAAACATAATTATGGATTACAATTATGAGATTTATTATTAATTATGTTAATAATTATTCTTATATTAATTGATTATAATCTCAGAATTGTAATTAATTATATTTTAACAATTGACATTGACAGTAATTAATTATTTGATAATGATCATTGTTGATTAGCGTTCGAACAACCGGCCCTTTTAACCTTTTAATTTAATTCGTATAAATTAAATGACGGAGCATAAGCAAAGACTAGCCGGAACGGGGTTTTTTGCCATCCATTTTAATAGGCGGGCGGCGCATCCCCAAAAACGTGCATAAAAAGACTAAATGACCCAAAAAAGCTACTAATACAAACCAAGTGTCATCGATTCTCTAATAGGGCATTCCAAGACTTTGGGAGACAACAACTGTCAAACATTATAGTTGTATCATATTGTGTTTCCTAAGTTTTTTTTACCTTTAATAGCTTTTTAGTTTAATTGTCCGAACATTTTTTTGTTGATTTTGTGTAGTTTTTAGTTGTAGAATAGACCAGGGCGCATCTGTAAAAATATTAGTACATTTGGACGTTGAGAGGTGACTCAAATTTTTTTGCATAAATTGCTTCAAAATAAATCAAATAATAATATTTGAGTTATCCTCCCTCTCAAAAAGGTCCGGAACATTGTTTAAATAATCAAAATGTCAAAAAATTAAGGAAAAATTCGATTTTTTTCTTGGTTTTTTGATTATAACTTTAAAAGTATTCATTTCCGAGAAAAGTTGTACTAATAGTAGGGGAGCAAAGTATGCTAAATGTGCAGTCACTCGAGCGCTTTGGGGACCTATTGGGTTGTGAAGAGTAGGTCCTAAAACCAAAAAAAGTTAAGTCAAGTTTTCCATTTTAGTGGGCGCTTGTCATTTTTTAATTTAATTTTCCATTTTCAATAATGGTTTTTTCCGATTATAACGCCATCTATCCATAATTCGAAAAAATATTTCGAATAAAAGTTACTTATTTTTACGTAAGGAATCCAAATTTGCAATAATAAATTAGGGCTCCTATTTAAGATTTTAAAGTAACCCCCCACCCCACATCCACGGTGGGACGTATTTAGTGCTATTCGATAGATTTTTCAAAAATATTAAGTAAGTGTATTTTACAGTTTTTCGATCTGATGTTCATTTTGCGAAATATCGCGGGATTAGTATTTAAAATAATAAATTTACCCCCCACCCCTCTCCGTGGGAAGTCGTGTTTGGTATCATTCGATAGATTTTTAAAAAATATTGGGCACATATTTTTTAGTTTTTCGATCTGTCATTCATTTCGCGAAATATTCCCTTTTTTCTTGTGAAACTTTGGGACTCACCCATTTCCTTACGCCCGGCTCAAATCTTCAGATTTTTGAAATATACACTCTTTTGCAGGTACTTAACTTACCTTATCTTAATCTGACAATTTCGAGTTTTTTTAAGGATAAAATTTTTTTTTCGGGCCCCCCTTAACGGACTCCCCTGTGTTAAGAGCCAATATATAGTAGAGGTACATCTGCAGGGTACCAGGTTTCTCCCCATATGCTAATCTGACGCGCTCGAGTAACTGCAAAAATCCCCGCTTGGGCTCCCCTACCATAACATAAAAGTTGTGTAATTAAATTTCCTATAATACAGAACTGGTTAAAAATTTAAAAAATAGTCACCCTTGTTGCAAAATAGAAATAATTGTGAAAAAAACATACAAAAACAAGTATTTGCATTTTACGTTTTTCAACCATTTATGCTACACTTAGGACCTTCATATTTCACCCTAAAAAACTTTATGATACAGTAAAATAATACTGTAAATTTCATTAAGATCGGTTCAATATATTTTGCAAAATAAATTTTGCAATCCAGCTTTCGTAAAAAAATTCATTTTTTCAAAATGTTACAGGACTGAAAATAAAGCAGATAGCAAGTTGAAAATTTTTTGCGTATAGAAGTGTACTGTACCTTTCATTTGCAATTTTTCAAAATTAAAATCGATTAACACCACGGCGTCAGGAATTTTTTTAAATAAACATTATAGTATAGTATAGTTGATTCAAAAGATGGCATAACCCAGACATCCAAAGTGAAAGTTATCCTTCAACACCAAATTGTTGTACATGGTCCACACAATGTCCAAAAAAAAGTCACACCATTTTGAGCGTCGGTTTTGGGGGGGAGAGGGGGGAGAAATCGGTAAATTCGTAGTTTTTTAAGTTTTTCGACAATATTTCTAAAACTATGTGGTTTAGCATGAACAACTTCCTATACAAAATTGTTCTACATTAAATTTGAAATAAAAAAGGTCCTATGCATAATCTTTCTAAAATGAATGGTTCCAAAGTTACGGAGGTAGTATAGTACAATTGGTCCAAAAAAAGGCCTAACCCAAACATCGAATGGAAAAGTTTTCCTCCAACACCAAAATGTTCTATATGGTCCACATATACTGTTCAGTAAAAAGTTACACCACTTTTAGCGTCCGGTTTGGGAGGGAGATGGGAGAGAAGCCGGTAAATTAGCAGTTTTTTTAAGTTTTTCAATATTTCTAAAATTATGCTTTAGCGTATAAAATGTTATATACAAAAATGTTCTACATGAAATTTAAAACAAAAAATGTTCTATACATAATTGTTATAAAATCAATGGTTCGAATTACGGAGGGTGAAAAGTCGAGGTTTTCCATACTTTTTATATTTTTTGGGCAATATTTATGATATAACTATACCAAAAACCCAGGCATCCAAAGTGAAAGTTATCCTCCAACACCAAATTGTTCTATATGGTCCACATAATGTTCAGAAAAAAGTCACACCATTTTGAGCGTCGGGGAGAGGGGGGAGAAATCGGTAAATATAAAAAGTATCGAAAACCTCCACATTTTAACCCTCCGTAACTCTGGAACCGTTGATTTTATAACAATCATGCATAGAACCTTTCTTGTTTTAAATTTTATGTAGAACATTTTTCTATAGAACATTCCTTATGCTAAAGCATAGTTTTAGGAATATTGACGAAAAACTTAAAAAAACTACTAATTTACCGATTTCTTCCCCCATCTCCCCCCCAAACCGGACGCTCAAAATGGTGTAACTTTTTACTGAACAATATGTGGACCATATAGAACAATTTGGTGTTGAAGGAAAACTTTTACTTTGGATGTCTGGGTTAGGCCGTTTTTTGGACCAATTATACTATACTACCTCCGTAACTTTGGAACCGTTCATTTTAGAAGGGTTATGCATAGGGCCTTTTTTATTTCAAATTTAATGTAGAACAATTTTGTGTAGAGAGTTATTCATGCTAAACCGCTTAGTTTTAGAAATATTGACGAAAAACCTAAAAAACTACGAATTTGCAGATTTCTCCCCCCTCTCCCCCCAAACCCGACGCTCAAAATGGTGTGACTTTTTGCTGAACATTATGTGGACCATATAGAACAATTTGGTGTTGGAGGATAACTTTCACTATGGATGTCTGGGTTTGGGTTTAACTATACCATACTATTAATTATTGGTGCTACGCGCAGGACAGCGGATAGTTTGCTCTGATTGGGCATTCCAATGACCTTTGATAATGATTGATACATTTTAATTTTTATTACATTTCGATATAAATAAATTTGTTTACTGCAAAATAAAAACACATACTCTATCCTTTTAAATAACACTTTTATAAGCAAAAACTTTCTTTGTTCATATATTTTAACTTAAATAATAAAAGTTTATTATTTTTAAACATATGCAATTGTTTAAATAATATTTCACATACAATAATAAAATTAGTTTGATTTTTGTGGAATTAAAATATTAAAATACAACAAAATATAGAGTAAGAAAATAATATATTAGTTAAAGATTGGAAGAAATTTTGGTGGAAATCAACTTGTGTGAATCGAACACCGCTGTCCTGCGCGTAGCACCAAAAATTATTGTTTATTTAAAAAATTTTCTGACGCCGTGGTAATTAATCGATTTTAGTTTTGAAAATTGCAAATGAAAGGTACAGTACACTTCTATAAGCAAGAAAATTCAACTTGCTATCTGCTTTATTTTCAGTCCTGTAACATTTTGAAGAAATGAATTTTCTTTGCGAAAGCTGGATTGCAAAATTTATTTTGCAAAATATGTTGAACCGATCTTAATGAAATTTACAGTATTATTTTACTGTATCATAAAGTTTTTCTGGGTGAAATATGAAGGTCCTAAATGTAGCATAACTAGTTGAAAGACGTAAAATGCAAATACTTAATTTTGTACGGTTTTTTCGCAATTATTGCTATTTTGCAGCTAGGGTGACTATTTTTTAAATGTTGAACCAATTCTATATTGTAGGAAATTTAATTATGCAACTTTTATGTCAGTACAACTTTTCTCGGAAATGAACAGTTTTAAAGTTATAATCAAAAAACGAAGAAAAAATCGAATTTTTCCTTCAATTTTTGACATTTTGATTATTTAAACAATGTTCCGGACCTTTTTGAGAGGGAGGATAACTCAAATATTATTATTTGATTTATTTTCAAGCAATTTCTGCAAAAAATTTTGAGTCACCTCTCAACGTCCATCTCAAAACAGATGCGCCCTAGACTAGAAGTACATGAACGACTTTATTTATTTTTAAGCAGTGAATAAATAAACATAAGTGAATATTTTCGAAAGGAAAGTTGGTTGTAGACAATACAGATGTTGCTAACGGGTACAAGTGTGGTACAAGCAAAATTGCCAAAATAAATAATATATGTAGATTGATTTCCCTCAAGAAGTCTGAATCAACCTATAGTGGAGACAGTTTTTCGAACGTAAGTAACATGGACATAGTTATTTAGAATTTTTATAGGACATTGTATAGCATTTAACCATTATTTTTGCCTCTCAGATGATAATTTATTTAATTCAGTTTATATTTATGTTTATATACATATCAATATTTATATAAATATTTGCCAAAATGTTAATAAAGTCGATTCGCTTATCTGATACACAACTGTCTAATGATGTTGGTAATTTTTTTTTTTTGGGAAATTAGGTTGCTAGACGTGACTGGAAATTACTACACAACCAAACATACCTGTTCATAGCCAATATTGTTATTAGTAAACAGACATACAATAAATAATATAAACCAGACGCCAATCAATAATTATTTATTTACACCATTATAATGTATTGATAACAAATGAGAAAATTATTTATTTTTCAAAATAAAAATACCTCAAAAAGTAAGTATTTTATCGAAAAAAATATTCTTAGCAAATATATAGCTTATAAAAAATTGAAATAAATGGTGTACACATGAAGTCTGTAGACGCAATAGAAGCAGAGTTGTAGCTAATGAAAAAAAGATTCTTTTTCGTCAAATGCCAAATCGAATATTTCAATGTGAAATAACTAAAAAACAAAGCACTTTCCGGAAAAATTCATTACAAATTTTTTAAAGTGTTTAAAAAGGTTTATTTTTGTTTTTTAAAAAAAGGTCTACTATTAAAAGTATTTGAGTTACGCTCAAAATATTGTTGGTCCCTCCCATTTTTGGTAAAAATAATCACGAAAATCACCTCCCAACTAGCACCCCAGATAAGTTTAATCATTATCGCTTTACAAATTACGTTAATTATGTATTATCTATATCAGCGTTTCTCAATCTGTGGTACATGTACCACTGGTGGTACATATCATTATTTGCGGTGGTACACAAAACACAAAAAAAAAAATAAAATAGTAGTACTATCCGTTGCAAGATAATTCGGATGGAATTTCCCAGATTAAGAGACTTGGCCGATATCAAGCACAAAATGACTGTACTCACTTAATGATGTAACGAATAGTCACCCTTAGTCTTTTGTTACATTAAGTTCAATTTTATTAAATTAAATTAAATCAAAATTAAATTCAAATTAAGATTAAATCCGAAATATCTTGCAACGAATAGTACTTAGTAAGTCTTGATAATACAATCTAAAAATATAGTTGGTACCAAAAATAATAAAAAGAACTGTCGGTGGTACATGACTCAAAAAGGTTGAGAACCGTTGATCTATATGATTTGTAAGTTTCATCAGTTTAAAGTGCTTATTTTTGAAAAGGCTGTGGTTAAAATGGCTTGAACGAGTAACTAATCACGAGTTTAGGCAAATTTTGAACAGCCATAGCATAACCAATTTTTGTCTAAAAAGAAAACAAAAAATCAAAAATATTCAGAAAAGCAAAACGTACATTTTATTACTCTTTGAGATTTTTGGTATTACTAATAATTTTTAAGTTAACTTGAAAAAAATTGGAATTTTTTTTCTAAATTAAAAAATTGTTTTATTTTAAAACCATTTTTTTCCAAAAATGAGTACTTTGGACCAATGAAACTTATAGATCATATATAAATAATACATAACTAAAGTGACTTGTAAAGCAGTAATGATTAATTTTATTTGGGAAGCTAATTAGGGGTGATTCTCGCGATTTTTTTGCCAAAAAACAAAAGGGACCAACAATATTTTGAGCGTAACTCACTTCTTTTAATGTTAGAAGTTTTTTAAAAAACAAAAATAAACCTTTTTTTAAACACTTTAAAAAAGTTGTAATGAGTTTTCCCCGAAAAGTGCTCCGTTTTTTGGTTATTTCACGTTGAAATATTCGATTTGGAATTTGACGAATAAGAACCTAAATTTCATTAGCTACAACTCTACTTCCACTGAGTCTAGAGTCTTCATGCATACACCATTTTTTTCATGTTTTTATTAACTATATTTTTGCTAAGAATATTTTTTTCACTACAGTATTTACTTTTTGAGTTATCTGTGAAAAACCGTCCAAAAACATGTTTTATTTTTGTTAAAAATGAACATATTTACTCGCAAATAACTCGAAAAGTATTGACTTAGTGAAAAAACTCTACAGAACAAAAGTTGCTTAGAATTAGTCAATTTATTCAATTCCGGACTTAATTTGAAGATATCTTTTTTAACCTCCGAGAAAATATTTTTCACCCCGTATTTCCCAATTTTTGTAAAATGGAGGGGATGAAGAATTTTAAACTTTTTCTTATATAATAATAGACATTCAACTACCTATTCCCAGATTTTCATCCTTCCTTTATTTTTTTGGAGGTTTTCGAAAAGTTTTGTGTTCATTGATAGGGCTATAGAGTGAATTGGACAAACTGTGACGCACTGAAAGAAGGGTTTGGGTTAAACTGTAATTTGTTATTAACAATTTATTACAAAATAAAAAATAGTTAAATATTGGTACTACAAATATTTCTTCAGGATAGATTCAGCAAAAATAAATACTTTTACGAAATGAGAAGTGCCCAGATCTCTAAATCTAAAACCTCTCGTGAAACCAATGTGTGGGTACATCCATAATCTGTACATTTTACAATTTATAAGGCAAAGAGAAGAAAAATAAAGGAGACGAAAGGGCTCTACAATATGCAGTCACATTCCGTCGATTCGTCTATTAAAAAATTCCAACGAAAGTTGATTCCTTTTACTCAAAATATATGAGTAAAATGAAAAATTAAAAACAGTTTATGTTTCATTTCGGTTCAGAAATGATCCACCATCCTCATACATCCGTTTCAGTCTCCCCAGATCTCAACATAGGGGCTACATGATCAGAGCTGACACTCATATATGTCGTTCACCCACATTGTACCCCTTTGCGAGAAACAGCAAAAACGGTGTTTTTTCGATGTAACAATTTACGGGTTAAATGAAACCTCGCTCAAAAAGAGTACTTTTTTTTTAAATAATCTAAAAAAGCATTTGTTTTTATCAAATTTACCTAGAAAAATTCTTTGCAATGCGTATTTTAAATTTTTGAAGATATTCTTCTTTAGCGGCGAATCGATTGAGGGTAAAATTTGACTGATCCGCGCGCATGCGCACACCGACAGTATGGTATTAGTCTTTATATGGGCTCTGATTGGGTGTTGAAATTTTGAAGTGATCTGTCAATAATTGTTCAATATGGAGGTTATCGGTAAACAAAAATATTGTATAATATTAGTTTTTATTGATGTATGGACAGAAATAAAATCAAATTTATAATTATAGTGACTTTTTAAATAGTTTTAAAAAGCCGCAGGTACGTAATTCTAAATGTTTCAGTTGGAAATACCTAATAGTTTCAATACCTATCTATGTATTTGGAAAATGTAAACAAAATAATGTAGTTACCTATTAGTAGGCAATGCTTTAATTTACATAATCTGATTTCGAACAAACTTTCTACAAATCTTCATCTCATATATCGTTTTCTTACTCTATATTTTGTTGTATTTTATTTCGACAAAAATCAAACTAATAATTTTATTAAATTCATATAAATTTATGGTGTAAACGTTTAGTTTGTGTATATTCCCACATGACGTATACGCGAATGTGGTGCAGTTTGAAATGCCGTCAACTTTCGTACGGCGCGGTAGACGTGAAGTGGGTTCAAGCCCCAAGCAAGTTATTATTTTTTTATTTTTTTATAGATTTTATGATTGTAGTATATTAGTATATTATTATATAATTTTTGAAGATATTCTTCTTTTTTGAAAGTGGTAGATAAGAAAGTTAGTTTGATTTTTAAATAAAATAAGTACAAATAACCTTTTAAGTATATTTACTTCGTTTAAATTACCTATTATATAATAGAAGAATATCTTCTTACGTGCGTACAAAGTACACACACATTCTTTTTTTTATTTTGCAATAAATTGTTAATTCCATTTGGATAAATTTCTGTAAGAAAATCCAAGTGTTGCTACGTCCCGGGCAACAAAATAATTTCTACCTTCATAAAACCTACCGAGTAATTTGTACAGTTTAGAACCTACCGTGTAGAATGCGTTCAAAAGATGGTTTTTTTTCTATCTAATAGAATTTTCGAAGAAATTTCCCCCGAACTCCTGGTACGCCTGACAGTTAAAATTTGAATTCAGCTAGTATCAATTGCGAATTATTCAGCGTAGCTAAACGCCGCTTTTATTAGTTTAGAGTTTGAACTCTCGCGTATTTGTCTTATAAGTATCAACTTAGAATTTGTCTAGTCTGAACGTTGTATTTATTAGTTTTAGTGTTAAACTCTCGGCTATTTTTGTAATAATTGAGAAATTAGAATCCACCCAGAGTGTAAGTATTCGTTTAGTTATCGAGCTGAACTATTAGTTGTGAGTTTGAACGCAATTGATAGTTTTTCTGTATCCCGCTTATAGTTTAACAGCTACACGTTACACACATGCTTATTATTAATTCAGTTATTAGTACTAAAGGACATCCTTACTTTATGACCTAGTTAATGACCTTTTAAATCTAAAAGTGCTATATTTATGTTTTTGCGGACTAGTGTAAATTGAGCAGTAAACTAGGCGTTTGAAATATGAGAACTTTATGAAAGAAGTTTCACCAGACCTTTTTTTACAAAAGTAACAAAGTTGGTAGGGTAGGTAATTAAATTACATATTTGTTATTGATTTTATTATTTTATTCCCACCTTAGTGGGTGCTTCTTCGAATTCAAATTTCTTAAATTGTTTATTACGGTCGAAATTGTAGTAAGATCGTCATCTTAATTTATTGTTCATTTTCCTCGTTTTTTTTAAGTTAAATTTTGTTGATACACTTTCTCCAGCCTTATCATTATCTTCCATAATAAATCATTCTCCATTCGGACAAAAAATTGATTTTTTGTTTCAAATGGTATAAACAATTAATTACCCTTAGTTTGGATCAGTAGTACTTTACTGGGGCGTCATTTTGTTCATTTATGCACCTTTTTGTGGGTGAGCCGCTCACCTATTAAACTTTTTTCCATCAAATAATGTGTATAGGAGCGGTCGTTTATTGTATTTTCAGGTACACAGCTTAAATAATCTCGCATCGTGGTGAAAGGAAAATAAACGTCAATATTTTTAATTTAGTAATATAGGTACGTATATTCCGTATTTACCGAGATTTTCCCTGTTCGCCCTGGGATGTCACAATATCCGTTTTATTGTTTGTCTAGGCGTCGCACGATAATAAAAGATCCAAATATGTCTTGTTCGGACTCGCATTTGAATTCAATATTTATTATGCTTTGGACATGAATTTTCAGGAAAATGTACATATGTGGTATTATTACATATTTTATTAACAAATATTTCCCAAGGTTCTAAATTAGAACATATATACAGCGTGTCTACTTAAGTTGGAAACATTTGGAAAACTTTTTTATTATTAATTTTACGAAAAATAATTATTTCATAAAAAGTTCTGCATACTCTAGAACCTATGATTCAATCATCAAAAATCCAATTTTATCAGTATTATACGAGGTATATCAAAAAATGTGAATTTCGTTCAAGAGTAAAGTACATTTATTTCTCTCAATATCGAAAATTCTTATTATGAAAAGTTGTTTGGAATTCAAAACTAAGATAAAATATGCAATAACATGCTTCTACTTAAAAAATATTTTTCAAATTTTTCTCAAATTTACGATTTCCTACTTGGTTTTTATTTATTACACATATAATAACTCTTTTATTATTACTTTTACGAAAAAAGTTATACTTTATAAAAAGCTCTGTATGTCCTAAGATCTAAGATGCAACCATCAGATATCACATTTTATTAATTTTATACGAGGTACGTAAAAATATGAATTTCAGTCAAGAGTAAAGTACCTTTATTTTTCACAATATTGAAAATTGTTATGACAAAAAGTTGTTTAGAATTAAAAACTATCTTTCAACATGCAATTACATCGTTCTAATTGAAATATTGTGAAATATAAAGGTACTGTAATACTTATGAGCAAAATTCATATTTTTTGACACACCTCGTATATAATTAATAAAAGTTGATATATCACGGTGGTATCTTAGATTTTAGAGCATCTAGAGCTTTTTATGAAGAAAAACTTTTTTTCGCAAAATGAATAATAAAAGAGTTATCATATTTGAAATGAATAAAAACGATGTTGGGTACTTATTCATAAATTTGAGAAAAATTTTTAAAATATTTTTTTTTTATTAGAAGCATGTAATTGCATATTTGATCTTAGTTTTTAATTCCAAACAACTTTTCATAATAAGAATTTTCGATATTCAGAGAAATAAAGGTGAACGAAATTCATATTTTTTGACTTACCTCGTATAATATTGATAAACTTTGATATCTGATGACTAAATCTTAGGTTTAGAGCATGCAGATCTTTTTATGAGGAGTAACTTTTTTTCGTAAAATTAATAATAAAAAAGTTTCCCATATGTTTCCAACTTAAGTAGACACGTTCTATATCTAAAATATATTTTTTAAAATAGTCTTCTTTAGCTTAAACGTATGTAGGGCATTAGAGACCTCAGGATTATATCAGTATCTATGTTACCGTAAAAATCCGATTTCAGTTAAAACCCGAATTTACTAGGAAAAACTAGTTTTAACTATGAGCTTTAGACAATTCTAGTTTTAACTAGTGAAAACTAGAACTATCAAAAAATATTCTCAGTTAATTCTAGTTGAGACTAAACATATTTCAGTCAAAACTAGTTTTTACTAAACTTTTCAGTAATTTCTAGATTCAACTAAAACTCAACTAAAACTTTGTAAATAATTTCTCTAAAACGTAAAATACTGGACAAGATCGTTAACGAAAAAAAAAACGCAAGTCCTTTGACCACTTGTTGTTATTGTCTTGAATCCAGACTGCTAACATTTTCTCGATGTCTTGGTAGGCTCGCTCTACTGAACCTTGACTCTGGTTGTGCCTTGGTTTTCCATAAACTAATTTCGCCTTAGGCCAGTCTGACATTACCGCATTTATAACTGCATTACCAAACTCTCGGCCATTATCTGAAAGTAAAATGCATGAATGTAAAAAGTCAAGAATATATCCGTTAATTATTGATAAGCAACTTCGTCCGCCCTCTTACTTTGTAATGGTCCCAACAAAACAAATTTTGTTAAATGACCTTGATAAACCACAATAAACTTGTAGCCGTAATCCTCTTGTGATTGCATATCGATTAAATCTACCTAACAGCGACTATTTAATTCTGAATGCAATATAGGTTTCGACACAAGACCCCTCTTCGCTTTACTCTTCTTCCGTTGGCAGGTCTCACAAATTGATAAAAAATTATTAAACATACCAATTGTTATATTTATGTATTTTCTGGCGGTTTCAGTCTTCAACCTATCCCAACTTTTATGACCAATAGCAACGTGGGCTGCTTCAATTATGTCAAAACTGTCTTCAGCAGGTACATTATATTTGATGGGTTCAATTCTAGAAGCCAACTTTTTTATTTCGCCCACTTCAACAATTCTAAATCATTTTAGTGTTTTCTGGGCAGACAGTTCCGCATTTTGTACTTCGAGCATTAATTTATTATACATGCTTTGGTCACAACATTGTAGTGACTTTCTGTCTTCTCGGTCTGTTCCTTTTGTAAGATCTTTTCCAAAAAACGTTCTTTTCAAGTTCTTATATCTCTGCTCTCAACCTAATCTTCGACATTATCACTCATAGTGAATAATACACAGTAGTGTAATAATGGTAATATAACCAATAAAAACGATGCAGAAAAATCAACAGTTGCACACACTAGTTTGTTACCGATTGTAACCCTACCCCGAAAACGCCAAATCGTATTTGTCTTTTCTCGCAACGACTTTAACTGGTATTCGCTAGTAATTCCAGTAAAAACTAGGTTAAACTAGTATAAACTACTCTAAATTAAATTTGTTTGGGATTTCTAGTTTTAACTGAATTTAGCAGTCAAATCTAGTTTTGACTAGTTAAAACTAGAATTGTCTAAAGCGCTTAGTTAAAACTAGTTTTTCCTAGTAAATTCGGGTTTTAACTGAAATCAGGTTTTAACGGTAACATCTATATTTAATTTCCAAAATAAGATCATAGATATCGATTTCGATGTTGTTACCTATCATCAGGTATGCGTAGGTTCGAGGGTGGTCAGATAAGTACTTAGCCTCTCCGCTCTGTGGCGCAACTATCGCAAGAGAAATATACTATTACACAACACATTCTTATAGACGGTCTACGTTAAAATCTCAGCCAAATCGGACTTGAAGTTTGGTTTTAACAGCGCGTGGAAGCAGTTTGACCAGTTTTTTCATTTTTCTAAAAGCCCAATAAAAAAAAGAGTCGGTGACAATTCACTGTCGGTGAATCGATTCTTATTTTTGGAAGGGAAATCGGTCAGTGAAACCAAAGAGCGCTTGAATGCTGTGTACGGTGACTCTTCTTCGATATCGACTGACAAAAATTGATTTACGTGTTTCAAAATAATCGCACGTCGATTTTTGATAACTCACGCTCACATGCCCCGAAAACGGCTACCACGGAGAATATGAGAAACAAATTCACGATTTCGTATTGGTAGACCGTCAGCTGAAGGTTTGCGAGATAGTTGAGACATCTCACAAGATCGAGTGAGGCATAGCGTGCATGAAATTTTGGGCATGAGAAAGCTGTCAGCGTGATGGGTGCCGCATTTTCTCACTCAGACCAACAATCGCAAACATGATACCACTTCAGAGCAATGTCTTAGGCTATTGACGCATATTTCTGAGGAGTTTCTACGTTGCTTCATAATCTTTGACGAAATATGGATCCACCGGTACTCACCAGAGACCGAGGAACAGTCGATACAGTGAAGGTCTCCCCGCGAAAGTGCTCTAAGTAGGCGGAAACTGTCCTATCGGCCGGAAAGTGTAACAAAACAGAAAAACTTCTGTTGGAGTGAAAGTAAAGAGAAAGATAAACTCCAACAGAAGTAGAAAAGATATTGAACTAATGTAACAAAAAAATAAAGATGGCTTCTACGTTGAGAGGCCAAAATTGCCTATACGATCAATACGAACTGCAGTGCCTTAGAAATATTTTAAAGCACTAGTGCCTTAAAGTAGCATTTTTAACGCTCGTATGGAGTGCTGAAATTGCATTGTTAATACGGTTGTAGAAAAAATTTTTTATTTTACTTACCTTACTGATATTCTTATTAAAATATAATGGTGAATCAACTTACCTACAATAGAAAAAAATATATTTTAAAAAAGTATTTGGCATATCAGTCACAACAAATAGTGAGCATAAAATAGGTGGGTTTTACTGAAAAAATTTTTATGGCAACTTATTTACCTAAAACAATTTTTAAACAAATTATAAAGAATTGTTTTTTTTGCTTCGACACCAGTTTTTAATTTAGGTGATTTTAAGACGAAATTTATTCCTGTATTTTTTTCGTAATATGTTTATGGTGGGTGCCCAAGCGGGGATTTTTGCAGTTACTCGAGCGCGTCAGATTATCACATTGGGAGAAACCTTGTACCCTGTAAATATATTTCTACCATATATTGGCTCTTAATACAGGGGAGTTCGTTAAGGGGGGTCTGAAAAAATCTGTCCTTAGAAAAACTCGAAATCGTCAGATTAAGATAACGTAAGTTAAGTGTGCAAAAGAGTGTATATTTCAAAAACCGGTTATTTGAGCGGGCCGTAAGGAAATGGGTGATTCACAAAGTTTCACAATAAAAAAGCGAATATTTCACGAAATAAACTGATCGAATAACTGCAAAATACATGTATTTAATATTTTTTTAAAATCTATCGAATGGCACCAAACATGACCCCCCACGGAGGTGGGGTGGTGGGTTATTTTAAAATCTTAAATAGGAGTCCCCAATTTTTAATAGAGATTTGGATTCTATACGTAAAAATAAGTAACTTTTATTCGAGACATTTTGTCGAATTATAGATAGATGTCGCTATAATCGGAAAAGCGATTTGTGGAAATGGAAAATAATTTAAAAATGGAAAGTTGCTCACTATATGGAAAACGTAACTTAATTTTTTTTGATTTTATGACCTAATAATCACAACCCAATAGGTCTCCATAACACTCGAGTAACTGCAAATTTAGCATACTTTCCTCCCCTACTATTACTTTAAGCGTAAAATGCGATTAAAAATGCTAAAAATGCCAATTTTGCCCGTTTATATCTATACTCTGGACTAATTAGCAAAATACAAGGAAAAGTTATTTACCAGCAATTTTATTGCTGGAATCAAATCTTGTGATTGTATATATTAATAATAGAGGTATGCAAAGCCCGCAGATAGTGTGCTACTTTTTTTATAAACAAAATGGCGCCCGAAAATCGTCTTTTTTTAATTTTTGCTCTATAACTCCAAGGAGTTTAACTTTACACTAAAAACACTCAAATAAAAATGCACCGTAATTAAATTCTGCATAGAGATGTGTTTTTTCCGATTTACTTCGATGAAAATTTTTCCCGGAAATTGTGAGTTTTTCCAACAAAATCTTTAATTTTCAACTAACATTTTAGATAAGTAATTGTTTATCAGTAATTAAGAATCTTGGTAATATAAAAGCCCTTTTTTATAGATAATAATTACAGAAGCCGATAGAAATTGAATAAACAGTTTAGCGACAATTGAATTGTTAATTATAAAATTTACGGTCACTATAAGAACCAAAATAATTATGATATATAAGAATAGCTATGAGTTTTGTATCAAAAGACACTGTACCTATCTAATATACTTTACAGAATTGAAATTGGACCATTTAAGCGACCTCAGGAATATTTTAAAATCATATACAATTTTTCGGCTTATATACAATTAGAATATCTCGTGAAATAGTCAATTAAGTTAAATAACAAAAACGGTATTGGAAAAAAAGCTGCAGGACGCTTCTTTTAAAAGAAAAAACGTTTAATTGTGATGAGTGGTTCCTGAGATACAACCGGTCAAATTTGACCGGCGTTTACGGCAAAAATATAAACAATAGGATCATAAATTTAGAACCGTCACCTTTTTAGTTTTGTCCTCTTTCTCCGCACCAATTTCATAACTTTAATATACTCGTAACATATATTATTATAATAAAAACTATAGATATTACTAGTGAAAATTGCCAAAAATAGCAAAATTTCAATCAAAAATTAGGTTGAAGAAAATGTAGTCTCAAAGTTCAAAATCGGTATACGTTAAAAAATGCATTTTCTCGGCTACCCATGGAGCAATTTTCTTCATCCTTTTTTTGTTCCCAAGTAACTCGAGTAGAGCCATCTAACTAATGCATTACTAAATGTCAAACTTGATTTTGTTTTGTTATAATAGATTAATTTATTTATAAGAAAAGAAACATACATATTTTTTCCAGTTGTAGACTTTTTTAGGTAAACTTATTACAAGTGTACCTTTTACCGTTAAAATCACAAATATTCTCATTTGAAAGCTGTATAATTATTTAAACAATCTCTATTTAAACAAATTAAAAATTTTTGTTATAATCAATAAATTAATTTATTATAACAAAACAAAAGCAAGTTTGACATTTAATAATGCGTTAGTTATATGGCTCTAATCGAGTTACTTGGGAAGAAAACAGAATGAAGAAAATTGCTCCATGGGACGACGAGAAAATGAACTTTGAGATTACATTTTCTTGAACCTAATTTTTGATTGGAATTTTGCTCTTTTTGGCAATTTTCACTAGTAATATCGATTGATTTTATTATAATAATATATGTTATGTGTATTTTAAAGATGTGAAAATTGGTGCGGAGAAAGAGCACAAAAATAAAAAGGTGATGGTTCGACAATTATGATCCTATTGTTTATATCTTTGCCGTAAATGCCGGTAAACTTTGACCAGTTGTATCTCAGGAACCACTAATCACCATTAAACGTTTTTTCTTTTAAAAGAAGCGTCCTACCACTTGTTTTCCGGTACCGTTTGTATGATTTATTTTAATTTAATATTTCCCGAGATACTCTATTTGTCTATAAGCCAAAAAATTGTTTATAATTTTAAAATATTCCAGAGGCCGCTTAAATAGATCAATTTCAATTTTGTAAAGTAAGTTAGATAGGTACAGTGTCTTTTTACACAAAAATTATAGTTATTCTTATATATCATAATTATTGTGGGTATTATAGCGACCGTAAATTTTTAATTAACAATTCAATTGTTGCTAAACTGTTCATTCAGTTTCCATCGGCTTCTGGAATTATAATCTATACGAAAAGAGCTTTGATGTTGCCAAGTTATTTAATAATTTTTGATAAACAATTATCTAAAATTTTAGTTGAAAATTAAAGATTTTTTTGGAATAACCCGTATTTTCCGTGGAAAATTTTCGTCGAAGTAAATCGGGATAACAGGTCTCTATGCAGAATTTAATTACGGTGAATTTTTAATTGGGGTGTTTTTGGTGCAAAGTGAAAATCTTTGGAGTTATAGAACAGAAATTGAAAAAAGACGATTTTCGGGCGCCATTTTGTTTATAAAAAAAGTAGCACACTATCTGCGGATTTTGCATACCTCTATTATTAATTTATTATACAATCATAAGATTCGATTCCAGCAATAAAATTGCTGGTAAATAACTTTTCCCCAAAATGGCCTATTCTCCGATATAATCTGCCCAGACTACTAGTGTTGCATCGTATTTACAGTATATTTGTTTGAACTCTTCTTTCCATATTTGTATTTTTTTTATGTTCTGCGTTAAATAAATTATCTTGTGTAACTTTTTTTTACTACTTCTCAAAATTCGTATGATGCTATATTGTGTTCTCAGGTCGTTTTCTTGCGCAGATTTTTCTTATATTTTCAGTCATATCAATATCAACTACGTATTTCCTTCTACTTTTTATGGCTTACTCTTTAACTGCTGTGTTTTTTGTTTGTATTTTTTCAGCGCTTTTTCTTCATCGGTTGCTTCCTTTTGTTAATTTTTCCCCTCTATTAGCTAAACTCTGTTTCGGGCCTTTTTTCATTCCAATCGTTTCATTTGCCGATTTGGCATTATGTCCTAAAAGTTCCTTTATATTTCCTATGCTGCTTACTTATTTTGGGGGGCGCTGCTGTTCGTTTTACCTTCAGTCTTTATGTAAATTCGATTCTCGTATTTTCTTGTTTAATAGCTTTGACATTGTATTCTGTTTACCTTCTAGGGGAGTGCAATTAGAACGAAAAGATACAATGTTTCGGAAAAAATCAAACAAGGTTATATTTTTCTAAAACTTTTTTTGTTAGTTTATAAATATGTTAAAGTAAAAAGTTCTACTCACAAATTTCGCCGCTAATTGTTTATTAATTGTTTAAACAATAACAATTGTTTTGTATAAATAATGTTAAGAATATGAGCGAATTCAACATTTTATTTTGATAAAAAATGTTTTTATTTTAGTTTTGATTATGCTGAACCCGAATCTGTCATTACAATTTGCAAATTCAAAATGGCGGGTTTTTTCCTAAATATCCTTAAAAAGTAGTTGTAAAATCCGAATTTTTTTTATAAAACCTGTTTGATTACATAAATACAAAAGTTGTTCTTAGTAACAAGCTCTGCATATTCTAAAACTTTAAATTCAATCATAAAATATCAATTTTTATCAATTTTGTACAAGATATGTCAATAAATAAAAATTTCAGTTAGGAGTAAAATACCTATATTTTTCATAATACTGAAAATTGGTATTATGGAAAGTTGTTCAGAATTAAAAAAGATGTGTCAATATGCAATTACACTCTTCTAATCGAAATATTGTGAACTATAAAGGTACATATTTATTGCGCGAAATATGATTTTTTTACATACCTCGTATAATATTGATAAAATATAATATTTTATATTTGCATATTAAGTGTTAGACCATGCACAACTATTTATGACGAATAACTTTCTTCATAAGATTAATAATAAAATATCTAAGTTATTATAAATAATAAGTGAAAATTTAATGATGTTGGGTATAATTAATTTGAAACAATATTAAAAAAAACAAATTTTCGATTAGAAGGACATAATTACATATTGGAACATAGTTTTTAATTCCAAACAACTTTTCTTTATCAAAATTTTCTATATTGTGAAATATAAAGGTACTTTACTCTTGAGTGAAATTCATATTTTTTTACATACCTTGTAAAAAATTAACAAAATTTGATATTCGATGGTTGTATCTTATGTTGTATACGATGCAGGGTATTTTATAAAGAATAACTTTTTTTCGTAAAACTGATATTAAAAAAGTTATCAATAGGTTACAAATTACGCAGACATACTGTATAAGAGCTAAAAAAAAAAATTTTTGTTGAACATTTATTATTGTTGAAGCTTATTATTAAATGTATTTTAGGTAAGTTTTACAGAAAAAAGTTTTGATCACTCTGTATATACATTTTTTCAGCTGGTAATTTTCGGTTTTTGTATTACATTTTTGTTATCTTTCTTAGCTTTCTCAATAAGAAAATGTTTGTTTCATTTTAAACTAAAATAATTTAGTGTTTTTTAAAGATTACATCCTAAGCTTTAAAAAAATGTCAAAAAAATTGTATTAGATTTATTCAAACTTGAGTAATACCGTCTTAAATTGGTGAGAATTCTGTAAAACTACGAAGTTTTCAAAAATTACATTTTTTGAGACATCGTATTATTTGAATTGAATTTTTGAGATTTTTTTTTGAATGGAACATGGTTTAGTAAGATGATTTAGAGGTAAGTTGTGCAAATTTGAGAGTTATATAAGTAAAATTGTATTAGTTACACATTTTTAAATCATTTTTAAACAAAATTCATGTAAGGCTCACTTTCCGCCCACACCGTACTTATGTTCATAAATTTTATTTCTTTTTATTACAACCATAAGATAGCTTATTTTATCTTCTTTCATGTTCAATTTGTAAAATTTCTTTTGATCCATTAGTTAAAGAATTACATTAAAAAAACTCAACCGTGCGCTTCTTCCAACGCTAGTTTACAGTGCGCCAATGTGTGTGAGAAAGGTGACTTTAGCGTTATAAATAAAAAATTACAGAAGCTACAGATTTAATTTTAGAAAAATCTTTATATAAGGTTTTTTTTGTAAAATTTTCTGAATTTTTCAATGGAAGTCAATTTTTTTCTAAAAATTATATTTTTGGAGTTATTTAAAAAAAACATTTAACTTCGCTGTTCATTTGTTTAATAAAAAATGAAGCACCCACTTCTCGAGTAGAACTTTTTGATATGTTGTTTATTAAACATTTCTTAATGAAATTACAAGAAGTTTTATCTTGTTTGATTTTTTCCGAAGTGAAAATCTAAATGCACTCCCCTATTCCGCCTTTTGTCTCTGGCTAATTTCATCTTTATTTTAACTTTTCATTATGTATTTTATCTTTATTTCAGCTTTGTTATGACTAGCATGTGGTCTGATATCACATCTGCTTCGCGTAGGATTCTAACATACTGTAGCCAGATTTTGCATTTTGACTGGATCAGAACATGGTAGATTTAATTTATGTATCATTCTCCTGGAAACTTCCACGTTTACTTGTGCATCTTTTTGTGCTTAGACATACTTCCTCCTACAGTCCAGGGTAATAAGGTTTTTTTCATGACAATTGAACAGCCAGGGTATTGAAGTGTTTTTTCGACAGGTAATACCTATAAAAGCAAATTGTAACTATTTCTTGCTTAGGATCTGGCGGCCATTTTTATTTATAAACAAATAAGTGTCAAAAAATGACATTTTTCACTTTTTTTTTCAAATCAATGGAAAACAGGGAAAAATGGTTTTTTTGGTACAAATATTTTCGAGGTTATGGAAAAATCTTTAAAATGACGTAATACAAAGTTTGATATACTCATTTATTGTTAATATAATTGCAAAAAAAAGTCTGAATTGCAAAGAAATTATTTTCGCAATAACTGTTGTAAAAATTAGTGTACAGCTGTGAAATGTTTGTGAAATAAGGGCTCTTTGATGCTTAATATGTGATAAAAATTTAAAAGCGATTCATTCAATTGTTTAAATTTTATTCAAATTGTTTATCCCAGAGAGCATTTTTTTTTGCAATAACATAAGTAAGAAAAAAATAACGTTAGAACCATTCCACAGGTGTCAAATGAAAGAGCATGAGCTATATTTTCAACTTGGTTTAAAAAAAGTGAATAAAAAATGCATTTATTAGTAATAAATAATTATGCAAAAGTATCGTAAATCTTTCCTTATAAACTTTTTATTTTGTTATATAAGGAAATATATATATTTATTACAATTTTTGGTGGGCACTCAATAAGAAAGGAGTCCCGGCTGAATATGTAAAGATTGTGAGGAATATGTATGAGGGAGTAACGACTAGTGTTAGGACAGGTGTGGGAGAGACTGATAGATTTCATGTGAAAGTAGGATTGCACCAAGGCTCTGTGCTTAGTCCGTATTTATTCTCATTAGTTTTGGACCAGATAACAGCGAAACTACAGGGTAACATTCCATGATGCTTAATGTATGCTGATGATGTCGTGTTAGTAGAAAATAGTGAAAGAGACTTAGAACAAAAACTGGAAGAGTGGAGACAAGCTCTGGAGGAAAAAGGTTTAAAATTTAGTAGGACAAAAACAGAGTATTTGGAATGTTCATTTAAAGATGGAGCTACTACAAATAAAATGGTATCCTTGGATGGTGAAACGATTGTGAAAAGCAATAGTTTTAAGTACCTAGGATCGGTATTACAGAGTAATGGAGAAATAGATGAAGATGCATGCAGTAGAATTAGGGCTGGATGGATGAAGTGAAAAGAAGCGAGTGGTGTGTTGTGTGACAGAAAAATTCTAATGAAGCTGAAGGGAAAATTCTATAAAACAGCCATAAGACCGGCTATGATGTACGGAACTGAATGTTGGGCAGTGAAAAAGAAAGAGGAACAACGAATGCATGTGGTGGAAATGAGAATGCTTAGATGGATGAGTGGAGTGACAAAGAAGGATAAAATTAGAAATGAGTATATTAAGGGAAGCCTAGGTGTGGCACCAATTGATGCCAAAATGAGAGAGCATAGGTTAAGATGGTTTGGTCATGTTTAACGTCGAGGCGTTAATCACCCAATACGAAGAATAGCTGAGGTGCAGATTCCTGAACAAAATGAAGGCACACTATACTATTCTGGAAGTGTAGAAGATGACGTACATCATAGGAATGGAGTTGGCATATTTATAACATCTAAATTCAAGAAATATGTAAAAAATTTTGTACCTGTAAATGACAGACTAGCGATACTCCAATTAAATAGTAAACCATTTAATGTCAATGTTATCCAGATATATGCCCCTACTTCAGAAAAGAAATATGACAATGATGTTGAATCATTCTATAGTCAATTAAAACAGACACTTAACAATCTAAAAAGGAACGAAATCACATATATTATTGGAGATTTTAATGCGAAAATTGGTCAAGGACGAAGATCTGACCTGATAGGTGGATATGGACTAGGGGAGAGCAATGAAAGAGGCGATAGATTATACCAGTTCTGTCAAGAACATGACATGATAATCGCAAATACATGGTTCAAATTACACAAAAGAAGATTATATACATGGAAGGGACCAGGAGATAACTCGCTTCATATAATTAGAAATCAGATAGATTATATTCTAGTAAACAAGAGATTTAAGAATGGTGTCAAGAGATCAACGACATATCCTGGTGCAGATATCGGTTCAGACCATAACCCTCTAATAGCTGACATCCAAGTGAAGCTCAAAAAAGTCGAAGAAAACCCCAAAACACCAAAATTACATATATCAGCATCCAACAAAACGCTAATAGAAAATGACCGGAATAAGCAGCTAAAGAATTCAACAAATGAAAACAATACAGAAATATGGAGCACGTTTAAAGATCTTACCTGGAAAGTAATGGAAAAATATACGACAACGATGCAGAGGCACAAAAACAACAGTGGATGACTGATGAAATCCTGGAATTGATGGAGCAGAGAAGAAAACTGAAAGATAACAAAACAGAATAAAAAGAAAAACAAAAACTAATTAAACAAAAAATAAAGGTAGCTAAAGAAAAATGGATGGAGGATAAATGCAAGGAATTAGAAAAGTTGAATGAAAAACATGATACGTTTAATATGTTTAAAAAAGTTAGAGAAGTAGCTGGTCTTTATTATAAGAAAACTCCACATACTATAACCGATTCGTCGGGAAAAATGATAATAGACGAACACGAAATCCGAACTACCTGGTATAATTATATAAATGAACTGTATAATGATGATAGACCCGAAGAACTGGACACTTTAGATGAAGGTGAAGGACCAGAAATACTAAAATCAGAAATACAACATGCTATAAAATTGGCAAAAAACAATAAAGCCGTTGGTCCCGACAACATACCTACAGAAATGTTAAAGCTCATAAATGAGGAAAACATTGGAATACTAGTCAAACTTTTCAATGATGTTTATTCGACTGGTGATATCCCTGAAGATTGGTTAAAGTCCGAATTCATAACCCTACCAAAAAAACAACGTCCGAAAAACTGTAGCGACTATAGAATGATAAGCCTTATGAGCCACACCTTGAAAATCTTTCTACGTATCATCCACAGTAGAATCAGAGATAAATGTGAAGAAGACCAGGATGAAACACAATTTGGCTTCAGAAATGGACTGGGAACCCGGGACGCACTCTTTGCACTAAATGTGTTATTGCAGAAATGCCGAGATCAAAGGAAAGACGTCTTTGCTGTATTTATTGACTATGAGAAGGCCTTTGATCGAGTACAACATCACAAATTAATTAAAATACTAAAGGATAAAGGAGTTGATAGTCAAGATGTACGAATCATAGAAAAATTATACTGGCGTCAAACAGCGACAGCTTGCATAAATGGAAAATCAACAGAAATATGCAAAATACAAAGAGGCGTCAGACAGGGTTGTATACTGTCCCCACTGTTGTTCAATGTGTATTCAGATAGAATATTTAAGGAAGCGCTGCATAATTTGGAATGGGGTGTGAAGGTTAATGGAATTCTGATAAATACAATCAGATATGCAGACGATACAGTTATTTTAAGTGATGATATGAATGGATTACAACACCTTTTAAATGCCATTCACAGAGTGGGAAGAGAGTTTGGCCTAAATATAAACTGTTCAAAAACAAAGTACATGGTATTTAGCCGTTTGGCCCATCAAGATTCACGGTTATATGTTGATGGTCATATGATTCAAAGAGTACCCAGTTTTAAATATCTTGGTTGCCATATTACTGAACAACTAGATCCAGATAAAGAGATAAAATGTAGAATCGAGATAGCCCGCACGACATTTTTAAAAATGAGGTCATTCTTCTGTAATGATACCTTGCAACTTCAACTTCGAAAGCGCATGATTAAATGCTACATTTGGTCAGTTCTCTTGTATGGTGTCGAAGCATGGACATTAAAAATATCCACCATTAACCGTTTGGAGGCCTTTGAAATGTGGCTGCACAGACGTATTCTAAAAATACCATGGACGGCTATGCTGACAAATGTGGCAGTCCTTAAGAGAGCAAATGCTACCCGTGAGCTGCTTGATAACATCAAATATAGAAAGATGGCCTATTTTGGACACGTAGTAAGGGGAGACCGGTATAATATTCTTCAACTTATTATGATGGGTAAAATCGAAGGACGCAGAGGAATTGGTAGAAAGCAGGCCTCTTGGTTGAAGAATATCCGGGAGTGGACAGGAATAAAGAAAGCAGAACACCTATTTAGAATAGCTCGAGACAGAAACAGTTTCGCCATGTTAATCGCCAACGTCAAGGGGACTTGATAGGGCACGTTAAGAAGAAGAAGCAGATTCCTGGAAGGAGTAGGAGAGGAAGACCAAAGAAGACCTGGGGGGACGATAAGGCAGGACATGTTGGTAAAGGAGATTAACATTGATATGACCCAAAATAGAATTGTCTGGAGAAATGCAATTAGGGAAGCCGACCCCGCATAGGGATAAGGCAAAGAGAATGATGATATATTTATTACAACTTTTTATCAAACTTGTACACTTAAAACAGGGTAAAAAATTTAATTTTTTTGGATAAAGTTATTCAAAATGTTTATAAAGAAAAATTGACGATATTTTGCATAATTATTCATTACTAATAAATGCATTTTTTGTTTATTTGTTTATTTATTTTATTTTTTATTTGTTTATTTATTTAGTACCCAAATAACAGTACTGGACCAATTACAATCTGGGTTAGTGTATTAAGCGTATTAGTAAATTTACCGTTTACAGATCATAAACATAACAACAAAACAGTATAAAATACATAGACTACATAAAGGCCGTTTATATGTAAGTGTGTGAAAAAACTCAAAATGAGAAAAACACACTCACATACGAACAACGACGAACAAAAACTTATAAAGTAATTAAAGAAAAACAGAAAATACATAGTATGTAAAACAATTAAATACAAAAATACAGAATAAATATATAATATAACAGCAAGATGCTAAAAAGTGACTGGCTGCAACCTAATATCGTTAGCAGTATTCTTAATGATGCGTAAATTATAATTGAAGATGTCAAAGAGATCAGAGTTCGCATTGTAGTGAGCTTGCATTTGTACTAGAGGTGACTGCACCAAAATATTTGATCTGGCTCTGTTAACATAAAACGTTTGTGAAGTACGAGAAGCAACACGTGGTACGTGGAGATTAAGAAGTTGCAATAACTCAAGAGTATTTACTTGATTGTTAATAATTTTAAATAAAAAGCATAAAGATTGAGTTATTCTACGACGCTGAAGACTTTGCATCTTAAATTTATCGAGAAGTAGCTCTTCAGAAAATCCCCTAGCAGGATAAATGCCAGTGGATTTAAAGTGCATACTTTTTAAAAACCGCCTCTGTACTGATTCCAAAACAGTTGTGTGATTTTGATAAATTGGAGACCAAACTATCGATGCATAACCGAGTTTGGGGAGAACAAGAGATGAATATAAAAATTTGCAAGTGTCAATATCGGTAAGTTCTTTCGCATTTCGTAAAATGAAACCTAGAGTACTAAACGCACCCGCAACGATATTAGTGATGTGTGGAACAAATGATAGTCTGCAGTCAAATATGACACACAGGTCCTTAACAGAGCTGGGGCGACAAATGGAAGTATTATGTATATGATAATCGTAGTGTGTTGGAGAAGGGCTTCTAGAAAAAGACATAACATTACATTTAGACGCATTTAGCTGCAAATAATTAGTGTCACACCATATACGGATTTTATTTAAATTTTCTTGAAGTCTAATGCAATGGGAGGGTGACTTAATTTCAAAAAATAATTTTAAATCGTCCGCATAAATTAGTGAATGAACATCTAGGTCATCAATAATATCATTAACGAATATCACAAACAGTAGCGGCCCTACAATTGAACCTTGAGGTACTCCGGATAACTGAGGAAAAGGGGTTGATTTAAAACCTCTAATTTGTGTACATTGCCATCGATCTGTAAAATAAGAGTTAAATAATTGTAACAGCGTAGGTGTGATTGAAATAGAACTGAGCTTATTCAGTAGAATTTTATGACTTAAGCGGTCAAAAGCTTTGGAAAAGTCAGTGTATATGACGTCGACTTGAGCATTTCTGTCTAATGCTTCACACAGGAATTGAGTGATATTAACAAGGTTTGTTAAAGTAGATTTACCACTGATAAATCCGTGCTGTTGGGGAACTATGAATGGTGAAATGTGGGTGTAAAGGTGTTTATTTATACATATCTCGAAAATTTTACTAAAGTTGGATATGATAGCAATAGGCCTATAGTTTTGGATAGAAGTTCGATTTTCTTTCTTAAACACAGGGACAATTTTAGAAACTTTCCATTGTGTGGGAAAGACCGAACTGGATAATATGCAGTTAAATAAAGTACACAGAGGAGTTGAAAATACGTGGGCACAATCTTTTATGAGAAATGCAGGAATATTATCTGGTCCCATCGTCATGTTCGGCTTAATCTTCCTTATGGCCTGTTCAATTTCAGATTTTGTAAAAGCGGGAATGTGCAATTGTTCGGCAATATATGTATTTAATTTGGGAGTGATATGGTCGGGAGGAGAAATATCGGTGTATGACTTTGAGAAGAAATCGGCAAATGATGAGGCAATATCCTGTGAAGTCTCTAGCTTTATATTATTATACGACATAGTTTCAGGAATAGAACAATTTGTTTTCTTGATCTTGTTTAAGATTGAGTTTTTATTAACTTTTTAAACCATGTTGAAAATGTAGCTCATGCTTTTTCATTTGACACCTGTGGAATAGTCCTAACGTCATTTTTTTCTAACTTATGTTGTTGCAAAAAAAATGTTTTCTGGGATAAACAATTTAAATAAAATTTAAACAATTAAATGAATCGCTTTGAAATTTTTTATCACATATTAAACATGAAGGAACCCTCATTTGACAAAAATTTCAAAGCTGTGCACTAATTTTTACAACAGTTATTGCGAAAATATTTTTTTTTTGCAATTCCGATTTTTTCGCAATTATATTAACAATAAATGAGTATATCAAACTTTGCAATACGCCATTTTAAAGCTCTTTCCATAACCTCGAAGATATTTGTACTAAAAAATCATAAGTTTCACTGCTTCCCGTTGATTTGAAAAAAAGGGGAAATGCCATTTTTGACATTTAATTGTTTATAAATAAAAATGGCCGCCAGATCCTACGCAGGAAAGAGTTATAATTTGTTCCTTTAGGTATTACCTGTCGAAAAAACGCTTCAGTACCCTGGCTGCTAAAGTGTCACGAACAGGGTATATTTTTGTCTTATTACCCTGGCCTACTATTATAATCTCGGTTTGTTCAGAAAACTGTATCAGTTTACTTCCGTAATCATTTCTTTCTCCTGATCCTTCCGCTACGATTTATTATTCTATTTTAACAAAATGTAAATTTTACCATAATATATTGAAATGAAAATGTTGGTAAGTTAAATCAGCTTCTTATTTACTTCAAACAGCCAAAAAACTGTATTATGCATCAAGGTCACATCCACATTTCATCATCCACATATGCCTGCTGTTACGCCGGCATTTCTCGCAATATTATATGTTTCGCGAACAGAAAAAACTTCCATATAACATATATGTATTAAAATATAGAGCGTGGACTGTGACATATTCTTATTAATATTTATTTTAGCACCCTTTTAAAATGTAATTATGCAAAAATTTATGGGTGGCAAGCACGACACAGTAACCGTAAAAATAAGCGCAGGAAATTTGCCTTTTGACGGATGCAATTTGTCTGGTGTATGACCGTATATTATTTAGTGGAAATGTGAAAATTATTTTTGGAGTGATAAATGATTTGGAAGTATAGATTAAAATGAAAGCTTTGTGTGGCAAAATTAATGAATCAAAGGTTAAATTCTAATCATTTCATACTGAAGATTTGTATATAGGTAAACTTTATAAAATGTCAACTACCATAATATGTATACCTATTAAACAACATGCATTATAAATCATCATTTATTAATAATAGCCTTCCATTTATATCGCTAATGCTGCTTTGGGATTATGGCAGGGTAGTCTGCTATCTCTAGGGCCTACGGTGTACGTGGAAGTTAACAGGACCAGTGCTACATTTCAACCGCTTATTATAGACCAAGAGGCAGCGCTGAAAAATCTATTTGAATTTACTAAAGCTAGATTTTTCACAGTTGATTACTATGAGTGTGTAGAGAAACATACTGCGGTCGGTCAAGCGAAACGTAGAACAGGGGTTACTGAGAGGGTATCAAAGTTGCTTTCCTACGAAGGTAATTATTTTCATTTACTAAGGCTGAAAATCAGTACACACATTCTAATTTAACTATAAATAAAAGTTATTATAGTCGGTCAGCTGTATGACGGGACAGAGCCGGTCGGTCGGCCCCAATAGTCGATTGAGGAAATAAAGCATTTTGGCTCGCAATTTTTTCGTCCAGCATGGATTTACTTGAAATTTTCACAAAAGGTAGGGAATAGTCAAAGAATCATTCTATATATCATGCCGCTATCATATGCTAAAAACCTTAGGGGTGGTTGCCACCCCCATCTCGGTGGTGGGAATTTGTTATTACATTTTAACCATGTAATTCGATGAAAAAAGTGATTCTAAGAAAAAAATATCTTTTACATTTTCTTCGTAAAACTAATATTTTTCGAGTTATTCGCGCTTGAAAATAACAGTTCTTCTACGAAAAAATCGACTTTTTTAGAGGATTTTTTGAGAATACCTCGAAAAATATGCCTTTAATAAAAAAAACTGTAGATATCGAAATTGTATCTTTTATGCCTGGTTGCACCAACAGATCTTAAGCTCCAGCTTAGCTAAGCTCTACTTATAGATAGGGCCTCCTTAAATATCACTTACGTTGCACCATAATTTTAGATTCTTACCTTAAAATCAATTATATCTATTATTATATATGGTATTCTTATTGTAATATATTATAATTTTATTATATTAATTCTTATGATATTCTCGACTTAAGCTTAAGATCTGTTGGTGCAACCGGGCATTAGTAACACAAACCAAATTCTGTTCCTATAATATGTTTAAGACCAATACAAACCGAGATACGGCATGTTAAAGGTTAGCTTTTTTCGTCAAATGCACAATTTGAAATATTTAATGCCAAATAATGGGAAAAACTTGCATTTTTCGAGAAAAACTTAAATAATCTTTTTTCAGGTATACAACAACTAGACCTTTCAAAAAAAGTAATAAAAAGTTTCTAGCATGAACATTAAGCGAATTACAAAAAAATGTCGGTACCTGCTTTTCTCTACGAAAAATCAGTGAAAACAACCCCCTAACTACCTTCCTAATTCAAAATTTGTCTTCACCTTTCTGTAGTTCCTTTTATATTTATATTATGAATACACTCAAGGAGTTTGACCTATTTAAAATGCCTAATTTTGGAAAATTTGGAGTTTGAAGGAAAATTGATTTTTTGCAATTTGATATTTTTCACCTTTTACTTCAAAATATCTCCAAAAATACTGAAGATATAAAAAAAATTATAAACTAATAAATTTTAGCTGTTTTATTGACTAAAATTACTCTATACTTAGATTTTCATTACAGTGAATAGTTCGCCAGATATAGCTGTTTAAAACCTCTATTTACCAACAAACACCCCCTTATTCCAGCACTTTAAACCCGCCCCAATTAAAAACCAGGGCATCTTACGGAATTTAACTTACACAGTCCTATAGCTCTTTAAAAATCCTACAAAATCATTTTTGAGGGGTCTCATTACTGAGAGGATATCAAAGTTGCTTTCCTACGAAATTAATTAAATCCATTTACTAAGGTTGAAAATCAGTACACAGTGAGATATAATATTTTTCCAAAATTCGGCATTTTAAATAGGTCAAACTCCTTAAGTGTATTGATAATATAAATATAAAAGGAACTACAGAAAGTTGAAGACCAATTTTGAATTAGGAAGGTAGTTAGGGGGTTGTTTTCACTGATTTTTTCGTAGAGAAAAGCAGGTACTGACAGTTTTTTGATTATAAGTCGCTTAATTTTCATGCTAGATACTTTTTATTATTATTTTTTAAAATATCTAGTTGTATACTTAAAAAAAGATTATTTAAGTTTTCCTCGAAAAATGCAAATTTTTCCCATTATTTGGCTTTGAATATTTCAAATTATGCATTTGACGAAAAAAGCTAACTTTTAACATGCCGTATCTCGGTTTGTATTGGTTTTAAAGATATTATTTGAAAAGAATTTGGTTTGTGTTACTAAAAGATACAATTTTGATATCTATAGTTTTTTGAATTAAATGCATATTTTTCGAGGTATTCTCAAAAAACCCTCTAAAAAAGTCGATTTGTTTGTCGAAAAACTGTTATTTTCAAGCGCGAATAACTCGAAAAATATTAGTTTTACAAAAAAAATGTAAAAAACATTTTTTTCTTAGAATCACTTTTTCCATCGAATAACATGGTTAAAATGTAATAAAAAATTCCCACCCCCGAGATGGGGTGGCAACCACCCCCAAGGTTTTAGCGTATGATAGTGTCGTGATATAGAATATCGTCGGCTTAAGATGCAAATGGCCTAACTCCAAAAATTTAAATTATTCAGGAGATGCAAAAACTTGTCAGAATTAGAAAATAATAATAAAACAAGGTAAGTTTCCAAAATATTTTATTTTGTTTAATGCTACACATAGAAAATACTTGCTCTTGTCAAAAATAGGCTTTATTCTTGAAAAATTGGGAGTTAGGTAATATGCGTTCCCTGAGCATGGGTTGGCATCAGGAGATAGGCAATAATCTAATTAATTGTGCAACTTAAGTATAAAAAAAATTTAAAGACGGCAACACAAGACAAAAGACAAAAAGAAAGAGGCATTTTACAAATGTGGTAAGTTATCATAAAAAAAATGAAAGTCCTTAGGAATTGACGATTTAAGGTCCATTAAGTGTTGAAATTTTTCCGATTTAACTGGTATTGGAGTCGGATACATTAACGGCAACTCTTCTAAATTCCAGATTTTTTTATCTTTTTTCGTGATTCTGTAAGGCAAAGGCATCCATTCTTCTGTATGCCTGATTTTAAAGAGAATTCCGTGTTCATTATACTGAAGTGCTCTAATGTTTGTTACAGTAGGATCACCTGACGATCTACCAGGACGGATGGAACTAATGTATTGAACTTCTTGAAAGTTTTTGAAATATGTATGATCCAAGTACTCCACCACGTAGGGTTTCGGATTTATACGAGCAGTTTGACAAATATTGACATAGTCTGCTGGGACATTTATGACTCGGTTTTTTAGTTTTCGCTCGATTGTGGAGTGCATTGAATCGCACTCCATTTGCGTATGCCCTTTTTCTAAAAATTTTTGCTCAATTGTAATCCCATGCTTTTGTGCAAAGTTGAAAAGTGCATTGGCAAGAATTGCATTTCTGTTTTGTCCAGTGCAACCATCACTGTACAAAATGACTTTACTAGTAGAGTTTTTTTGGGGTATAATATTAGTCTCTAAAAACTTGTAAATGATGGTAGCAAATGTGTTGGCAGTTAGTCCAGCATGACCCTCATGCCAGAGGAAACAATATCCATCCAAGGATTTAATGTCCATAATTGTAAAATTATGGACTATTAATTTTGTTTTATAATATAGAGCGCTGACATTAGATTTTGGACTCAGTAGAACTGATTGCAAATCCATTGAAAAAACTTTTACATCTTCTTTTGTTTTGTCAACCTCTTTTTCCTTTCGTGCCTCCTCCTTTTTCTTCTGATGTTCTTGATAGGTAGCTTCGTCAATATTACCAGTCTTGTAACCCACACACGTATCACATTCGTCCTTTTTAGGTGAAAAAAGTGCTAAATTAAAATCGTCGAAACTGTTATTAAATGCTGCAATAGATAGCGGTTGTGAATCGTTTTTTGTACACCAGTCATTCTTATAAAACCGGTATAATTCCATTTTTGTTTGCCAAGATCTTTCAAGGTATAATTTCTTTGTGCTCTTTTGACAATAATGTGACTCTAGTTTTGGAAGAACTGTAAAGAAATTGCACAAATTTTCTTTTTGTTTGTCGATTTTCTCTTTTCTAGGAATAACTATTTGGGAGGAATTATTATCACGCGTATCATTAAGGTCATCATCCACCAAATCATTTGCAGTGTGTTGTGATTTATTTTTTTCAATCAACCAATGTGCAACAGTTCTTGGTGCAACTGAAAGAGTATTGCAAAACATTGTTTTGCACACTCTTATCTTGGATGTTGTTTGAAGAAAATATATATAGGAAAATTCCCTTCTTGACTCGTTCTCTTTTTTTCGATCCCTAGCTCTTGAAGTACTTTTCTTTTCAACCAGCGTCCTTAGAAACAATTGTTTTTCGTTCCACAAAAAATTCCAAAATCTTGTAAAAATTTCTGTTCTTTGATCTTCTGTTATCTCATTGCACTTCATTACTGATTTCCCATTATTCATTACTGATTTACCACTGCATTTGCATCTCGGTCCTATCGCTTTTGCTTTTTTTTTAATATCATAATTCCATTTTTCTTCTTGCTTTTGTTTTCCAAAATATTCCTTTCCTTCTTGTCTCAAAATCTTATTTTTATTTTTCTTCCATTCCTTTTGATCTACATGACGTCTCTTTCTGCGTGTCCGTGAAGGGGTTTGCATTGGAGTGTTATTTTGTAGCTCTTCTACTACTTCATTTTCATTTTCACTTGAACTTGTTTCATTTTCACTGGGTTCATAAGATTTATCTGAACGACTAGAAGAAGCTTCAATAACTTCTTCTTCCAAAATGGAGGTTGGCACTTCTTCACCATGAATTGATTCTGGAACGAAATTCTGACGATCTTCTGGTTCAATGTTGATTTCATCTTCAGGAAAATTTGAGGAGATAAAATTCAGGTTAGCAACTTTTTCTTCAGCTAGGGTGAGTAAATCATCATCAGTAATTAAATTGTCGTCAGCTAATAAGTGGTGATTAGATGCTGAGGAGCTTGCTAGATTAGTACTATCAGTTAAGAGTGTAGATAAATCCTTATCTTGATCAAAAGTATCACAAAATGTTAACAAATCTCTTGTTACATCGCTTTCGGCATCGCTTTGTCTGTTGGGCTTTTCCTGGATGTTTTGCTTAGCCAATAAAAGCATTTTCATCGCACGGGATTGCGGATTCATTCTGAAATATACAGCGTTAATTAGAAAGTATACTTTTACGTACCTAGCTAAGCAAAAATTCAGAATGTTATTATAGGGAAAAAAATATTAAAGGTAGGTACCTATGTGGTTTATCATCGAAACTATAATGGCCTATCTCCTATCCAAACTAAGTAAATATAAAATGAAAATTGCCTAACTCCAACACGATATTTTAACATCAGATTTACCCAAGAACGCACAAAAATTAAATACTAAATTTATATTCTCTAGATAATTTGAACGTCAAAGGTAATTAAAGCATTAAAAAATTATTGATACTTACCTCAGATATTGTTTTATGCACATAAAATTAAGAACAACAACGTTTCACCTGTTATTACCATTACACACTGGGAGTTAGGCCAACTGCGTATTGTTGAAAATCAAGCCGGAGATAGGCGAGTTTCGACTGGTATTTTGTCGCGGCATTTTTGACATTTCGGTTGTTAGGCGTATTTAAGTCGACGCGGTTAATTTTTATGAACCCAACCAACCTAAAATGTTAATTTGAGCTAAAAGTGGGGTTAGGCCATTTGCATCTTAAGCCGACGATATGATCCTTGGACTATTCCCTACCTTCTGTGAAAATTTTAAGTAAATCCATGATGGACGAAAAAATTGCGACCGAAATTGCTTCATTTCCTCAATCGACTATTGGGGCCGACCGACCGGCTCTGTCCCGTCATACAGCTGACTCTGTTTTTAGTCATTGACCTTATTCATTCTTCTTTGTTCATGTATTATTAATAGATTCTGGAAGTTTGACTTGTTTAGAATGATTAGTTTAAAAAAAAACTGGAGTTAAAGCGAATGATGAATTTTTGTAGCTTGGTAAAAAATGCCATTTCCTTCAGAATAGAAAGATTAGCATCAGAGATACGAAAAAATGTTTAAATATGAAATTGTAGGGTACCTAGTTAATTCTCAAGAACTTGGTTTGAAAAAATTTTTTCTACGGTAAAAATTGAATGAATCGTAAATGAGTATTATCGAAAAACATTGATTTTTTCGACATAACACCAACACTTTCGATAGCGAATAAATCTAAAACTATTAATTTTTCCTTTTTGCAAAAAAAATGTATAGAACATTTTTTGCTTAGAATGCATGTTTTTGTCAACTTTTGCATTAAAAATATAATGAAAAATTTCCACCCCCGAGATGGGGTGGCAACCACCCCCATGGTAGAAGCGCCTTTCGGCATCATATAGATTTTGATCCTTAAACTATCCACTACTTATTCTCAAATTTTCAAGCAAATCGATCCATTCTGTAAAAATTGCGAAGTGAAAAGCTTTGGTACCTGGACTATTAGAGTTTCAGTCATATCAGTTTAGGTTTTCGGTTTTTATTCATTTTTTTCTTTAATTTTTTTTTTTTTTATTTAGCTAATGCCTCGACAACTAATGGCCATTGGCATGGTAGGTACGGTAATTTTGAACAGTTAGGTACCTAGTGTCATGTGTAGTGTGTGTGTTGAGTAAGTGTCTTGTTACTTTGCAAAGTCGACGTCATTGTCTTTGCAAAGAGACGCTAATTGTATCCGAACGTCTGCGGTCCCTCCGGTGAGTACGGATCCCAGAAGAACAGAAACTGTATTCATTTATTAATTTATAATAAATGAAAAATTCCTGACCCTGGTGAGATTTTTTTAAATTTATTAAACACAAAAAGTGCTTTCTTTTAGTAAAAATCAACATTTAGCGGTGTGCGGATTTTGGTCTTCAGTTCAGTAGCGAATGGTGCGGATTTTGGTCTTCAGTAGCGAATGGTCAGAAGATGACGTGGTTAAAGACGAAATTTACAGCTTTCCATCGAAAGGCTCGTTCACTGTTGGGATTCTGGTGTGGGTTACCATCTCCTAGGTGTGGTTTAGGTCACCTCTAACCTTCTCCAAATGGAACATGACAACTCAGAGATACTTCTTCTTTTTCTGCTTCTTTTCTTTTTGTTGTCTTCCTCTTCTTATTCTGGTGCAACAATCACTGTCTGTTTTACAGTGTGCCCCAAGTAAATGATCGTTCCATATTTTTCATGGTCTTCTCACTGATTGTCTTCGTATTTGAGTACCTTATGTCGCTGTCTTTACTATTCTATTTGTTTTCGCTTATTTGGCATATCTGATGGATCCGTTCTACTTATTTGTTTCTTACTCAGTCGTTGATGTTCTACATATTGTGTTTTGTACGTAATTTAATATGAATAATTTTTGAAGGTATTTCACAAGAGATTATTTATTTTAATGATTAACAACTGACATAACACTTTTCGAAATATGAAAACAATATGACACTAATAAATTATATGTATAAATAAAATAATATTGAACACTATACACATCGCAAATATGTACTTCTAACCCTGTCTCATAATGTTTTACTGTCAATTATTTTTCTCCGCTATTTTTAGCATTCGTTTTATAATTCGAAAATTATATAAAAAGTGTCAAGAAACCAGATCGGATATAGATCTTCAAAACTATATATGGTCGCCAAAAAGGAAGCGAAAGTTGCAGTAACAAAAGCTAAAGCAGAAGCGTATTCAAACCTATACGATTAACTTGATACCAGGGAAGGCGAAGCAAAGATATAAAAAATAGCCAAGCAGAAAGCAAAGAAAGCAAGAGATTTTAATCAGATTAGATGTATCCAAGATGAAAATGATAAAATAATTATTCACGAAAAGGATGTCAAAAAGAGATGGAGAAAGTATTTTTTTTCTCTGATTCTGGCCTTGGTTAACTGGAACCTTTAGCCACGTAATTGTATAACTTATCACTAACTCAGGTGTAATGTGTAGTGTGTGTGTTGAGTAAGTGTCTTGTTACTTTGCAAAGTCGACGTCATTGTCTTTGCAAAGAGACGCTAATTGTATCCGAACGTCTGCGGTCCCTCCGGTGAGTACCGATCCCACAAGGACAGAAATTATTTTCATTTATGAGAAAGTATTTTGACAGTGTATTAAATAAAGAATTTGACAGACAGCCTGTGGAGTTAACGGAGACAGTAACAGCAATGGTTACCAGAATAACAAACGAGGAAGTGGCTCAAGCGCTTCAAAAAATAAAGAAAGGAAAAGCAGTCGGACCAGATGATATTCCTGGGGAAGTATGAAGAGCATTGGGACAGATAGGAATAAGTTGGCTAGCAGGTCTATTTAATAGAATTATGGAAGTTGGACAAATGCCAGACGAATGGAGAAGCAGTATATTAGTACCTGTCTACAAAAACAAGGGAGACATACAACAATGTACAAACTACAGGGCTATAAAACTACTTAGCCACACCATGAATATATGGGAGAGAGCAATTGATAGACGGATATGTGAAGAAACCGAAATATCAAGAAAAGCAATTTGGCTTTATGCAGGGCAGACCAACAACAGATGCAATTTTCATTGTAAGGCAACTGACGGAAAATACAGCAATAAAGAGACCAACGCTCATATGGTATTCATTGATTTTGAGAAAGCATATGATAGAATTCCTCGAGAGATTCTGTGGTGGGCACTTAATAACAAAGGAGTCCCTGGCGAATATGTAAAGATTGTGAGAGATACGTTTGAGGTAGTAACGACTTAGTGTTAGGACAGGTGTGGGAGATGCTGATAAATTTCAAGTGAAAGTAGGATTGCACCAAGGATCGGTGCTTAGTCCTTATTTATTCTCATTAGTTTTGAACCAGATAACAGCGAAACTACAGGGTAGCATTCCATGGTGCCTAATGTATGCTGATGATGTAGTGTTAATAGGAAATAGTAAAAGAGACTTAGAACAAAAATTGGAAAAGTGGAGAATAGCTTTGGAGGAAAAAGGTTTAAAACTTAGTAGGACAAAAACACAGTATTTGGAATGTTCATTTAAAGATGGAGTTACTACAAATGAAATGGTATCTGTGGATGGTGCAATGATTGTGAAAAGCAATAGTTTTAAGTAACTAGAATCGGTATTACAGAGTAATGGAGAAATAGATGGAGATGCATGCAGTAGAATTAGGGCTGGATGGATGAAGTGGAAAGAAGCGAGTAGTGTGTTGGGTGACAGACAAATTCCAATGAAGCTGAAGGGAAAATTCTATAAAACAGCCATAAGACCGGCTATGATGTATGGAACTGAATGTTGGGCAGTGAAAAAGAAAGAGGAACAACGAATGCATGTGGCGGAAATGAGAATGCTTTTATGGATGAGTGGAGTGACAAAGAAGGATAAAATTAGAAATGAGTATATTAAGGGAAGCCTAGGTGTGGCACCAATTGATGCCAAAATGAGAGAGCATAGGTTAAGATGGTTTGGTCATCTTCAACATCGAGACGTTAATCACCCAATATGAAGAATAGCTGAAGTGCAGATTCCTGGAAGGAGTAGGAGAGGAAGACCAAAGAAGACCTGGGGGAGACGATAAGGCAGAACATGTTGGTAAAGGTGATTAACATTGATATGACCCAAGATTGAATTGTGTGGAGAAATGCAATTAGGGAAGCCGACCCCGCATAGGGGTAGGGCAAAGAGAACGGTGAATGATGGTGATGATTTCTAGTATTCGTTTTGTTCTCTCTGTGTCAGGTCGAGTTTCTACCGCGTATGTAATTATTGGTCTGATAACTGTTTTGTAAATTCTGCCTTTCGTTTCTTTTCTGATATATTTATTTCTCCATATTGTGTCATTCTGGCATCTTACTGCTCTATTTATTTGATCTTCTGCTTCCGTTTTAACTATTTCGAAGCTAGATATCGTAATGCCTACACCGAGAGAACAATTTCTTTTCTCCTAAAACACCGATTTCTTTGAGCAATATTTCTTAAAAGTTAACATATCCTATTAACTTAAACATACCGGTTCACATATAAAGAAACGAGTTTTTTAAACACACCTCAATAATTTCTTACAGATAATTTCTTCAATACTAAGAAATGCATTAATGGTTACATTTAATTTTCTTATCCTAAAGTTTTTATTTCTTAAATTGAAAACTACAAATATTTTGCAGTATAAGAAATATAGTGTTAAGTTAATCCATATTTATATTTGTGAACAAGAAATTTTCTTGCAATCAAATAAATATTTTAAACCACAAGAAATAATTCTTCAGAAATACCCTCTGTAGTAACTGTGGTTATAAAATAAAAACTTTGTCATTAATGTCGAAATGTTACTTGCAAAGAGATTTTCTTCCACAAAAGAATTGCGCAGATTAACTATTTATGATTTAGTCGTCAGTGTTTGTCAAGATGGCGTGATATGTTCATGTTAATATAGATGGATGTTGGATTTATTGGTGTACTTTAAAAATTAACGGATATTTTGAAGGTACGTACATATATAGGTATTAAATAAAAGTAAATTGAGTAATTTAATATGTAATAATAATATTGTTGCGTATCCGAATGGTTAAAATAGAAACATAATAGTATCTTTATATGCTTTTTAGGTATAATGATGGACGACTCTGAAATAAAGGAGCTTATTATTCTAACTGGGAAATATGCCACAATTTAAAGCTGGGACAGAATGATATAATATATATCTTCAGAACAATATTAAGAAAGGAGTTATTAACCAACTGCGGGGCCTTCCAGAAATGGTAGAACTTCATACATGTAAGTACCTTTTTAAAAATGTGTATACTTATGCATCAACCATAATAGGTTTCTTGAATGTATCGTCTTCTATAAAAATATACAATACAACGCTATATCATACATGGCGGGTGCAACGCTGAGGATTTTTTCTGTTAATTTATTTGAGATAAAGAAATCAGTTAGTCTAAAAGAAATATATGTTTATGGTTAAGAAATGTTATTGCCGAAAACCGTGAATTAGTTAATATGTATTAAATGACTTAGATGTAAACTAATAATACTTTCCCGTAATAAAATGTCTTAATGATTAGGTATGCTGTCTCTTTTAGATTATAAAAATTAAGAAAATTACATATTATTATGTCTGCTTCAATGTTTTACATTGGTTGTATTTTCCCTCTTGTTTTAGCTAAACAATGTTTATTGTGTGACTTAATATTATACAGATAAATAATTAATATTTCATTAACAAAAATAAAAAAAATAAACAAAGATGTATAGGTTAAATAATGCCATGTTTGAACTAAATATGATTGATTATTATTAGTATTAATAGTTCTTATGTGGGGCCGTGTATTTGTTTTTTTTTGTATTTCCTAAATTTGTCAAAATAAATATCTATATCTTTATAAAAAAATTTTATTAAAGTAAGTTTACTCTTTCTACATAATGATTTTGTTTTAGTGAGTTGCTGATATACAAAGTGCTATTAACAAAAGAAGGAAAATTTGAGGAAGTTGGATTTGCCACTCCATCCCTTTATTGTTGTGTAGAAGTCAGTGGGGTTAAGAGTGGAGAAAATATTTGTATGTAATAATAACGTTTTATATCTTGTTTTATTAATAAATAATGATTTTACCTTAACACAATGATTTATTTCGCCGTATGTAATATCACTTTATTTTCAAGAAATATTAACTTAACTCTAAATATACGTTCATCTCTGCGAAATATATTTCTTAACATTAAATAAATTAATTATTAATAGTAAAATAATAATATTCCTTATTAAGAAATATTATTGCTCAGAAAGAATAGTTTTCTAATGTGTAGAAAATATATTTTTATGACTAATAAAATTAATTAACATCAAGTGTAATTTCTTTCTGATAAATGGATTTGAAGTTTGCCAGAAAGTGATAGTTCAATCATGTTTAAGATATATTTCTTTGGCTGTAGTAGAATTTATTTGAAATATTTTAGAAAATTATATCTTACATACAAAGATATATTTCTTAGGCAATATGCCAAGTCGATCTTTCTTAAATATTAATAAAGTTTCTTTATGTCAAGAATTTTTTTCTCTCGGTGTAGATGTTTAAACCCCATCAATTGTTCTATATCTTACCCTAATTTACATGTCAGTAGATTGAACTCAGGAGGATGCCTTTCTCCCGGAGTGTATGCAAATAGACTGAAGAAGAAGAAGATTTGCTGTTATCACCATGAATTTTGTCTTTTTAGTTACCTATTCTACCTGTCTTTTTTAGTTATCTATAAATTAGTTATCTTTTTCACTAATAATAATAATAAAATTAAAATTTTTAAAATACATATTAATTTTAACTTGTTTAAACAAATTATCATATTATAATTACGAAATTAGCACAAAGTAACTATTTATTTGCATTTTTATATTCTATGCAACTAGGTACGATAAATTAAAAATAAAACATCAATTTTTCGTCAATTAGAACTGGAGATATTTTTTTAATATATACGCTGGGTATATAGAGAAGAGAGAAGAGGATATGGGTCTACTGATAAAGTAGACTCTTCCTACACTCTCTGATTGAACTAGAATCTATGGAATAAAAATACCGAAATGGACTAAAAATGGCGAATTAGAATAAAAATGGCGAATTAGAATAAAAATGGCGAATTGGAAATAAAAATACTGAAATGGACTAAAAATGGCGAATTGGAATAAAAATGGCGAATTGGAATAAAAATACTGAAATGGACTTAAAATGGCGAATCGGAATAAAAATGGCGCCATCTAGCGGGTAATGGCTAAACTATGACGGTAGATTCCTTCGCTGTGACCTCAGCATCTATCTCACTCTTACTCATTGGAAAGGTACTTCTCTCTCTAACACATGGATTTCCCTATCTCTGTAGTCATAATAACTTTGGTAATCTACTATGCTATGGTAAAGTATGCTATTCCATATGCTGCTGCATTTTCCGGTTGCAACGAAATTGAGAATGTAGGAAACCGTCTCGTTGGAGCTTTACCACGCCGAACAGATGGAACGTGAATTACAAATTTTAAAATTCCCTCATCTTCTGATCGTCGTCGCACCCGCATGGCTTATAATTTTTAAAAGCCTCGGAGGTTGTTACCAGAGAAATTTTCCACTCTTTTTCAGCAACTATTTCTCCAAAACACGAGCCAGGCCTCTTTTGACCAGTACTCGTTAAAAAAACTCCAAAATTCTCTCCTCTCCTTCTCACAATAATATTCTCTCCCTTGGGCTTTACAGAATCAAAGAGGTATTTCTTCTCAATTTGATCTGTCTCTCGTTCCACTTTTTAGCTACACTCTTCACTATCTACCAACCACTGGTACTTGCTTCTGGGCTAATTCATTAGTGTATACGTTAAATGTATATAGAAAGGGGGCTGCGGTTAAGCAGTTCACGAAAACTTTGACTGCTCTTCTCCGATGCCGGTCACATAATAATCTTCTTTTCCAAACGATCTAAACATTCAACCTTCTCTCATCCCCATTCCAAATTTTGATTCGAAAAACCCATGCATCCTTCCAAACAAATACTTCTACTCATGATAATTACTTTTCGGGAATTCTACAAATTTATTTGGGGCTTAAACAAAGAGACTTAAAATTCCAACTTTCTCTACCTTATTTTTCTAAATATAATAAATACCTGTGGCTTTTGGCCTCGCTCGTAACAAAGCAACCGTTTTAAAATTATAATCCCGAAATAAATTGTCTATTCACATCATTTTATTTACTAATGTCTTTAATTCTTCAGGGAAAAACTCATTAAGGATAAACCCACTGCTTAAAAGCTATCTTCTAATAAATAGTTACAAATCAATATACAGGGTGTATCAAATTTATATGCCCGCGTTATATTAAAAAAAAATAAAATTTTTATTCTATCTTTGATTGACAAAATGATACACAATAGTATATATAAAAAAAGATACTAGGTTTAATATTACATAATACAAGTTGTGATAGACCACGCATGCATTGTCTATGAAAACTAAATATTGAACTTTTCGATTTTCTGTCTGCATTCTTCTATCAAAATATTATATTGGTACAAAATAGAATTGTGATCCTATCTTTAGAAGCCTTGCCTCCAACGCCCTTTCTCCTTTCAGGCTATAAGTTTTCTTGGGTAATCCTCTAAACTCTAAAAAATAATCCCGTCTCATCTGCGTTAATAATAGGTTTGTTCCAACACAACGAAAACCCTCCATGTAACGATCACCGTCCTGCTCAGTGAACAAAATAACCCATGGAACGCACGATATACAGACACAGAATGCATGGAACGTATTATTTTATAGTAACCTGATCATTACATGATGGTTCTTCGTTGTGTTGGAACAAAACTCAACGCTTAGTTCCCTTGCAACTTCTAATGCCATTTCTTGAATAATTTTATCAGAAACAGGAAAATTTTTAGACCGCACTTCACAAAACCAATCGATAACAATTATTTATAGGTCTAATGCAGTACCATCGGTTTTCAAAAATTTTATTTTCGCTTCCAGGTGACCGTTTTCAGAAAACTGATTGATTAAATCACTTTGATGTTTCAAAATTGCACTGGCTTGAGGTTTTCCAATTCCAAATTTTTCAGCTAACTGTCTAACATTTAACTTACATATTATGCTTCTCTCCATAATGAACCACATCGACTTTTTCTTTCAAACTTAAAAAAAAATCTAATAGACACCACAAAATTTATTATGAAATTTAATCCAAACATAATTTTTTTAAGGAAACACTCATAAAAACACAACGACATATATTGCATACTATGCTTAATCAGATATTCCGGTTAAAATTTTTAAATCCTTGTTCCAGTCAAAACACAATTAACAATTTCCTGGTGTCGCATTTCGTTCACCGACCAAAAAAAAAATAAATTTTTATTACTTATGTAGTGTTGATAACGTGAACAGTATCAAATATCATTTCGTGGACATCTGTATTGATTTGAAATAATAAATGTACTGAAGTTTTATATTGTAAAATATTTGGAAAAAAATTTTAATTTTTTTCATTTAGCTACTGTCCGCATTTACACATCATTTACTGTCCGCGTCCGTTTTTAAGAGTGTCCGTCGAAGGGAGTTAAAGGGTACAGGTTCATATATGGCCGAATAATTTTTGTTTTAAAAATCGTCCGTATCGAGGAGGTGTCCGGGGAAGAGAGGTGTCCGTTAAGAGAGAGTTTACTGTATTTATATATTTGTCTATTACATACTGTTATCACCAAATTTATCAACAACAATTGCTAGATACCTGCAGTGCTGGATTTACCACTAGGCTGACTAGGCCGCGGCCTAGTGCCGCAAGCAAAAGGGGGCCGCAGCGTTTTGTAAACAAAACTTTTTTGGTAAAAAAAAATGTGTGAAAAAAGCCGTGTCCGAATATAGACACGGCTTTGCGCATTCTACTATGCATGATGACATCTAATGCATCTGGAGAAAGATCATTCAGCGTGTTGAAAAGAATCAAAAATTGACGAAGATTCTAGATTGTCTAGTTTGGTTAGTTTTGTTTCACATGCTAAGATTATACAAGCCTTAGATTTTAACGATTTGATTAAAGATTTTGCAGCCAAAAAAGGTAGAAAAGTGAGTGTTTAGAGGTTAGATATGAGATTTATTATGAGTATGGAGTGGAGTCAGTGTCAATGTTAATCACTAATTCAACTTTATCCAAATTAAGAACATTACATTGACGTTTTTCAGTACAAGAGAATAGTGTGACAATTTAATGATCTAAAAGTTTATTTGTGGTATTTTTAATATTTTTATTTTTTAGTACCGTAGCCTATTACTGTTATGTACAGTTCATATTATTTTGCTTGTTCTTTTACTTATAATGTCTTTTCAACTCTGCTTTTTTTAGTCTTTTGTTGTCACCTGTATCTACTTTTCCCACGGATGAAATAAATGCTATTTAATTTTAACAATTAAGGGCATACGCGCAAAATGTCGCCTGTCAAAATGTTCAATGTGATTTAAATGTATTCATTTTTTTCGAATCCTGAGAAAACTAATAAATATTTTTGAAAAATTTAAACGCAGAATGAAAGAATACGTTATTACCGATGGCCAAAAGTCCCTGAAAATTTTATGTTTATTTTATGTTTATTTTAATAAGTTACAAAGGTGAAGAAAAGAGAACATTATTAATGTGACTTTTACTCTCAAATATCTCATTCAAAATAAACTTTTTTAACAATCTTTCATTCTTTCAATCTTTCATTCTGCGTTTAAATATTTCAAACATACTTATTAGTTTAAAATTAATACATTTAAAACACACTGAACATTATGACAGGTGAAATTTTGCACCTATGCCCTTAACTGCAATACTAATTTATAATATAATAATTTTAGCAAGATTAATAATTTTATAAATAACTGCCGTTTGCTAACTTTTGGGATGATATATTTTCTATAAATATAGAAAATGTTTTTAGAGCTGATTTGGAGTTTAAGCCAAATTTGTAAACAAAGATTATTTAATTAGTGAATACAACATTTCAACGTTTCTATTCATTTATGTCATGCTTTGTATGTTGTACCAATTTTAAAAAGCAAAATTGAAATAAACGTTATGTATTAATATTATGTGCTTTATGCTTTAATTACATAATCGTCAAGATATCGGGGCCGCTTGGGGTAATTTGGCCTAGGGCCGCAAGTACCCTAAATCCGGCACTGGATACCTGTATCAAAGAGTGTCCTTAAAAATCGTTACTTCCCTAATCTAATTTTGAAATCTGAAGTTGTACAAAAATAGAATGTAATGAAAAATACTTTAAAACGCTGTCACATATCCGAATAAAAGTGAGTTACAATGTTTTTCATATCAGGTGTCAACATCATGACGTGTTAGTTACTTCACATGATTACATTCGATGTTATTATTTGAAACATTTATACATATTTTTAAGGGCGTTGGCGCAAAATTTCGCTCCAATGTGTTTTCAATGCAATAATTTTTTTCGAATCCTGACAAAAACTTATAACCGAGGGCCTAAAGTCCCTGAACATTTCTAATAGCCACTTTACACCATGCAACTAATTGCGCAATTAATTGCACAATTTCTTGCAGCAATAGAAATTGCATCGTGTCATACGCGAATTGCACAGAAAAGCTGCAACTCCTTGCTGCAAGAATAAGTTGCAGCTAAATAGAACATGTCCTATTTTTCATGCAATTTTTTTTGCAATTTGGTTATATTTTTAGTAACTTTTAAGGCTACAGTGTTTGTTTTTACTTTTCTGCTGTCAACAAATAAAAGATTTTGATGACATTGAACTTCTGTCATCTTAAATTTCAAACCAAACAATTTATTAACAAAACTAGAGGAACTTTTTACCAATTTCACGCTTCACAGATAATATTATTCAGGTGAATAACTTTAATTATGCAACATAGGGATTAAAAAAAACTATTTTATTTCTTACAACTTGTTTCCTTTTGTAAATGAATAATATGTATTACATACTTGGATTAGGTATTAATTGATTTTGTTATACTTAATACATAATATTATAATTTTCTCAAATTATAATCTAACATCTTTAATCTAATATCTAATAATTCTACTCAAAAAATTACATTTAATTTGTAAAAACAAACATAACCTAAAATTTATGCTATTTTGTCAAAGTTTCTGTCTATTTCATGTCAGTTTATGCAATTGTTTGCACCGTGTAATCACTTTATTGCAGAAGGTTAGTTGCAACTTATTGCACAAGTTCTTGCGCAAGAAATTGTGCAATTAATTGCGCAATTACTTGCATCGTGTAAAGTGGCTATAATTTTTATTTTAATATATGTTAGAGGAGTTAAAACATTTTTTTTTCATTTTTAATTTCAAAGAGAATAATTTTTATCAAAAATGAATAACCATTTTCAATTTCGTTGCAACACGAAATTACAACCGCATTATATTCTAGTTCAATCAGAGAATAATTTTTAATTTCAAATATTGATTCAAAAGAAACTTTTGGGTTATTCTAAAGGACTTCCTTTCCTCAGCAATAATGTAATCTTCCACTCTGCGTTTAAATTTTTCAAAAACACTTATAAGTTTCCTTAGGATTAAAAAATAAATGCATTTAAAACACATTGGCATGAAATTTGGGGCCTACGTGCTTAAATTGTCTCTTTTATATAAAACTTAAAGGTTGGTTACTTAATACATACATACAAGTTCGTAGGTTTGATGAACTTTGTAGACGGTGCAGAGTTGTAAATTTTGGATTCCGACGATTTATGTAAATTTCAGTTTCTATTGCACGAAAAAGCAATAAAGTGTTAAAATGTTATGAAAATTACGAGCAAATTCGAACGACTACTAGATTGAAAAATGTTGAAGTATACAGGGTTGTATACTATTTTTACTTTCTTATTTAAGATTTTTGATTTCTTCTGCAATTCCGTAGGCTACGAATGTTACCAAGAATAACGAATTAAAAGAAAAAAGGCCCAGATACAAAATTCATCATTAAAATAAAAATTAAAATAGTAACTAAATATTTAAATCTGAAATTTCTCTTAATGAAACTTCTTTCTGGGTACATCCTTATTGTCTGACTTTTACTCTAAAAGGACTCTACAATATGCAGTCACATGAATGAAAGCGGAATGTGACTCCATTGTGTAGAGTCCTTTTCGATTTTTTTATTCTTCGTCTCTTATCTTATAAATTTTAAAAAGAGATTAAGGATGTTATCAGAAAGGAGCTCAAATGAGAAAAGTTTCAGATTTAAATAATTATTTACTATTTTAATTTTTATTTTAATGGTGAATTTTGTATCTGAGATTTTTCTATTCTCTTTAAGAGATGTCACTGCAGCGTATTAATAGTGGATTTTAAACTATTTTTGAAATTTCACTTAAATAGAGAGTTTGGTTTCGTTTTGATTCAGAGGTGTGCACGCAGCTCCATTGAGGACACCGTAAGGCAGAAACAGCTGTCTGGAGATTGTGTATCGCCTTTGAATTGAAAGAAAACATAAACTGTCTTTTCAATAATGAATTAAGTTAGGATAAATAGTATTAAATACTAATCGTCTAAGATCCGAATAGGAGGTTCTAAATGTACCCAACTGCTTGCCGGATGAAACGTTTTTATTTATTAAATTTCATACATAGACAAACACGATCAGCATGGGTTGCCTATCAAAATCGTGTCATAGCTATCCTAAAGGGGGGCCGTAGGGGTTGAAATCAACATTTCAATCACATTTTTGTGATTTTTTTTAAATATACGTATATATACGCGAAAGTAGACATTTTTGCACGCTCGTAGAAAAAATATTTTAAAGCACTAGTGCCTTAAAGTAGCATTTTTAACGCTCGTATGAAGTGGTAAAAATTGTATTTTTAACACGGTTGTAGAAAAAATATGTTATTGAATTTTTTCATAAATTATTTATTTATTTATTAATATAAAAAGAGAATTAAGCTACTTCAAATGTAGCTGTAATTCTACACCAAAATTTAAGATCAAAACTTACGTTTTTTGAAATTCTATTTATTTGATAACGTCAAATTTTATAATATAACCCGTGATCGAGGCAGTAGCCCCTCTCTGTCACTTTCTTTTGCGTTTAGTAAATTTTCGACTTATTTCGTATGCTTTAAATGATGACGCACGGGTAAAGAACCCTGGACTCCACTGTATTGACTTAAATCGCTTAAGCTAATCTTACACTTATTAATAAGAGTAAGGGTTGGTTTCCCTTACTCTACACGACCATTCCCCAGAAATCAAATGTAAGATAGGGAAAGCAAGATCTTCATTTTAAAAAATCGCTAAGCTTTCAATTGTTATAATTTATCAATGTCACAAAAACGATTGCTGGACGACATCAAAGCCAAAGAAGGGAGAAACTGGTACCAAATAGCACAAGACAGAGAAAAGTGGAGAGCTCATGGGGAGGCTTTTGTCCAGGAGTGGATGCAAAAGACTAAAGAAGAAGAAAAAGAGAAGAAGATAAAAATCAGGTTCCTACGATGTTATACATATCTTTTCTATACTGTTGTACGGAGTTGGGTCGTGGACTCTCACATACACCACCTGCAAGAAAATTGAGTCTTTCGAAATATGGCTTTATCGTCGAATCCTGAAGATATCTTATACCGATCACGATACTAGTCAGTGTATTTTATTCAGAATACAAAAAGAGAAAGAGCTGTTAACCACGATAAAACAGCCAAAATCGAATACCCCGATCATATCATGAGGATCAGCGAGAAATGTGACTGCGGCAACTAATCTTACAGGAAAAAGTAAAAGGAAAACATGGACCAGAAACGCGAAGGATTTCTTGGCTGAAAAATCTACGAACGTGGTTTAACATAACAACCACAAATCTTTTCAGAGTAGCAATATGGTTCCCAACATCCTAAATGTATGGGCATTATAATAAGAAGTATTCCTAGTAGTATTCCTAGTAGTATTCCTTAACTTGACAGGGCCGTAACTACCATTGGGGCAACCGGGGCAGTGCGTTTCGTTTGCAGTGCATAGATTTTTACGAGGAAAATAAAAATATGTGTTTTAAAAGTCGATTCCAACAAAATATTTTCAAGTGACACAATTTTAAAAAGATCTTAAAGGGGCACCGTAAACCTCAGCATAAAGTTTTAATTTTTCACTGGTGAAATTAGTCTATTTGAACAGAACACCGGTACCTGAGGCCTGAGCTAAGCTGGGGCCCCCGGCACCTTAATATAAAAAATTAAATTATTACTTAGGATATTAGTTATTTCAGCTAGTAAAACCTAAAATGCCATTGGAAGAGGAGGCCCGGGGCCCCCGAGACTTTTCGTAAAGATATAAATTGTTACTGAGGAAATTAGTTATTTTGGCGAAAAAAACTAAAATGCAACCGGAATAGGGTCCCCTTTCCCAGCTACTTTGTCTTAAACAATTTAGTCCAGATCTCATAAAGCACCACATGTTTTTTTTTTGTTCATTGCGCGTCGCATAATTTGAATGTTGTGTTGAAAGATGCTGTAGACGATAGAGACATATGTCAGTTTTTTAAAACTGTTCAAAGTGTTTGTTTTTTTGGCCACAGTGTCATTCGTTAGGAGGCACTGAAGTTCTCATACTAATCTGAAAGATGTTCTTCGAAAGTGACTGTAAATCCTCTCAATCCAACACGCTGGGCTGGAATATTTGATGCAGTCAATGCATTGAAATACGATTTTGAGATGTTTTGAAGTGCCTTTAAAGTCTAGTTCTGACAAGTAACAAAAGAAATAAAAGAGACGAACATAAATAATAACAACATACTTGTAAAAAGGCACATTGCCTTTTACATTGTTCGGCTTCACTGTAAGTTGGTATCGCTTTATACTGCCTATAGGTTACAATGTTACATTTATAATGCACTTAAGTTTGCGATACTCCACTCGATTCGATACTCGATATCAATATGATCAAAATTAGTACTATCGAAAAAACATCAATATCAATATAAATAAAACACAATTTTTAATAAAACCATTTTATTCTATTAATTATTATATTTATTTATTATTTTATTATTATTATATAATTTATTGATTATTTTAAATATAATATAGCGTAAGATTAATATAATATACATATATTGGAATAATATACAATATATCCCAAACATTTCAACTTATAAAAAATTTCCCAGACTCTTTCAAATAAGATTTAAAAAATATAATATCAACATAAATATTTTACTTTAAAATAAATTGGATAATGCAATTTATCTTTTATTTTTACTACCATAAAAAAATATCATGTATTTCTTTTAACACGTTTGTATATTTGTATAATAGGTACATTTTAACACATTTAATACTTCCTGTATGGGTGTATCGTATTGAAAACGTAGGGACATCCTTGGAGATTCGTATTCGTGATCGGTAATTCGATATTCATAGTCACAACATTATTTTTGGTAATCAGAAAAAGTCATCACCCACTTTCAACGTCAAGAGTCAAGTGTGAAAAATAGATGATGTTTGCGTCTACTTCAACCAGATCACTTCTTATGTAAATATTGTGATTACAAATACTTTTTCAACGAAATATAATAAAACTTAATTGTTTCTGACTGATGTGAGTTTGCACTTTCAGTTTGCTTCTGTATTTATAAAACAACATTTGAAATATGGTTTTGTTTGGAATAATTACTTGACAATAATAATTATGATTGGGATCCAAAATAATACCTAACCTAATCCTAATCATTGTAAAAACCTAATAACCGGTTTTTACTTTAAAAAGAAAAACCGGTTATAATCGGGACAAGAAAACAACCGGCAAAACCGGTTATTGCGAAGTAAAAAAACCGGTTTTAGGTTAAAACCGGTAGGTTTTCCCATCCCTAGCCTAGAGGCAATATAACGCGATTATAAACCTACATTTTAGCCGAACATTGTAATTAACATTATAGCATATTTTTCATGAAAACAGAAAAGATGTTATACTGATGGTACTGGCAAAATTATTTAGCTTAAAATATGGTGATTTCAATTTTTTTTGTGTTGGTCAACTAAAATAGCAATATGTAGGTACAAGAATCTTCAGTCACGGAATGCATTAAAATGCGTTTTCAAGGGATTAATGTCAAACATTTTTCCGGACCCCCGCCCTTCCGCTGGCGGTAAACTCCCCAAACCCCCCGTAAGGGGGACCCCAGATCACGTTTGCCCCGGGGCCCCCAATATCGTAGTTACGGCCCTGTAACTTGACCCTTTTTAATAGATCTTAGAACTTCGAGACTGAACCATTCAACGTGCCATGGTTTGTTTATTTCTAGTGCATCTTTATTGTGATTTTAGTATAGGGCATCAAATATAGAAAGGTTCAGAATTATGGAATCAATTAATTTTTTCAAGAGATGGAGAAAAATTCTGTGACAGGTCGATTTTTATTTTTAAATTATGGTTTTTTGACATTTTATATATCATACTAGAGACGTTATCCATCTGGGCATGATGACGTAATCGATAATTTTTTTAAATGAGAATAGGTATCGTGTGCTAGCTCATTTGAAAGGCTGTTCAATTCTCTATTCAATAATACGAACATTAATCTAATTATTTATACATGGTGTCCAAAATAATTTGTTTCGAATTAAATTAATTGACATAAAAACAAGAATGTATGTAATTTATTTAATTCAAAATACATTTAACTGCTGTCAGAAAACAGAACAAAATGTTTATTTCACAAATAAACAATGCTTTTCTCTTAAATTCAATGGTCAATATTTTCAAGCTGCCGCCACCTGATTCTTGGTTATTGGTTCTTTTTTCTGTTTCCTGACAACAGTAAAATGTATTTTGAAATAAATAAATTAAATAAATTTTTCTTTTTGTGTCAATTATTTTAATTATTAAAAAAAATTTTGGACACCCTGTATAGCTAATTATGTTATTGTTCGGTATTACTGAAAATATAATTGAATACCCTTTCAAATGAGCTAGCACACGAGCCCTAATCTCATTAAAAAAATCATCGATTATGTCATCACGCCCAGATGATGACGCCAATAGTATGATATATATTATTCCAAAAATCATAATTTAAAAATAAAAATCGACCTGTCTCGGGATTTTTCACCAAAATTCTCGAAAAAATGAATTTATTCCATAATTTTTACTTATCAATTGTAAATGCCGATAAATTAATGCTGGTCTTTCGAAATTTGTATTTATTTTTATCTGCCAAATGTAGGAATGTGAGAATGTAGTTTTCTGAATATTTCTTTTAAAACACTGAACCAGCTATTGGCTCCGTTCTTCTATTAAGTCCAGATGTTTCCCCATAATCAAGAATTTTCCTAAAACTATTTTAAATATATTTAAAGACAATCCTCCATGAACAACATAGGAACTTATTCAAGTTTAATTTAATCCAAAATTGACATTTGATTCAGAATATCACGCTGTAACAACCAAATATCAGCTAATTCCAACATTGTTTCAGGATATTGAAACCTTAAACCGACACTTACATATACAGTAGTAGGTATAGTGTCCATTAGATATACATGAAGTACCCATCTAGAGAATTATCCTACGATATCCAGTAACCGATATTTAGTGCAATCAATAATACGTTTGATCCCGACACCAATGCATTAATTAAAAATTTGTAAAGTTACTTTAGTTTATTTATGAGTTTATTTATATTACATGGAAGATACGATGTAGCTGATTGTTTTAATATTTTATAGTAGCTCTGTTGTAGGTTATCTTACAAATTGCATCGCTTGTTATTTATGTATCATTTATACGGGATTAAACCACAAATATACTTACTTATTACTCCGTGCCATTACAAGACTTCGTGGGTTTTCTCAATTCTCCATGCCGCTAGCTTTATGGTCTCCTGCTATGTTATTTCCCCAGAGTCGAGAGTGTCCACGTCTTTTTTCAGTTGGGCTTCTTTCCATACCAGCCTTACTGTGCTTTCGTCAGAATGCCTTCTGAGGTGTCCTGCTCATTGGAGTCTTCTGGAATTTATTTCTTTTATTATTTGAGAGTCTGGGTATAGTTCTTTCGGCTTTTTGATAGTTCTTGTACTATATTGTCCTGCTGATTCATCAAGCACAAGCCCAAAGATCTTCCTTAGGTTTTTCCTTTCCCAAACATGTAGTCTCCCTTCGTTTGCTTTTGTTATCGTTCACGTTTCACTACCATAGATGACTATGAGTCGTATGATTGTTTTATAAAGCTGGTGTGTGTCTTTTAAGCGTTTCGATTTTTTAAGGTTTTGAGGAGCATAAAGATATTTGCTGCTGGCTTGTACCCTATTGTGTATTCCTTGTGGTCTGTTATTGTCTTAAGTTATTGCTGTTCCAAAATACTTAAATTCTCTAACGCGCTCAAAGTTAAAGTCGTTGACGGTGATGTTTTGACCGATCCTGTCTCTGTTTTGGTTATTACGGGTCATATACATATTATACAGGGTGGTGAATTGGAAAACGGGCCATAGGAAATTCAATGTAAAATTTTAAACTGTTGAATTTCTGCTTCCCTAATTATTCTACATCAAAAGACATGAGAAACTATTTGTAGAGGATTAAAATCTGTATTGAAAACAATTGTTAAAATTGTTCTACGAATTAAACACATTCCAAAATTTTGTAAAATATAATAAATTTTATCAAAGTATTTGCCAAATTTAGGCCACACACAGTGCAAGAATGTGTATAAGGTTGCCTTCGGTCACAATGAAATTATTATACTAACAATATTTTGAGCTATCAGTATTTGTATTTTATCGTTTTTTATTGTTTAAAAAACAATAAAGTCGAAAAGGTGTCATCAGTTGAGAAGAAAGTAGTAATAATAAAGATGTTTTATTCAGTCAATAGTTTGCGTATAGTCATGAGCTATTCAAAATATTCATTATCATTTTTGAAATTATTGCGTCGAAAAAATTTTGTCACGTAAAGGAGCAACACGGGCCCGTCGGACCCTATTTGTATTTATACCTAAAATCTAAATCTTTGTTATTGAAGTTAATCTGGCAGTCAGGTAATGTTTTTGTGGATCACCTAAACGACTTTTATGATTGCGCAAATCCAATAATAAAGTATAAACGTGTAACAAACAATGTAAACGTCTCTTTAATGTGAACATCAAAGACATGATTATAATAGGTGCTATATCTATTCTAAATGAATTTTAAAAACTAATAATCATTGTTGAAATGCAATAATATTGTTAGGTAGGTACCTATACATATTTTGAAATAAATAATGCATCTGCTATCAGTCGTTTGATATCGATGTTAGTGTCGACAACTAAGCTCCTAAAATTATATTGAATTACAGTGAAAGTAGATAGTGTAAATAAAATGTTCCGAAAACCATTATCAGCTGCAGAACTGCAAGATATTGCTAATAATTTATGGGATTCCGATGATGAAGAATAGTAGGTGGCATTGAAAGTGACTCTGAAATTGAAGATCATCTTTCGGAAGCAAGTGAAGAGGATGATCAGCAAGTAGTATTGAGTGATAATGAAGAAGAATGTGTAGCTACAAGTTCCCAGATTTCAGAGTGTGTAATTTTTGAAACTAAGGATGGAATTAACTGGAAAAGCCAACCACAACCGACTGGACGTATGCGATCATACGACATAATAAAAAGCAAAGTGCACAAAGTAATGTTATCCCCTGGTCAAAGTGTAGACGATCCTGTTGATTCCTTTTGTTTGTTTGTGGATGAAAAAATTGTGAACGAAATAGTGAAGTAAAGACTCTACAGAGCTATATGCCTTTATTGGACTACTACTAATTGTAGGGCACATGAGTGCCAAAATCCATAATTTAGATATACTTTGGAGTAATTTTTATGGACCTACTATATTTAAAGCTACCATGGGGTTAAAACGATTCAAAAAATTTGCTAAGATTTGTTCGATTTGACGATAAGGACACGAGGTGTGAAGGAAGAATGAACGACAAATTAGCAGCAATACGTGATGTGTGGAATCAAGTCAACCAAAACTTTCAGAAATACTATTTACTATTATGTGAATAAATATACAAAAGTTTTTTTGCATTTCATTATTTTGTGCAAATCCTTCAGGTAGATCGCACCCTCGAGGTAGACCGCATACTATAGTAGCACCTTTTTTTAATCTAGATAATTTAAATTTAACTTTAATAAAAAATCAAAAAAGAATATTAAAACTATATGGTTAAATAGGAATATGTAGTACATTCAAGAACAGTGGTGGGCCCAACAGACCCGAGTTGCCCGGTTACGTAAGTAAAATGTGTTGCCCGGATAAGGGTTAATACAGATTTTAATCCTCTACAAATAGTTTCTTATGACTTTTGATATAAAATAATTAGGGAAGCAGGAATTCAACAATTTAGAATTTTACATTGAGTTTCCTATGGCTCGTTTTATAATTCACCACCCGGTACATATACATATTTAGTTTTACTTTCGTATATTAGGAGTCCCATTTTCCCTGCGTCGTTCTGAAACCTGACGAAAGTCTCCTTCATGCTTAATCTGGTTTTGCTATGAGATCGATATCGTCTGCAAGTGCCAACAATACTGTAGTCGGTTTTTCGATTCATCAGCATAGAACATAGAACATTCGCACAAATTTTACGGCAGACCTAATAAGCAAAGACAGGAAAACATAGGACAAAGCCAGAGTTGGTCTGCTAACAGACTCTATCTAAATATTCTGTCAGCTAGAGGAGGAAACAGCAGATCAAATTTTATGTCAGTGTGACAGCCTAGCAAATTGTTTGGATTTCAGTATTAAACGGAACAATGTAGAAAAGACAATTTTTACAACTTAAATTTTAATTTTCCTTACATTCAAAAGAACCTTCAGGCCTGAAAGAAACCTGAAAAACACCTTCAAAAGAACATAACAATGTGGACAGAAGAATTAATACCATACAACTTAAGAGCAAACACCTAGAAAACTAAAGTGATGGTAGTAACAAAAAACAACACAAAAATAAACATTAACATCGAAGGAAATGTAATCGAACAGATAGAAGTATTCAAGTACTTAGGGATAAGTTTGAATAATAAAGAGACACTAGAAGACGAGATTGGTGCCAGAATAAACTCAGCAACTAGAATATATCATGCACTACACAAAAACTTCTTGAACAGAAAAGAAATAACAACAAAAGCTAAAATGATCATTATATCAAACAGTGTACCAACCTGTATTAACCTATGGGGCAGAAAATTGGGTACTTGACGAAAGACAAACAAAGCGGCTGCAAGCAAGTGAAATTAAATACTTGAGGAAAGTGCTGGGTGTTAGAAGAACATACAGAAGAAGAAACGAAGACATTAGACAAGAACTAGGAACGAAATCAATAAAGGTTAAAGAAGAAGAAAAGAAACTGAAATGGTGGAGTCACATGATCAGAATGGACGAAACTAGATAGGTGAAGAAGATATGGGAAGCGAGAAACATAGGGAAAAACCGTAGAGGACGACCAAGAAAAACATGGAACAAAAGCATAAATGAGATTTTCTAAGAAAGAGGGAAGACATGGAGTGAGGCGAAGGAACTATCTAGAGACAGAAAAGAGTGGCGTAAATTTGTAGACAAAATTTAAAAGAGCTTGTACACCTCGACACCTACGGGTATAAGAGGTTTCCGATTATGTATGTATGTAGAAGAACTGTTAATGCATAAAGCCTATAAAAATGAAAGGCGTTGCTTTTCTAATTTTTGCTCTAATACAAATTAAGTTATATTATAACTCACTGAATGTGACAATTTCCTATTTAACGACAAATTGTAAAAGCTCAATATAGAATAATAGGAAAACTGAATTTAAAAATCATTCAAATAAGACTTTGTAGATTTCTAGCATATGAATTAAGGGGATTATGATAAAATAATATCGATTTTTATTTTTTTTTTGTGAGCAAAAAACCACACTGCCCATGCTTCATCTAACTTAATTGCAATTAAAAGTTGTCCATTTCGAATTCTCTTAATTTAAGCATGAGTAATGGGATCCAAAAGTTTGAACAATTTAAATCGAATAATTCTGATAATAATTATGGTTACAGTGCAAAAAACATTTACTACATTTAAAAAATACCTTTTTTTTACAAAATAATTAAAAATCTATCGAGGATAATACGTAAAATTTGCTTTATAAAAAAAGTTAGGAATTTTCTTCTTCTTTTTTATTTTAGTAAGCAATTCTGCTTATTCATTGGCGCATTGACACCTCTATAGAAGGTTGTCACTCCATCTTTTGCGTGGTAGGTCGTTATTTTTTTTACCGATTGGTGTTCATCACTTGCTATTTTGACCACTCATGTCTACCCTATTCTGCTTATGTGGTTATTCCATTCTTTTTTCTATTTAGTGTCTATTCGTTTATACACTGTACGTTACATTGTCTTCTAATGTCTTCACGCCTCTTGCGATCTCTCAGCGTATTTTCTCTAGTTCTTCTCAGTACTCTCATCTCTGCCGTTTCCAGTAGTCTCTGTGTTGTGGCTGAATCGGATCTTGTTTCTGATACTTGTCGAGTTGCAGGGTTGTCATGTCGAGTTGTCGTGTTGGATCCTTAATGCAACGGAAGGGTAGCCAACTATCGGAACTTAGGAAAACACTGACTAACTTATAACTTTATTTAAAGTTTACAATATCCATTTAGATGTAGATGTTGTTTCGCGGGGTAGTCTTTCAGACACCCATCTCGTATGACTGCTAACTAGCATAGTAACGATCTTAATCTTAATATGAACATTAGTGTCTCTATTTTACCCCTCTGCGGGCTTTTTATATCTTCCTATAATTTGGACTTTGAAAGTAAAAGGTACGTGAGCATCCAAGCGGTACGCGAGGTTACCCAAACAAGCTCCGTCAATCAACCTTCGCTTTGTTTGTGATTGTAGAAACAACATCTTTTGTAACGACCTAATTATGCTTAAATTATCTACATTTTTTTAGATACATATTATATTATACAGTAAGGGTTTTTCCCTTACTGTACAACGTATGCCATTATTCTTACATTGGATTTATAAATTCTTGACTTCATCTAAGTGTTAATATGTCGGTTTCGCCATATAGTGTTATTAAGTCATCCTGTCAGTCTATTTGCTTTTGGTACTTGATTTCTCACTTCTTTGTCCAGGTCTCCGTGGCTTGACAATGTAATTCCAATATTCCTCCAAGATACCTTCAATTTCTATTTTACATATGATTGGTTTTTTACTGATTACTATTGTTTAGTTTTCTGAGATGAAATTGTGATATTGAATTCTTTTGCTCTTATGAAATCTGTGGACTAGTATTTGCAAACTATCTTCATCTTGGCCTATCAATATTGCGTCGTCTGCTTAACAGAGTATTTTTACTTCTCTGTTTGCCATTCTATATCCTCTTCCTGTGTTGACGTTTTTGATGATTTCATCCATGATTAAATTGAAGAGCATAGGACTCAATGAGTTTCCCTGTCTTATACCGCTGCTTATATCTACAGATTCTGTAACTTGTCCATATATTCTGACTTTCATTTTGTTGTTTTGGTAGATGTTTTCAATAGTTTTTATGATATCTAGGGGATCTTCTCTATTATACAGGAGATGGATTACATCTTGGAGTCATACTCTGTCAAATGCTTTCTTCAAGTCAATCAGACATATAAATACTGGTCTATTTATGCTTTAGTGATTTCTCAGTAATTTATTTTTTGACGAATATTGCATTTGTACGCGATCTTCCAGTACGAAAACCCTGTTATTCATCTGCTAAACTTATCCTATGACTCATGTTTTGGTGTAGTATTTAACAAGTTGGTACCTACGACTTTTTGAGAAAAAAAGTTATTTACATGCAGTTTAGTAACAAAATAATTTTTTTTTCAAATTTTATAATTGTTTATAAATTATTTACAAATGAAAATAAATTTTATTAATGAACATACACTCACAGTATTCAAGATTAATCTTGTTTTATAATTGTGAGAGTTAGGACTTTTTGTGTGGCTGTATATTTCCGACAATTAATATAATATGAAAGTATTCACAAGCTCAGCGAAGGGGCTTTACTTGCTTGATAATATTATATTCTTGCCTTTTCTTATTGAATATTCCCCTTACGTTAAAAAACAAAGAATTTGTATATAAAAAATAAATTTAACTGAAACAATTTTCATACCAGTTTTATTTTTTTTTATCGTAACTTCTGAAAGTCTGTTCAATATACATAATTTTAATAATTTTGCGTTTATTCAATCACGACAGTCATTATTAATAAAAAATTAATAAGCAACGGACTTTTCCGCTTAACAGTACTTTATATGTTTTCCAATCCACTATAATTACAACAAAGGCTTTATTCCAGGAATTTCTGTATCAATAAACCGATATTGTTATAATAGTAGGGGAGCGACGTATGCTAAATGTGCAGTCACTCGAGGGCATTGGGGACCTTTGGGTTGTAAAGAGTAGGTCCTAAAACCAAAAAAAAGTTAAGTAAAGTTTTCCATTTTAGTGGGGACTTTCCATTTTTAATTTAATTTTACATTTCCAACAATCGTTTTTTCCGATTATAGCGCCATCTATCAATAATTTGAAAAAATGTTTCGAATAAAAGTTGCTTATTTTTACGTAAAGAATCCTAATCTGGAATAAAAATTTAGGGCTCCTATTTAAGATTTAAAAGTAACCCTCCACCCCACCTCCGTGGAGGGTCGTGTTTGGTACCATTCGATAGATTTTTAAAAAAATATTTATTAAGTGTAGGTATTTTGTAGTTTTTTGATCTAATGTTTATTGTGCGAAATATCGCGGGATTCGTATTTAAAATTTTAAATTTACCCCCCCCTCTCTTCGTGGGGGGTCATGTTTGGTATAATTCGATAGATTTTTGAAAAATATTAAACACGTATTTTTTAGTTTCTTGATTTAACGTTCATTTCGCGAATTATTCGCTTTTTTTTTGAAATTTTTAACTCGCAAATTTACTTACGCCCCGCTCAAATCGTCAGATTTCTGAAATATACACTGTTTTGCATGTCCGTAACTTACCTTATCTTAATCTGACAATTTCGAGTATTTTTAAGGATATATTTTTTTTCGGGCCCCCTTAACGAACTCCCCTGTTGGGTACAAGGTTTCTCCCCATGTAATAATCTGACGCACTCGAGTAACTGCAAAAATCCCCGCTTGGGCTCCCCTACCATAACATCATGTGAATAAACCAAAGAAAAAACATCGTTATTTTAATCAAATACTTTTAATGGAAAGTAAGCCACAATTTTACCAAAAAAAAAATGATTTTATTTACGTTTCAACGCCCAAGTCGGGTGTCGTTGTCAAAATACAAAATAATTATTTTATATTATTTTACAAAATAATATAATTATTTTGTATTTTGACAACGACACCCGACTTGGGCGTTGAAACGTTAATTAAATAATTTTTTTGGTAAAATTGTGGCTTATTTCCCATTAAAAGTATTTAATTATAAAAATGCCACAAGAAAATAGCTTCAGAACAACATCGTTGGTTTATTTTTTTTTGTCACACAAGAAAACTACATATGTAAAGCTGGTCACTCACGATACTGCGGCGTCGCGTCGTTCAATTTTGTCGAATTCGACTAATTGACAAAAATTTTGATCGTGCGTGACCGTGCATACCACAAAATTGTTATAATGTTACCACTGGTTTCTATGCTGCAGTACTCCAGAATTGATATCATCGACGATTTTGTCGAACGACACCGCAGTATCGTGAGTGGCCGGCTCAACAAGTTAATAAATCTAATTGAAATGTTTTAAACACAATACAGGGTGTCCCGGAAAAATAGTGCGTTCCTTAAAGGTGTGAATAGAATGCACCATTATAAAAGAAAACTTTCTTATACATTCTTTTTCTAAAGTCATCTGTTGCCTTAAAAAATAAAATAATGTCATTTACTAAAATTTACATTTGGTAACCCGGCAGTTTTAGGTCTGGATCCCGCGTATGAAAAAAAAGTTGATTAATAGCAAGCTGAAAATTTGTTAATAGCTTAAGGGTGTCTAGTCGGATAAACTTTGATATATGGGAACACTGGAACAGGGGCAGTTTTAATTGTGGAACAGGTTAAAAATGTGGAACGACCAGACCAGGGAAACGGCACATTTATTTTGTCCGACAAAATAGACTTAAACTCTCCGAACAGAGATTAAACTCTCATGCAAAAATCAGACCGATATTTATCACCTGTCATAATTCCTGTCATTTGACATATTCTACATGTTTCACTCATTAAAACGCCCATTTGGTGATAAATAGCAGTCTGATTTTTCCATGAGAGTTTAATATCTGTTCGGAGAGTTTAAGTCTGTTCTGTCGGACAAAATACATGTGCCGTTTTCATGGTCTGACCGTTCCAAATTTTTAACCTGTTCCACAATTAAAACTGCCCCTGTTCCAGTGTTCCCATGTATCAAAGTTTATCCGACTAGACACCTTTAAGCTATTAACAAATTTTCAGCTTGCTATTAATCAACTTTTTCTTCATACGCGGGATCCAGACCTATTTTATTTATTTTGACATAGTGAAGATATTTAAAATTGTAAACACAAACAGTCATAATGTCATAATTACCTGTAACCCGAGAATACATCGTATTGTGGTATTGTCATGATTTCGATCGCAAGTATCATGTTATGTTAATTGCGTACCTATAGTGTATTATTAGTGCACGATTTAGGTACACCAAGGCGATTTACCTCGAAGTTTAAGAATTTGTAGATGGTTTCAAAACAAAACCTTCAGAGAACCCGAATTTCAGTGTAAAGTGTTGTGTGCAGATCAAGCTTGTTTGTCGAGAAATGGTGTGTTTGTGTTTAACTTTCATAATGCCAAAAGTATGAATTTATGGGTTGGAATTATTAGTAGATAATCATCTGATCGAACCATTCGAACTTTCCAGAAGATTGAATGGAGAAATGTAGTACTCAAATTTTTTGTAACATGTTCTACCGATAAATACTTCGTAAAGACGTAGCTTGATTGTAATAAAAAATTTTCATGTAAGTTAAAACACTATACAATCCTTATTTATTAGATATTTAATAAACACAAATATTATGCTGTTTTTCTATCACCGTTATCAGTATTTTATCAATACATATTATGCCTAATGGTCGATGATTCATGATAGTTGAGTTACATTAAAATTATTTTTTTACAGAAGAAGGAACGCAGCGTTGCCGGTGGTATTTGCGTTTCTGTGGACATTAATCAAAATGCATTAAAATTAATAAATAATTCTTTTGAAAACGGTTGACTTCACAAAAAAATTTTATCAGACTTTTTTGCTCTAAATGATGCACTTAGCCCGCACCTTGAAGGAACGCATTATTTTCCGGGACACCCTGTATATCTGAATACCTTATCATTTCTCTTTCTTCTTCAGCCTTAAGTAATCCAACTTTGGACATAGGTCTCCCCCAATTCAATCCAGTGTTTTATATTTTGCGCTACTTGTTTCCAGTTGCGTACCCCAACCTTCTTAATGTCATCAGCCCATCTCATTTGTGGCCTTCCTCTGCTTCTCCTTTCTAACCACGGTCTCCATTGTTGTATTTCGTGATTCCATCTTTTACTTTGCAGTTGGTCTACTGCGTCTTTTGCTTGTAATCAATTTAGTTATTTGTTTTTTTTTTGTCTATGTCTCACCCCGAGCATTGATATTTCCATCGCTCTTTGTGCCTTTACTATTTTATCCATATTGGCCTTGGTGAGTATCCACTCTGTGAACCATACGTAAGTATAGGAACGATACACTGATCGTAAACTCTGGTTTTCAAATATTGTTCTATTTTAGTGTTTTTCAAGATCCAACTTAGTTTTCCAAATTCTACCCACGCTAATTTAGTTCAGGGTTATGTTCTCTTACACTCTCATTCTCCTCTCCATGCAGGGTCAATCCATGCCAAGTGGTCCAATACAGGGTGTTTCATTGGGAAAGTAACATACATTAATTGTAGAAAGAGGACACTTGGGTGGTCTCAAAATACCATACCTAATGGGTCTTACTTCATTAATAACAAAGATACTGGGCGTTTTATCTATTTTGTCATTTTTTTATTTGGTGCATAACTTTTTAACCACACTGTATATTTATTTTATATTTGACACGCAAATATTATTTAAGGTGTACAGTCAACTAATTTATTTAAAACTGTAAAAAATCCAGGTCCGGATTAAAAAATATTACAAAAATTTTCCGACCCAAAACAACACCCTGTACATTGAATTTTTTTAAAATAGATCTTTCATTTGAAAAGAGGATGAAAAACTAAATTTAGTGGTATACTTTGAATTTTTGGCAAAATGACTTTTCTGGTCAAATTTTGAATTTGAATTCTGAAATTATGTGAATTGCGAAAGATCGAGTAGAAATAAAAATTGAAATACGACTTACAACTTGCTAACCATACTTTATTTTTATTTTATATTTATCACTGAATATTCTTTAAGGTGTCCAATCATTTAATTTATTTACCATTATAAAAAAAATCCACGGCCGGATTAAAAATATTGGAAAAATGTTGATCCAAAAGCAACACCCTGTACATTGAATTTTTTTAAAATAGATTTTTCATTGAAAAGTGGATGAAAAACTAAATTTAGTGGTATACTTTGAATTTTCGGCAAAATGATTTTTCCGGCAAAATTTTGAATTTGAATTATGAAATTATGTGACTTGCAAGAACTCGAAGTAAAAAAAAATTAAAATGTGACTAATTTTAATTAATAGCATTATTTAATGTAAATTGTTAAAATGTTAACATTTTAGTATTTTTTTTATTATGTCGACAAATAATTCCATAACAAATAATCACCTTTAATTAATAAATAAATAATACAGAGTCCACAAAAAATACATAACTTTAGTTAACGAATTATCTTAAATATTAAAAGAAAAACAGAAAAAAATTGCTGAAAAATAACTTTTAGATATCTTATATCCAAAATTTCGAACGAGGAAATAAATAATAGAGAAGAACTTTTTGAGCGGATTCGAGACGCCTTCCAATAAATGAAGAATAACCCTGACAATATTAGGAAGTCAGTCAGACAAATAACAAAAAGAGCAAGACTTTGGCCATTTTGAACAATTACTATAATTTTGATGGTGGCCGTTTTGAACAATTACTATAATTTTGAAAAGTTATTTTTTGGAAAAATTTTTGTTTTTTTTTTTAATTTGTAAGATAGTTTGTTGATTAAAGTTGTGTATTCTTTTGTAAACATTTTATTATTTATTCATTGATTAAAGGGAATATTTGTTATGAATTATTTGTCGCCATAATAAAAACGAACACTAAAATGTTAAAATTTAACCAATTTAGAATAAATAATGGCATTAATTAAAATTAAGTCACAGCTTAATTTTTTTAATTTGAGCTCTCGCAATTCACATAATTTCAGAATTCAAATTCAAAATTTTACCAGAAAAATCATTTTGCCGAACATTCAAAGTATGCCACCAAATTTAGTTTTTCGTCCTCTTCTTAAGTGCAAAATCCATTTAAAAAATTTATGTACAGGGTGTTTTGTGGGTCGGAATATTTTTCCAATATTTTTTAATCTGGCCCTGGATTTTTTATAATTGTAAATAAATTAATTGATTGGGCACCTTAAATAATATTCTGTGTTAAATGTAAAATAAATATACAGTGTGTTTAACAAGTTTTAAGTATTATTTCAATTTTTTTTTTCTACTTCGAGCTCTCACAATTCGCATAATTTCAGATTCAAATTCAAAATTTTATCAGAAAAATCATTTTGCCAAAAGTTCAAAGTATACCAATAAATTTAGTTTTTCATCCCCTTTTCAAATACAAAATCCATTTTAAAAAATTTAATGTACAGGGTGTTGTTTTTGTGTCGGAATATTTTTCCAATATTTTTTAATCCGGACCTGGATTTTTACAATTTTAAATAAATTGGTTGATTGTACACCTTAAATAATATTTTTGTGTCAAATATGAAATAAATATACAGTGCCAATCAGGGATATAAATGGTCAAACTTTGAGATTTTTCAAAAAATTACATTTTCGAGATTTTTTTTTAAAAAGTTACTCAAGTCTCAAAGCTCAAACTTTTTTATTTAAAGTATGTTCGTATCCCTTTTCTAGAAAAAAAATTACAAACCACTATCGACTTGCCTTATGCTGTTAAAAAAATGCTGAAAATGGAATTTTATCAGTTTACCTTTTCAAATTTTGAGGTTCATTTAGGGCCTTAAGGGTAGTTTGAAATTAAATAATGCTACAGACAATTTTATTAAAGCATACTTTTCTAAAATGTTTGGTTTTTGATTTATTGTTCTAGGACAAACCTCAGTAAAAATATTGGCTAAAGAGCGAAGCCATGTTTTCCGTGAAAATGATCGACACGCTTTAACAAAAATAAACGTCATCGGCAAACTAAATTTTTTAAAAATACAATGAATGCGATTTGGTACTAGGTCTGGATCCCGCGTATGAAAAAAAGTTGATTAATAGCAAGCTGAAAATTTGTTAATAGCTTAAGGGTGGCTAGTCGGATAAACTTTGATATATGGGAACACTGGAAGAGGGGCAGTTTTAATTGTGGAACAGGTTAAAAATTTGGAACGGTCAGACCACGAAAACGGCACATTTATTTTGTCCGACTGAATAAACTCAAACTCTCCGTACAGAGATTAAACTCTCATGCAAAAATCAGACTGCTATTGATCACCTGTCATAATTCCTGTCATTTGACATATTCTACTTGTTCCACTCATCAAAACGCCCATTTGGTGACAAATAGCAGTCTGATTTTTGCATGAGAGTTTAATCTCTGTTCGGAGAGTTTAAGTCTGTTCTGTCAGACAAAATAAATGTGCCGTTTTCGTGGTCTTTCCGTTCCAAATTTTTAACATGTTCCACAATTAAAACTGCCCCTGTTCCAGTGTTCCCATATATCAAAGTTGATCCGACTAGACACCCTTAATCTATTAACAAATTTTCAGCTTGCTATTAATCAACATTTTTTTCATACGCGGGATCCAGACCTATACTATCTATAGACTGAAGTTTAAAAGATAGAAAAATAAAAAATATTAAAAATAGTCAAGCAACCACCTTTGGACCACTTGGCTTGGATTGACCCTGCACTCATTTCTCTTAATTCAGGATTAATTCTTATGGATCGTAAGCTTTTCTTTTCTGGTAATGTTTCTAAGAGTTTATTGTATAATACTTTCAAACCCTGGGACTTTTCCTTCTAGTGTGTTGGTTCGATAGCACAATCACCATGGCATCTTCTCTATTTTTAATATAGTTGTTTGGTATCCTTCCGTTTCTGTTCGTAACTCTATCATTCCAATTTGAGTATCTTCAATTAGTTTGTCTCCTGGCCTCACATAATATGCTGAGGTGATCCTTATATCTTCTTGTGCCATATGTAAGTTTATTGTAGTTTTTTCCATAATATTTAGTACTGGTATTGGTTGGATACTAAAGTTTAATATCTGTTAACTAGAAAGGCTGTTCCTCCTGAGTTTGCTCTGTTGTCGTCTCTGTAGATGTGGTATCTGGGGAATTTTATGTTCATGTGTTTTGTGCTAATTTTGTTTCTTGGATTGCTACTACCTATATTTCTAAACTGTTGATTATATTTATCTTCCAACAAATTTGCATTTTTTCGTAGTCCTGATTCCAGGACCCTATTGTCAGGTAATAGTCAAGAGGAAGAAAAGATGATTGAACAAACTTTAAAATGAGGTATCATTCAATCCCCTCTTCCATTAAAGAATTTGAGGGTTCTGGAAGTCTCCGCTAGAGGGTTGATAGGTGGCAGTCCCCCTCACAGACAAATTTGACGGGTTTTTGCATATTTTTTGATTTTCTACAAGAACCAAATTATAGAGGGTGATGCCTTCTACTTTAGGAGTTCTGAAGTCAATACTTAATATCTTGAGCTTTACTTGATATTTCCAAAAATGCGCCAAAAAATACTTAAAATACTCCAAAATGTACTCAAAAAATTAAATTTGGAGGTCAATACTTAAAAAAAAAATCGAGTTCTTAACTCGATACTTACTGTTTGTAGGGTTTCACTTAATTTTTCCAAAAGTACTAAAAAGAAATATAATGTATGTGATACTTTTAAAAAGGTAGTTGAACGATCTTTAAAATGATGTATCACTCAAACTCTCTTTTGATTAAAGATTTTGGGGGCTATTTCCGCCCCCGCTAGGGGGTTGATGTAATTTAGTTAAAAACTGGTCTACAAAATGTCCCCATCCCAAATAAATTAAACGTGTTTTTGCATATTTATAGATTATTTATAGGGGTCAAATTATAGAGGGTAGCGTTTGTTCAAAATTGACACACTGTATAATATTAATGTAGGTAGGCAACATACATACATTCAATGTGTCGTTGTTACTACACAATTGACTGCTCACAGCAGAAGAATTGTTAAATTTCTACACCACACACGAATAAATAAATCCTCCTGACACTATGACAGAAGAGGTGGAATAAAAATTCCGTCACCTGACACATATAAATATGCATTTGAATATTAAATTACTAGCTGTCGAAAAATGTTTCCCTTATGATTTCACTTTAGGCTTAAATTTACCTCCATCCCATCATATCAATATTCAAATAAATCAAACTACCCAATAGAGGGCAGACTATGCTCGAGTTGTTCCGATGTATTTTTACATAATTTACAGCCCGTGGCTAAGATATACTCGTAGTATAGAATTTTACAAATCTTGCGTTAATAATAGATACAACTCGATATCCCATTTTATGAATATTTAATACACTTTATAGAGTTATATAGAGGTAGTGGAACTAAATACGGATTAAATATCTTCGCACATGATTGGAGAGATTTTATCCACATTTTAGTCAATTTATCAATAAAAAGCAGCAGAATTCTTGCTGGGAGTGAATATATTATGCATTTATAATTTATTTTTGGAATTTATTGACTTTTAAATAGATGTATTACATAAGTTAAGGTCCGTCACGTAGTCAATAGTTTTTCTCTCTGTCTCCCTCTCTCTCTCCTATGACGTTACGGGTCAAGTCGAGAGCCTGCCCCAGTATCCGCCTCCAAGGATCTATATCCTAAATTGTACATTTATGTACATATTAAACAAATTCTGATATCCCAGATGCATTTCGTAAAAGGCCTTTTTAATAATTCTAAGTCTGTTACCACTTCTGTAAGATTCTAATCTGTTGCTGACTGCATAACTCCTAGTACATATTTATCATTAAATGATAAATGACAAATTTTGTCATGATCATATATTTAATCATCATACATTTCACAATTTTACATTTATGTTCGACTATTTCTAACACCAATATATGGATATTTGATAATGTTTTATTTTCAACATCAACACAAACTTTAAATTCGTTGGTTGAAGTAACAAAATAGTTCATAACGTCGCGTCGCATTGACGATCTGTCACTGGCATACTTCTAAAATTCTTTCACCTTTCATTTCAGTTGACACTCAATTTTCAATATGTGAGGTTCATTCCTTGCATATCACATCCACGTGGAGTCCTGTGTTGCCCTGGGTTATATCCAGGAATATTTGCAACATCCTTCTGTTTTATTAAAAAAAACGTAGTATCATTTAAGATCTTGAAACTTTTAAAGGGTTCTTACCCATAAATTTTTGGTGACTCACGCATGCATGCTGTTGTAAGTATGGCCTCTGTCAATTTTTAACCTTATAGTTATAGGTTTTATAACCTTATCTATTATTAATTAGGTTATACTTACTCTTTTAGGGCTTAACACTGATGATGGATTACCTGTTAATCAGAAAACGTTTTGTTTTGTGATGTAACCCTTATTGGGGTCTTTTAAATATACCTTTTACAAAGGATCTTGTATTTTTTATCTATATCCATCGTTGGTCTCCTGTAGTAATTCATCCTCAATATCTCTTCAGCATCGGTTCTCGCTTCGTCTATTCACCCCTTCTTTGGTCTTTCTACTGGCCGACGCAGACGACCAACTATAGTTCCGCTAAGCGTTCTACTAGGTGTTCTGTGATTGTCTATTATGTGAAACGAAATGAATTTCGACTCAATTCAAGCTTTCTGCTTAACCCAGGTATAAACATACCAAAAGGCACCGCCAGGAAAACATTCCACTTTGCGGTTCAGAGAGTCCATATGAAACGAGTCTTTGTACTCTATGCAGAGTATGGCATTAACAAAATAAGAAAATCTACGGTTTCGTTTTGATTAAAATCTGTCTTCCTCCATCCCCCGATAGTACTATTTCTAGGTCTACCTGTTGTCAAGGAGGCTCTAAGGAAGACAGATTTTTACCATTCCGACCGTAGATTGTCGATATAAATTAAAACAATTTATATCGCAATATGGATACAACGCCCTCTAACGGGGAATAATCGAAATGAATTTCGACTCAATTCAAGCTTTCTGCTTAACCCAGGTATAACCATACCAAAAGGCACCGCCAGGAAAACATTCCACTTTGCGGTTCAGAGAGCCCATATGAAACGAGTCTTTGTACTCTCTGCAGAGTATGGCATTAACAAAATAAGATATAAATTGTTTTAATTTATATCGACAATCTACGGTCGGAATGGTAAAAATCTGCCTTCCTTAGAGCCTCCTTGACAACAGGTAGACCTAGAAATAGTACTATCGGGGGATAGAGGAAGACAGATTTTAATCAAAACGAAACCGTAAATTTTCTTATTTTATTATATGAAACACAGACAAAAGGGACTTATGAATAATAAATAACAAACGAAAAAAGTAAGCACAAGTTAGATAAAGAGAACAAATTGTAATAGACAGTGGCGGCTAGTGTTGCCCAAATGCAAGACCAAGACGAGACTTAGATAGTCTTGGTCTTGGTCTTGCGCCAGTACACCTGGTCTTGGTCTTGGTCTTGGTATTGCAGCAAGAGTCTTGCAAGTCTCGCAGTTGCCCATTAGCATATTGCATATCTTAGAACAACGTAACAGAATAGGTACATTTTAACATTGAATATCATAGCCATAGTAAAAACCAACCAAATTAATAAATATCTGACACCGGGTGGGGTTTGAACTCACGATGTAAGCGATCCGTATCCGTATTCTAACCAACTAAAGTTTATTAGTTCCGTTGGAACTTTACCAGCTGCCGACGGGGGATGTGAATTGCATAGTGTAGAATTCCTTCCCTCTCGTCTTCACTGCAGCATCCATTTGACTTGCAAATTGTAGAAGTCTTGGAGGTGTCACCAGGAAAGTGTACCAATAAGTTTTCAATTTAAAAATCATTTAGTGATGTTTTTAATATTTTTCAATATTATTCATTTACTATTAGGATTGAAAACTACTTCGTCTTTCAATGCCAGATGGCGCTAGCCACCTACTGTCATCACTTCGGTTGCAATGGGTGGGAAAAGCTCTCGATGCGAATCAGTTAAAATATGGAGAACAATGCCTACGTTCTTTCCGATGAGGCTCCAATAAGAGCCGAAAATCGCGATTAAAGGGACTGGACTGCACTCCGTATTCTAATTGAAAAGTAAGATTGTTTTGCCTTCGCATTGCAACTGAATAATTTTATTTTATAGTCGTATTACTCCGTAGAGTAACTAGGTGCATTTATCCGTTGGAACTTTACCAGCTGCAGACGGGGGATGTGAATTACATGGTGTAGAATTCCTTCCCTCTCGTCTTCACTGCAGCATCCATTTGACTTGCAAATTGTAGAAGTCTTGGAGGTGTCACCAGGAAAGTGTACCAATAAGTTTTCAATTTAAAAATCTTTTAGTAATGTTTTTAATATTTTTCAATATTATTAATTTACTATTAGGATTGAAAACTACTTCGTCTTTATTAGAAACCTGTGCATTTTTTAGTGTATTTGCTATTCACTATCTGTGATTTTAAAAGCATTAAATTCGGTGACAGATCTGCACAATATGTTAATGCCAGTTCTCATTTTTATCCACTACGTTGGGTCGGACAGTCCAGTATGGGATTCAGATTTGATGGCACATCAGCTGCTTCACAAGCAGAGTGAAACTTACTCTTCAATATCTCACTTGTTAGCCTTATATATAAGGCTATAGAGCCTTATTCCTTAACGATATCGCTGGAATAATATTGCTGCTAGACAGGTAAAGTGTCATTATATACCGGATATCGGGCATACCAATCAAATTGTGTTATTTTCTCAAAGTTCGCATCATTTTGTGGAATATTCTAGCATATAAAATACTGAAATTAAAACCCAACTATAGTCTGTTTTCTTAAGATTCTGTTTTTGATTCATTCGCTTATGTTGTATAACAAAAAACTTGGGTATTTTAACAACTAGCCATGTTTTTCATTAATACAGGGTGTTTTTAAATAAGTATGGCAAAATTTAAGGGGTAATTCTAAACAAACGAGTCATGTTACGTATGCTCGCCAATAGTGAATATTAAATTCTTAATTGCTTGTCAAAAATGCGCAATAACTACCTCATAAAACTCACCAAAGTTCATTTGCATATCTCAACAGGTTTTAGAACAATAAATAAATCATCAGTTTGTAAGAAAAATTTTAATACCCCTATTTCGGAAACGAAGCATTTGAGGACATACCTTCCTATTAGACGTAAAACTCACTAAGTGCACTTTTTTGAGATTTTGACATTTTCATAAATTTAAAGTCAATACGGTACTGTCCAGCCCTGGAGAAATCACTTGGGGCTCTATTCTAATTGCTGAGATAATTTATGGTATAAGTACTTCACTTAGTGCATGATTGTGAATTTCGGTTTGAGGGTAAAACTCATTAAAACTTATTATTGCATTTAGTGATTTTTCAAACAATACATTATTAAACATAACTGTTTATTATTTTTGTGTTCATTATCTATTCGGTGATTGATTAAAGAAATGAGTTAAAATTATTTCTTTGTAGCAAATATCTTACATAATCTATTTTGCGATTAAGCAGGCGACTTGTGTGTTATATTGTATTGTTGAAACTGTATATTATTTGTGTGCATTATCTGTTCGGCGATTGATTAAAAAATATGAGTTTAAATTTCTTTGTAACATGTAGCCTACGCTTACATAATGGGTCTATTTTGCGATTAAGTAGGCGACTTTTGTGGCTGTCATAAACGCCGAAATAATGGCATTTGCTTTCAAAGAACGAAACTTATTGTTAATTTTTTTTAAATAATAGACTGGTTTTTAGATAGATCTTTAGTAGTTGTAAGTCAGCAAAATTTTGTATACCTTTGTAGGTATAAAATGGATGTTGATATTTTAACAATAACATTACTTCTGTTTCTGTCACATGTGATTTTGTATAGAGGCAACTGTTTTGTATAAACTTATTTACTTAATTGTTTATTAACATTGTATTCATTACCTATTTCATTTTGAATCCCAACATCATGATGTATGGAGATAAATTCATTAACTTCTCAATATCCAATAAGAGTGTTCATGGAAAAACTCATCAAGTACAAAGTGTAGCTATTGAATTTTACCTCTAATAGGACACACCTATGTTTATAAATCAAACTGTCATTATTTTTCGTGCCGAATTACCTTGTAAGGTTACCATACTTATTTAAAAATACCCTGTATTGATGAAAAACATGGCTAGTTAAAATAGTACCTAAGTCTTTTATTATCCAACATAAGCGAATGAATCAAAAAACAGAATGTTAAGAAAATATGAGGCTATAGTCTATAGTTAAGTTTTAATTTCAGTATTTTATAAATGCTAGAATATTCCTAGGGCGATGCGAACTTTGAGAAAAAAACACAGTTTGATTGGTACATTCGTACCAAAAACCTGGACAATTAAGTTCAGAGCGAAAAGATCATCTGTTGGTAAAATATGTGCAAAATATTTTATTCTCCTATATACTCCCTAAAACGACCCTCAATTCTAACTGCAAGACGCAAGAGTTTCGCAGGCTTAGTCTGGTTCTTGCTTAAGTCTTGCACGGTAAGTCTTGGTCTTGGTCTTGCTAAAATTAGGCGGTCTTGGTCTTGGTCTTGGTCTTGGTCTTGCAAAAACGCAAGAACGAGACCAAGACTGCAAGACCAAGACCGATTTTGGGCAACACTAGTGGCGGCGCAAGATCATAATTTTATGTGGGCAAGATACATTTTGCGAGGCCCTCTACTCGTACATATAGACCGCTTTTTTAAAATAAAAAACATGTGTCATTTTCATTATTAAACTTTTATTCATGCAAAATCTAGTCCAACATAAAACAAAGCTAAAATTTTTCGAGATATTAAGACCAACCAACATTAAAAAACAGTTTAATTTAAATATTACATGTAGGTAAGTTTTCTACCTTTTACATTGCTGATTTGTTTTAATTATGTTCTCGTAATCTAGCTTGGATGCTATATCAGCCTCGATAGACAAAATTGCGACCGCAGAAAGTCTCTCCTGTGACATCGTACTCCTTAAATAAAATTTTTAATGAGTTTTAAGTTCGAGAAGCTCCTTTCAGCAGAGGCTGTACCAATCCGTATTGTTAATAATATTCTAATGACGATGTAAATGTTTGGGTATATTTCTTTTAAGTTCTTGTCTGTATTGAAGCAACTGTTTCACGTTTTTTATAAAGTTAGTAAATTAGGGATCATTATTTGTAACTCTTCATATAATTCGTAAGGTTGAAAGTTACTGCTCTCACCCACGCGTAGGATTGTGTTTAAATCTTGACATTTCTTTTTAATATTTGTTCCTGTGGAGTATTTTTTAATTTACTTACCTATATCACACAGAAAACCGAAATTTACATGATGTTCATTTAAAACCATAAATCTCAAATCCATATTGGTAATAATCTAATCAAGCATAGTGTTAAAAAATTTGCTTTATCCTTTCCGTGGCCGTGCGGGGCAACTTGGTTACCCCAGATGCGGTTTTGTCTTTATAACTTTTCAAAATATTTTTATTTTTTTTATCCCTCCAGGTAATCTTAGAAAATATATTACAAAATCGTTTTTTTATAAAAATTATCAAATATAATTTAAATTTTATACTAAAATTGAAATTAACTCCTCGGGGCACACAGTGCCAGAAACCCCTGCCAGAGACATCAAATATCATGTAGTACATGCAGAAAATCAATTTGTACCATACATCGAGAAGAAAGTAAAACATTTTTATGCCCTGACTGTAAAAATCAGGAATAAAATAAAATTGTAATTACAGGTAAAAATAAAAAAAGTGTAAATCTTTTTTATAATAAAAACAAATTATTTCAATTACTAGTGCCTTATTATATAATTTTCCAAACAATAATGTAAATTTTAAATGAATTATTAAAGTATTTTAGTGGGGTAACATAGTTGCCCCGCACGGCTTGAAGCGTAAGTTTTTATAGCACGGTTCCGGAAAGGTTATACCGGCTTTTGGGACACTGTATAGGTTGATCCTGGCGCTCATAATCAAAGACCCTTTTTTTTTCGTTACTTTTCTGTTTTTAAATTCGTTCGGCAGATCATAACAGCTTCTGTCAATAAATTGTTGAGCATCAGACAAGCATTTTTCAAATCCAGTTTGCCGATATTCTTTGACCCAGTCACACAATGTATGCAAATGTTTAAGGGCAATGCTCAAATGAACTTGCACACACTGCCATAGTTTGCTTATCACATTAACACGCGATAACAATTCATACCATACATGTAAATATATTACAAATTCTAAACTAAGCATTTCGTTTAATACTGAATCAGAATCACTGAGAGTGTCTGATTGATCCGTTTGATTTTTCAAACTTTCTATGCATCCTACAACATCATCAAATTAAAATAGTATCGACTTAACTGCTTCGATTTTGCTTTCCCATCTCGTGTCCGATAAAGGCTTCATGGTAAGTTTTATCTTTGACCAATTCCCAGCGTTTGCTGTAACCTGAAAACAGCAAATCAATTTTTGGACAAAACCAAAAAATGTTTTTGCTGTCACCGAAGAATTAGCGGCGTCTACCAACAGCAGATTCCAGCTATGACAACCGCAAGGTGTGAAAAATACCCTAGGATTTATATTTAATATTCGACTTTTGACTCCACTATTTACGTCTACCATATTTGCGCCATTGTCGTATCCTTGGCCACGGCAATTTTTAATATCTAAGCCATTCTTTTCTAGTTCGCCTAGTATGGCATTACTTAAATACTCTCCTGTTGTTTACTTACAACAAGAAATCCAAGTGTTCTTCTATTAAATGTACCCGTTGATGAATTACAAAATCTTAAGATCACAGACATTTTTGTTCTACTTTACTACAGTCTCTAGTGCAGTCATGCAAAAAAGAATAACATTTTGTCTCTTTTAATTTGCGAATCACTTCACCAGTTACTGTTTCTGACATCAGTGTGATCAATTCATTTTGTATATCGTGACTTAAAAAATAATGCGCCAGTTGCTTGTCAGTAATACGTATCATCATCATGCGCATCATTCGTATTCGAATCGTCGGTTCTGTTCAGCGATCGACATACTCGAGTGTGTTATTGTTATTTTGTTATTGTTATTGGAGTGAACGAAACTGTAAGTTTTGCACCAGCTTTGTTTAATTTTTTTTATGTTTTGTTTATCAACGACCCAGTTAAATATTGCAAATTGACCTTGACCATAACCATGGCAAACCACCATTGTGAGAATTGTTTACATGAATTCTCCGAAAATGACAAATATAATAAGCTTCGTTGTTTTGGGGAATGTCAGCGAAATTTCTGTATGAAATGTTCTGGAAACAACAAGACCATCACCAAAACTCTCCTGGACCCAAAAAATTCAAATTTAAGATTTTTCTGTACACTATGTGATTCGCCTAGCCTCAGATATTTAAATGAAAAAATAACAAATCTATAAAAAATCAGATACCACAAGAGAACTTTAATGCCTTAATTCAACTAACTAAAAAATTGACTGATAATTTGCCCGTTTTCATGGAGACATACGATTTATTAACAAAAAAAGATGTCAAATTGGATTAACTTACAAAAAAAATTGACGAGATCCATAAATTAAATAGCCTTATGAATCCTGAATATCTTTTAAAATCAGTACGGCAAATGCAACAAGATATCTTCAATATATCGTCAGTTTTTTTCGGCTGTTCCGATGATACTATTAAGGTTCAAGTTGAAGACTCAAATTCATCCGAGATAAAATTGGGATTACAAAGGCTATCTGAAAATATCAGCGAAATATCTAATCAGATGAGTAATCTTTCCAACAAATTACCTGCTATACAAACTGAAAAAGAGGTATCTAAAAAAAGATAGTATATGTCACTTCAAGCACCCAAACTGAAGACCCTCAACATTTCCAAACCTGTCCAGAAAGAAAATCAAAAGTTTCAGAAGATAAGTGTCATTTTGTTGTTATCAGTAATTTAACCCCAGCATACACCCATATACAAATAGTTCACTACATTAAATAGAGGCTAGGTATTAAGGATTATATTAGATGTTACGCTCTCCTTAAAGACGCAAACACAGCAACTGGTTCCGCATTCAAAATAGGCATAAAATCCAAACCATCTATCGACTTATTATTTAATAAGGAAATTTGGCCACCTGGTGTCAACATTAAATGGTCTACAGAATCACCATACTCTGAACCAAAGATTTCATCTGAAGAAAATATGAATCCGAAGTATATCAAAAGCCAGGTTAGCTTGGAAAACCCAATTACCATTCCAAGCAACAACAAAAATGAAGTTGAAGACACCAATATATTTACAGACAAGCAGGCCGTCACAATTTGCAAATCTCAAGAGCCTTTCCGTTCCCATATCAATTTTGTTAAGAAAGATACTTTGGAACCATCCATAAATTTGGATTCTTTAATACCACCAGGAGTTAGACTAACTAATAACTCGAACAGTCGATATCTTCTTGCAAGGTTAAGGGTATCAGACATCTTAAAGGCTATTAAACTACATCTTGCTTTTCTTCACGATCAGCCTGCTTCTGTATTTTACGACGGATATACCAACACCAGCGTGAAACTCTTTTTGGCTTCCGAAGGACTACCTACTAAGACTGAAGAAATACGAAAAGTTCTTCTAGAATTTAACCATGCCTATGAAATTGGTCCAGCTGAAGTGGAATCTGATCTTGCCGCTTATAGGTCCTATATCACTTCGGAAAGAATTATATACCTACAAAAGTCAAGGGAATATCACCGAAGTTATTATTCCACTGGCTCTCCAAAGCGAAATTTTTAAACAACACGACGTGTTCTGAGGGACTAGAAACCTCAAATTATTTTAGTGATGACAACTTTGGCATGGTTCTGATTAATATTCGTTCTATAAGGAATAAAACTGATGAATTATTTTTGTTTCTGGACGAATTAGGATTTCCTCCGATAGTTGCGGTTACAGAGCACTGCCTTGAAGTTAACGAGGCTTTTTTTTGTAGAAAAATATACCACAATTACCAGGTATGATCGTCCAAGTTCGGCTCATGGAGGCACCCTGATTCTCTCTAGAAATAATGATTTTTCTATGGTAACAAAATACGACTTTTTGTTAAGTGAATCCTTCTTTGAGTTTTCCTTAGTTTATAATAAAAATCTTAATCTTTACATTATTTGCATTTATAGATCACCTGATTCTACCGTGGAACTATTTTTTCAGAACCTGCTAAATTTGTTAGATGACCTGCCTCAAAAAAGCAGAAAAATTCTATGCGGTGATTTTAACATTAATTATGCTGCTGCTAGTGCTACCCAAGTGTCCCTGGCAAACATATTTGAATCGTATGGTCTCTCAATGCACGTTCATTCTCCTACAAGGATTACAAAGCTACATCTACCATAATCGATTATATTGTCTCAGATTTCTCACCCCTTGATGTCTGCTCTACAGTTATTAATGCGGGAATGTCTGATCATGAAGCAGTGTATACGAAGTTTAAAATCTTCAGCAAACCCTCCTCAAAAACCCGACGTTTAGGTAGGATTTTTTCCGCCCAGAATTTTTGGAAATTCCAAAATTTATGCTTAACTTCTGAGTGGCAATTTCCTTTTATGGACGTGGACTATAATTTCAGTGTTTTTTTAGATAAGCTTCTCCACATCTTTAATAAGGCATTTCCTTTAATTCCTATTAAGCCAAAATATCGGAAACCTTGGGCTACGAAAGGTATTCGCATATCAGCTAAGAATATGCGATCACTACTATACATCAAAAAATTTACTACCAATGTTGCTGTCACTGAATATATCTTGAAGTACAGGACAACATATCTAAAACTTGTCAGGTCAGCTAAAAAAGCCAATTTAGACATTTAGCATCTGTAAAAATATTAGTACATTTGGACGTTGAGAGGTGACTCAAATTTTTTTGCAGAAATTTCTTGAAAATAATTCAAATAATAATATTTGAGTTATCCTCCCTCTCAAAAAGGTCCGGAACATTGTTTAAATAATCAAAATATCAAAAAATGAAGGAAAAATTCGATTTTTTTCTTCGTTTTTTGATTATAACTTTAAGAGTTATTCATTTCCGAGAAAAGTTGTATTGACATAAAAGTTGTGTAATTAAATTTCCTACAATATAGAGTTAGTTGATAATTTAAAAAATAGTCACCCTTGTTGCAAAATAGCAATAATTTGGAAAAAAACTATACAAAAACAAGTATTCGCATTTTACGTTTTTCAACCATTTATGCTAAACTTAAGACCTTAAAATTTCACCAAGAAAAACTATATGATACAGTTAAACAATACTGTAAATTTTATTAAGATCGGTTCAATAGATTTTGCAAAATAAATTTTGCAATCCAGCTTTCGCAAAAAAATTCATTTTTTCAAACTGTTACAGGACTGAAAATAAAGCAGATAGCAAATTGAAATTTTTGTTGCTTATAGAAATGTACTGTACCTTTCAGCTGCAATCTTCAAAACTAAAATGGATTAACCACCACGGCGTCAGGAATTTTTTTAAATAAACATTAATTATTGGTGTTGCGCGCAGGACACCGGATAGTTTGCTCTGAGTGGGCATTCCACTGACCTTTGATAATTATTGATACATTTTAATTTTTATTACATTTCGATATAAATAAATAAATTTGTTTATTGCAAAATAAAAACACATACTCTATCCTTTGAAATAACATTATTTTAGCAAAAACTTTGTTTGTTCATATATTTTAACTTGAGAATAAAAGTTTATTATTTTTAAACACATACAATTGTTTAAACAATATTTCACAAACAATAATAAAGTTAGTTTGATTTTTGTGGAATTAAAATATTAAAATACAACAAAATATAGAGTAAGAAAATAATATATTAGATGAAGATTGGAAGAAATTTTGGTGGAAATCAACTTCATGTGAATCGAACACCGCTGTCCTGCGCGTAGCACCAATAATTAATGTTTATTTAAAAAAATTCCTGACGCCGTGGTAGTTCATAGATTTTAACTTTGCAAATTGCAAATGAAAGGTACAGTACACTTCTATACGCAAAAAAAATTTCAACTTGCTATCTGCTTTATTTTCAGTCCTGTAATATTTTGAAAAAATGAATTGTTTTTGCGAAAGCTGGATTGCAAAATTTATTTTGCAAAATCTATTAAACCGATCTTAATGAAATTTACAGTATTGTTTTACTGTATCATAAAGTTTTTCTGGGTGAAATATGAAGGTCATAAGTGTAGCATAAATGGTTGAAAAATGTAAAATGCGAATACTTGTTTTTGTATGGTTTTTTTCGCAATTATTGCTATTTTGCAACAAGGGTGACTATTTTTTAAATTTTTAACCAATTTTATATTGTAGGAAATTTAATTACGCAACTTTTATGTCAGTTCATCTTTTCTGGGAAATGAATACTTTTAAAGTTATAATCAAAAAACGAAGAAAAAAAGCGAATTTTTCCTTCATTTTTTGACATTTTAATTATTTAAACAATGTTCCGGACCTTTTTGAGAGGGAGGATAATTCAAATATTATTATTTGAGTTATTTTCAAGCAATTTCTGCAAAAAAATTTGAGTCACCTCTCAACGTCCATCTCAAAACAGATGGGCCCTGGACTAATTATCAAAATCGTCTGGGAAGCTCTAAAAGTGTTGCAAAAGAAACTTGGTCTATAGTAAACGATCTTCGAAATAAAACTCACAGAGCTCAATCATTTTCCCTTCCAAATCCTGAAAGTCTAAACGACTACTTCGTTAATGTGAGTAAAAATATAACATCAACAATTTTGCCGCAACAAGATCCCATTTCCTATCTTCCTAATTCAAGAAAGGTCTCGAATTCATCCTTTTTACGACCAGTCGATAACTCTGAACTGATCCAAACAATCAATAGTGTCAAAAGCAAATTATTCTGTAGTACTGATGGACTATCTATAAAAATTTTCTCTAATCTCACAGAAAATGTGTTGGAAATCCTCCTCTCACTAATTAATGATTCCTTCGAAAAAGTTAAATTTCCAGAGTGCCTAAAGACAGCCATTATTATTCCTCTTCATAAGGGTGGCGAAAAATCTGATGCCTGCAACTATAGACCTATTGCCTTACTACCGGTGCTCTCCAAAATTATTGAGAGACTCATTAAAACTCGACTTATGTCCTTTATCGTTGATAACAACATTTTATCACAAAATCAGTTCGGTTTTTTAACAAATAAATGTACCACTGATGCCATGTTTTCTGTACTACATGAGGTTTACCAAGCACTAAACAATAATCTTTACACTGCCACTGTTTTCTGCGACCATGCCAAAGCTTTTGATTGTGTAAATCACGACATCTTGATTACAAAACTAAATTTATATGGAATTCGTGGTATTTCTTTGAATTGGTTCCAATCCTACTTGAATAATAGGAAACAACTAGTTAGAGCAAATGATACTGACTCTAGTCTCAAAAACATTGTATGTGGAGTACCACAAGGTTCAGTATTGGGTTCTTTACTGTTCCTTATCTTTATAAATGACATCACTAATTTAAAAATCAATGGGAAAATTTTTCTTTTTGCTGATGATCACTTGGAGCAACTCAACTATTGTATCTCTTCATGAAACTATAACTTCGGATCTACTGACGATAAAGACCTGGTTTGACTCTAATTTACTCTCTTTTAACGTAAATAAAACAGTAGCACTATCCTATAAAGGAGGTCTTCAACCTTTGCCTCTTAATAACAGCCAGATCAGTACCGTTGATTCTGTAAAATTTCTTGGTAGTTTTTTAGACAGCAACCTCAAATGGTCCCTTCATATCGATTCGTTAAGTAAGAAACTCGCCTCAGCTTGCTATGCAATAAGATCTGTCTTAAGGGAACTCAATTTAGCATCTTCTAAAATAACATATTTTTCGTTGTTCGAGTCACATCTTCGATATGGTCTTCCTTTATGGGGTTCTAGTACAGCAGCTCAATTTGATGACATTTTTATATTGCAAATAAGGGCAATAAGATATCTGTTTGGCCTCAGAAGATCTACACATTGCAGAAGTTACTTCAAAAATAACGAAATTTTAACACTTCAATCTTTATATATTCTAGAAACGGTTTGTTTAATTCGTAAACACCTTCATGTCTTTCCATCAAGGCCCGATCATCTTTACTCCACCAGAAATTCAATCTTTGATATTTATTTACCGATTCCATCCACCGAGTTAGTAAAGAAATCTATATTATATTCCGCAAAGAAACTGTACAATCATCTTCCGTTACAATTTAAATCTGCAACATCTTTCCCTAAGTTCCGTAAAATGACAAAAGCCTATTTATCCAAAAGACCATATTATTCAATAGAAGAATTTCTCAATGAATAACTAAGAAAATTGGGTTTCATACGCAGTAGCATAAATTTGTCAGTTCCTTATGTTGTACCTATTTTATTTTATTTGTTGTATGTTCAATTTGCAATTTATATAAATTTTGCAATAAATTGTTTTTGTCTTGGCTTTTATATTTTATACTGTACATTATTGACGATTTATCTAATTTTAGTAAATTGTAGTTGTTATTTGTTATTTATATTATGTTTTTCTTTTGACTGTATGTAAGCTTTGTCAAAAAATTGTGAAAATTTTCAGTGGCAATAAAGCATATTTCTATTCTATTCTATCATAATATGTTCTCGTAAAGTAGGATCAAATTTTGATATCGATTTAAATAAATCAATGAAGCTCCCACTATTCATAAACTCACCGTCTGTCTTTATAGCTTCTCTGTGACCTCTGAAAGCGAGACTATGAGAGGCTAAGAAGTTAATAATATCGATTAATCTATCAAACAAATTGTACCAATGTTTTTGAGATTGACGAATTAGCCTTTCGTTTCCTTTGTCTATTGTTTTTTCGTTTTTTATGCATCTCTCTAATGTGATCCATTGGAACATAAATGTCATGAACGCTGAACGCTATATCATGACGCTGAATATCTGATATGGGCCAGCGGTGACTTGCAATGCAGCGGGGATTTCTCGCGAGCGAAAGCGACTCCAGCACTTTTTTCGGCGCGTTCATGGCTTAGGTTTAAGTAATACATAAATCTCCATGGCGCGAGGCCCCTCGGACCGCGAGGCCGTGGGCGGTTGCCCACGTCGCCCACGCCCTGCGCCGCCTGTGGTAATCGAAAACGAACAGAGTCCATAGGTTGAAATCATGACAGGAGTTAGGCAGGGATGTATTCTATCTCCACTACAATTCAATGTACAGTCGGAAAAATGAAAGAATACCCATGAACGAACATATAAAACACGCTGTATTTTCCTGTCACCATCTCACAAAGAAAATTGTTCAGTGCAAGTACATGTAACAATAATTATTACACGTACTTGCGCTGGCCAATTTTTTGTTTGACACGGCGCGGCGACAGGAGAATACAGCGTGTTTTATATGTTCGTTCATGGGTATTCTTTCATTTTTTCTACTGTATATAGTAAATCCATTTTTGAAGAAGCATGACTAGTGATGTGAGTCGAGAATATTTCCGAGAACTTTCCATAATATTTCCGAGAACTTTTGAGAATATATCCAAGAGCCTTTTTGACATAAGAGTCAGTGACGTAATTTGAATTTACATGGAAGTAACGCTATTTAATTCACACGGCCGGCGAACATCTACCTCTACCAAAAGTACAAAAGGAACATCACCTTCATTATTTTTATCCTAAAAATGCCTAAAGCTATACTAAAAGTGTAAACTTTGCAAATCATAATTTGGGATTTACAATTTATAAACATTGTAAATCAACAGTCTTGATTTGTTTATTTCTAGTGCATCTATATTATGATTGTAGTATAGGTATAACGCATGGGAATATTTCAAAAAGAAATAATAAATAAAAAGAAAAAAATCAAAACTACAATAAAGTTATAACATTTAAACTGTAAAAACTAGATGGGTTCAATCCTTAATAGTATAAAAAACCTTATTGCGTCTAAAAGTGCTTTAACGATGCTTATGGTCATAGAGGGAAACAATTTAAAATGTTCACAGAATGTTAAACAGAACTGTCTGGATGATGAAATATTTTGGATAAAGTTGCAAAAAGTAGCAGTTGTTCTAACACCAATTGTGTGTGGATTAGGTTTTATTGGAAGGCAATATGTTTAAAATATCCTAGGTTGTCAAGGCATTTAAGGATACAGAAAATATTTTTACCGAGAATATTCCATTATTTTCAATCAGTAAGTCTGAGGAAAAGGAATGCTTATCTAAATTAGAAAAAAGAAAAAAATGGCAGTGAATCATGTGCACTATGCTGCAAACTTACTTGATTCTTCTTTAACAAAACAAAGATTCACTGGTGAAGAGCATGTAAGTATTAGCTCTGCAGTGTATAGACAAGATATTAACCAATCGTCCCAAGTTTATTAACAAAAAAGAAAATATTTTTACAAAACTAACAAAGTTCTGTGCAAAAGCAGACCTTTTTTCAATGAATTTTATTTGATTACAGCACGATCAGTAGATTGGTGACAAGGAATGTACACCAAAACTTTTTAAAAGATTTGGCAATTACAGTTAGTCTAAGATCCGATATAAGGTCGAACTGCACCGATCTGTTTAATGGAAAAAAATTATTTTATATGTAAATTAGTATGTTAAACATTATAAAAAACAAGGGGTGCCTGATATAATCCTGTTCTGACTATAATTAATAAATAATTAAATAATGATTTTTTTCATAAATTTGACTGACGTGTTTAACAAAAAAAATTAACACTATCGGTAAGTGCAAAGCCTATAGGATATGTAAAAATAGGGGTGCCTGTAAAAAGCCTGTTCTAAATGGGGGTTGCCTAATTTTTAAAATTTTACAGCGTCTACTTATGAATAATTGAACATGTGTAAAACTTTGTTATTACTAATTTTTCGAAAAAAAGTTATTCTTTATAAAAAGTTCTGCATGATGTAAATCCTATGATTCAACCATCAGATATCAAATTTTGTCAATCTTATACGAGTTATGTCAAAAAATGTTAATTTCGGTCAAGAGTGACTTCGACCTTTCGAAAATTGTTATTATGAAACGGTATTAACAATCAAAAAATATGTATTAGTACGCAATTACATCATTATAATTAAAAAAAATGCAAATTTTTCTGAAATTAGATTCTAAACTTCATTTTTATTTCTTACAAGTAGGATAACTCTTTTATTATCAATTTTGCGAAAAAAAAGCAATTGTTCATAAAGAGCTTTGAATTGTCTAAAACCTAAGGTGCAGCCATCATCAATTTTATAAATTTTATACGGGATATGTCAAAAAATATGAATTTTGCTCGGGAAAAAAGTTATTCTAGGTCTGGATCCCGCGTATGAAAAAAAAGTTGATTAATAGCAAGCTGAAAATTTGTTAATAGCTTAAGGGTGTCTAGTCGAATAAACTTTGATATATGGGAACACTGAAACAGGGGTAGTTTTAATTGTGGAACAGGTTAAAAATTTGGAACGGTTACAGCACGAAAACGGCACATTTATTTTGTCCGACAGAACAGACTTAAACTCTCCGAACAGAGATTAAACTCTCATGAAAAAATCAGACTGCTATTTATTACCTGTCATAATTCCTGTCATTTGATATATTCTACATGTTCCACTCATTAAAACGGCCATTTGGTGATAAATAGCAGTCTGATTTTTGCATGAGAGTTTAATCTCTGTTCGAAGAGTTTAAGTCTGTTCTGTCGGACAAAATAAATGTGCCGTTTTCGTGCTGTGACCGTTCCAAATTTTTAACCTGTTCCACAATTAAAACTACCCCTGTTCCAGTGTTCACACATATCAAAGTTTATTCGACTAGACACCCTTAAGCTATTAACAAATTTTTAGCTTGCTATTAATCAACTTTTTTTTCATACGCGGGATCCAGACCTATATGTTGCAATATAGAATTATATCCTTAAAATTGGACTATTCTGAAATATAATAGTATGAAACAACTCTTGAGCGAAATTCATTGGCAAAAAAGGAAAATCACTGGCAAAAGCTCGCAATATATGTAGGTACTTATATATTTACAAGTACTATGAAATATCCAATAATTTGGAAATATATTTACATTAGATTAATTAAAAAAACTCTAAATATTAAATATTGAAATATATTATAATACATTTTTCAATACAAATCCTAAAATCGGTCAGGAATTTAGACATTCTTGACAACTTTTTTGAAAGGAACGTTCGATATTTCCATATATTTAGCTGTTGCCTGGAAACGGAAATCTTATTTCCTTACAGGAATTTCCTGTAAGGAATAGTGCACTGTACAACAAATGAGAAAAAACGACATATTTGTCACGAGCGCAGACATTTGTTGGCACGAGCCGAGGAACTAGGCGAGGACCGCAAATCAAGCGAGGGAGAAATATGTAATTTTCTCATGTGTTGTACACTGTACTTTTTCTATGGATGCGGTTTTGTCAAGAGTTCAAACTTCAAAATTTAATAGTTTAGGTGCTTTTAGGTATAATATATGCATAAATTGAAATAAAATCATCACATTTCCGACTTACTGTAGCCTTCTTTCGTTAATTGTAAGTTCAACTTCCTTCTCTTTACCTATTCTTCTCAGTACTTCATTGTCCGTAACTCTATCTACCCAGGAAACCCTCACAATTCTTCTATAGGTCCACATTTCAAAGGCGTTAAGTCGTCTCATTGTCTCCAAATTTAACGTCCATGGTCCATAACTTATGGTTTTGAATAATAAAATTCTTGTACTGAATAAAATATCTTTAATAATTATTTTTTATTTTTAATTTGAAATTTTTGACAACTGACATTGTTCATTTATATTTACATCCTTGAAAAAGATAAACGTTTCAAGTAACTATGTGTTGCTTTCTGGTTGCAATTTATAACGATATTTAAATGCTTTATTTATAATGAATAATATATTAGCGCACTTATAACCGGCAAAATAACGCAAAAGATGGAAAACATATTAAGTTGTAAGATAAAAAGAGATGAACCTAGTGGAGGTGTTAAATTTAACGATAGTATTGATTGTTTCACACCTTTAGACGTATCGGACGAGTTTGAGAAATGCCACTGTCACAGTGACAGTTTTAGTTGACATACTCTTCTGATACGTCTAAAGGTGGGAAAAAATCAATATAATGTTAATCTATAAGTAACTATCGCTAAATTTAACAAATCTACTAGTTTTGTTCCCTTTTATCTCACAATTTAATATGTTTTCCATCTTTTGCGCTATTTTGCCGGTTATTAGCACGCTCATCACTGTATACATATATTGCGAGTTTTTGGCAGCGATTTTCCCTTTTTGCCAATTTTGCCAAGTTTGCCGATTTTGCCAATGAATTTCGCTTAAGAGATTTTTTATACCTTTATATATTTCAGAATATTTCAAATTATAAGGATATTCTTCTATATTGCAACATATATTTAATACTGAATAACTTTTCTCCGGAGCGAAATTCAAATTTTTTTTATATACCTCGTATAAAGTATATAAAATTGATGATGGCTGTACCTTAGGTTTTAGACAATTCAAAGCTATTTATGAACAATTGCTTTTTTTTTTCGCAAAATTGATAATAAAAGAGTTATCTTACTTGTATAAAATAAAAATGAAGTTTAGAATCAAATTTCAGAAAAATTTGCCAATTTTTTTTTTAATTATAATGATGTAATTCCGCACTAAAACATATTTTTTGATTATTAATACCGTTTTATAATAACAATTTTCGAAAGGCCGAAGTTACTCTTGGACGAAATTAACATTTTTTGATAACTCGACATAATAACTCGTATAAGATTGACAAAATTTGACATCTGATGGTTGAATCATAGGATTTACATCATGCAGAACTTTTTATAAAGAATAACTTTTTTTCGTAAAATTAGTAATAACAAAGTTTTACACATGTTCAATTATCCATAAGTAGACGCTGTAAAATTTTAAAAATTAGGCAACCCCCATTTAGAACAGGCTTTTTACAGGCACCCCTATTTTTACATATCCTATAAGCTTTGCACTTACCGATAGTGTTAATTTTTTTTGTTAAACACGTCAGTCAAATTTATAAAAAAAAATCATTTTTTAATTATTAATTAATTATAGCCAGAACAGGATTATATCAGGCACCCCTTGTTTTTTATAATGTTGAACATACTAATTTACATATAGAATAATTTTTTTCCATTAAACAGACCGGTGCAGTTCGACCTTATATCGTATCCTCTACTAAGTAATGGGGATACTAGATTACTATGCTGAAACAGAGCTCAGTTATAGCACATACTCTTTCATACATAATAAAAGAAGAAATAGACTGACTATAGATAGAGCAGGGAAGTTAATGTTAAAGTTAATAGCTCATAATGAAAAACTCCTAAAATATTATAAACATGGAAAAATGGTATGTGATGAGAGTCTTTCTATAACTCATGTGTTGGAACCACGGCCAGACTCTAAATCCATATCAGAAAATGAAAGATTAAGCCAGACGGAGAGAGACTCTTCATTATATTCTCTTCATAATACATATATTCTCTTCATAATACAGACTCCAGCTTATGTGAAGAAAATGTCTGACTCACAAGACTAGACTCTTAGTTATTTATACAGGGTGTCCCGAAAAGATTGGTCATAAATTATACCACACATTCTGGGGTCAAAAATAGTTCGATTGAACCTAACTTACCTTAGTACAAATGTGCTCACAAAAAAAGTTACAGCCCTTTGAAATTTTAAAATGGAGATCGATTTTTTTCAATATATCGAAAACTATTAGAGATTTTTTATTGAAAATAGACATGTATCATTCTTATGGCAGTATCATCTTAAAACAAAATTATAGTGAAATTTGTCCACCCCCTAAAAATTTTATGGGAGTTTTGTTCCCTTAAACTCCCCCAAACTTTTCTGTACGTTCCAATTAATTCATTATTGTGGTACCATTAGTTAAACACAACGTTTTTAAAACTTTTTCGCCTCTTAGTATTTTTTCGATAAGCCAGTTTTTATCGAGATGCGGCTTCTTTTTTAATATGTTTAAACCTTTGTTTCCTGTTCCTTTAAACCCCCCAAATGTTTGTGTACGTTCCAATTAAACTATTGTTGCGGTACCATTAGTTAAACACAGTGTTTTTAAAACTTTTTTGCCTCCTAGTCTTTTTTTGATCAGTCACCTTTTATCGAGATGTGGCTTCTTTTTCAAAATATACCTAAAAATGTAAATTATAAATAAATTTTCAGATTATTAACAGGTTTCTATAATCGTACTTACCATGTAAAAATATGTGGTGGATTCGACAAATATTCAAAATATTTCAATAAACACTGGCTTATCGAAAAAGTATGAAGAGGCAAAAAAGTTTTTAAAAAATAATGTGTTTAACTAATGGTACGACAATAATAATTTAATTGGAACGTACACAAAAATTGGGGGGGGGGGTTTAAGAGAGCAAAACCGCCATAAAATTTTTATGGGGTGCACAAATTTCACTTTATTTTTTTTTTAAAGATTTTGCTGCCATAATAACGCCACATGTCCATTTTCAATAAAAAATCTCTAAGAGTTTTCGATATATGAAAAAAAAATAGATTTTCATTTTGTAACTTCAAAGGGCTGTAACTATTTTTGTGTGCACTATTGTATATAGGTATTAAATCAGGTTCAATCAACCTATTTTTTACCCAAGAATCTGTGGTATAATTTATGACCAATCTTTTCGGGAAACCCTGTATATTTTATCTATAGGAATACAGATTTGGGATTTGTCTGTCTGCCAAATCTAATGTTTTAATTTTAATGACTAATAACAAATATTCAGAGTATTTTTTTAATTAGTTAAATAAATTTTTGTAAGTATTTTTGGACATTTAATTTTTAATCGATTTTTCTGTAGTCGTAATACCACAACAATAAGTAAAGCTAACTTACTGATTTGTATAATTTACTATAATAATTTTAATAAAAATTGATATATTTCCATAAGTTTCCGTAAATTTCCAATATTCCCGGAATGTTTCCGGAAACTTTCCGGCGTTCGAATCTTCTCGGAAATTTTACATCACTAAGCATGACTATCTGACGATACAGTCATTATCACTGAAAGTGAGAAAGACCTGCAGAAGGCCCTTAGGATGCTCACAAATGTGATGGAGAGACAATATATGGTCAGATTTAAGGACAATGGGCCTACCCACTGGCCCAACTATCATGGACGACCGTTCGAGATGGAGGCGAGTTGTGCAGTCAGCCAAGACGTACCCCGTGTTGTAGTGCTACCAGAAGAAGAAGAAGAATCATAGGAAACACTATGCAATGTACAGCGTATAAATGAGTAAATACTAAATTGAAAAAAAAATGGAATAATGACATCGGTATAATGGCGGACGCAAGGTCGTTAAAATATCAAAGAAAAATCATTAAGTGGTAGAAGTAACATCCAACACCGCAAGAAATGGAGCAACAATCTTCCATAGAGGCAACAACTCACCAATGAACAAGCAAAGTTGCTTGTATACAGGAATAAAAAGAAAAATAAGAACACGAAGTCTTTTTTAATTTTCACTGGTTTTAAATTCTATTTTCTGAAAAAAAATCTGGTAAAGAGTAGCTTTTATACTTCAGTTCTACTGAGTTTCTGTTTTTTAGTTTTTTTGACATGAAAGTTCACATCATATAAAAAGAAAATATAGTTTACAACAATAATATCGGATTAGGTTAACCTCTGTATAAGATGGTTTGGTTAATATGAATATTGATAAAACGGGATAGAGGCAAATTCAAGCACAAGGTAAAATCACAAGGGAAACATTTCGACAGCTATTAGTTTAATATTCAAGCGCACACTGATAGGTCGGGTGACATAAAGCGTTTTGAGATGCTTTGTAGCAGGTTCATTATGAAATTACTATTGTTTTGTCAAATCGGGTTCATTTATGCAAACATTTCTATTGGCTTCAAATACTACTATGAGCCATGCTCTGCTCAACTGAATGACGTATTCATTAAGGTGAGTATACACATAAACATTATACCGAACTAAAAGAATAGTGATAGTATTTTCTACATATTATATTAAGTACTGGGGTATTCACTATATTTTGACTCCCTGTAAAATGCTTTATTTACAGAATTAGGAATAAATGTAAAATAAAAAAGTTATTAGATTTTTAAATTATGATTTTTTACATATATATCATACTAGTGACGTCATCCATCTGGGCGTGTTGACGTAATGGACTATTTTTTTAAATGAGAATAGGGTATTGTGTGGTAGCTCATTTTAAACGTTATTCAGTTCCCTGTTCAATAATATAAACATTAACATGATTATTTATACCGATCTAGCAGCAGCAGCAGCAGAACAAATGGGGTTACATATAAATCAAAATAAAACCAAATTCATGGCGACTAACACACACACACAAGAGCTGGAAATGTTGACGCAGATCTAATCATCAATGTCCAAAACTTCGAAGCGGTAAAAGAGTTCATATATCTAGGGACATCGGTTAACCCCAATAGTAACACATAATCTGAGGAAATAAAAAGGCGACTAATAATTGCAAACAGGTCATGGTCTATCGAAGTACTTATCTAACAAACGTGTGTCTCAAAAAACTCGTATCAGGCTCTATATAACATTGATAGTCCCCATTCTCACATATGGATCAGAGGCATGGACGCTAACTAAAACAGATGAATCCGCTCTATCGATTTTGAAAGAACAGTGCTACAGAAGTGAAACAACGACGATTAATAAGAAAGAAGAAGATAGCCTTTTGAAATTTGAAAGAAAAATAATGACAACAAAACTGGAGTACAACGTAACAAGAGAGGGAGAAATAAGAATGAAAGCAAATGCCGAAATTAACGAAGAATTAAAGGCAGAAAATATAGTCAGATAGACATAATCTCTTAGTTTAGAATGGATAGGTCATATACAGAGACGCCCACAATCAGATATGTTGAGAAGAAGACATGAAAGCAATGAATGTGATAGACTGAAAAGTTCAGTGCAATGACAGGAAGAAGAGGAAAAGAGTCACGAATGCAGCAAAGACACAGTAAGCTATAAATGACAGAGAAATCCACCTCACCGAAGAATAGGATTTTGAACGCCATGGCGTCAACTATAATTCCTAGGGGTTGTAAATGCTTAATGAATGAATTAATGAATATTAAAACAGCAGAAGGTTAAATAAATAATATGTTCCTATATTGACAATACCGTATGTTTTAAGAGAGTCCGTATTTTATTTACATATTGCTACAATAAGTAATTTGTCCAGAGAATCTTTCCCATTGGCACTAACCAACCCATCCACCAGCCAATCAAAAATATCATTGTAATGGGCGTGGATGATACAGGGTGAGTCATGAGAAATTGTAAATATCCTTACCTCTTCCTAGAGTTTCTACTTCCTACTTCCCATGGAGAACAACCAAGGACATGCATGGCGAGTTGTGCATTTCGACTAAAATTTCTATTCGTCATAACTTTTGAACTGTATGGGCAACGTGTCTTAGATTTTGGACAAACAATACACCACTACCTCTTCATGAACTGATTTATTCAAACTAGAAAAAATCAGTATCAGTTTTAAAAGATTAGAAGGTTTTGTTCATAAAAAAGTTTAGTTCTTATGAGGTTTTTGAATAATAAAAAAAAAATAAAAAAAAATTAAAATGACATCATTATTTTTCCCATACGATTAAAATCAATTAAAAAAAAAATCAAATTTGACCACGAATTAAAAGTTTAACAAAGTGAACCATAAATGTAAATAGTTACACATTAAAAAAAGAACTTTCTATAATACCACGTTTTTATTATTTAAAAGACACAATATAAAAGTCCAAAAATAAAAAATTTTAAAAATAAAAAAAGGATTTTCTTTACCGGGAACCGAATCCCGGCCTCCTGGATGAAAGTTCGGTGTATTATCCAGCGTAGACCATCAAGGTGACGTAGATTTTTTAGATTTCAAATAGAATATTAAAATCAAACTACGCTGTGAGCTGTGACTGACCGACTTGATTTTGTGACAATTACGTCCCTTTTAGATATTGTTTTGTTTGCGACCTTTCCGTGGTATGTACATCTGTACAAGAGCTGTTGTTGCATTTTGATCGAGTTTTGACTTATTTTGTAAATTAAAAGTGCTCTTAGCAGGGGCGGCTCGTGATAGTATAAGGTGGTGAGGCACACTACACCTGAGGAATTTTATTATTATGGTTAGCTTCTCTTTAATGGCCAGAAGGTTGATTTTGTGACGTCATAATGCTAGGACGAATCTAGGACCAATAGTCCCGGACAAAAAATCCTCACAAATTATCCCTGGACAAGAAATCCCCAGACAAATAATCCCCGGACAAAAAGTCCCCACAAAAAATCCCGGACAAATAATCTACAAAAATTTTTTATTCAAAATATCCCTACAAAGAATTCCGGACAAAAAATCATCAGGAAATATTTGCTGTCAATTAGTTCTCTAAAACTTTTCCAGTGAATTATGCGATCGACTCAAATGCTTTTAGCCTCAGTGCATAGAGTTATTTTGAATTCCAATTCCATATTGAAAACTTCAAGTTTTACATAACAAAAGAGTGTGCGTTTTTTCAAAAATCGTGGAAGATATGGGGAATGAGCTAAGGCTGTGGGAATCATGTTGCAATATTATTCGCTTAAATCTTTTGCTCACTCTGATTTGAATGTATGTTCAGAAAAAAATTACAAAAAAAAAACACAACCACAGCATACAACATTTTTGAAACACTTAAAAACTACTTTTGTATGTAAACTTGTAAACGTCCGATGTGGAAGTGGAAACGTTAATAAAATCATTTTTTAAGTTAAATTGTATAATCTTATTTCTCATTTAGAATAATAAATTATATAAATGCCACAAAGAAAAAATAGCTTCAGAACAATATACATTCGTATATACCGCGCGTACATAGAAAGCTATGCTCTACAATCGACTTGTGCTTGTACTAGTCGGTTTAGTTCGGCTATTTCCATTCCGTTCCGCGGAGCCTGAGGCCGTTGGGCTATTCCTATTCCGTTGCGCGGAGCCGAAGGCAAGCCTCAAGGATGGATGAATTTTGTTCCTAGAATCGGTGGCATATTTTTCAAAGTTTGCCGGTTTTACTGTTGGCGTTGTCGCATACTGTTACAGATGGTGTGAGGCATGCTTCAACTGTAATGATTTGGGAAAGTTGGAATAGCACGTGGAAGACGGATATATAAGATAAGATAAAGAGTCAGGGCAGTACCGATTATTTTAATTTTTTTTCATAAAAATAAAGGTATTTAGGAAATTTCAAAAAGCTAAATTATATTTAAAAAACTGATTATAAAACAACGAAATAACGTAAATAGTCGATTGATATACTGGTGACGCACTGCCTCACCTGCCTCATAGGACAAGCCGCCACTGGCTCTTAGCATAAGCTAAATTTTACAAATATAAACGAAATTAATATTTTTGTTACAAAACGTGTTTTGTAAAAGTTACCGAGTACCTGATACGAGGGGTATACCTATATATTTACCTACAGGTAACAAAGTTTCATTTTATTGGATTTTACATAAATAAAATGCCAAGAAAGACAACTTTGATTTTTAAAACTCACCGTAAGAAACAGTACGTTACCCTACTTATAGATAATTATGTTTAAATCATATAAATAATTGATGGATTCGACCGTTACTTGATGGAAGTTTATTTTATCTAACAATAAAATACTGAAAACGTTTCGCTTGCGAAAACAAACGCTTTCAGTGTTTTATTGTTAGATTAAATCATATACTTTCTTCTGAATTTAGCTACTTATACCAAATTGTTAGTGGCCAATATAAAGTAACTGCATGTAATTCTAACGTGCTATGTACTAAGAGTATAAACAATACTAAAATAAATCAAAAATGAATAACCATTTTCAATTTCGTTGCAACACGAAACTACAGCCGCACCATTATTCCAGTCCATTCAGAGAGTGCAGCAAGTACCTCTACCGGTTTCGAAACTTATTAGTCTCTCATCAGGAGGCACATATGCTGCTATCTCTGATCCAACTAGAAAAAACCCCCGCGTGCAGTCACGGATTGCAACGAACGAAATGGCAGGGATGCCCTAGCGGCAACTGCTAGGCAAAGACTAAGTTTTCAATCTAATAGCACATAAAACAACATCAAAAAATGTTACTCTACATCCTACCAGATTGAAAACAACGCGAACCTTCTCTGGTTACACCTTCGAGGCTTCTACACTTTGCAAGCCATACGGATGCTGATACTAAAGAAGATGAGGGAATTTTACAATTTATAATTCACGTTCCATCTGCTCAACGCGGTAAAGTCCCAACTTTGAAAACTTAGTGTGTTGCTAGCAGTTGCCGCTAGGGCATCCCTGCCATTTCGTTCGTTGCAATCTGTGACTGCACGCAGGGGTTTGTCCTAGTTGGATCAGAGAGAGCAGCACATGTGCCTCCTGATGAGAGACTAATAAGTTTCGAAAGCGGTAGAGGTACTTGTTGCACTCTCTCTTTGGACTGGAATAATAGTGCGGCTATCGTTTCGTGTTGCAACGACATTGAAAATTGTTATTTATTTTTGATTTACGTTTACTCTGATTGGAGTACGAAGGAAACCATTCTCGTTGGAACTTTACCGCGCTGAGCAGATGGAACGTGAATTATAAATTGTAAAATTCCTTTATCTTCTTTGGTCTCAGCATCCGTATGGCTTGCAAATTGTAGAAGCCTCGGAGGTGTAACCAGAGAAGGTTCTCATTGTTTTCAATTTGGTAAGATGTAGAGTAACATTTTTTTGATGTTGTTTTATATGCTATTAGATTGAAAACTTAGTCCTTTGACTAAAATAAATATTATGTCATAAGTAATTAACTTATAAAATATGAATTTTAAGTATATTAACTTTTAACTATGTATTAAAAAAATTTAAAAAAAAGTAAGCAAAAGCCTGTGTTTTGAACTTAGGACCTCTCGATCTGCGGTATAATGCTCTACCACTGAGCCACCATCTATCGATTTATTAACGTACTTTAAAATGTAATTTAAATGTAATTGCATTAGTCACATTTTTAAAATACACACAACGCAAAAGTCTAGGGATATTTATATAAATAGACGTATTTCGTTTATTTGTAATCAACTTAAAAAAAGTAATACAAACTTTGTAGTTTAAATTGTTGTATAATATGTCAAAATTCATAAATTGCAAAAAAAAACAGAAAATTGGAGCAAAAAAATATATTGCAAATCACCCATGTTTCACATACCACCATAAAATGCCAAAAATACGAAATATAAACTTAAAATAAAATATGGCCACCACGTTGGCTTATCACAGCTCTGCATGTACTGTTCATGCTCCGAATCACATTGTTAACGTCTGCTTGAGGTAGTTGTGTCCATTGTTCTCTCAGAAGCTCTTTTAATTGAAACTCATTGTAGATATTGCCCATATGTGGAGTAATTCTTCGTTGGAGCATGTCCCATACATGCTCAATGGGATTCAAGTCCGGTGATTGTGCTGGCCACGGCAATACATCAATACCCTCGTTATCCAACCAGTTTGTTACAATATGCGCAACATGTGGTCGACGTTATCATGCATAAAGTAAAAAATTTTCTCCAACAGCAGCAGCAAACGGGTGCACAACAGGTTCAAAAATAGTGTCCAAATATTGCTGACTTCTGAGAAAGCCACGCGGGAAAATGAGGTCAGTTCTTCCGTCGTCAATCATGATTCAGCCCCATACCATTAATGTACCACCTCTGTATGCATACACTTCTTGAAGATGTCGTAATCGTTCTCCATTTCCGGGTCGTCTCCAAAATCTTGTCCGACGAGAATCTGGATGAAATCCTTATCTAGACTCGTCACTAAACAAAACTGTGGCCCAGTCATTGTCAGTCCAATTGAAACTCTTGACACCAGGTTAATCTTGCAGCGCGATTGCCTCTAGATAGAGGTGGACATCTCAGTGGTCGCCGACTACGAAGATTGGCTTCATGGAGAGACGATTCCTCACAGTACTGGGGCTAATTGTTACATTATGCGCAAGCTGTAATTCATTAACCAGATAGGGTGCTGTGATTGTTGGCTGTCTTTTGGCATTTAAAATTAAATATCGGTCTTAAGCGACGGTTGTAGAGCGACGACGTCCTGGATGTTGCTCGGCTGGACTCCCAGTGTCTCTAAACCGATGCCACAGACGACTTACGACGCTTTGGGAGACACCCAGCTGGTCAGCAACTTGAGTTTGTCGCATACCAGCTTGAAGGAGGCCCACGGCTCTATTCATCTCGTCCAACGTTAAATGTTGTCATTGCATGATAAAAAGACATTATCTTTAACTCACCTATTAAGCAAGAATGGTATAAAGTGACTAAAATTAAAAATAAACAAAGCATAAAAATGTCGATTTTTTTGTCCCTTATAAAAAACATTCTAAAACACGTATTGCTATCAGTTTTACAATTTTGTTTGATAAGAAGTGAGTGTCTGTATCAACAATTATAGTACAAGCCAATTGATATGGTCATGAAATTTCTGTCATCGGTATTGTCAAATTATTAAAATATCCTTAGACTTTTGCGTTGTGTATAGTTTGAAATTCAAATAAAATCGATTTATCCATATAATAGCAGTTAAATATTGCATTGTTAGCTAGTTCTGGGATATTCTGAAAATTTCAAGTGCCTAGGTAGCCTAGAAGTATGTTTAAAATGGATTACAAAATTTGCGGATATAGTGACAAAGACCAAGCCAAGTATATAAAAATGTTTTAAAAATGTAACATTTCTAGCAAAAACTAAATTTCTTTTAACAAACATTTAATTTATAAGTTTTAATATTATCACAGCTCGTGCTATATATTTTAAATATTATAAACCCTTTTACCCAATTTCCAGAATTTCAAAAGGTATAGGTTGTTTTGAATAATACTAAATAAACCTTTTTAAATTAAAATTAAAATCGCAGAGTTCATAAAGTTTACTAAATTCAGTTTCCTTTTTAATAATTGGACTAATAATTTAGGAATACAAGACTATTGTTCAAATTATAATAGCTAACTTATTTTAAATTAAAAGAAGGAAGTAGTAATACGTTAACAACAAAAAGGTATTTTAATAAAGAATCACGAACAATACACGAGGTTATTATTTATAAAATCATATTGTGCTTTTATTTCTCAACAAGGCAACATTTCATCTCGATATTACTTTAGAAAATGTGAAAATAATATTTTTCTGTGAAATACGAGTTTATATCGTCAATGAATAGACTGGAACATGATTAAGAGTTTTATTAGATTTTACAAAAATGTCTTGCCAAATAACATATTATGATATTTATAAATAAACTTTTATTAGCCTAGTAAATGAACGGGAAATTTGGCGATACCGTGTAATTTTCAGGGGCAACTCCGAACTGCATGAAAATTTGGATTTAGGTTCTACTTACCCTCCACTTCAAAGTTGAAATTGTGCCGTTGGTTGCCTTTACTTGGGGGGTGACACTCACCCCTTCTCGTGGTTGAAAAAACATACGTTCAAGATAAGACTAGAAATTGATAAATTGACTGATTTTAAGCAACTTTTGTTCTATAGAGTTTTTTACGTAAGTAATACTTTTCGAGTTATTTGCCATTGAAAATGTTGATTTTTCGACAAAAAAACTACGTTTTCAGACGGTTTTTCGCAAATAACTCAAAAACTAAATATTTTTTCTACGACAGTTTAATAACATGCTCATTATTAGCTATTTTTTAATAGATAATACCACCCATTACTGTACCCGTGAGTAATAATTTATTACTCACGGGCTGAAGTTACTCACGGGTCATTACTCACGGGCTGAAGTTAGATTCAAGTGGCGCATGCCACATTTAATATTAATCGTATATAAACTGCAAATAAAATTACTTAAACTTGTTTATTTAATACATTAATTATTGTAATTTATACCAATAATTAACTTCGAAAAATTTTTAAAGGAATTTTAACTGTAATAATGTCAGTATATTTTTTACGTCTAGACCTAACTATCTTGTTTACTAAAAATTTTCACGTTTATAATTTAATTTAGTGACAGTGACATTATCGCATTTTGTTTATGTTAATTGGAATTTATAACTAATATTGTGTTTGTTTTTCAAGTTATATTGTGTTAAATATGTTATAATATATTATTATTATATTATATATAGTTAAATGTAAATATGCATTAGGGTGTCCCGAAAAGATTGGTCATAAATTATACCACAGATTCTGGGGTCAAAAATAGGTTGATTGAACCTCACTTACCTATATACAATAGTGCACACAAAAAAAGTTACAGCCCTTTGAAGTTACAAAATGAAAATCGATTTTTTTTCATATATCGAAAACTCTCAGAGATTTTTTATTGAAAATTGACATGTGGCATTTTTACGACAGCAATATCTTAAAAAAAAAATAAGTAAAATTTGTGCACCCCATACAAATTTTATGGGGGTTTTGTTCCCTTAAACCCCCCCAAACTTTTGTGTACGTTCCAATTAAATTATTATTATGGCACTATTAGTTAAACACATTATTTTTAAAACTTTTTTGCCTCTTAGTACTTTTTCGATAAGCCAGTGTTTATCGAGATATTTTGAATATTTGTCGAATCCACCACATATTTGTATATGGTTAAGTACGGTTATAGAGACCTGTTAATAATCTGAAAATTTATTTATAATTTACATTTTTAGGTATATTTTGAAAAAGAAGCTACATCTCGATAAAAGGTGACTTATGAACAAAATACTAAGAGACAAAAGTTTTAAAAACACTGTGTTTAACTAATGGTACCACAATAATAGTTTAATTGGAACGTACACAAACATTAGGGGGGTTTAAAGGAACAAAACCCCCATCAAATTTTTACGTAAATATATTGACAAAGAAGCCGCATCTCAATAAAAACTGGCTTATCGAAAAAATACTAAGAGGCAAAAAAGTTTTAAAAACGTTGTGTTTAACTAACGGTACCACAATAATGAACTAATTGGAACGTACACAAAAGTTTGGGGGGGTTTAAGGGAACAAAATCCCCATAAATTTTTTATGGGGTGGACAAATTTCACTATAATTTTGTTTTAAGATGTTCCTGATATAAGAATTATACATATCCATTTTCAATAAAAAATCTCTAATAGTTTTCGATATATTGAAAAAAATCGATTTTCATTTTGTAACTTCAAAGGGCTGTAACTTTTTTTGTGAGCACATTTGTACTAAGGTAAGTTAGGTTCAATCGAACTATTTTTGACCCCAGAATGTGTGGTATAATTTATGACCATTCTTTTCGGGACACCCTGTAACTATATACAGGGTGCGCCAAACCTCTGGTCTTCTTTGATTACGGCTAAACTATGAGATATACAAAAAAATGTTTATAACAAAACTAATGTGTATCAAAGTGGTCTATAATTTAAAATTATTTTCAATTATACAGGGAGAGTCAGAACGACGGTATGAACCAAAGTTGTATTTTTTTAAAAGGAACACTCTGTATATTAAATCATTTTTGAATTTATTATTTAAAAATATGAAGAATTTGTATAAGGTCTTATAGGTTTAAAGTTAATAGTTTTCGAAATATTTACATTTTTATTGAGAAAAATGGTAATATTTATAGGGTTGTGGATTATGTTTCCAAGGAAATAAAAATTTGGGTGATAGGTCAAAGTTTTTAAAATATAGTGTTATTTGTAAACAATTTAATATTTTTTACTTTTAGCCATAAAATATACAGTGTGATCACTATTTGCAAATACAAAATTTTCTCATTTTTTTTAAATGGGACACCCTGTATATTACTTTTGCGTTTTGTAGTAAATATTACAACCTTTCTTTTGGTATAAGGTTGTATGTACCTAGCATGTTTCGTTTTGTAGATATTTAAAAAAAAACTATAGATTTTACGTGTTTGCGGATTTTTTATTTAAAAATTTTTTTGCAAAAAAAATAATTATAATCTGGTTTTAGAAACATATACTAAAATATAAAATATGAAGATAAAAACGTAATTAAAGATTAAAATAAATCGTATGCTAGTACAATTCAATTGAATTTAATAACTTTAAATTATTTTACAAAAAATATTTTACCATATTAATGAATGCATAAATTAGTTACTAAATTAAATAAACAACCAAATTTTAAATCAACCGTAGTAATTTTTCTACTACAGCAACTTTCCTCTACCAAATTAATTGTTAGTTAAATTGTATTTAGTTAAACTTTTAATTTACCTTTTAAATTGACTTACATACATCTTGAGAATATAAAAAATATTATAAAGTATGCTTTGAAACAAATGAATCTTAAATGTATCATCCAAATTATTTATTAATATAAATAGTATTTACTGGTGTCACAAAAACTGGGAATACTTTTGTAGTTGAAATTTTTGTAACAATTTTTTTTATTTTAAATTTTAATTTTTTAACCGAAACATTTTTGGATATAACATTTGTTTTGGGCGAAACCATTAGAAATTATTACCAGATTTTGTGATACGAGTAGGTACATAAATACTATTTACTTCTTAATATACTTCCATAATGTTCATTTGTTTCAAAGCATACTTTATACGTTCTCAAGATGTAGGTAAATTAAAAAGTTATTAACTGATCTTACTCGTAAATACAATATAACTAACAATTAATTTGGTATAGGAAAGTTGCTGCGGTAGAAGAATTACTACGATTGATTTAAAATTTGGTTGTTTATTTAATTTAGTAACTAATTTATGTATTCATTAATATGGTAAAATATTTTTTGTAAAATAATTTAAAGTTATTAAATTCAATTGAATTGTACTAGCATACGATTTATTTTAATCTTTAATTACGTTTTTATTTTCATATTTTATATTTTAGTGTATGTTTCTAAAACCAGATTATAATTATTTTTTTTGCAAAAAAATTTTTAAATAAAAAATCCGCAAAAACGTAAAATCTATAGTTTTTTTAAAATATCTACAAAACGAAACATGCTAGGTACATACAACCTTATACCAAAAGAAAGGTTGTAATATTTACTACCAAACGCAAAACCAATATACAGGGTGTCCCATTTAAAAAAAATGAGAAAATTTTGTATTTGCAAATAGTGATCACACTGTATATTTTATGGCTAAAAGTAAAAAATATTAAATTATTTAAAAATAACACTATATTTTAAAAACTTTGACCTATCACCTAAATTTTTATTTCCTTGGAAACATAATCCACAACCCTATAAATATTACCATTTTTCTCAATAAAAATGTAAATATTTCGAAAATTATTAAATTTAGGCCTATAGGACCTTATACAAATTTTTCATATTTTTAAATAATATATTCAAAAATGATTTAATATACAGGGTGTTCCATTTAAAAAAACACAACTTTGGTTCATACCGTCATTCTGACTCACCCTGTATAATTGAAAATAATTTTAAATTATAGATCTCTTTGATACACATTAGTTTTGTTATAAACATTTTTTTGTATATCTCATAGTTTAGCCGTAATCAAAGAAGACCAGAGGTTTGGCGCACCCTGTATATGAAATACGTCCACCGACAGCAGCCATTTCCTATTTATTAGATTCACTGACAGTAGGTACAAATTTAAGCTTATAATTTTTCGGAAACGAATAGAACTTATATTGACTATTTCTAGTTGTATTTTTACAATAAATATGAATTTAGTAATAGTAGGCAACCAATTATTCAGCCATGTACTAGGGGTAAATAGCATTAAGGTATTTTTGTAAATTATTATAATTTAAATCACGAGTAGTTGATAATTAAATTTTTTACTAATTAAAATAAAAAAGAGGTCGTAGAAAAAGTATAGTATTCTACTCGCATGTAATGGCTATTACTCACTCTGATGAATTACGACACTCGCCTACGGCTCGTGTCGCAAACTTCATCGTCGTGAGTAATAGCCATCATTACATGCTCGTTGAATAATATACTATTATCGAAAAAATATCCTTAGTAAAATTGTAGCCTATAAAAAACCCAAAAAATGGTGTATCAGTAAAGTCTATCAATCAAATAAAAACAAAGTTGTAGCTCATGAAAAATACGTTCTTATTCGTCTAATTCCAAATCGAATAGTTCAAGGTGAAATCACCGAAAAATTAAGCACTTTTCGGGAAAAACCCATTAAAACTTTTTTAAAGTGTTTATAAAAAGCTTTGTTTTAATTGTTAACAAAAGTTTTAGCATTAAAAATAAGCGAGTTACGCTCAAAATAAAGTTGGTCCTCTTTTTTTGTAAAAAATCATGAAAATCTCCCGGTGTTTAGCTCCCCAAATGAAATTAATCGCTAACGCTTTACAAACAATTTACTTACCTATCTATTTTTTATATGATCTGTCAGTCTCACCGGTTTAAAGTGTTTATTTTTGAAAGGGTTATAATTGAGAAAGCTTGAATGGGTCACTAATCACGAGTGTATGCAAATTTTGAACAGCCATATCTTAACCAATTTTGGTCTTACGGAGAAACAAAATTTGAACAGCCATATCTTAACCAATTTTGGTCTTACGGAGAAACAAAATGAAACTAGCATATTTATAATAGCAAAACCTACATTTTTTTACTCTTTAAGATTTTTTTATCACTAATAAATTTTTAGAAATTTTTTTTTAATATAAAACCAAATGTTTTCAAAAATAAGCACTTCAAACCAATCAAACTTACAGATCATATAAACAATACACATACAGTTAAAATAGATGGTAAAACCAAACGATTAATTTCATTTAGGGTGCTAAATAGAGGGAGGTTTTCACGATTTTTTTACCAAAAAAAAGGGGACAATTTTTTTTCAGTGTAACTAGTTTATTTTTGATGCTGTAACTTTTGTAAAAAAAACAAATAATAAGCTTTTTTTCGATACTTTAAAAATGTTAATAAGGTTTTCCCGAAAAACGCTTCTTTCTTCGATGATTTCGTGTTGAATTATTCGATTTGGAATTAGACGTACAAGAACGTATTTTTCATGAGCTACAACTTTGCTTCTACTCAATTTGTAGACTTAACTGGTACACCATTTTTTTCGTTTTTTTATAGGCTACACTTCTACTAAAAGTATTTTTTTCGATAAAATATTTACTTTTTCAGTTATTTGGGAAAAACTGTCTGAAAACGTAGTTTTTTTGTCGAAAAATCAATATTTTAAATCGCGAATAACTCGAAAAGTATTGACTTACGTAAAAAACTTTATAGAACAAAAGGTGCTTAAAATGTCAATTTATCCATTTCCGACCTTATTTAAACACGCGTTTTTCACCCTCCGAGAAGGGGTAAATGTCACCCCCCCAAGTAAAAGCAACCAACTGCACAAATTTAACTTTGAAGTGGAGGGTAAGTAGAACCTAAATCCAAATTTTCATGCAATTCGGAGTTGCCCCTGGAAATTACACTCCAAAACGGTCATTTATTGGGCTATATTTCATTAGCTACTTTCTTCGAGGATGTTGGTCTGATTCTCTCCTCTGTCTGATTAGGCTCTAGTTCAGGGGTGGGCAAATACTTTTAAGAGCCGGCCAAAATGAAATTTTCAAAATGTCTCCCGGGCCGGAGACCTGTACCCAGTATGTACGCTGCGTACACGCTAGTGTTTTTGGTGAAGGTTTTTCTCCGTCCAAGAAAGTTTTTTGACATTAATACTATAAGTATCATTTTAAAGCATTTGGACAAATACATTTGACTGTTAATAATAAATAATAGTAATAAATAGTAATAATATGTAATAAATTGCCTTACTTGTCTGTACATGTGAACAATTTGTTCTCAGTAAAATTACGAAATTTTTAATATGGTCCATTATATTAAGCCATAACAGGGATCCAGATAAAAAAAAAGAAATTCAGAAATTCAAGAGCCGCCTTTTTGGAGATGAGGAGATTTCTGAGCAACCAAAGATTCAATCTGCAAATCTGATATGGAATGGTAAAATGTTAGGTCAAGTCAACCATCATAGTCGAAATTCAAAGGTGTCAACTGATCTAGTGTGGTCATGTAGAAAAAATGGACGACAACAGGCTGCCAAAATTTAAAATGAACGCCAAGGAAAGAGGGAAGAGAAGAAAGCCGAATCAATCCTGACTGGGTGGCATTCAGAAGACAATGTCGGAAAGGAACGTTCATCCTGGCGAATGCAACGACGGACGAAGCTGGAAACTGGGAACCGGAAGGCGGAGAACCCTATAAAAAAACCGGGATGATAATAAAAATGTTAAGTCCAGTCTATTCTTCTTTATTGGATTGCTAATGCTGACTTAGTGAGAAAGCTGGAAGCTTTTGAGATGTGGCTTTTTAGGAGAATTTCTAAAATACCATGGACTGATCATATTACGAACGAAATGGTGTTGCACAGAATGGAAAAGGAACAGAGAACTTTGACCATCACTAAAGGGAGAAGGAGAGTAAGGAGAAAGGGCACATACTAATGAACGATAAGTACGTTGTTGTAAGTTGTTGCAGCAGCTGAATATGAAGGGTAAACTCGAAGGAAAAGGGTCCTGGTAGACGACAAATACCCTGGCCGAAAAATATTCACGCCTAGACCGGGTTAAACACACAGACGCTTTTAAGAAGAGTAGAAGATAGAGATTCATTATTTATATGAACACTACAAACAGCAATACTGTTGATTTCAACAAAATCGCATAAGAGATTAAGAAAGTAGGCGCAAAATTTCGGACTGATGCTTTTTAAATGCATTCCTTTTTTCGAATCGTGAGAAATCTAATAAATATTTTTGAAAAATTTAAACGCAGAATGAAAGACTACATTATTACCGAGGGCAAAAAGTTAGAATAGACAAAAAGTTTCTTTGGAATGAGATATTTAAAATTAAAAACCACACTAATTTTTTTTCTTTTTTGTTCACCCCTGCGACTTACCTAAAATAAGCATTGTAGAAGTTTTCAGGGACTTTCGGCCCTGGGCAGTATAATTTTCTCAGGATTCAAATAAAATTAATGCATTTAAAAAGCATTCCGCCTATGCTCTTAAAAAAAGCTTGCGGGATTTTTCAACGGGCCGGATAAAGTAAGTAAAAGGGCCGGATCCGGCCCGCGGGCCGCCTTTTGCCCACCCCTGCTCTAGTTATATATAGACCAATTATTTGGCTTTAGAAATAAACATTCTACGATGGATATTGAACGCAGAATTACCAACATAATTTTTTAAATGAGAATAGAGGTCCTGTTCTAGCTCATTTGAAAGGTAATTCAATTTTTTTTTTATTTACAAAATTGCATCAACCACTAAGGGTCATTAGCATGGTACAATAATTACATAAATGGCTAAAATGTTACATTAAATTTTGTGAACGAGTCTTGCATTTCTTAAAAAGTTTATAGTTCTGTCGTTATTTAACCCGTTTAGGCACTCTTTGGATGTAGTCGGTAATCCAACTTGATGTCGCTCTAGGGTGTATAAAGGGCAGTCCACTAGCACATGGTTCACTGTGGTTACACTATCACAACTGTAGCAAATGGGAACTTGTTCACCACTTAGAAGGTAATCGTGTGTCAACTTCGTGTGGCCTATACGCAACCTAGAGATGCATACTTGGTCTCGTCGCTTTTGTGGGAGATTGTATACAGCTACCTCTTCTTTAATGTTCTTCATAGATGTCTCTGAATTGCTCCAGTGAAGTTGCCAATTCTCACTTATTTTGTTTTTAAAATGTTGCTTCAGGTCGCTATGAACGCATTTAGTGACTAATGTTGATTGTGGATTTCCTGTTGCCTCCCTTGCTAACTGATCAGCTTTTTCATTTCCAGTTATACCACAGTGTGACGGAACCCAAAGAAATTTAACAAATCGATCGTTTTCTTGATATCTCATTAGTTCTAACTTTATAAGCAATAAGATGGGATGTTTTGCGTATAACTGTTTCATATAGCTGAGGGCACTTAAAGAGTCGGTTATTATCAAAGAATTTTTTATGTTTTTATTGTTTACAAATGTTATTGCTTGCAAAATAGCAAGAAGTTCTGCTGAAAATACGGTTGATCTAAGGGACAGTGAGAAGGAGAAGTCTTGGTGTAAAGTTGTAAAAGAAGCCCCTACCCTATTGTCAGATTTAGACGCATCTGTAAAAATGTGGAAGTTCTTAGCAGAGTTTAATTTCTCTGCTGCTTTCTTTTTAATTATACTATGTGGTGTGTCATATTTGTCGTGGATAGTAAGACTTGTATCACAACTAGGCAGCTGTATTCTCCAAGGAGGTTGATGTTTAAGGTTAGTTACATTGTATGTCTCAGGAAAATGTATGTTTAAGCTATTTTGTAATCTCTGTATCCGGATATAAAACGGCGGACTTAATCTTTGTGAGGTGTTAAATGTCGATGTGAATCTGTCGGCAAACGTGTTTTTAAATGTCGGTATATGTGGATTAGCCGACAATTTAGCTGCATATACAAGGCTGAGGAAGTTTCTTCTTAGTTGGAGGGAAGGTTCACCTGATTCACAGTATAAACTTTCAATCGGGCTAGTATGATGAGCTCCCAGCGCTATTCTTATCGCTGTATTATGTACAGGATCTAGTAATTTAAGTATTGGTGCTTTGGCTGAATTGTAAGCAACTGCGCCATAATCTAGTTTAGAACGAATAAGCGTTCTGTAGACAGTTATGAGTGTTTGGAAATCGGCTCCCCATTGTTTGTGAGATATGCTTTTTAATAAACTTAGGCCATTTTGAGTTGTTTGTCGAAGGTGAAAGATATGATCTTTCCAGGTTAACCTATGATCTAATTTCATTCCTAAAAAGGTAGTTGATTCAACATAAGCAATAGGTAACGAGTTTAAGGTGAGATTAGGTGGTAATATGATGTTTTTTGGGTTCTTGCTAAAGAAAATTGCTTTTGTTTTGTTTGGACAAAACTGTAGACCACATCTCTCTGACCAATTTTCTAGTTGATTGATAGAGGCTTGTATATATCTGGTAAGTGTTAAAACATTTTCCCTCTAGAAAATATGACAAGATCATCAGCATATAAGCGTGCTTTTACTAATGAACTAAAGGATTTAGAAATATCATTAATCGCAATAAGGAACAGTATTACGCTTAGTGTAGAACCTTGTGGGATACCGTTAGTTTGCGTTGTTGGCTCTGAAAAAACAATATCTACACGAACTCTAAACTGACGAAATTTTAGAAAATTTTTTATAAATTTGAGGATGTTACCTTTGATTGACCATCTGAATAAGTTTTTTAATATGTCAGATCTCCAAATTGTATCATACGCATGAGTTATGTCAAAGAAAACTGCTAAACACTCTTGATTGCATCCAAATGCTTCATGAATCTCGGATTCTATATCAACTAGATTATCTAAAGTAGACCTTGATTTCCTAAAACCACTTTGAATAGGGGTAAGAAGTTGTTTATCTTCTAGATACCACAGTAGTCTGTTGCTTACCATTTTCTCCAGAATTTTACATATAGAACATGTCAGCGAGATCGGTCGATAAGACTCAGGGTCTGATTTACTTTTCCCATGCTTAATGACTGGAATAGTAATTGACTGGTACCAACTATCTGGAAATACATTTTTGTCCAGATAAAATTGTAAATTTTTAGTAAGTATTGTTTACCTTCTTCTGGTAATGATTTTAAAAATGTAACTGGAATGTTATCAGGTCCAGGACTGGTATCTTTTATACAGTTTAATGAATATAGTAACTCATCCATTGAGAGTATGGCATTAAGAGGAGAATCTGTATGATCCTCTAAATCTATGTAAGTGTTCTCTAAATTTTGTTTGTGTATTATGGACTTAGTAGAGATACTGTCATTACTGGAGTGTCTTAGATATGTATCAGCTAGTAGAGCAGTTATTTGTTCTTTCGTCGAGCAAGTAAGATTGTTATATTCTAAATAATGGATTGTATTGAAGGATTTTTTACCATTCATTTTATTAATCATTTTCCAAACTTCGGAAATAGGAGTAGATGAATTTAAGGACGAGACATATGTTTTTCACGCTTATCGCCTACTTTTCTTCAATATATATCTACAGTAGGCTCTCTTTTGCTTATATTCGAGTTGGTTTTGAAGTGTAGGAAATTTTTTAAATTTGTAAAAAGAACTTTTTGACTCTCTGATTGCTACTTTACATTCTTGATTCCACCAAGGGACTGGAGGGTGTTTTTTTGGAAATTTTATAAAACCTACGGATAATTCTGCAGCTGTTGTTATAAGCTGAATAAAACTGGAAACTATATGATTAATACTTGCATGGTCATCGCTGGGAGGAGTTAGCTCAGATACGGATCGAGATATTAAAGAAGAATATAAAGACCAGTCGGCATGATTTAGATTCCATTTATTAGACGGGATAGAAGAGGAAGTTACATTATTATTTGTTATTAATATTGGGAAGTGATCACTTCCATGTAGATAAGGTGTTACTTGCCAAGACAGTCCAGGTTGTAAAACAGGGTCACATAGAGTTAAATCAATCGCTGAACCGCCACCTGTAGAGACATTAAATCTTGTAATACTACCGTCATTAAGTAAGTTGACATTAAGGTTAGTTATAATTTGTTCAATTTTACGCCCTAGACTATCTGATTTACTTGAGCCCCATAGGACACGATGTGCATTGAAGTCGCCTAAAATAATTCGTGGTTGAGGAATTTGATAAAAAGGTCTGATAATTCGCGAGCTGAAGGATCAGTACCGGGAGGAATGTATATATTGCAGATGTTTATTTTTTGAGGTCCTTTCAGAGATATTGCTATAGCCTCTATTTGTGTATTTAAATCTATTATTTCAGTATTATATTGGTTATGTACATAAATAGCTGTCCCTCCACTAGCCTGGTTTGCATTAAGTCTATTTTTAATATATTATGGTGTATAGTTTTTTAGTTTATAAAATTTCTGCTGTTTAAAGTGTGTCTCTTGTAGACAAATGATGGACGGTGTGAATTTTGACATTAGTAATTTGAATTCTTCTAGACGGGTGTAAAACCCGTTCAGATTCCATTGAATTATGGAGTTGAATGTTTTTAATTAGTGGGTGTGTCGCTAAAATCTGTAGAAGAATAGTCATCCTGTAGTTTGCTAAGCTTATTCCTCAGTCTTGTACATCGAGATTTCAAGTATCTATGTGATAGCACTGGATAAAGCTTTTTTAAGAGATCTATTAACCCTTCGATATATTCCGTGTATATTTTAGCAATACTAAGTGGATCTGGAGATCCGTGAGCGTTTTCAAATAAATCTATTAACTCTTCTTGACTTAAACAGCTACTGTTCGACTTATCTTGGAAAAAATTCACTGTACAGGTCGTAAGATCTTCAGCTACGTTATGATGGGTTTGGAGATCTGTTTTTGTTCTTTTGTGTTTTGTAATGGGTTCTTTAAAAGGACTTCCACCCTCTGTTTCAGGAGAAGTTAGATCAGAAGCATTTCTTTTAGGTGTTTGCCCTTCTGTTTGAGTTGCTGCTATAGTTTCATTTGTTTTAACCGGTTCCGTCACCATTGTTTGGGAGTTATCGAAAGATGTAGAGTTTTTTGGTGCGGGTGAAGTGATTGTTGCAGTGGAGGTTTGTGGTGCGAGTGCAGTGAGTGTTTCAGTAGAGTTTTGTGGTGCGGGTGAAGTGATTGTTTCAGTAGAGTTTTGTGGTGCGAGTGAAGTGATTGTTTCAGTAGAGTTTTGTTGTGCGGTTGAAGTGGTTGTTTCAGTAGGTTGTGAATTACTGATATGTTTAGTAAGTATGGGAGAATTTGCTCTTGGTTGAGTTTTATTTTGTAGTGAACTAATAGATTGATCACATTGTGATTGGGAAATGTTTATTGTATTGTCATCGGTGGATTGATTATTAGAATTTGGGCATCGAGATGCTAAATGATTAGTTTGTTTACAAATAAAGCACGTTTGTTTTTCTAGTGAGAAATATATTCGGTGGTTCGATTGATCGTGGTTAATTAATATTGAATCGGGAAGATTTTCAAGATTTTTAGGGGCTATATAAGTAAAACGTCGAAAACTAATGATATGCCTAAAACTAGGATTTAATGTTCCGATCCGTAGAAAATCTACTGTTGTTATTTGATAGATTCCTATCTTCTTGAGTTCATTTTCTATGACGTTATGTGGTATGGAAGGAGGTACATTAGAAATTATTAGTTTTTCATTTGGAGTAATTAGCTTTCTAGCTTGAATGCGATGTTGATTTACTATTATTATCCCATTGTCTGTTTTCAAAAATGTTTCAACAATATTTTCTGAAGTGAAGTAGATGCATATACGATCATTAACAATTCGGGATATTGCAAGTATATTTTTGGGGTATAATTTCTTGTTGAGGAAAAACATTTGATGATGAAGCTTCGATCATATTGATCTACGGAACCTGAGTACGGTCCTTACACCAACACGCAATCATTGGTAATAAGTCGATTTAATTAAATAAATTAAATAACTTACAGTAAATGTCCAAGTATCGGTAATTTTTGTCGATAATTTACACTTTTCACTTTTAGTACTCAACGTTTATAAACAAACCGCAAAAACTAGTTGTGATTAAACTAATTAGGTGTTGCTTCGTTGAACGCTCGAAGACGAATCGTAATTCAATTTTCTAATCAGTAATATAAGCATTAACATAAATATTTATACGGGGTGTCCAAAAATATATTTTTTAATTAAATCAGTTGACACAAAACGAAGAAAGTGTGTAATTTATTTAATTTAAAATACATTTTATTGCTTTCCAATATTGCAGCTTTAATTTTGAATATTTTGTCGAGACATTTGGTACACATATTCGTAATATAGTAAAGAATGGCGGTACAGAGCCCAATTTGTTCAATTTGCCCAATTGAAATATGTTTATGTGGAAATTACTCTATAATTAAATAAAATATTACAAAACGAGCCTACGTATAGACTAGACATATACTAGACATTTTATACTAGGCATGTACTAGACATAAACTGTTGTTTTATTGACTTCCAAAAGGCATTTGATCGTGTTAAGCACTCTATATTGATCGAAGCTCTTAAAGACATTGGCTTGAACGGCAGAGATGTTATAATAATTGCAAATTTATATTGGAATCAAACAACATCAGTTTTATTGGATGGTGTGGAATCACAGGCTCTTAATATTAAAAGAGGAGTGTGGCAGGGAAGCCTCTTGTCACCCCTACTTTTCAACGTTTACTCCGAAAGGATTTTCAGAAAAGCACTTTCTGAAAAACAAGAAGGAATACTTGTGAACAGTGAAGTCATTAATAATTTGCGATATGCGGACGATAGAGTACTCCTAGTTTCTACTCAAGAAGATCTGCAAACACTACTTGATAGTGTCGTTGAGAGTTGTAGGGAGGCAGGTCTGGATCTGAACATACTGAAAACCAAAATACTCGTAATAACTAAACAACAGCATATAAAACCGTCTATATATGTAAATAGTACCAAACTTGAGCAAGTTGATAAAATCGTTTACCTTGGACAGCAATTAAATTGTAACGCAGAAAGTCACGGCGAAATTAGATCTAGGATAGAGCAGGCTAGAGCCGATTTCATACGGATGTTGAAGGTGTTATGTAACAGAGACCTAAAATTGGCATTGAGGATCCGCCTACTTCGCTGCTACGTGTTCTAGGTCTTACTTTACGGTGTATAAAGTCCTGGACTGTGAATAAAATCGATCTAAATCGCCTTGAGGCTTTTGAAATGTGGTGCTATAGAAGAATTTTAAAAGTGTTCTGGGTGGAGAAGATTCAAAACTCCACAATACTAGAACGTCTCATCAACACTACTGAGATCATAAAAAGCATCAAGCAGAGAAAGCTGGAGTATTTCGGACATTTAATGAGAGGTCCCAAATATAGGTTGCTACAAAATATCATGCAAGGAAAAATAACTAGGAGAATACTAGGACCTGTGAGGGAAAATGGAATCTTCAGAAGTCGATACAACAACGAGCTTTATCAACTTTATAAGGAAACGCCCCTGTCAGACTTCATTAGATTACAAATATTGCAATGGGCCGGATATGTGATAAGAATGGGAGAGGATAGGCTACCAAAACGAGCACTGAATGCTAGAATGCAAGGAAAGAGACCGGTTGGGAAGCCACGAAAGCGCTGGGAAGACAAAGTAAACAGCGACGCACAAGCCCTTTTAGGAGTCCGTGTATGGAGAAGAGCAGCCACAGACAGGCAAGGGTGGAGGCAAAAAATAAAGGAGGCCAAGGCTCAATTTGGGCTGTAGTCCCGTAGAAGAAGAAGAAGAAGAAGGAAAAATAGCAGGCAAACGCAGTCCAGGACGAAAAAGAACCGCTTGGTGGAAGAACTTGCGAGATTGGTATGGTGTTGATACAAGCATGCTATTTAGGGTGGCAGTGAATCAAATTAAGATAGCTATGATGGTAACCAACGTTCTCAAAGGACATGGTACATGAAGAAGAAGAAGAGCATACGAATAAAAAAATACACTCTCTTCAAATAAACTTTTTTATTCCATGCCTAGATGTTGTGTCACATTGGAAGAACTAAAAATTGATTATCTATAACAAGAAATCGATCTTAACTGACTTGGCAACATTAAGCGCACATATGAGTATAGTAATTATTATTGTTATCACAATTGTGCCGTTTTTGATAGTCTAGTAGTGTCACTGTCACTGTAGTACTGCCGACGCACTGTTGCCGCACTGTTTAAAGTTCACAGAACTTTCGAAAAAAAAAATATTGATGACTCGCTAATGTAGCCTTTTAATACAATAATTATACACCTCTATCTAGTATACACAAGAAAATGTAAATTAATTTACCATGTAAAATATAAGGAAAGTTATTTACCAGCAATTTTATTGCTGGAATCGGATCTTATGAATGTATATATTAATAATATAGGTATGCAAAGTCCGCAGATAGTGTGCTACTTTTTTTATAAACAAAATGGCGCCCGAAAATTGTGTTTTTTTTCAATTTTTGCTTTATAACTCCAAAGATTTTAACGTTACACCAAAAATACCCAAATAAAATTTCACCGTAATAAAATTATGGATAGAGAAGTGTTTTTCCCGATTTACTTCGACGTAATAAAATTCACCGTAATAAAATTATGGATAGAGAAGTGTTTTTCTTGATTTACTTCGACGAAAATTTTCCTCGGAAAATTCGGGTTTTTCCAACAAAATCTTTAATTTTCAACTAAAATTTCAGATAAGTAATTGTTTATAAATAATTAAATAACTTGGTAATATAAAAGCTCTTTTCCTATAGATAATAATTCCAAATGCCCATGGAAATTGAATTAACAGTTTAGCAACAATTGAATTGTTAATTAAAAATTTACGGTCGCTATAATAACCACAATAATTATGATATAAAAGAATCAATATGATTTTTGTATAAAAAGACACTGTACCTATGTAATGTACTTTACAGAATTGAAATTGGACTATTTAAGCGGCCTTAGAAATATTTTAAATTTATAAACAATTTTTTGGCTTAAAAACAATTAAAATATCTCCAGAAATATTTAAACAAATTAAATCAGGAAACCGGTTTTGGAAAAACGGGCAGGACGCTTCTTTTAAAAGAAAAAACGTTTAATTGTGATGAGTGGTTCCTGAGATACGACCGGACAAAATTGACCGGCATTTACGGCAAAAATATAAACAATAGGAACATAATTTTCAAACCATCACCTTTTTAGTTTTGTCCTCTTTTTTCACCCCAATTTTCATATCTTTAAAGTTCTCATGACATATATTATTATAATAAAAACTATCGATATTACGAGTGAAAATTCCCAAAAATAGCAAGATTTCAATCAAAAATTAGGTTGGAGAAAATGTAATCTCAAAGTTCAAAATCGGTATACGTTAAAAAAATGCATTTTCTCGGATTCCCATGAAGCAATTTTCTTCATTCTTTTTTTTTTGTTCCCAAGTAACTCGAGTAGACTAACGCATTATTAAATGTCAAACTTGCTTTTATTTTTTTATAATAGATTAATTTAATTATAAGAAAATAAAACTACATATTTTTCCAGTTGTAGACTTTTTTTAGGTAAACTTACTACAAGTGTACCTTTTACCGTTAAAAACACAAATATTCTCATTTGAAAGGTGTATAATTATTTAAACAATCTTTATTTAAACAAACTAATTTTTTTTGTTATTATCAATAAATTAATTTATTACAAAAAAGACAAAATAAGTTTGACATTTAATAATGCGATAGTTATATGACTCTACTCAAGTTACTTGGGAACAAAAAAAGAATGAAGAAAATTGCTTCATGGGAAGCCGAGAAAATGCATTTTCTTCAATTTAATTTTTTATTGGAATTTTGCTATTTTTGTCAATTTTCACTAGTAATATTGATAGTTTTTATTATAATAATATATGTTATGAGTATTTTAAAGATATGAAAATTGGTGCTGAGAATAAGGACAAAAATAAAAAGGTGATGGTTCGAAAATTATGATCCTACTGTTTATCTCTTTGCCGTAACTGCCGATTAACTTCGACCGATAGTATCTCAGGAACCACTCATCACAATTAAACGTTTTCTCTTTTGAAAGAAGCATCCTGCAACTTATTTTCCAATAACGTTTTCATCATTTAATTCAGTTTAATATTTCCCGACATATTCTATTTGTTTATAAGCCAAAAATTGTTTATAATTGTAAAATATTCCAGAAGATGCTTAAATAGTTCAATTTTAATTCTGTAAAGTACATTAAATAGGTAAAGTGTCTTTTTATACAAAAATAATAGTTATTCTTATGTATCATAATTATTGTGGGTATTATAGCGACTTTAAATTTTTAATTAATAATTAAATTGTTGCTAAACTGTTCATTCGATTTTCATCGTCTACTGGAATTATAATCTATACAAAAATTGCTTTTATATTGGAAAGTTATTTAATTATTGATTAACAATTACTTATCTAAAATTTGAGTTGAAAATTTAAAGATTTTGTTGAAAAAACCCGCATTTTTCGGGAAAAATTTTCGTCGAAGTAAATCGGGAAAAATACGCCTCTATGCAGAATTTAATTACGGTGAATTTTTATTTGAGTGTTTTTGGTGTAAAATTAAAATCTTTGAAGTTATAGAACAAAAATTGAAAAAACACGATTTTTGGGCGTCATTTTGTTTATAAAAAAGTAGCACACTATCTGCGAACTTTGCATACCTATATTATTAATATATATACAATCATAAGATTCGATTCCAGCAATAAGATTGCTGGTAAATAACTTTTCCCAAAAATGGCCTATTCTCCGATAATCTGCCCAGACTAATTGGAAAATATCATAATAGTATTTTATTTATAGTCCAGTCGGGTTAGACGAATAACAGGCCTAACCTTGCATTAGGAGCTGCCCCAAATTTTATTTTTTTAATCTTTAGGTGCGGTCAATATTAGTGTAAATTTAAAATCTCGACTGAATTCCCCCATTGCGTTAGCCTCCATCTTGATTTTAAACGAGAACCGATTTTGCTCAATATTTCCGCCATTTTAACCTTTTGAAAAAAAGTATAAGAACACAAATTGTTGAAAATGTAATTTTCTATCATTTCTATTTGTACAATTTTTTTATGCTATCGATATTTTCCGAGTTATAGCGAAAATAATGACAGTTATGTATAAATAGAGCATAATTATTGAATTATCTCGTTTATTGTTCGTTTTACGACAAAAATGTTCCTATACAAAAATAAAGAGAATTGAATTCTACACAATTTTAGTTTCTTGCATTTTTTTGCTAAAGTTAATATTTAAGGTAGTATGTATGCGATAATGGCGCGAGCGTGTGACCTGATTGATTTTGTAGCAATTGTTTTTGTTCAATATCTACGCCATTTTCCACTTAAATTGTTCCAAATATGATTTCCGACAATTTCTTTTTAACAATTTTTTCCATGCGGTTGATATTTTCCGAGTTAAGTGGGAAAATAGTAAAAAGTGGTGTGGGGAGCATAATTACTGAATTGAATCTGTTTTCCGAGCTGCCCCAAATTTTATAATTCTGTCCTTTAGGGGAGATCAATAGTAGTGCAAATTTAAAATCTCGACTGAATTCCGCGGTTGCATTAGCCGCCATATTGATTTTAAAGGAGAACCGCTGTTGCTTAATATCTCCGCCATTTTCAACTTTTCGACAAAAACGGTGGGAAATAAAATTGTTGAAAACGCAATTTCCTACAATTTCTTTTCCACAATTTTTTTATGCGATCAATATTCTCCGAGTTAAGGTGGAAAATAGTGGAAGCGGAGGGGAAGCATAATTATTGAATTGTCTCATTTATTATTAAATTTACGACATAATTGTACATAAACAAAAATAAAGAGAATTATATTTTATACATTTTTTGAAACTTCCAATGAAACACCAACCAAACTAAGTACATAAAAGACATAAATAATAACTTATAGCATTAAGTTCATTTAATTTTATTAACTAGCGGGTTTTATTGGTTGAATTTGTCTGGCGATAATTAAGTTTCGTATCAGCTAACATATTTTAATATTTCAACAATTTTTTTTTAAATTTTGGACCCCGTTGGGGGAATTTTCCCATCCCCCCCCTCTTAGACCCACCACTGGTTCTCTCGAGAAATTGTAGTAAATCGTAATTGCAACAATTTCAGTCCTTACACTTTTTGTCGAAAACTTGAAAATGGGGAAGATATTGAACAAAAACAATTACTTTAAAATCAATCGGGTCTTACGCTCGCGCCTTTACTGCATACGTACTACCTTAAATACTGATTTTATCAAAAAAATGAAAGAGATCAAAATTTTACAAAAGTTAATTCTCTTCATTTTTGTATAGGTTAAAATTTGTTGTAAAAGTAATAATAAACGAGATAATTCAATAAATCAATAATTACGCTTTAACTGTCAATGCTTTTCCCCATAACTCGGAAAATATGAACCGCACGAAAAAAATTATAATAAACTAAATTATATAAAATCGTAGTTTCAACAATTTCAGTTTCTTTATTTTTTGTCAAAAAGTTGAAAATGGCGGAGATATTGAGCAACAACAGTTCTCGTTTAAAATCAAGATGGCGGCTAACGCAACGGTCAAATTCAGTCGAGATTTTAAATTTATACTACTATTGACCCACCCTAAAGATTAGAAAAATAAAATTTGGGGCAGCTCCTAATGCAAGGTCAAATGGTATCCCGACTGGGCTATTAGGAATAATCATTAACGAGTCGAAAAACAATTCTTATAGACTTTTAAAGATATTGTGATAAATTCATTATTTTTAAACGACAAAGTATATTTGTTATTTACGAAAACATAATTTAATGAATGTTTTTCTTTAACGACTCGATTTTTTGTTAGAGTCAGGTAAGTACGTTTTTTTGTCTCAGATAATGATTTGATATTTCTCTTTTAAACGGTGCTGTTGTTACTTTTTAAGTTAAATATATTTTGGTCCGATTAGAGAATAAAACGTACAGAACAAGAAATAATTTGTTGTTATCGTTTAGAAAATCTTTTGTTAAAACCCTGAAGGCTAATTAAGAATAAATTAGAACACTCCTTAGAATTAGAATCTCCAATTTGAAGATTTTGTAAATTTAAATGTAACCAATAATTATTTAAGATACGATTTAAGGTTGATCGGGACCAATCTGTTTATTGGATAAAAATTGTAGGATATCTAATTTAGTATGTAAACAATTACACAAAACAAGGGGTACCCGATATAATTTTGTTCTGACTATAGTTAATTACTAAATAAAAATTGACTATTTTTCTATAAATAAATAAAAAAAAGAATTTTCTGCCCCGGTAGATATTATTTTAGATTTTTTAGATCATTCTAAACAAGAAAGGCCTTTTGTAATTTTTCTTTTAAGCTGATCGTTTTCGAGTTACTTATCATCATCATCAGTAGCTCGACAACAATTTTTGGGTCCTGGCTTGTTCTAGGATTTTCCGCCATTCTGTTCTGTTCCTTGCTTTGTTCTTCCAGTGGGTAATCTCAAGTGTTTTCAGATCTTGTTCCGCACTTGTTCCATGCATCTAAGTTTGAGTCTTCCATTTTACCTTCTCCCTACTGGTGTTTGCTTCATTATATATTTTGGTGTTTCGGTCTCCAGCGTTAGTTCAATATGGCCCATCCAGCTCAGACGTCCGATCTTTATGGATGTTATGACGTCGGGTTCGTTGTATGCTGCGTATAGTTCAAAATTATATCTTCTGCGCCTTACGTCATTTTCTTTCACCCCCTTATATATTTGTCTAAGCATTTTTCGTTCAAACGTACCTAATAAGTTCCCATCGCTTTTCGACAGTGTCCATGTCTCTGATCCATATATAAGAACCGGTTTTATCAGGGTTTTGTGTATTTTGCATTTGGTTTTTCTCGTGATGTTGTTAGATCTTAGATGTTTAATGAGTCCATTATATGTTTTATTAGCAATATGTATTCTTCTCTTAATTTCTTCGCTGACATTGTTATCTGCGGTAACTAGTGAACCTAGATATGTAAAAAATTTTACGCTTTCGATGTTATAGTCTCCTATTGTCAGATTCTGTAAATTTCTTTGGCCTGTCGATTTGCTGGCCTTCATGTATTTGGTTTTAATTTCATTAATATTTAGGCCACTGTTTTGTGCCGCTCTTTCTATAGCATTAAACGCTTCTATCATTTCTATTTGCTTCTAGCTATGATATCAACATCATCTGCAAATGCCAATATTTGTACACTTTTTGTTATTATTTTTCCTCTGGTGTTGACTTTTGACTCTCTACATATTTTCTAATTTACTCTATTTATTTTCTCTAATAGAATACAGGATATGGCATCTCCCTGTCGTAGGCCCGTTCTAACATGGATTGTATCTGTTAGTGCGTTTTGAAGTCGAACCCTGCCTTGTACTTTAAGTGTTTCTTTTACTATATCAATGAGATGAGTTGGAATATTAAACTCTTTCAGGGCGTTGATCAGAAATTATCGATGAATACTATCATAGGCACTCTCAAAGTTAATGGAGAGATGATGTGTTTCTATATTAAATTCACTAGTCTTTTCCAAGATTTGTCTCAAAACGAAGATCTGATCTATAGTGGACTTCTGCCTGTGCAGAAACCACATTGATATCCCCCAACTATTTGTTCCGCATATGGTCTCATTCGCTCATACACAATATTTGACAGTATTTTATATGTCACAGTCAGTAGCGTTATTGCCCGGTAATTTTTACATTGAAGCTGATCTCCCTTTTTATGTAGTGTAATGATTACTCCGGTATTCCAGTTTTTGGCAGTTGTTTATTATTCCATATGTTCACTATAAGTTCGTGTATCGCATTCAATAGGGAGTCTCCGCCTTCTTTTATTAATTCTGCGCTAATGTTGTCCAATCCAGGTGACTTGTTGTTTTTCAGTCTGGTAACTGCTTCTTGCATTTCAGCTACTGAAGGGGGTTGTTTCTCTGGTATCCGTTTGATCCAGTATAATTTCATCGTATAGTGGATCTCCGTTTTCTTCAAACTTTTATTGGAAGAATTTAGTCCATCTTTGCATTATTTCACTCTGTTGAGTTACTTTATTTCCTTCTTTGTCTCTGCACATCATTGTTCTTGGTTTAAATTCTTTTCTGCTTTTGTTAAGTTTTTGGTAGAATCTTCTGGTTTCTGTTGGTTTATTTAATTCTTCAATTTCTTGGAGTTCTTTTTCTATGTGTTCTCTTTTCTTTCTGTGGTGTATTTTCTTCTCTTCCCTCCTTAGCATTCTATATTCCTCCTCTGCCTGTCTTGTTCTATGTCGTTGTTGTAGTCGTTGATATGCATTATTTTTTCTCTCTGTTATGTTACGACACTCTTCATCGAACCACTTCCCTTCAGTTGATTTGACCTTTTTTGGTAAACCGAAGAGCTCTTTGGCAGCATCTTGTATGATGTTTTTATACGCTTCCCATTCTCTGTTTATATCCTCGTACTTTTGTCAGTTTTCTAGCCTTTCTTTTATATATTCTTTGTATTTGGCCCTTTTGCTGTTGTCTGCTAAGTTTTTATTTCATATTTTTCAATTTTGGATCCCTTTTTTTTAATGTGTGAGATTCTGGCTCTTTTTCTACTTTCCACTAGGTAGTGATCTGAGTCTGCATTTGCCCCCCGTCTACTGCATACGTTTATTACGTCTGAGTGATGTCTAGAGTCAATAATAACATGATTGATCATGTTTACTGTAACCCCATCTGAAGATCTCCAAGTTCTCTTATGAATATTTTTTCGCTGGAAGCATGTGCTGGCAATGACCATGTAAAGGGAAGTTGCTAGATTTATTAGTCTGATGCCATTGTCATTGGATACTTCATGGATACTTCATGGAGGCTGTGCTTACCTATCGTTGGTAGGTATTGTGGCTCTTTTCGCATTTTTGCGTTGAGATCACCATAAATAATTTTGATATCATTCTTTGGGCATGAATGGTATGCAGCTTCTAGGTCTTCATAGAATTTTTCTTTGGCATCGTCTTCTTTTTTCTCTGTAGGGACATGCACATTTAAAATGCTATAGTTAAAAAAAGTTCCCCTTAGTCTCAGGATACATATTCTAGGGTTCATAGCACGAAAGCCTCTAACGAGGTGTTTAACCTTTTTATTTACAATAAAGCCAGTGCCTAGTGCGTGGTCTTTAGAGTCGCAGCTATAGAATATAATGTGGTGTCTTGTGTCAATGGGGCCAATCCCGGTCCATCTCATTTCATGCAGAGCTGTTATATCTATGTTATATCTGCTCAGTTCACCGAGCAGATTTTGGAGGGCTCGTGGCCTGTATAGGGATCGGATGTTCCATGTCGCAATTCTTAAATCGTGTACCTTTTTCTCGCGCAGTCGTGGTCGTTTGATCAGTCCGGTTTTCTTTCCTGGAACGTTCGTAATATGTGTGTTTTATAGGATAGAGTTGTTTAGCCCTACGCCCAACCCCCTTTTCGGAGGGCCATTTCTCCCTTCCTCGTCGGCCTTGACCCTACTTTCCACTGGGGTTGGTTACCCAATCTCCGGTAGGGTTGCTCAGGTTTACCAGAGTCCACCCGTGTGATTAAGTTACATTTCTTGGAGGTGAGGATAGGAATTGAGTAGGAGTGGCTAGAGGTGTTATCAGCAAGCGACACCTTGTATTGCGCATCACTACTCCTTTGAACCCCTTCGAGTTACTTATAAACAATTTAAAACTGAAAAAAGAGCGAAAGATGACGATTTTGAAGGCTAAAAAGTATAAGTAAAACGTATCATTTTTTAAATTACGAAGTACCTAAATTTAAGTTCAAATCTTATTCTATCAGTTGTTGATAAATACTTTGGAATTATCTCATCTTAAAACATATTTTTTAGTTGTCAATATTGCGACACGATTTGAAGCAGGTTCGCGCCAGCGTACTTGAATGTAGCGGGCAACGGTCAACAGCTGTTCCCGATTCTTTTTTGTAAATTACTCCCCGATTCAAAAACATACTCCAGTGATCATCACTTTACGATTTGACAGACAAAAAAGAAATTGAAAATGAAAAATGACAGCTTAAACGCGTTTTCCTCAAAACTCTCTTTTTCAAAGGCCGTAGACATTGTAACTCAAAAACTACTTGACCAATCCACCTGGAGTTTTGTATGTATTTCCTTTAGACATTTCGTAAGGTAACTCTGTTGAGATATTTTTGTTCTATCTTTTTTATATGTATAATAAATATTATGTTGATTTTCACTCTTTTTTGTTCGTTGTTTTGAATTCTGAGTGATACCAAAAAGTCAAAAATCAATAAAACTAAAAAAATTGGCAGCGCTACCTCAAAAAACTCATAAGCTAATAAAATATTTTTAATTTTTTTGTTTAACATAATCCAATCAAGACTTCTGATGTCCACCGCAAAATACCTTGTTTTTAAGTTTGGCTTATTTTTCTATATTTTTCCTTGATTTTTTTTGAATATTCTATGAATTGTACTGAATATATTTATTTAATTTAAAAATAATATAATTGTACCATACTTTAAAAAAAAAATACAAAAATGTGCTTGAAATGTTGATTTCAATCCCTATGCCCCCCCCTTAATGATAACTATGACCAGATTTTGAAAGGCAACTCATGCGAGTTATTAAAAAATTTCATACATATTTGTATATGTATGAAATTTAATAAAAAAAATATTTTATCAGGAAAGTAGATGGGTAAAGGTCGATCTAGATTCGGATCCCGTACTGTTAATGGTCATTACAATTTTCCCTTTTTCGCATTTTTATAAAGAAAATAAGACTGCGTAGTATTTAGAGACAGTAAAATTTTTAGTGTAATTTTTAAATGTACAAAATTTTCAATATAATTAATTGTGGCATAATCTGTTATAACCACAATAGGGGAGCAGGGGGCTAGTTGTAACAATTTTCATAAAATATATTTAGACAGTGATTTTTTCCTAACTATCACTAATTTAACACTAAACGGTGTTTTTTATCCGCATCATCCACTCGAGTTATTAGCGGTAGATTTATAATACAAAATAGAGAAAAAAGATACATTTTTAAAAGATATGAATGACAAAAATATGTTAATTATTTACAGGTCACAAAAAATGAATCATAATTTGTTATACAGTTTACAATGATTTATAAAAGACAGAACTTCGTTGAATTTTGTAACCAGTGCTTCTTTCAGGCTGTTGAGTATCATGAATATCGCCTTCGCTGAAGTGTACTCTGGACATTCTATTATTATAATAATATGGTTAACTGTGAGAGGTGTTTGGCATCTTTGGCACATTGGTGGTGGTTCTTTGGAGATTATGTAGCAGGGCAGAGGGTAAGTCGTGTGTGTCTAAGCCGGAGCCTTTATTGCATAGGGTTAAGCAGGTAGCCCATTATAAACGCCCGGCACGGCACAGCTCGGCCCGGCACAGTCCAGCACGCAAACGGAACGGCCGAAATTCTCCGAGGAGAATAAAATCCGTTGAAGTCGAACAGCCTGAACGGCCAGTCGGCGCCAATGCGTCATAATTGTTGGTAGTAAGCAGATATATTGTTGATTTTTTAATTGAAAGCGCGTTGTTTGTTTTGAAATATGGAAATATAAAATTTGATTTGAGACATTCGAAAACATTTGGGAAATTTTGGATAATCTTTATGCGGGAAAAGATGATGAAAATCGCCATATTCTCTTCTTTTTTTAACATTTCGTGAACCCAAAACCGATGTTTCCGTAGTAATTTTGCATTTTCGTCTGTTTCAATCTCAGTACAAATTTCACTTACTATCATAACCTCTTCTTCTGACGAGGTCTCCATGGCAAATTATCATTTTTCCGGTGCCGTGCCGTGCCGGCCGTTACAAATGGGCTTTTGAACGTGTCGGCCTGTGCTGTGCCGTGCCGGGCTGTGTCATGCCGGGCTGTGTCGTGCCGGGCTGTGCCGTGCCGGGCGTTCATAATGGGTTTCCTGCTTTACAGTCGCTTTCTTTCTCAGTAATAGAAGAGTTGTCTATTCCGTTTATCTTTTTTAAGATCCTTGAAATGTTGTATTTAAGACGTCGGTCGTTTGCGTTTGCGTGTACCATTTGAAATTCAGCGCTAAGTCCTTCTAGGTCATTTGTATAATCGTTTGCTACATTTTCAGTCAATTTTGAGGTTATAGAATTTGTAATATAGTCACAAAGTTCTGTGTATTCTAGTGGGAAAGGACTAGTAGCTGACAATAAAAAGGCTTCTATAGGTTTCATTGAGGTTTCGATGTTCAATACTTTTTTGAAGATATTCTTCTTTAGCGGCGAATCGATTGAGGGTAAAATTGTACATGATCCGCGCGCCTGCGAACACTGACAGTATGTAGTTCTGACAGTATGTAGTTCATTGCTAATATTTCAAGATAGGTATGTATGTATCTGTAACCGTGCAAATAAGTCATTAAAAGAATATATTAGTGGTTTTAGGAAATGTATTATTTATTATAATTCTTGTGTTTTTGGATTTGTGTTTCCCTGTAGTAAAATAATAAAATATTATGTAAGCATAACATTTTTACACTATATGTCGCGTGTTGTGTAATTATATCCGAAACTTACATGTCTATTTCTAGGGCCTCGCTGGAGTAGTGGGAAATGCGTTAGTACTGAGATTGGAAGGTTGCGGGTTCAATTCCTGGGCGATTCATATTTTTTTATTTTTGGTTGTTTTAATAAAATTTTTTGAAAGTGGTAGATAAGAAAGTTAGTTTGATTTTTAAATAAAATACAAATAACCTTTTAAGTATATTTACTTCGTTTAAATTACCTATTATATAATAGAAGAATATCTTCTTACGTGCGTACAAAGTACACACACATTCTTTTTTATTCTTTCAGGTGCAGGTTTCTTTAGAACAGGAAGTATTATGTTTTGATTTTCTGACTCTATTATTTCAGGAGATGTTGAAATTTGTCTTTTGACAGAAGTATCTACTGTGTTGGTAGTATTAGATAGTGATTCGGATAGGTTTTGTGAGTTGGTGGAGGTATTTGGTGGTGGGCTGGTTGTAGAGGTAGGAGGAGCAGTGGCTTGATGAGCAGTTGAAGTCTCTGATGTAATGGATTTTTTATTTATTGGATAATTTTCTGTTTCAGAAATATTAGCATTCATAAATTGAGACATCTGGTCAAGATTTTGTATATTAATTGATTCAGTAGTGCAGTTTTCGTCTTTATGCCCTGTGGTATTACAGTTGGAGCAATTTTGACCATTTAAGGAACGATAAATTCTGTAAGGGGTATTGTCGTGAGATACATATTAGAAGTGAATTTGGGATAAGATTATTAATTGTTGGAGTAACAAATACTTGACCCCTAAAGCTTAATATATAACTATATTCAGATTCAGGCATTCAACTTTTAAAAATGTTATTTTAGACACTGCAGTAAGCTTAAATTTTTTGAGCTCTTCTTCGATTATAGTATTTGGAATACTGGGACAGACATTTTTTATCATTAGTCGGCTCGCAGGAGTAATTAATCTTCTGATCTCGATGTCGTTCCCTTGTATTGAAACGGATTTGTGATTGTGTAGTAAATTTTCTACGATTGTGGTGTTACTAAGATAGATGCATACTCGGTTGTTTGAGATTTTGGACGCGAAGATGATATTTTTTGGTTGTACTAAAGTTCCTATTGCTGTTATATATTCATTTATTTTTGTGTCTGTTACAGATGCCAAAACGATTGCTTGTTCCCTGGATGGGAGGTTAAAGTTGGTTACGGCATTGGAGTAGGTTAATATTGAAGATGTGGGAGAAGTGGTTGGTGTTGATAGTGGTTTGGTGATTGCTGTATGAGTTAAATTGCTATCCATTTTTAATTTTTGTTTTCTTCATTAATGGAATTGTCTAGAGCCGCTCCTGACCTAAAGTAATTAAGCTGGTTTGTCGGTGTTTTTATTTTAAATACAAATGGATTTTCTGTTTGTTTAGTTTTCAACAAATGGTTTGAATGATTTGATATGGCCGAAATGAAAATTGTACTTACAATTTTTTCTCTTCTGTACTTAGTAACCACTTTAACTTCACTCTTATTACAAACTTGTTTTTAATTTAGGGTGTAAATTTAAAAAAAAACACGTTTTAATTCGGAGCTGAAATTTATCTATACTTTTATAAATGAGGTCCAGGGCCAGAGTCCAAACGGTGGTTTATTTAACTCTTTCTGAATAGTATTGAACTGAAAAGTTAAAAAGTCTAGTATTTATTAATCAACTATAATTTTACCAAAATAAGTGCAATGTTACAGCTTACCCCGCCCTTGGTTGGGGCTAGTTGTAACATCTATTGGGGCATGTTGTAACAGACACAATATGTTATATTCACCCCTGCCCCCACCCCTTTGTCGGCCACGCAGCGTTTCGCCCCTGGAGATTTTAATTAGTTACGTCATGGTCTACTTATTCCCAAATTTTGGTACACTATCTCGATCATGTCCCCTCTCTGGTTCTACCCTCGTCCCCCACTCTGGTTTCCGGCTTTGGGGATTTTACTTAGTTAGGTTATGGTCTACTTATTCACAAATTTTGGTGCATTATCTCTATCAGTAACGTCACAAAACAACCCTTTTAATTTTTATATTCACCCCTGTCCCCACCCCTTTGTCGGCCACGCAGCGTTCGGCCCCTGGAGATTTTAGTTCGCTACGTCATGGCTTACTTATTCCCAAATTTTGGTGCACTATCTCGATCATGAGCGTCACAAAAAAAATAATAAGAATCGCGACTTTAACCCCTTATAACTACCCTCGTCCCCTAATCTGGTTTCCGGCTCTGGGGATTTTACTTAGTTATGCCATGGTCTACCCATTCCCAAATTTTGGTGCACTATCTCGATCAGGAACGTCACAAAAAATCCAATTATAATTTTTATATTCACGCCTTCCCCCACCCCTTTGTCGGCCACGCAGCGTTCCGCCCCTGGAGATTTTAATTAGTTACGTCATGACCTACTTATTCCCAAATTTTGGTGCACTATCTCTATCAAGGGCGTCACAAAAAAAATAATAAATACCGCGACTTTGGCCCCTTATATCTACCATCGGCCCCTACTCTGGTTTCCGGCCGTTGGGGAAAGTGATGTACACAACTAATTAGTTCAACATTTCCTCATATAGTTTTTCCATATTACTTATCACGCACAAAATCCGCTTTTATCTCTCCGACTATAATTGCTCCAAATGGGAGCAAGTTAGTATATTACGTAATGCAAATAATAATGTCGATCATATGCACTTTCACATTGACAATTTAAGGACTTACTGAAATAATTAGATCCTCAATATGCTAACGTGGTATACTTCGGTAAAGTCAGATGTTTGAGTTGTAAAAGACGTCTACTGCGGTTTTATGAGCGACGAGATGCAATTAATTTGTTTATGAATGACAAGCAAATACTGCTATCAGAATTAGGAAATGATGGAACTTATTATACGAGGATAAGTCTGAAGGTAAAAAACTATTAACGTAATGTAGATTTATAGGTTTCTATTGATAATTTCCCACCTCTACTAGTTTCATCTTTTCATTTCACAACGTATAATGTTTTTATACCTTTTGCGTTATTTTGCTGGTTATTAGTGCTTTTCAGATAAAATTACCCACCTTAAATAACTTTTGAACCACTGATTTTTAGGAAAATCGCAAACACATGTCCAATAATATTTGAAGGTGGAGACATTATGTCATATTTAAGCTTCTCATCCCGTACCATCCCTTGTTTTTTTTTAAATTAATTCCACCTTTTTTTATTTGACATTTGGTTTCTCCTCTTTGTACTTGATCCACTTTGTACTCCACTTGATTTCAAAAATGTTTAACACATGATGCTTTTAGTGATTAGTTTATGAGAAAAATAAAAAATACAAAAGCAAGAAAACTTGATTGAGAATAGTACATTGAGTACCTAGTAGGAAAAGCTTAACATTCCAGGACGATATAAAGATTGCCGTCGAGGCACAAGCCGAGACAAGGCAATTCCATAGATTCTAAGGGAAATTAATAAATTGAAAAATAAAGATATAATTCTGAATGACCAACTCGAGACAAACAGCTCCCCACTCCTCAACCTCTTCAGTTAAAGACTTTAAAAAGGCAAATACATAGTAAACTAAATCACTTGAGAAAGGCGCTCTGCCGAAACAGCTGAAGTCACATAAGTAGTTGTAATAAATTTTGTGGAAGTATAGAAAACAAACGTTTGCAGTGTTCTATTGTTAGATAAAATGAACTTCCATCAAGTAACGGTCGAATCCATCAAATATACATTCAATTACCTATAACTTATCTTTAGTAAACATTAAAAGATTTTTCTAGTAAAGAGTTTATTTCTTTTTTTATTATCTTCAATTTTGGTAATACATAATAACATTTTTGTAAAAACTTATAGTTTTTGAAATATTTATGAAAAATCGGTTAAAAACATGTATTTTTCTCACGAAAAAATGAAAGTCTTTGATCTTAAATAACTCAAAAATTTTTGATTATTTTAATAACTTCATGCCTATAACAAATTTTGCTTAGAATTTGTCTCTCTATCGAATTATGTGGTTATTTTTAATAAAATAATTTTCACCCCCGAGAAGGGGTGGCATACACCCCCAGGGTAAAAGCGCAAGTTGGAACCATGTCACCTTTGTTCCTTGAGATATCCTCTAACCACTCACCAATTTTCATGCAAATCGAGGTTCAACGAAATCGGAGGTAATAGCTCATATCCACCTTCAATGACTACACTATCAGCCTATCATACCTATATGTCTTATATTTTTTATTAAGTCATCTGCTACTTCATACAGCTGTCTAATCTGAAACAGTATGCTTACCCATATCTAAAATAAAATTTCATAAAACAATTTTGGGAGTATTTTTATTAAATTTTAATACTTAAACCTTCTAAATGTTTTTCGGGTATTAGTCTAGTAAAATAAAATTTCACTACATGTAAATCAAAATGTAAATTCGTACAGGTTAAAACAAATTTTATATCAAAGTTTAGGTGAGTACAGAAGATATTTTCAAGAAAGTATCCAAATCACACAAGGGGATCATTGTTTAAATAATTAAAAAGGGGTAATTTTTGCAAAAAAATTACTTTTTTAACTGCTGAGGTCATTCAATTACTAATGAAGGTTTATAGGATTGTTTTCTGCAAAGTCGAAGGGTGAATCTTTCACATAAGACTTACTAAATTAAATTTGACCTCCTGTTTATTTAAATAATAATACATAAAACTTTAAAAACAAATTTGCAAAAAATTATTTTTAGCGTTTTAAATAAGCACTATAAAATATCTTATTTTACAGGAGAAGTTGCGCTATGTTATCAGTATTAATCAATAAAAAATTGGTCCAAAAATATTTAATATTTTTTGAGATATTGAATTTGTTTATTAAATGTTACTCTATTTTCAATTACAAAAAAGCGGTTGTTGCCAAAGAAATAGTCACCTGTATTAAATCTTATTATTTTTATTTTTATGTATATTTTCGATAAATGTATTGATAAATTCAAATTTCAATTAACTTACCCCTAAAATGGCATTTGAATATTATTCAAATTTGTTTATAATTTGTTTTTTTAATAACGTCGCGTGGATCAAATATTTTGAAATGCCGTTTAGATAATTGGGTTTCTGGGAATTTTTCACTAATTAACAAATTTTTTTGTCTTTTTCTCCTCTTCTTTTTTTTCTTTGAGTTATATTAATACGGGCCCTTTTGGGGTTAAGTTTCATTAAGAATGTCGAATCTCTAAGTTGTAGATTCTAGACCTAAAAATATTAAGATTGGTCTAAAATCATTTAAATAAAATGTGGCTACTTACTGAGTTACAGGGTGTTTTATTTACAAATTTAAAAATTATTTTTACCAAGTTCTTTCAAACTATTTGACGTATCCTTATCATACTTGGCAGAAAGTGTGAGTACTATACAGTCTACTAAATTGTGATAAACAAAAGTTTCTAGCTACTACCAGAGACGTACGACAGGAGATAGTTAATGGCTGACTCTTCCCAAATTCTACGCCACTGAGGGAATTACTATTTTAGCTAAATTTTTGGATTCTCCAATACTTTTTATGTAAATAATATACTCTTTACTGGTAACGATTAAGTCATTAGTTTTCGTGATATTGAACGTTAAAAATGAAACGGCATAGTTATTTTGATTCATTCATTCATTCATTTTAAACTTCCAATGTCTCTCAAACTGATGACTTTATCGATACCAATAAAGTTATTTACATACAAAGTATTGGAGAACCGAAAAATTTCGCTAAAATAGTAATTCGCTCAGTGGCGTAGAATTTGAGAAGGGTCAATCATTCACTATCCCCTGTCGTACGCCTCTGGCACTAGATAGAAACGTTTATTAATCACAATTTAGTAGGGTGTATAATAGCCTCACTTTCTGACAAGTATGATAAGGATACGTCATAAAAGTACTTGGCAAAAATAATTTTTAAATTTTTAAATAAAACACCCTGTAACTCAGTAAGTAGCCACATTTTATCTAAAAGATTTTAGTTAAATCTTAATATTTTTAGGTCTAGAATCTACAACTCAGAGATTCGACATTCTTAATAAAATTTAACCCTAAAAGGGCCCGTAGTAATATAACTCCAAGAAAAAAAAAGAAGAAGAAAAAACGGCAAAAAATTTTGGTTATTAGTAAAAAATTCCCAGGAACCCAATTATCGAAACGGCATTTCAATATACTTAATCCCCGCGACGTTATTAAAAAAAGAGTTTATAAACAAATTTGAATAATTTTCAAATGCCATTTTAGGGGGGTGTTTAATTTGAATTTATCAATACATTTATCTAAAATATACATAAAAATAAAAATAATGAGATCTTCAGCAGGTGAATATTTCTTTGGTAACAACCGCGTTTTTGCAATTGAAGATATAGTAACATTTAATAAACAAATTAAATATCTCAAAAAATATTAAATATTTTTCACCAATTGTTTTTGCTTAATACTGGTATCATAGCGCAACTTAATCTGTAAAATAAGATATTTTATAGTGCTTATTTAAAACACTAAAAATAATTTTTTGCAAATTTTTTTTTAAGTTTTATATACAATTATTTAAATAAATAGGGGGTCAAATTTAATTTAGTAAGACCTATGTGAAAGTATTATCCTTCAACTTTGCAGAAAAAGATCCCATAGACCATCATTAATAAGTGAATTACCTCAGCAGTTAAAAAAGTATTTTTTTGCAAAAATGACCCCTTTCTAATTATTTAAACAATGATCCCCTTTTATGATTTGGATACTTTCTTGAAAATATCTTTTGTACCCACCTAAACTTTGATATAAAATTTGTTTGAACCTGTACGAATTTACATTTTGACTTTTTTTTATTTTATTAGACTATATATTTTGAATGATAATTCCTCATATTCATACATCTTTCACTTTTTAATGAGTACGTTTTTACAGATTATATTAAGCAACCCATTTAAAAAGTTTTTTCATATTTTTGAACACGAGTAAAAGTAGGTAAATGCCTTTTAAACCCTTATTAATTTTTGAGCAGTCTTCTTGACAAGGTACACGTAGTCGTATTCCATGGATAACTCACTATAAAACAGCATTCCAGCTTTCATGATTCCGCTTTTAAGAGTTGCTAAAATATATAAAAAGCAACTCACCGGCTTTTAATAGCCGGTAATTCAGGTCGAAATTATTTCTAAACATACCCTACAAACTCTAACTACCCCTTGCTTTATAACATCAAATTTGATTCCTGGAAAATTTCCATAAATCCCAGCTATTAAAAGTGCCTCACCTAATACAGAGACGTGCAAGCCATTTTAAGTTGTTCATAAAGTGGCACTAAAAAAGAAATTTACTATAAACAAGTTGCCTTTTACGGTGACAACAAAGTTGGCTTTTAAACGTATAATTTTACATTTTTGTTATACGGATGAACAACTTTTCTTTTTAATTCTTAATATTTCTAAAAACCTTACGATATTAATAGGTTCAATATTAATTATATAGTAGTGTCTGCATTGAGCAAATCTTACTGTCTGTTACTATTTACTGAATAAAATCGGCTCCATGGTATAATATAATATATTCTTCTTAACGTTAGTTGTAAATTTTTTAACTTGCATCACTTGCACCCAATCTGTCAAACCTGAGCTGTTTTCATTTCTTTTAAGTTTATTGATGGGGTGAAATATGCCAAAATATATGCCAAAGGTGAAAAATAGCCAAACAGAGAGCAAAGAAAGCAAGAGATTTTAGTCAGATTAGATGTATCCGAGATGAAAATAATAAAATACTAATTCACGAAAAGGATGTCAAAAAGAGATGGAGAAAGTAATTTGACAGTTTATTAAATGAAGAATTTGACAGAGAGCCTGTGGAGTTAACGGAGACAGTAACAACAATGGTTACCAGAATAACAAACGAGGAAGTGGCTCAAGCGCTTTAAAAGATAAAGAAAGGAAAAGCAGTCGGACGAGATGATATTCCTGGGGAAGTACGGAGAGCATTGGGAGAGATAGGAATAAGTTGGCTAGCAGGTCTATTTAATACAAATTATGAAAGGTGGACAAATGCCAGATGAATGGAGAAGCAGTATATTAGTACCTGTCTAGAAAAACAAGGGAGACACACAACAACAATGTACAAACTACAGAGCTATAAAACTACCTAGCCACACGATGAAAATATGGGAGAGAGTAATTGATAGACGGATACGTGAAGAAACCGAAATATCCGATAACTCATTTGGCTTTATGCAGGGCAGATCAACAACAGATGCAATTTTTATTGTAAGGCAACTGATGAAAAAATACAGGAATAAAGAGACCAACGCTCATATGGTATTCATTGATCTTGAGAAAGCATATCATAGAGTTCCTCTAGAGATTCTGTGGTGGTCACTCAATAATAAAGAAGTCCCTGGCGAATATGTAAAGATTGTGAGAGACATGTATGAGGGAGTAACGACTAGTGTTAGGACAGGTGTGGGAGAGACTGATAAATTTCAGGTGAAAGTAGGATTGCACCAAGGCTCGGTGCTTAGTCCTTATTTATTCTCATTAGTTTTGGACCAGATAACAGCGAAACTACAGGGTAGCATTCCATGGTGCCTAATGTATGCTGATGATGTAGTGTTAATAGTAAATAGTGAAAGAGACTTAGAACAAAAACTGGAACAGTGGAGACAAGATCTTGAGGAAAATGGTTTAAAACTTAGTAGGACAAAAACATAGTATTTGGAATGTTCATTTAAAGATGGAGTTATTACAAATAAAATGGTATCTTTGGATGGTGAAAGGATTGTGAAAAGCAATAGTTTTAAGTACCTGGGATCGGTATTACAGAGTAATGGAGAAATAGATAGAGATGCATGCAGTAGAATTAGGGCTGGATGGATGAAGTGGAGAGAAGCGAGTGGTGTGTTGTTTGACAGAAAAATTCCAATGAAGCTAAAGGGAAAATTCTATAAAACAGCCATAAGACCGGCTATGATGTACGGAACTGAATGTTAGGCAGTGAAAAAGAAAGAGGAACAACGAATGCATGTGGTGGAAATGAGAATGCTTAGATGGATGAGTATAGTGACAAAGAAGGATAAAATTAGAAATGAGTATATTAGGGGAAGTCTAGGTGTGGTCATGATTAAGATGGTTTGGTCATGTTCAACGTCGAGACGTTAATCACCCAATACAAAGAATAGCTGAAGTGCAGATTTCTGGAAGGAGTAGGAGAAGAAGACCAAAGAAGACCTAGGCCTGGGGGAGACGATAAGGCAGGACATGTTGGTAAAGGGGATTAACATTGATATGACCCAAGATAGAATTGTGTGGAGAAATGCAATTAGGGAAGCCGACCCCGCATAGGGATAAGGCAACTAGATTGATGGTGATGATGATGGGGTGAAATATGCGGTTATCCTGGTATGTTTTTCATTTGCTGTAGTATTCTCAGTAACGAACATGTAGTGTAACGATATGCCTTCAGCTCGGCATTCAGCAGATCAACAGCAGAGAACCGCACGCACTTCGATACCAGCGCAACCCCACTCATTTCCACTTCTACTCCGTGGCATCCAAGGAGGGCAGCCAAGAGTGTATTCAAGAAGAGAAACGAGAATCATGAAATGATTTTTATAAATAATATGAATTTAATGAATCATACAGAAAATTTAATTACATATAAAATGCAGCAAATTAAATTCTTTTCAATTTTATGTTTATTTTTTTATCGTCAAGTGACCAACAAAAAGTTATAGACAAAAATAAGAGAAAATTTTGTAAGTTTCTTTTTGGAGGTTATAACTTTTTTTCCGTTCATTTTACAATAAAATAATATCATAGTTATTTTATAGAGGATTTTAGTTGTTAAATTTTATTTATTTATCTAGGTTTTACAGCGCTCCAAACTTGACTAGATTCTCGAATTATCACTAGTAATACCACTAGAGGTCAAATTATTTCCGGAAATTTTTTTGAGATCATGAATATTTTGAAAATTTCCCGAGTCGCAGACGAGGGAAATTTTCTAAAAATATTCATGATCAAAAAAAAATTTCCGGATATTAATTTGACTTCGCGTGGTATTCGGTAAGAAAATTCCACACCAAATTTGCATTTGAAAATCCAAAGCTGCATGAACAGATTAATAGCGCGCCATAGCTTTGTCAGCAATTATTTAGGCTTTCAAATTCGTAATTTCTACTCATTGTAGTTGCATGGGAATACCATTTCAAGATAGAAAATAGTATATTCTTCAATTTTACATAAGTTTTGAGTAACTACAAGTGATAGAAAATGAATCAAAACTAAATTATGTAAACAAATAAAAACCAGTCTGTCAAAAATGTTCTGTTATTGTAAACGTCAAAAAATTTCCACTATAATTCACTGTTGGGTACCCCACGAGCAAAAAATTTCCGATAAAATACCTCCGTTGCCATGGTGATCTGTCAAAATAACGTATTTTGATTGGTTCAAAATTACAGGTGTGGAATTTTCATAGGAATACAATAAAAACAAAACCTTGGGCTTACTTTTCTATCTATATATTTTTTTATTCATACAATTTATTATGATTTTAACATTCCTATGCTATTATTAAGCTATTTTTGACCCTTTTCCCGGCCACCTAGAGATAGAGTCTGGAGGCGCGTTTCTTGTGTGGTATCCCCAATAGGCCTAATCCACGGACAATTTCTAGACAAAATAATATTATTAATTATTATATCTTGAAAAATATATATCATAGTTATTATTTTTTCATTTTTTCGATGGTCCAGCCTGCGAGTCAAGATCTGAATCAGTGTCCGAGGTGAATTTTTGTGGTATAATGAGAGTTAGAGTTGGCGTCATTGTCGGTAATTCATCTACCAATGCATTTTCTTCAATAATTAATGTTGATATATCCACGATGTTGCTATAACTTTCACTACCACAATAGAGGCACACTGGTGAACATTTGAGGTCTGCTTTTCGGCAACCACATGCACTCCCAGTTTTCATTGCGTCTGCTAAAGATGAAGTTGATAAGCTCGGGGTACTGGAGGCTTGAAAATTTGGATTGGTATCCAAAATTTTCCATGCTTTTTCCAGCCCCAATTTTCTGGATCACAATGTTTACCGAGCCATGACTGAATCTGGTGATACACTCGGAGTCTGTGGAAACGGGCTGTATCTTGTGTTGGAGGAAGTAAGAAGAGATTAAATGCATTTTTTGTCACTCTTTTAGCGACTCGTTTTTGTCTCAGGGTTTCCAGAGAATCGTCTTTATTTCCGCCATATAAAGAGATGAAAAACGTTTGCCGACAACAGTGAGTAAAGATGGCTCGACTTTCCCACTGGCAAATAATTTTCCCCAGAGGTTTCTTACAAATAAAATAACCACCACTCATGATGCGCTCTTACAAAAAACATAAATTGCTTATCTAATCACAAAAATATAATTTTACCCACAAGACTCTCAGTAGTATTATCTATAACACTCAAAATAATTTTCACACTTTTTAATACCACTGCACGTGGCCACATAGGTAGCACAACTGTAAGAATAAGTTAAGTAGAAGGGGACCGACTGCTGTGCCACCTAGGATAAATTAAAATAACAAAAGTAACAGCAGGCAGATATTCAGTCCAGAACGGGAGAATAATGACGAAACTGCAAATTTTGTCATTTCCAGTTTATTGCGCAATTAACTTCTAAAATACTATGTAAAGATGATTAAAAAAGACCGAACTATAAAAATGTGCTGAGCCACTATAGGGTAGTTAATAATGACGCAACTGTAGATAGGGTTGAAAATGAGGCGATAATGAAATTCGCATCAATATCGATTAAAATTGTTGTCAAAAAACAAATGCTTTACCGATGCTCCTGGACGATTACTCTTCATTTAATCCCTATTTTAAATATTTAAAAATCGTTTTTTTGCTTTTCTAAAGACTTTTGCATTTTGCTGTTGTGTCATTCTTCTTAAGGTAATTAATTTGTCCTCAAACAACTTCTTGGGCCTTTTCTATATATGCTAGGGTTCTAAGTTTTATAGTGGAGAGAAAGGTCAAAAATAGATTAATAATAGAATAGGAAGGTTAAAATCATAATAAATTGTATGAAAAAAAAATATTAAGATAGAGAATTAAGCTTAAGGTTTTGTTTTTATTGTAACCCTATAGTCCAGGGTAATAAGGTTTTTTCCATGACACTCGAGCAGCCAGGGTACTGAAGCGTTTTTTCGACAGGTAATACCTATAAGAGCAAATTGTAACTATTTCCTGCGTAGGATCTGGCGGCCATTTTTATTTATAAACAATTAAGTGTCAAAAAATGGCATTTTTCCTTTTTTTTTCAAATCAATGGAAAACAGTGAAACTTATGGTTTTCCTAGTACAAATATCTTTGAGATTATGGAAAAAGCTTTAAAATGACGTATTACAAAGTTTGATATACTCATTTATTGTTAATATAATTGCGAAAAAAGGTCGGAATTGCAAAAAAAATTAATTTCGCAATATCTATTGTAAAAATTAGTGTACAGCTTTGAAATTTTTGTCATATAAGGGATCTTTGGTGCTTAACCTTCGGAGTACGAAGACTGGGTCAAGCGTGACCCGAAATTCAGTTATTTCTTAATATTTTATGAAATAATTTTTTTACAAATCCGATTGATTGTAAGTTCTCCTTATTTGTTTCAATCTATTTTTTCGTATATAATTCGTGAACATGCAAATTACAGTTTTTCCTCTACGTAACATCTATGATGCCGGGTCAGTCCTGACCCGGTCTTCGGATTTCGAAGAATATTTTCAATATGTTTGTAGGTACACGTAAATCGCAGCCGTCTCTGTTTACGGGTATACGTACAGTGGAACCCCGATAAGTCGGCCTCCGATAACCGGAAGTCCGGCTAACCCGAACCGATTTTCATCAGACAAAACAAACATTTTTTCACTTTGACCAAGTTTTTTACCAAGAAATAAACAATACTGTATACAACTGTACTTAATTTAGATGTACATATTGTGCATATTTTATGTACTTCATGTTTTTGCAATTATAATGGAGTTTATCTGTAAGTATACCGTGTTTTATTAATTTTTACTATATTCTCCGGTTAACTCGGATTTTCGATAACTCGGATCGGCCGCAGTCTCGATTAATCCGACTTATCGAGGTTCCACTGTATTCAAATATATGGCCGGAGCAAATTTACCTATGCCCGTTTTCTGTAAGGTATTAAAATCTGGCCGCCGGAGCGAACTAGAATATGCCCATGAGTAACCATCTTAAAAAATTTAAATACAATAATTTAGGATTTTTTTTGTTTTTTGTTGAATTAAAGATACTGTTTAATAATACTGACTATTTAAAACATCCTTATAAATAAAATGAGAATGGGTCACGCTTGACCCATCTTCTTAATCTAAGTAAGTCAAATAATCTCCGTACTCCGAAGGTTAATATGTGATAAAAATTTCAAAGCGATTCATTCAATTGTTTAAATTTTATTCGAATTGTTTTTCCCAGAGAGCATTTTTTTTACAATAACATAAGTCAGAAAAAAATTACGTTAGAACCATTCCACAGATGTCAGATGAAAGAGCATGAGCTATATTTTCAACTTGGTTTAAAAAAAGGGAATAAAAAATACAATTATTAGTAATAAATAATTATGCAAAAGTATCGTAAATCTTTCCTTATAAAATTTTTATTTTGTTATATAAGAAATTATATATATTTATTACAATTTTTTACCAATTATGATATAAATAACATTACTTGGTAGTTGTGCACTTAAAACAGGGTAAAAAAGTTAATTTTTTTGGAAAAAGTTATTCAAAAAATTTATAAAGAAAGATTTACGATACTTTTGCATAATTATTTATTACAAATAAATGCATTTTTTATTGGCTTTTTTTAAACCAGGTTGAAAATATAGTTCATGCTCTTCCATTTGACACCTGTAGAATGGTTCTAACGTCATTGTTTTCTGACTTATGTTAGTGCAAAAAAAATGCTCACTGAGATATACAATTCGAATAAAATTTAAACAATTGAATGAATCGCTTTGAAATTTTTATCACATATTAAGCAACAAAGAACCCTCATTTGACAAAAATTTCAAACCTGTACACTAATTTTTACAGCAGTTATTGCGAAAATAATTTTTTCTTGCAATTCCGACCTTTTTTCGCAATTATATTAACAATAAATGAGTATATCAAACTTTGTAATATGTCATTTTAAGGCTTTTTCCATAATCTCAAAGATATTTGTACTAAAAAAATCATAAGTTTCGCTGTTTTCCATTGATTTGAAAAAAAAAAGGAGAAATGCCATTTTTTGACAGTTAATTGTTTATAAATAAAAATGGCCGCCAGATCCTACGCAGGAAATAGTTACAATTTGTTCCTATAGGTATTACTTGTCGAAAAAACGCTTCAGTACCCTGGCTGCTCGAGTGTCACGAACAGGGTATATTTTTGTCTTATTACCCTGGCCTACTATGAGCATTCAAGAATCTGGTCAAGTCTGGAGCGCTATAAAACCTAGATAAATAGATAGAATTAAAAACGCTCTACAAAATTGCTATATTGATATTTTATTGTAAAATGAACTGATAAAAAATTATAACCTAAAAAATAAACTTCTTAAAAAATTTTTACTTATTTTTGTTTATATCTTCTTTGTTGGTCAATTGACGATAACAATTAATAAAAATAAAATTGTAGAAAACTTAATTTGTTACATTTTATGTTTTATTACATTTTCCGTAGGGTTGGTAGTTTACGAGATATAGCGCGAAACCTCTTTGCACCCCTTTTCCGGGATGGCGGCCGGGGGACAAGGGTGGCGACCTCAAAAACTTGAACTTAAGCTTCTACTGATCCCCCCTACATATTAAAAAAATAAAATTGACTCCTCTAACAAATGCAATGTATGGCCTAAAAATGTAACATTTCAATGGACTATTTATTTTATTTTTAACCTGTGTTTTACTGGGTCTGTTGTCCTAAAAGAACTACCCGTTAAAATATCCCTTATTATTCAGTATGAATAATTGTAACCGTATAGATTCCAAGGTGCTTTGTTTATCAACGTTTATCTCCAACACAAATTTAATATAGATCAGTATAAATTTTTAAAGACTCCACCTAGTTAGTAATTTCGACTTAATTTCGCTTTAGCCCATCTCCAAGTTTAATCCAAGACACTTTAAAGTTCCGCATACGCTCGTTTGCTGAAGCTTTTCGATGACGAGGCATAAAGTTAAAATCAGGGAACTTGATGTAAGACGAACGGCACACATTGAGTCAAAACTTAAAACGTCCGAGGTTTATGCACTTATTTGCATAAAAGCAGATCTTACATAAGCCCTAATTCCTGCCGCCGGAAATGTTGCTGAAAATTAATTGCTTTTATTAATATAATATGTGACAAGTAAACGTTTTTGAGCTACATCTGGTGAAATTATTCGTACGTGTGCTTTTTCATGTGTTAAAACACATCAAGGTGATTGTTACCAGGGAAGTGAAAATTTGTAAAAATAGTAAAAGTTGTACGCAAAGGTCATGGTTACAGAATGTGGAACAAAGAATCCAAATATTATGTTATGCAGACCACACCGCATTAATTGCCGAGACAGAAGACGATCTCCAAAGATTAACACACACATCTTCAATACAACAGCCAAGAAATACAATATGATAATATCAGCAGAAAAAACCAAATGTATGTAGGATTCGTTAAAGACAATCGTATTAAAACTCCGTGTGATGTTTAACAGTTCTAATTAATAAAATAGATAACTAAATTATAGATACTATGACGAAATGTAAAAGTGTTTGTGTAATTGCGACCAGAATTTACGGGTTCTTATAAAAAGAAATGTATTGGAAAATAATTGAGTTTAATCAATATTAAAACCGGCTTGTCATAATATTCCTCTAAAAGCGTCTCTTTACGTCTTAAAACGTCTTTTTCTATTCACCCAAAGAACACGTCCGTCTAGATCCTGATGTTAAAATCGACTGCCGCATTCTTCCCAAAATAACCAAAATTCTCTTACTGCTAATCTCCTTTTCTCATAATTTAATTCGCTTTCGTGAGAACTAACCTATTAAAATTTGTTCAAAGGGCTCTATTTGTTATTTTTATGTCTTAAGGACGATTGAAAATAAACACAATCTTCTCACCGCCACCTGTCAATTAGATACGCCCACACATCTGTCCCTGAGGTCGTCGACGGCCCCTCGTTTCGTGTTTGTACTAATAATTAAAGAAAAAATATATACAGGAGTTTTAAAAATTAAGATAACAATTTACAATTCTACATGTATGACAATATCTAAATATCCACTACGATGTAAAATCGAAATTGCTGGGAACGCAAATTGTACGTAAAGGTCATGGTTACAGAATGGGGCACAAAGAAATCCAAATATTATATTACGCAGACCACACCGCATTAATCGCCGAGACAGAAGACGATCTCCAAAGATTAACACACACATCTTCAATACAACAGCCAAGAAATACAATATTATAATATCAGTAGAATAAACCAAATGTATGACAATATCTAAATATCCACTACGATGTAAAATCGAAATTGATGGGAACATAATAAAGCAGGAAGCAAGGTTTAGATATCTGGGAATACATATAACCAGTTAGGGAGATATTGAAGAGGAAGTACGACAACAAAGCTTAATAGCAAGTAAATCGGCGGACACAAGTATCTTAATGACACAGCCTGGAAGAACAAACACCTAAGACAAGACACAACAGCAAGAATCTATAAAGTAGCAATTAGACCTATATTGACAAACACGGAGGAGACAAGACGTGACACATCTAAAACGAGACCACTACTAGAAACAACAGAGATAAAAATACTTCGACGAATATCAGGGAAAAGTCTGTTGGATCGGGAGAAAAGCGAAAACATAGGAAGTCCATGCAATGTAGACGACATAAATGTATGGGTGAAAAACGGAAACAGGAGTGGAACAAATACACTGGTAGAATGGCAGAGGATAGAATAGTACGAATATCAGCGAGATAAGTCACCAAATAGACGAAGAAGTATTGGCAGAGCAAGAAAAAGATGGTGCGATAATTTAAACAATTTAGGAGGCTAATTTTGAAGAAGAAACAGGCTTAAAAGCCTACATATACGAAGGAAAAAGACGAAAAAGAAGAAGAAGAATAAAAGTTGTTTTTAATTGTTTTTATCAACTACAACAAACATATTACCTCACCGTTTTTTGCCACAATAAAAAACATGCCTTTAGTCTAAAGTAAATCCCAAGTCCTTTTCTTCACGTTCGAATCAGTACTCGCTCCGGTCAGGAACGCAAAAGCGATGGATCAATACTTGGTCGCCGCGTTGGGACGGCTTGACAGCCGCTACTAAATCAATCCTTTATCGGAGGTGATTTGCCTCAAGTAAATACCTTTTGACCAAGAACCTCTTGTTCAGATCAGTACTCTGCTAGAACTCCCTTATCTGCAAGCAAGCAAGCAATTTGATTCAACCCGACCTGTGGGAGATGTCCACCCTATCGAAAAAGTACATTCGGGTGTAACAATTCATTGGAGCGAGGTGTTTTGACCCGAGTAAAAACAGGGATCACCCCACCTCGCTCCAATGCCCCAGGCCATCCCTTTCCCCCCATAGCACGCTGATGCGCGATGGGGGCACAACTATCGTAGCCAAATGCTCTTCACAATGGAATCCTGGGTAATAAGATTCGATGTGGTACCCTAATCGAATGCCAAAAACTAGGCCAGTGTGAAGCGCTCTATGCCTTTATCTTCTTAATTACTTATCCGCGGAACTAAAATTGCTTGCTTGGGCCCCAAGTCATTGTACCAAGCCCCATTGAGCTCAGTCCAATGTCTTGGAACTCAATAATTTTATGATTTTTTTGTTTTTTGTGATTTTTTTGGTGGCTTACGCCTTTTTTAGAAATTTTTTTATATCTGACTTACCTTAAAGGTGATCGTGGTATTGGACCTACATTTGTGTTACGTTTTTCTTCAGCACTTGTTGTTTTCGAGCTACGAACCGTTCGCTGTTTCTCTATTTTATTTATTTATCCCACTTTACAATATTTGTTGTTTTGGATGTTTGTGTTTCCACCGGTGGAAAGCGTCGTACCTTAGCATCTCTCGCAATATTGGGCTTGGATGGTGCTCCAGTTCTGCAAATTTTACCCTGGCCTTGTCTGTCATCATCTCTGTGACTCTTACTTGCTGTAATTCTCTGAAGAGGAATCGTTCGGCTACGTATTTTGGGACTCCGCTGCTTCTCTTAGGCTGTTGTTGTGGACCGCCTCTATCTTCTTTTTTGTTGTATTACACACGTGTCCCCATGCGAGAGATGCGTACTTTAGTATCGGAAGTGTTATACTATTTATGAGCCTTATTTTAGTTTTCAGTCTGAGCTTACTTCTTTTTCCTGTTAGTCCTCTTAGTGTTGCTCTTGCCATGTTAGTTTTTTGGACTGTGATTTCTACATGTTTCTTGAAGGTTAATCCTTTGTCCATAATGACTCCTAGATATTTGGCTTCGTCTTTCCACTCGATGGGGGTGTTCTGCAGCGTCAGTTGTTCTTCTGGCTGTTGTCTACCTTTTTTGTATAGTACCGCTTGCGTTTTCTCGGAGTTGATGGCTATCTTCCACTTTATACTCCATTCCTCTATGCACTCCCTTATCTATCGTGGCGAACGTTGTTTTATATCGTTGCCGGCGATCCATCTCCTAGTCCTTGTCGGTAGAAGAAAGTAAGGTGGAAGTTGTATGTACGAAGCGGTGATATGCTTCTTTTCATGAGCATTTTTCAGTGCGTCACAAATGATAGAAAAAAATGTAAGTCCGTGATAATATACATTTTATTGACATGACATTTTAGTTAAATCGGACAGTTGTCACATTTTATTTGCAATTTGGCATAAAAACAAATCAATTAGTCTATTGCATTTATAAAATGGTATGTTCTTTGATTTGTATAGTCTTATAAAGTGTACAGTTTATATTCTTAGATATATTATATAATTAGTAAATATTTTTTTTTCGATTGTTATAAATGTCACCGATGAAATGTAATCACCGATGTTGGTTTTTTTCTGTCACATACAATTTAATGCATTAGAAATCGAAAAACTGTGACGCACTGAAAGATGCTCATGAGAGAAAGCATTCGTCGGATACGCCAGCTGGCAGAGCTAACATTACATAGTTCTGCTATTCCCAATCGTTAACTAGTCACAATCGTAGGAGATTTACGCCAAAGTATGGTAATCTTCTTCTTCTCTTCGTCTTCTCTTTATGTAGACAAGACTCTGTCTGTTTTTCAATGTGCCTCCAGTAAGTTGTCATTCCATCTTTTTCGTGGTCTTCCCACTGATCGTCTTTCTATTGGGTAACCGTCTCTCGCCGTCCTTACTACTCTATTTGCTGTCATTCGGCTTATGTGGTCGTTCCATTCTACTCTTCTGCTTTTTACCCAGTTATTAATGTTGTCCACCTTGCATCTCCCTTATATCTGCACTTCTTGCTCTATCCCACAGTGTTTTACCATCAATTTTTCGCAGTGTTTTCATCTCTGCTGTTTCTAGCATTCTTTTTGTCCTTTTTGTATCAGGTCTTGTTTCTGCCGAGTATGTCATTATTGGTCTGATGACTGTTTTGTAAATTCTGCCTTTCACTTCTTTTCCGATGTTTTTATTTCTCCATATTGTTTCAGTCAGGCAACCTGCGGCTCTGTTTGCTCTATTCACCTGATTTTATCCTTCGGTTTCGAGTTTTCCGTAGCTAGATAGTGTGATATCTAGATATTTAAACTCCATGACTTGTTCTATTATTTGAATTTCCAGCTCCAATTTTCACCTTGTTAGATCTGGTGTTATAACCATGCATTTAGTCTTTTTAGGGGAACTTAACATGTTAAATATTTTAACGGTTGTATTAAATTCGTGCAGCATACGTTGTAAATCATCTTCAATTTGAGAGATTATTATTACGTCGTTTGCATAGCAGATTATTTTAATTTGTTTTTCTCCCATTTGGTATCCTTTTTTGTTCTTACTTTTTTATTATTTTGTCCATGATCAGGCTGAACAATGGAGGACTCAGGAAATCTCCCTGTCTTATCACATTGCCAGTTTAAATTGGGTCAGTTAGTTCTTCATCTTCTTTTACATTTATTGTGTCGTTCTGGTAGATATTTTCGATCGTTTTAATTATTCCTAGAGGTGCCTCTCTTGCGTACAATAAATGGATAACGTCGTTTAATTTGACCCTGTCAAATGCTTTCTTAAGGTCCACGAAACATAAGTATGCCGGTTTGTTGTATTCTAATGATGTTCATTAGAATTATTAATCATAGTATGGTAATCTAACGAATATATTCAAGGAGTTTTGGGCAACAATAGACTTGGACAGGAAATGTGAGAAGTGACGGTCTTGTGGAGTTTCTTCAATTACAAACACGTTTTAACACCACCATTCACGAAAATTGTACACAGGGCATAGCCAAGATAAACGAACAAGATACCAAATATAATCACATCTTAATTAGATCAAGACGAAAATTTTCGACCATCAAGTTTAAAACATAAAAATATACCCGGTGGCATATTATGAAAGTGACCATCAGCCCCTAGTATTATAGATCTGACTTCATTTTAAAGTCCTTAGCGAACCAGACGTAGTAACGTTCATTAAAACAAAGTGACTTAAATGAGCTGGACACATAATACGAATGAGAGACAACAAGATTGTCAAAAGGCTAACCACAGGAACAATTGTAGGAAGAAGAAGCAGAAGCCGACCGTGAATTAGGGGGTTAGATGGAGTTGAGACCGACTTGGGCTTTTAAAAATCAAAAGATGGCAACAACTCCCTAGAAACAGAACAAAATGGTGACGAATACTGGAGCAGGTCAGGATATGTAAAGTATTGTCGAGCCAAAGATGATGATAATGAATATTCTTCTTCTACTAGGACCACGTTTACATTGGATCTTTCCCTAAATGATCAGATTCAAGTTCATATTTTTCAGGATGTCTCATATAATCGAAGTATTCCAACGTGCATCTTAAAGGCCTCCAAAGCATAACCTCACTAAGAGTCCACCTTTGCGTTCCATATAGTCCAGAAACCGAAGCTTTTCACCTCGCAATTTTTACAGAATGGATCGATTTGCTTGAAAATTTGAGAATTAGTCCAAAAAGCCACTGCGCATCCGCTAGAAAAAATATTCCGATTCGGATTTTTTGCACAATCTTACTAAAAAAGGACCCCATTTAACAAATTTGCATGTTGCCAGGCCCAAAAGTGGGTCAAAAATTCTTTAAAAGTTTTTTTTTGTTTTTCTCCTAAAATTATTTTTTTTTGCGTGGAACAAAGTTTTTTAGGTTTTTTGGATCATCCCAAACAGAAAAGGTCTTTAGTGACTTTTCCGTAAAGTTGATAGTTTTTGACATATAAGCGATTAAAAATTGAAAAATTGCGAAATCGGCCATTTTTAACCTTCAAAAACTATTTGAAAAAATTAAAATTTGAATGTTGCCAAGGTAGGTAGATATTCTTTAAACATCGATTGATGAAATCCCTAAGAGTTTTTTGCAATACAGCGTTCAAAACTCCTTTGTTTTTTAATTTCTAATCACGTATACAGTATGGAGCAAATGAAAGGAATAAATTCGTTATTTCGTAAACCGGCGACTTTAAGGAAAAAACACGAAACAGGTCGATTTTTATTTTTAAGTTATGATATTGTGGCATATATGGTATACTAGTGACGTCATCCGTCTGGGCGTGATGACGTAATCGATGATTTTTTTAAATGAGAATAGGGGTCGTGTGGTAGCTTATTTGATAGGTTCTTTAATTCTCTATTCAATAATGTAAAGATTTATATAATTATTTATACAGGGTGTCCAAAAAATTTTTATTAAATTAAATTATTTGACACAAAGAGAAGTAGAAGGACACCCTGTATAAATAATTATATAAATGTTTATACTAGTGAATAGACAATTGAAGAAACTTTCAACTAAGCTAGCACACGACCCCTATTCTCATTTAAAAAAATCATCGATTACGTCATCACGCCCAGATAGATGACGTCACTAGTATACCATATGTGACAGAATATCATAACTTAAAAATAAAAATCGACCTGTTTTGGGATTTTTTTAAAGTCGCTGGTTTACGAAATAACGAATTTATTCCTTTCATTTGCACCATACTCTCGGTGGAAAATAGTGTCGCGCATGCTTGATTAGCAATTAAAAAACAAAGGAGTTTTGAATATTGTATTGCAAAAAACTCTTCGGTATTTCATCAATCGATGTTTAAAGAATATCTACTTACCTTGGCAACATTCAAATTTTTAGTTTTTCACATTGTTTTTTAATGGTTAAAAATGGCCAATTTCGCAATTTTTCAATTTTTAATCGCTTATATGTCAAAAACTATGAACTTTAGAGAAATGTCACTAAAGACTTTTTCTGTTTGGAATGATCCAAAACAACTAAAAAAGTTTGTTCCATGCAAAAAAAAATAATTTTAGGAAAGAAACAAAAAAAACATTTAAAAATTTTTTGACCCACTTTTGTTCCTGGCAACATGCAAATTTGTTAAAAGTGATCCTTTTTGAGTAAGACTGTAGAAAAAATCCGAATCGGAATATTTTTCCTAGCGGATGCGCAGTGGCTTTCTGGACTAAATAAGTAGTGGATAGTACAAGGATCAAAATCTATATGATGCCGAAAGGCGCTTTTACCATGGGGTTACTCATTTACTATTCACTCAATTTTTGCCGTAGAAAATATTTTTTCATACCAAGTTCTTGGAAATTAAATAACCTACAATTTCATATTTAAATATTTTTTTGTATCTCTGATGCTAATCTTTCTATTCTGAAGAAAATTGCATTTTTTACCAAACTACAAAAATTCTTAAAACTAATCGTTCTAAGCTAGTCAAACTTCTGGAATATATTAGTGATGCATAATAAAAAAAGAAGAATAAATAAGGCCAATGACTAAAAACACCGCTAACCTACATTATTATGCTTCCAATTGGATTTCTTTTTTTTTCTGAAAAAAATATATTGATTTTTTAACCATTACTTTTTTTATTTTTTATCTTATAAAGTTTGCTAAAAAATAATTTTGTAGGTTTTTATAAGATCTATAAGGCTATTAATATTAAGTCCTTTTAAAATCCTCAGTCGCAACAAGAGGTGACTTTGAAAGGGTTGGTAAAGGTGGTTATTGCAAGTTATTACAAGTTTTAATTTTGTCAATAGCTCACTCAATTTTTGCCGCAACCTATTTTTATTTTCCAACCGTGTTCTTGGGAATTAATAGCCTACAATTTTATAGTTAACTATTTTTTCGAATCTCTGATGCTAATCTTTCTATTATGAAGAAAAGGGCATTTTTACCAAACTACAAAAATTCGTTATTCGCTTTTAGTTCCATTTTTTTAAAAACTAATCCTTACAAGCCGGTCAAACCTCTAGAACCTATTAATAATGCAAGACCAAATAAGGTCAATGAATAATTTTAATTAGAGTGGTGATTAGTGGAAAATTTCCTATCACTTTTTTGCTGAAAAAAATAGGGACTGACATTCTTTTTATTATAAGTCACTTTTGAGCTAGAGACTATTTTTTATTTTAGGAGATAGATATTTTTAAATACTTTAAATTAGTTTGAACAAATTATCCTCGAAAAATGCATAGTTTTCTGGTTTTTTACTTTGAAACTACAATATTTAGCATTTGGCGAAGAAGAGCCAACATATAATAAAGTATAGTTCGATTATTATTGGTCTTAAACAAAATTGATAAAAACGATTTTGCTTATTTTTTTAAAAGGTACATTTTTGTTAAGCAATGTTCTTTTGCGATAACGAAAACTTTTCGAGTTATTAGCAGAAAACTGATTAAAAACATTGATTTTTTCGATATAAGACCTTCGATAGCGAATAAACCGAAAACTAATAATTTTATCAAAAAAATGTATAGAACGTTTTTTGCTTAGAATGAATGTTGTTACCAACTTTTGCGGTCAAAATAAAATAAAAAATTTCAACCCCCGACATGGGGTAGCAAACCACCCCCGTGGTAAAAGCGCCTTTCGGCCTCATATAGATTTTTATCCTTAAACTATCCACTACTTATTCTCAAATTTTCAAGCAGATCGATACATTCTGTAAAAATTGCAAGGCTTTGTCCTATTTTAAGCTTCATTACTTGGACTAATACAGTAGCACAGAAATAGTATAGAAGATGTCTTTTAAAGGTAAACCAAGTGTAGAGTTATAACAAAAAATATGGCATTAGATGTGTTATGTCCCATTGTTTTTGCATGCAAAGTTTCGCGAATAGCGTTTTTTTTTTGTTTCAAAAATATTTAATTTGTTCCATACTTTATCTCAACCCTGTATAAATTACTGTACTACAAAGAGTTTAATAGGGCAAATAGCAACAGGAGGATTTTATTTCTACTTCTTCTTTTGCTATTCTTTCATTTATCACAAATAGTATGTAATATATCTATTATTATCCATTATATCGACTTGGATCTGCTTGCTTATTTATGAAATTAATTTCGATTCGCAGTTTATTACCAGAGTTTGCTTTAAACCCATAAAATTTTTATGAGTCCTGGGGTTACGTTTGAAACCCTTTAGGAACAGCAGGATAAAACACTTTTATGTACTTGGATTTAACCCCATTTTCAGCATTATTTATGCTGATAATTTGATTTCTAGCTTTTCTTACTAATATTTTTGCAGGTGTGTAATAAACATTAATATCTGCAGTGAAGTATAAAAAAAATTATAAAAGAAAACCAGATTTTATATTTAGCGTATGGGGAAACGTTTCATGGAGTATTAGTTCAGAGAAACAAGGAAAAAATATACTGTTAGTGACACAACCCCCTCCATGCCAAAACCAAATTTTTTGAGTAGTATGGACATCTATCATAATAATCTATATGTTTCCTACAGCCGATTTTGATGATATACATACTTATAAACAAATGAAGATCAAAAAACGGTAAATTTTCACTTTTTTCGTCTATTAGCAGAAAGTTAAACATTTTAAACACATTTGAGATTAATAAACTCATAAATCGTATAAAAAACTTCAATATGGCGTTCGCTAAATATGTCTATCCTTATCGGTTGCTTAGAAAATTGCAAATTAATCATAAATTTTTAGTTTTTATAAATATTCATACCTTATGTAACAATTAACTTAGAACCTTCTTATTAAACAAAATGCTGAGACTTCTGGTGCTTAAATCATACCCTAAATTTCAAAGCAATTGGTCAAATAGTTTAAAAGTTATTTAATTTGTTTATCCCAAATTAATTTTTTTTTGCAACACTATAAGTCAGAGAATGATGAAGTTACAGTAATACTTTGGATAGCTAATGAAAAAAGAAGATTTACACCATTAATTAAATTAAAAAAATGAAAAAAATTATTCTAAATATTGCAAAATTATTTTGCAAGGATATGCGAATTAAAAAAAAGGGGGGCTAACTTCGTCCCTAATTATCCTAAAACAATTGTTTTTTTAGATGTGTATAAAAATTCAGTCTTTCTAAATATGAGAAAATATTTTTTCTACGGGTAATGGTTAAAAAGTTATTCTAAATGTTTATAAGTAAACAAAAAATCAACATGTTTTTGCAAAATAATTTTACAGTGTTTAAAACTACTTTTTGTCATTTTTTTTAAATTAAATTAATAGTATAAATGTTCTTCTTTCATAAACTGTCCGAAGTATTACTTTAACCTCATAATTTTCTGACTTATAGTGTTGCAAAAAAATAAATTTGAGATAAACATATTAAATAACTTCTAAACTATTTGACCAAATGCTTTGAAATTTAAAATATAATTTAAATACAAGAAGTCTCAGCATACCGTGTAATAAGAAGGTTCTATCATAACTTAATTTTTACATAAGTTATGAACATTTATAAAATCTCAAAATTTATGATTTATTTTGCAATTTTCTATGCAACAAATAAGGATAGACATATTCAGCGAACGCCATATTGAAGTATTTTATATGATTTATGAGTTTCTTATTCTCAAATTTGTTTAGAATGCTTCACTTTTTAGTAATAGACGAAAAAAGCGAAAATTTACCGTTTTTTGATCTTCATTTGTTTATAACTAAGTATATCATCAAAATCTGCTGCAGGAAACATAAAGGTTATTAATATAGATGTCCGTACTACTCAAAAAATTTGGTTTCGGCCTGGAGGGAGAAGTGTAAAGAAGAAAAATCTTATTTCTCTGGACTATGTTCTAAACGAATATCAGTATATTCTAAAACATTTTCGGTTACATTCAGGAACTCATCCAAACTACATGGAACCGCCTTCGGGGGCATTCTTTAACAATGTGAAGGACAGTCTGTATGTGGCAACACAGTCACACTAAGAAGTTACGGATTTTTTCATGTACGTAAACTTTAAGCACACCTACTACTGCTTGTTCGTATTATGTTCAGCGTTGTCCATATATTACGGCACAGTTCAAAGCCTGGCAGTGTCTGATCAATTCAGACCATTTGGTTTTACTTCCTGTGGTCAGTCACTCTTTTTCATTGTCTTCTCCAGGCGTTGGTGAGACTTAAATATTCCTGACGTAAGGATGTGACCTTTAACAATTGGGGATATCTGGAGCGCAGTACCCTCATATCAAGCTTGTCATTGTGAATGGGTAGTTGATGGTTAACCTGGATTTTTCTGTATCTCTGAAAACAGAATAACTTCTTCGTAGTTTCGGCGGTGGAATGTGACTAAAGGTAAGAACAGAACAAGTGGGTCGCGGTGGAGGTGGAGCTGGAGGTCGCGGTCGATGTCAATGTCCATGTAAAACAAACACATTGTAGTGAATGGAAGAGAACAGAGCGGGTAAGTCGCGGTGGAGGTTTAGTGCGATGCCATCCAGGAGGTTTACATCGATGCTTTTGAAAATAAAATGAATTTGTTTTACATGGATGTCTACTGCGCGGCCTACAAGGATGCTTCCCTGTGATTTGTCCGTTCGAAGCCAAGTTTTCATTATCTGCGCTATAGGCTATTGATTATATTCAAAATAAGATAGCTAAAAGGAACTACAACGTTAACGGGGTTTTATTATTTCATATGGTCAATGGACATCTATACATGAAAAAACCGCGCAGTGCTACCATTTAAAGGGGTGCGTTTTTGAGAAATGGGTGAATTAGTCCCTGGGCACAGGTTACATTAGGGTGAGTTCTATGCACTTTTGGTACAAACATATCTACATAAAAATTATTCCTGGTTAAATTTTGTATCTAAATATCACTATTTAAAGTCAATGATACTTTTTTTTACAAAAATATATTCAAAAGAACGAGCACAAAGAAACCCAAAAGAAAGAAATTTTGTTTTTTGTCCCATAACTTTTGTCTGCGAGGATATAGGTATAGACATTGCTATACAAAAAAAAACCTACATATTTCTTCTTTAAAATTTTGTTTAGTAGAGGTAATTAAGATTTATAGTTTTCGAAATATAATTTTTCAAAGTTCGCCACTCACAGCAATTTTGAGCAATTTTCCTTGTTATTTCGCAAATATTCTTCTGTAACTTTTTTCTACGCAACTTTAGGTATATGCAGTGGTACACGTAATAGAAATAGAAATCAATTACCTTTAAAATGGTCTACAGTATAACGATGTACGACTTTTTTTAAAGAGATTATGGTTTTTCAAGGACTTATACTTTTAACGATTTTTTATAATATATTATAAAAATAAAATAATATTATATAATATATTATATAATATTATATTATATATAGTATATATAATATAATATTATATTATATATTATATAATATATAATATCTATTATTTTTTACATTTTTTACGATTATTTTTTAAATTTCTCATTATAACTTTTTTTTCTTGTACATGAATATACTATATATTGCTCAATAAAGGGGGCTTATTTTCTGTTCTTTAAAATGGTGTAATCATCTATATTTAAATAATGGAAACCGAGTGATTCTTTGATATTTTTTTACCTGTATTATTTAAAATTATTTCTTTTACAAAAATTACATAAACAGTCTTAGAAACCATCACTTTAGTTAAAATTATTTAAACGTTGACATTTAAAAAATTTCAAAATCAAAGTCCATCTCTTCGTTAGCATTAGCTTAAATATCTTCCTCTGACACCTCAGTTATCTTAGAGTTCCCACAATTAGTACCCATGCACATGCACCCTTTGCAGGATATTGAACAACTAATTCCTATCTTCCCACAACCGCAGCTTTTTGTACATCCTTTGTTGAGTCAAGTGGATCCAAAGTATTACCTATAAAAAATAAGATTCAATCATAACACACAGTCACATAAAAAAGTTATAATGAGAAATTTAAAAAATAATCCTAAAATCAAAAATCGTTGCAAGTACTTATTACATTTTGAAAAGCATACCTTATTCAAAAATAATCCTAGAATTTTTTGTAATACACCATTTTAAAGTAAACAGAATAAGCTTTCTTTTTTATTAGATCATATATAGGTACCTATATGTAGAAAAAAAAGTTATAATGGGAAATTTAAAAAATAATCGTAAAAAATGAATATTTTAAATTAAATTAATTAAGAAATGTTAGGGTATAGGAAGTCTAAAGCTCACAATCGTATTGAAGCATTGTATTCGATATATCGTATTGATATATCGAAAAAAAAAACCTTCAATACGATTGTGAGCTTTAGACTTCCTATACCCTAACATTTCTACAATGTGCTCATATCAGCAGCGTGTTCATCATTTAAATTAATTAAATTAAAATTAATAATATTAATAAAATCGTAAAAAACATTATATAGTAGAACACTTTAAAGGTAATTGATTTCTAATCCTCTTACATGTACCATTGAATATGCCTAAAGTTACGTAGAAAAAAGTTACAGAATAATATTTGCGAAATAACAAGGAAAATTGCCTAAAATTGCTGTGAGTGGCGAACTTTGAAAAATCATATTTCGAAAACTGTAAATCCTAATGACCTCTACCAAACATCATTTTAAAGAAAAAATATGTAAGTTTTTTTTCTGTGAAGCAATATCTATACCTATATCCCCGTGGACAAAAGTTATGGGACAAAAAACAGAATTTCTCTCTTTTGGGTTTCTTTGTGCTTTTTCTTTTGAATATATTTTTGTAAAAAAAACTATCTTTGACTTTAAAAAGTTATATTTAGATAGGAAATTTAACCAGGAACAATTTTTATGTAGACGTGTTTGTAACAAAAGTGCATAGAACTCACCCTAATGTAACCTGTGCCCAGGGACTAATTCACTCATTTCTCAAAAACGCACCCCTTTAAATGGTAGCACTTCGCGGTTTTTTCATATATAGAGATTCATTGACCATATGAAATAATAAAACCCCGTTAACGTTGTAGTTCCTTTCTATAGTACATAATCAATAACCTACTATCTGAGTTGATACTTTTTATATGATCCCTTTTTTGTATTCAGTTTATTTTTGAATTTCTAAAGTAACTAAATACAGTAAATTTTTGAAATATGAAGGAGGATCTGATTATTTACAGCTGACATTTCATCACTTGACTGATACAACATCGCAAAAGCAGTGTTTTCGTCATTCAAATTTCATTAAACTGCTTCTCTTGATAGTGGTTCTAGCTCGACTGACAGCGCAGGTGGCCTCCTTGCTATATGCTATCGACATCGACCGCGACTTAACTAGTGGCATCCACCGCGACCTACACCTCCACCTCAATCCACTTGTTCTGTTCTTACCCTAAGAATGAGAAGCCAATAATTTGGTGCTGGTTTATTTGCACCTAAGTTTATTCGCATTGTCTGGTTTGACTGGTTTCAAAAATCTTCGTGTGTTTGCTATTGAGCCATACCAGGATAGCATCTCCAGCTGACGGTTATGCAAGTTCGAGAGCGGATGATCTGAGTACGGAGGTTGAGGAATCCCGCGTAGTGCCACATAGCTTTTGGATTATGTTATTTTGCTTATTTAGTTTTGCTGCCGTTCTTAGTAGGTGTTTTTTAAAACAACTTCTGTCACGAGTTACTCCAAGATATCTTAGTGTTGAGTTATGAGTGAGTAGTCTGTTTTCAAAGGGAACGGAGAGTTTTTTTTGTTGGCTATTTTCGGAAGTATTCTCTTATTCTCCCATGAAAGTCATGGAAGAAACAAGAGGAGGCCTCTATCCAAGGACGGATGTTTAGGGCTGATTAGATTTATAGATGATTCTCCCATAATGGCAAGGTCGTCCGTTAGTATTGTTTCTGTATATTTCATATTTCATGTTCATCCTTTAGTAGCCCAATTGCTGCGAAGTTGTTCGCGATGTTTTTGTATGCTTGATTGACTACAAGAAGGCTTTCGATAAAGTTAGGCATAAAAAATGATGGAAGTGCTGAAGAGGACAGGGATTGACGGAAGAGACCTAAAAATAATAGCTAACCTGTATTGGAATCAATCAGCGGTGCTCCAAATAGATATTGAGTCTTTAAAAGATATTGATGAAGACATCTCAATAAATGGAGTCAAGCTCAGTAACCTGCGGTATGCAGATGATACAATAGTGTTTTCCAATACCATAGAAGGGCTGCAAAACTTAATAAACAAAATAACGAAAACAAGTAGAACATATGGACTGGATATGCAAGGTCGTCCGTTAGTATTGTTTCTGTATATTTCATATTTCATGTTCATCCATTAGTAGCCCAATTTCTGCGAAGTTGTCCGCGATGTTTTTGTATGGTTGATTAACTACAAGAAAGCTTTCGATAAAGTTAGGCATGAAAAAAAATGATGGAAGTGCTAAAGAGGACAGGGATTGACGGAAGAGACCTAAAAATAATAGCTAACCTGTATTGGAATCAATCAGCGGTGCTCTAAATAGATATTGAGTATCTAAAAGATATTGATGAAGAAATAAATGGAGTCAAGCTCAGTAACATGCGGTATGCAGATGATACAATAGTGTTTTCCAATACCATAGAAGGGCTGCAAAACTTAATAAACAAAATAACGAAATGAAGTAGAACATATGGACTGGATATAAACACCAGCAAAGTGAGCAAAGCCAAGCTAATGATCATGAGCAAGAAAAACATAACTGGAGCAAATCTGTATGTGGACCAAATGAGATTTGAACGTGTCTCACAATACAACTACTTGGGAACTATAATCAAGGAGTCGTGGGACAATACTCAAGAGATTAGATGTCGCATCGGAAAGGCAAAAAGTGCATTCTTGACTATGAGCTCTGTGTTCAAGAAGCATGACCTCCCCTAGAAACAAAAATATGGCTCCTTAAATGTTATGTGTACTCAGTGTTTCTGTACGGAGCAGAAACGTGGACATTAAAGGCGGAAACTCTATCAAAACTTCAGGTTTTTGAGCTAAGGATCCAGAAGATATCATGTACATACAAAGTACCCAATGAAGAAGTGCTATGGAAGATGAACATAACCGCAGATTTGGTGACGGGCCGTAAGCTGCAGTACTTGGGACATATAATGAGAAATCAAAGCAGATACGAGCTACTCAAATGCATTTTGCAGGGTAAAATTGAGGGAAAAAGCCCCAGGACGAAGAGGCATATCCTGGCTTGCTAACCTGAGAGCATGGTATAGTTGGAATGATCGCCAACGTTCGGAACGGACAGGCACCCTAAGAACAAGAAGAAGAAGAAGAAGGTCCGCGATGTATAAATTTAACAGTAAGCGTGTCAAAATGTCTGTGTAAAGAGTTCTTTATTATTTTTAATTTTTGATTCAAAGTTAAGTATTATTCCCATCTTGTACCCCTTTTCCAAAAAAGATTCTGATTGTTATCTTATATTAGTCCTGTCGCCAGGGGGGGTACAACGGCCTCCTTAATTCAGATGGACTTACCCAAGTTTTTTTTATATATTTTGACCCGTAGAATACGAATTTTTTGGGTAACAGCTGATCCGGATGTCGATAAGATTGTTATAGACAAAGAACTTGAGGAATTACATAACAGCGATTTCTCGCAAAACAAAACATCTTTTTGTATTTTTTGGGTCATTTTAAGCAAAAAATATTCCTACAAGTTTTTTCGTAGAATGCATAGTTTTCGAGATAACCGCGGTTGAACTTTCAAAAAATCGAAAAATTGCAATTTTTGAACCCGAATAACTTTTGATTAAAAAATAAAGCAGCAATTCTGCTTACCGCATTTAAAAGGTTAAGTCAAATTATATCGGTTTTGATTATTTGCATTGCTAAAAATTTATTTTTTTATTGTTAAAAAAAGCTATAAACACATAGTGTTTCCCGTGCCTAATACATGCGTTTTAACGCATGCTACGTAGAAATTGCTTCGCTTGCACTTGTAGCTACTCTACCTACTCGTTCGATTTTAAATGAGAAATCATTGAAAACATCACTCACGCACTAGGTGTTTATAGCTTTGTTTAACAATAAAATAATAAATTTTTGGCAATGCAAATAATCAAAACTGATATAATTTGACTTATACTTTCAAATTCGGTAAGCAGAATTGCTACTTTATTTTTTAATCAAAAGTTATTCGGGTTCAAAAATTGCAATTTTTCGATTTTTTGAAAGTTCAACCGCGGTTATCTCGTAAACTATGCATCCTACGAAAAAACTTGTCAGAACATTTTTTGCCTAGAATGACCCAAAAAATACAAAAATATGGTTTGTTTCGCGAGAAATCACTGTTATGTAATTCCTCAAGTTCTTTGTCTATAACAATCTTATCGACATCCGGATCGACTGTTACCCAAAAAATTCGTATTCTGCGGGTCAAAATATATAAAAAAAACTTGAGTAAGTCCATCTGAATTAAGGAGGCCGTTGTACCCCCCTGGCGACAGGACTATATGTACTATTGTCCAGTTAATCGTGATTACTATTAAGAATACAAAGGATTCATAACTGGCTATAAAAGTAGAGTTTTTTATAGAATTATATAAACACTGGTATTTTTATAGAAATAACAAAAACATCATTTTCCTTTAAGTATAGAAAACTTTGAACTTCGCAAACAAATCCACAGTCGAGTGAACGTGCATTGTAGTCCATGACTTATCCAAGTTACTGTCGTCAGAAACATGTATTATGTGATAGTTTAACCCTGAGAAAATGTAGAATGATCTGAACTTGACAAAATATTCAGCTAGTTTATAAAACTCTTTCAAACCGCTACTCTTTAAAAATGAAACTCGAGATTTCCGCAGTTTGCGTACCTACTATGTATCTGCAAATTCGCACTTTCTATATGAAGGAGCTATTAGGGTAACAGCATTGGGTGTATTGTGTGGTATTATTGTAAAATACAATTTACAGAACCGTCAGTATGTTAAATTACAGTCCGTTTTTCTTTTTATTTCTAAGAATATAAATATGCTTTTAACCCGTCATTACACGCGCTATGAGGGAATCCCTCACCATATTTGTTTATAATCAATGAAATTGTGTAAACTAATACGATAACCTTAAGCACCCAGGAATGCCTTTAGCAAGGTTCATGAGAGGGTATGAAAAAGTTATAGAATATTTCAGGCGGTCAGTGTGCTGTGTGATAGTTGAAAGAAGAGACATCCCTCTTCAAGTGAGGGAATTCCTCACTGCGCGTGCAATCACAGTGAAATCACGTTTCTATTATCTCAAAGAAACTTTTAGGTTTTTATTTAATATGTAGGTAGGTTTAATTAAAATATTATTGTTTGGATTAGGTTTGGAACAGTGGCACAACGAGGGGGGGGGGTTTGGGGGTTAAAATCCCACCCAGAGCATATAGAAATATATATAAAAGAAAGTAGGAAAATGTAACTTGTCTTTCACAAATAATACAAAAAACTTTCGGTACCCAAGCAAACCCCCCTCCCCCCCCCAGAGGAAAATTCTAGGTGCGCCACTGGTTAGGAACCCATTTTTAAATTTACCTATTCTAATTGGGAAATAAGCCACAATTTGACTTGAAAAATTGATTTTATTGACGTTTCGAATTCCACCTCGGACGTCGTTATCAAAATACAAAATATTAATAGTTAAATTACATAAATGCCACAAAGAAATAGCTTCAGAACAGTTGTTAATTTTAATTTGTATTTTTAGTAAAATGAATTCGCGTAAAGAACGTTAATTTCTTAAGTGGCTTGCTGAAATTGAAAATTAAGAAAATTTGCTTTTGATCTATATTATTTTTACTTTTGTTTTGTTAAATTATTAAAAAAAATTGGTTTACGAGACTTTCTATAATATGTGAGTACAACCCATTTTATATTTCTACATGTTGACATTCATTCTTCCTCGAAATAAGTCGAATTTATGTAGGTGAGGGCGACGCTCATACGCGTGCAACCACGTCACAATAGAAGACGCGTGTAACGGCGGGTTAAAAATGATCCTGTTAAATTCAGTTTATATATTGCCTATGTATTTCTAGATTCAAAATGTTTTTACAGTGAGTAACTATCAAAGTGAGTGCTAATTGTTGAGACTTCGATTACTTTAGATTTTAGATAATCATACGTCTTATCTTAAACGCAAATCGGACCAAAGGGAACTGGCAGGGACAAACCACTTCCTATGTTGTAAATAAGGTGGACGTAAATAAATTACAGAAAAATAAAGGGTTTTTTGCAAACTAAATGCTTATTAAATTATTTATAATAATTAAATAACAGGCCTACAACTAATTTTAAGGTCTGCAACTTTTACTTGAATCGTTTTTCTCTAAAATGTTAAAGAAACGTTTTACAGGCAAAAATAGTTTTTTATGAAACAGTTCGTGAAGTATACTTTTTGCGAACGCACGTGTGTTTAGAGCACGAGCGACAACGGAGCGAGTGCTATACATCGCGTAAGTTGGGAAGAAAATTAGCAATATCAATCATTTTAAAATTTTGACAATGAATAAAAAATTTTTTCATCAATAAACCTTTTGCTTATTTTTATTTATACAGGGCGTTGAACTTGTTACGATTTTCATAGAAAATTGGTTATAACTTTGTACTTAGGTACCCTGTATAACATAACAAACCTTTATATTTTTGTGATGGGACAGTTAAGGAAATTTCGAATATAAAATAAAATAAAGGGTGTTCCATTAAAAAAAAAACATAAGTTTGGTCTGCCACTAGATTTTCGAACACCCTGTAACATTCTCACTAATTTTGTAATATGAATGTCAAAGTTGTCTACAATTTTTTTTAACTTTTATTGCTATCTATTACTATAGCGGATCTACTGAGCTTTATCACACTAATCAATCACCCTGTATAGTAAAAACGCGCTATATGAAGTATTCATTGGTGATCTCTTTTACACCGATTTTGTTATCACTCTTTTACAGTCTTTAATTCTTGGTTTTTATATGATCATCCCCTGTCTTTTTTAGTTTTTATTTGTTTAGCTGTTTCCGAATATTTGATTTGCATATTATCTTAAGTCGGAATTATCCACAATTTCAGTTGAAAATAACTATATTTTGACACTTTTTGTTTCGAAAATCGCTCTTAGATACTTAAAATACAAAAATAACCATTATTGGGACCATGCAAGTTCGGAAAAGCGACACCTGGTTTCATAGCTCGGCAACTTTTTTCGCACTTTTAAATATATTGGCCAATCATATTGGTCCTGGTTGCTGGATAATTGTCAAGGCCGTAGCCCAAAAAAAAATTATAAGAAAAAAAAGTAAGATTTACGTTATGTTATTAAAAGGTAAACAGTTGTACGTAGTAAATAAAATTAATTATTAAAATGCAGTACTACAAGCAAAATACAATTAATTAAATATACTTTTATCTAATAATTGCATATCATATCAATATTGTGAGCAGCATATAATTTTTCTTCTTCATGGAGTATTTAAGAAAGTTGCAAGATTTCTCCGCTATTAGCGCACGATCGTTTCTCGTATCTCATCCAAGTACTTGCACACCGCGAATATAAAGATATATAAAGATAATTACACTTTTATAAAAAATGATTTTTTTATAATAAAACCTTTTTATTATTTATAGGAAAGAATATAAAATAATTTAACAAAAAACGATTTAACGATAAGATGCTTAACCCTGGAAGCTCACACTTGGGTGTGAGATACCCATCGCGAAGATACTTAACTGCATGTAGCTTGCGCAGCTGCATTTCAATGGTAATGCTGCTTTATGTAAATTCAGTCTCTAGTCTGTCAAGGACGGGTGTGTAGTTGCGGTCTCATTTGAGCAATATTTCCAATCACGAGAATTTATTGAATACAGGCTAGGGTATGTAGCACCCATGTGTGAGGTTTGCGATCAAGTGTGCGTTCAAGTTAATGGCCTAACAACACAACATCCCACAAATTTGGTAAAGAAAACTAGGTGTTATTTCTGCAAAGGCAAAGATGGAAAAGCAAAGCGTGCATGATCGGCTTGCTATAAAGCATAATGCATGGATCATAGAGCCTCACAGTCTTATGAATGTAGTTACTAAAATGAGTGAAACTGAAATACCTGGCTAAGAATGAATATGAGTTCTATAATCAAAAGGTGTTATATTTTAGTTAGAAAGACCGTTTTGTTGTTAAATTAAATTAAAATATTTTGAATTATGTTTCCGGTTTTTTAGAAAATGTTTTGTAATTATTTTTAGGTATTTTTAATATTTTGTTCTTTTGTGTTACCATAATTAAGAGAGAGAAAATAAAATTATTGATTTAATTATTCTTATGTATTCAGTAGTGAGTAGAAGTCTCTGGAAATCATAAAATATTTACTTTTTTTTTTATTTCTTCACAAAAAATCATTAGGTATCTGACACCCATGTGTGCGGTTTATGTAAAAAAAAATAGGTGTGATCTTCCAGGGTTAAGATTCCAAAAATTACACTCTAATAAAAAAGTACTTTTTATAATATCACGGTTTTGTTATTGTACATATCTAGGACACAACATGTTTGGAAAGAATAATTAACTTATAAAATATGAATTTTTAGTAGGTTTATTACCTGTTATTTATAATTATGATTCCAAAAATTACACTAGTATAAAATAGTATTTTTTATAATACCACGGTTGTTTAAAATGGTATATATAATTTGAAGTATATAAACTTTTAATTATTTATTAAAACAATTAAAAAAAGATACGCAACAGCCGGGTTCCAATTGGGGACCACTCGATATGCAGTCTAATGCCACTGAGGCACCATCATTTTGCAGATATCGATTTATTATTTTGTGTTCTATTTAAAATTACTGAGAAAATAATGTACTTGCGTTTTGACCCACCCTGTATTCAATATAAAGGAAATTAGCAAAACAACCATTTACGAAAATTTTGACAATAAATAAAAAAATATGACGTCAATATACCATTGACTTTGTGCTTGCTTTTATTTATACAGGTAGTTAAACTTGTTACGATTTTCATATAAAATTGGTTATAACTTTGTAAATACCCCGTATAACATACCAAACCTTTCTATTTTTGTAATCGAAAAGTTACGAAGATTTCGAATATAAAATAAAATATAGGGTGTTTAAAAAAACATAAGTTTGGTCTGCCACTATGTTATCGAACACCCTGTAACATTCTAACTAATTTTGTAATGTGAAGCTCAAAGTTCGCTATAATTTTTGTTATTAAGTTTTATCGCTATACATTACTATAACGGATCTACGGAGCTTCACCCCACTAATAATTAATCACCCTGTATAATAGCAATTAAATATTGCATTGTTAGCTAGTTCTAAGCTATCCTGAAAATTTCAGGTGTCTAGGTAGCCTAGAACTATTTTTAAGATGGATTACAAAATTTGCGGAGTCCGTGACACCAACCAAGCCAAGTATATAAAAAGGTTTTAAAAATAGCATGTTTTCTTTCAATAACGTCAATACTTCCATGTTTTTATAATAATTGGTCAGGGGACTCGGGACTCCCAAATTTAACAAACGCCTTACAATTTACTTCCTAACTTTTACATTACGGTGGTGATATTGGATTGGATTTCTCAATCAATTTTTCCAGAAAAAAATCAGCTCCAGTCACGCAAGAATTTTAATATAAGGTGTTTTTATTAAAATGACAATTTAATTAATGCCTCTCCGACAAAGTTTTTCTCCTAATCCAAAACTTTTAATTAAAAAAGTTGTCGATATCGAACATGAAACGAAAGCTAATTATTGCTTGAAATTACCTTAACCTTATTCGAGGACTTATTGTAAAGGTTATTGAATATTGCTCTTACCGAAAATCATGTAGTAATTACCGCATACTTTATACCTGAGATTATTTCTGTACCATCTGTGAATAAGTCGATAAATCAAAATTACAAACTTTTCAGTATGACCATTTTAAACATTTTATTAGTTTTGAAGAATAAAAAATTTAAGTTCAGTTTCGTTTTCGTAGAAATTGGTGGGTAATCATGCAACGAATGACGTACATAATTATGAGCTTTGAGCATGTCACTTACTTTAAAAAAAATCTAACTTACCCACTTATTCATGCCAAATTTCTGTGGTCTTATTGAGTTACCGACTTATTGTACTTAGTGTAAATTTCCAGGACAAAAAATTCAACATTTTTTTTATACTTTATTTCTTTATAAAAAATAACATCAACCTTAATTGGAAAATGAAACTAAAAAACTACTGATTATGTGCATCAAACTCTTCCAAATTAGGGTCCAAGTCTTGCATATCTGTAGTGGGCAAATTTCGGAAAAGTTATAAAAAACTTTATCGATGAGCGGCAAAAGATCAAGTGGGTCTTTCTTTTTCTCCTTACTAATTGGCAGAAGTTTATCTGTGATTTGAGGCAATGTGCTTGGTACAAACTGTAGAAGCAGTTCTTGTACAACGTTAATGAAACGGGTTTGTCTACAGTTTTTTGTACACGTCATACATTTTAGCATTAGGTAAGTCACTAGACAAGTACTTTTTAGATGTCCCATTTCTGCAATAGTGGCTCTCGTATTTAGGAAATTACAAAATGTGATCTTTGGCATTTTGAATTTCTTCCGCAGAGCGTTTATTACCTGATGGCGCAATTCCACGTCTATTAGGAGAAATAATTCCAGAAAATGCATTTTTTTCTTTTCACCCACTATCTCAATAAATCCTTTAGTTTTGCCAAGGGTTGCAATGAGGCAAGTTTTACAAATTGGCTTTTGTATGCCAACAATAATGACGCTATATTTATATGAACATTTTCTATATTTTTTTCTTGGTCCTAGCTTTTCTGTTTTCTTTGGATTAATGTTAATTAGAGAAGCAATATAGTTAGCCCTTCTATCCCGACTTCCCAAGTTCCAATAATTTTGAAAACATTTACCCCGGTCTTCATCGGTAAACCTTTCATTAAATTTCATACGACATGCTTTTAATGGCCTCATATTTCTAGGTTTTACGTCCTTTCCTTTTTCAGTAGTGTAACTTTTACCAGCATTTCTGAGTTCTTTACTTTCTTGTCTTTGCTTTCGTGTCCTTCCCTGTTTCTTCTTTTTTTCTGTACTATTTGGCTCGTTTTCCACTGAAACATGGTCTTGATCTTTTTCCTTTGTCTTGTAGGAATCTTTTCCTGTCCTGACGGACTAGTCTTGACTTAAATATCTAGTTACTCCCAATTCAAATGTAAAACCCCCCTACTATTTTGTTATGTTGATAAACAGGTAATTGAATATACCGAGAAAAATAAAGCAAAATGCAACGTGCCCAAAATGGGTATTTCTACATACCTAGTTATTCACGGACCGAATATTATGTACCCGGATGGTCAAGTTAAGATACATTATTTCAAACAAATATTTAAAACTTCAATATTAGATAAGTCAATATACCGGTTGTGATACCTAATAAATCGTCAAATCCAAATATTCACGGGCTTCTACCAAGTAAGCTATTGATATTTGAATTACTCATTTATTCACCTGACGGAATTAAAAGAGAAATATTTCAAGATTGAGATATCTTGTTTTTACGAAAATTTGAGTTATCCACTTATTCACGGATGGTACAGATTTTAAGTAAATCCAGATGCAAAAATGTCAATAAGTTTTTCTTCACTCATTTTAGAATATTATATAATATAACAGTGTCTTGCGCCTTCCGGTTCCAGCCCGACCAAAGAACAATCTGACACCAAAAAAATAAACGAAGGATGAAAATTTGGAAATAGGTAGTTGAAATTGTCTATTATTATACAGGGTGTCCCGAAAAGATTGGTCATAAATTATACCACAGATTCTGGGGTCAAAAATAGGTTGATTGAACCTCACTTACCTATATACAATAGTGCACACAACAAAGTTACAGCCCTTTGAAGTTACAAAGAAAATCGATTTTTTTTCATATATCGAAAACTCTCAGAGATTTTTTATTGAAAATGGACATGTTGCACTGTTATGGCAGCAACATCTTAAAAAAAATTAAGTAAAATTTTTGCACCCCATAAAAATTTTATGGGGGTTTTGTTCCCTTAAAGCCCCACAAACTTTTGTGTACGTTCCAATTAAATTATTATTGTGGCACCATTAGTTAAACACATTCTTTTTACAACTTTTTTGCCTCTTAGTACTTTTTCGATAAGCCAGTGTTTACAGAGATATTTTGGATATTTGTCGAATCCACCACATATTTGTATATGGTTAGGTACGATTATAGAGACCTGTTAATAATCTGAAAATTTATTTATAATTTACATTTTTAGGTATATTTTCAAAAAGAAGCTACATCTCGATAAAAAGTCACTTATGAAAACAAGACTAAGACACAAAAGTTTTAAAAACACTGTGTTTTACTAATGACACCACAATAATAGTTTAATTGGAACGTACACAAACATTTGGGGGGTTTAAAGGAACAAAACCCCCATAAAATTTTTACGTAAATATATTGAAAAATAAGCCGCATTTCAATAAAAACTGGCTTATCGAAAAAATACTAAGAGGCAAAAAAGTTTTAAAAACGTTTTGTTTAACTAATGGTACCACAATAATGAATTAATTGGAACATGCACAAAAGCTTGGGGGGGGGTTTAAGGGTTTAAGGGAATAAAACCCCCATACATTTTTTATGGGGTGGACAAATTTCACTATAATTTTGTTTTAAGATGTTCCTGCCATAAGAATGATACATGTCCATTTTCAATAAAAATCTCTAATAGTTTTCGATATATTGAAAAAAATATTTTCATTTTGTAACATCAAAGGGCTTTAACTTTTTTTTATGAGCAAATTTTTTTACTAAGGTAAGTTAGGTTCAATCGAACTATTTTTGACCCCAGAATGTGTGGTATAATTTATGACCAATCTTTTCGGGACACCCTGTATAAGAAAAAGTTTACAATTCTACATCCCCTCCATTTTACAAAAATGGAGGGAATGCCCCCTTCTTGGGGGTCAAAAAAATACATTCAAAATAAGTCCGGAATTAAACAAAATGACTAATTCTAAATAACTTTTGTTCTATAGAGTTTTTTCCCGAAGTCAATAGTTTTCGAGTTATTTGCAAATGAATATGTTCATTTTTAACAAGAAAAAACATGTTTTTAGACGACTTTTTGCAAATACCTCAAAAAGTGAATATTTTATCGAAAAAAATGTTCTTGACAAAAATATAGCATATAAAAAATGGAAAAAAATTGTATACGCATGAAGTCTGTAGACCCAGTGGAAGCAGAGTTGTAGCTAATGAAAAGTATGTTCTTCTTCGTCAAATGGCAAATCGAATATTTCAATGTGAAATAACCAAGAAACGAAGCACTTTCCGGGGAAAATTCATTACAAGTTTTTTAAAGTGTTTAAAATACGTTTATTTTTGTTTTTCAAAAAAGTTCTAACATCAAAAGTAAGTGAGTTACGCTCAAAATATTTTTGGTCCTTTTTATTTTTTGGTAAAAAGAATCACGAAAATCACTCCCTAATTAGCCCCTAAATAAATTTTAGTAAAGAACGTTTAAGAACAAAGTTTAATCGGTCCAAAGTGCTTATTTTTGAAAAGACTGGAGTTAAAATGACTTGAACTGACTTGAACGAGTAACTAATCACGAGTTTAGGCAAATTTTGAACAGCCATAACAAAACCAATTTTTGTCCAAGAAGAAAACAAAAAATCCAAAATATTCAGAAAAGCAAAACGTACATTTTACTACTCTTTGAAATTTTTTGTATTACTAATAATTTTTAAGTTAACTTGAAAAAAATTGTAATATTTTTTCAAAATTAAAATAACTGTTTTATTTTAAAACCAATTTTTTTCAAAAATAAGCACTTTAAACCAATGAAACTTAAAAATCATACCAATAATATTGTTCTAAAGCTATTTCCTCGTGGCATTTTTATATTCAACTATTTTCAATGGGAAATAAGCCACAATTTTTCCAAAAAAAGATTTTATTAACGTTTCGAAGCCCAAATCGGGTTTCGTTGTCAAAATACAAAATACTACTAAAATAAACAAAAATGTTATTGCTAAGTAAAAAAATTCTTCTAATAATTTATTTAATCTGACTCATTTATATTGGCAACTCATTGGCAAGTATATTATACATTTTAAAGTAGAAGACTTTAAAATGATATCGCCAATATTTATGAGTTGCGTTCCTGGGGCGACTTTACTAAAATATAGCTCATTCGATTACATGAATATAAATGAGTCAGATTAAATAAATTATTAGAAGAATTTTTTTACTTAGCAACAACATTTTTGTTTATTTTAATAGTATTTTGTATTTTGACAACGAAACCCGATTTGGGCTTCGAAACGTTAATAAAATCATTTTTTGGTAAAATTGTGGCTTATTTCCCATTCAACATAGTTGAATACCAATAATACATAAGTAAAGTAACTTGTTAAGCGGTAAGGATTAATTTTATTTAGAAAGCTAATTAGGGGGTGATTTTCGCGATTTTTTTACCAAAAAATAAAAGGGACCAACAATATTTTGAGTATAACTCACTTACTTTTAATGTTAGAAGTTTTTTTTTTAAAAACAAGAATAAACATATTTTTAAACACTTTAAAAAAGTTGTAATGAGTTTTCCCCGAAAAGTGCTCCGTTTTTTGGTAATTTCACGTTGAAATATTCAATTTGTCATTTGACGAATAAGAACATACTTTTCATTAGCTACAACTCTGCTTCTAGTGAGTCTAAAGTCTTTATGCATACCTCATTTTTATATGTTTTTATAAGCTATATTTTTGCTAAGAATATTTTTTTCGCTAAAATACTTACTTTTTGAGTTATATACGAAAAACCGCCCAAAAACATGTTTTATTTTTGTTAAAAATGAACATATTATTTACTCACAAATAACTCAAAAAGTGTTGATTTAGTGAAAAAGCTCTATAGAAAAAAAGTTGCTTAGAATTAGTCATTTTATCCAATATCGGATTTATTTGAAACATATTTTTTTTTCGCACCCGAGAAAATATTTTTCATCCCGTATTTTCCAATTTTTGTAAAATAGAGGGGATGTAGAATTGTAAACTTTTTCTTATATAATAATAGACATTCAACTACCTATTCCCAGATTTTCATCCTTCCTTTATTTTTTTTTGGAGGTTTTCGAAAAGTTTTGTGTTCATTGATCGGGCTATTCCATTTTCCAACTACGTCGATCTGTCCAATCACCTGGTCGTAGATCTCTCTCAGACATTGCTTTCTGGATTCCACTTATCCAGGTTATTTTCGGTCTGCCTTTTTCCTTCTTTCCGGGTAGCTATTCCAGTATCAGTTTTGGGAGTCGATGTCTCTCCATTCTTTGTACATGACCATACCAACAAAGTCGTCTCTCTTGGATTTCTCCTATTATGATTGTTTTCCTATTCATAATATCTCGTACTCGTTCATTCGTTATGTGTGAGACTCTAGAGACGCAGATCGGTTTTCGCCAAGTCCATTTCCAGTGCGAGCAACTTCTGTTCTGTTGGCTTATTCAGTTGCCAAGTTTCACATGCATACAGTACCACGCTTTTAAAGATGTTATTACGTAGCTGTGTTTTCTTTCCTTTTGATATGGTTTTTGACCAAAGTAGTGAGTTCAAAGCTCCTATTACTTTCTTTACTTTTATAATTCTTCCCTCTGTTTCGAATTCTGTCCTTCCACTTTGTTGGATTCTCGTTCCAAGGTATACATAATCAGAGTTTGGCTCAATATTAGGGATGGTGGTTGTTGACAAAACACCGGTTTTCGGTTATACCGGTTTTTTTCACCTACGGTTTACCCTGGCTGTTATAACCGGTCAAAAAACCGGTTATTAAGAAAATCGATTTTCGGTTTTTTAGTCAATAGCCAACATCCAATAGGTTACATTTATATTGAGCTTTAGTTTGCGATACTCCATTATAATCGATGTCAATCCATATCAGTATAGAAATCAGTTTTCAATGTTGTCAAATCGGTTTAGGTCAGCTTAAAATTTCTCATTCGTTCGTGTGGAAGTAAAAATTTTCCCATTTTTTTTTCTGAATTCATTATTTTTTCCATTTATCCGGTTTTTCACCGGTTATTACTTTAAAATGAAAAAAACCGGTTATAACCGGGACAAAAAAACAACCGGTAAAACCAATTATTGGGTAGTAAAAAAACCGGTTTTAGGTAATAACCGGTAGGTTTTTCCCATCCCTACTCAATATTTATATCATCCTATAGTTATGACTAATTCTTTGTCCTCGTATACACATATATTTGGTTTTATATGTTTTATATATTGACGTATAGGCCCCAAATATCTCATTTATATTATATATGTTAAACAGTGTAGGCGAAAACTACATCCCTGTAGTAGTCCCTTATTCACCATCAAGCTATCTGATAATCTGTTGTTGATTTTTATGTTTGCTTGAATGCTGTTATATAATTTTTGCATTACTTTTATTAAAGTTATATTAATAGGAAATTTTTCCAGGACCTGCCATAATTTACGCAGTAGTACGGTATCATATGCCTTAGTTAGATCGACGAATAGTAGATGTATTTTTCTGTCTCTGGCTACTTTTTTTCGTTGAGTTGGTTGAGCGTGTAAAGATGTGGTCGATGCAGGATCTTCCTGCTCGGAATCCTGCTTGTTGTTCGATCTCTAAAGGTGCATATTCATTTTCTATTAGAGTTTTTACAGTTTTGCATATAATCTGCTAAAGGTACTGGTAACAGTAATTCAGTCTTCCTTGTTACCCTTTTTGTGTATTGGGATTATCCATCCTTTTTTCCTATTTTTTGGTATGTTTTCTTCATTTGTGTAGTTGGTGAAAATTAAGGTTATTATTTTGATCAAATTTACAGTTATATTTTTTTAAAAGTTCCGCTGGGATAGTTTCTGGACCACATTCTTTTTTATTAGTCATTTAATTGTACCTCTTGCCATTTAAATTATAGTGCTTTGCATTTTTTTTACGATATTAAAATGTGAAAATCTTGTATTATTTTGCTTGAATGCTGTTATAGAATTTTTGCACTACTTTTATTAAAGTTATATTAATAGGAGATTTTTACAGGACCTGCCATAATTTACGCAGTAGTACGGTATCATAGGCCTTAGTTAGATCGACGAATAGTAGATGTATTTCTCTGTCTCTGGCTATTATTTTTTTCGTTGAGTTGGTTGAGCGTGTGAAGATGTGGTTAATGCAGGCTCTTCCTGCTCGGAATCCTGCTTGTTGTTCGATCTCTAAAGGTGCATATTCATTTTCTATTAGAGTTTTCCATATAATCTGCTAAAGGTACTGGTAACAGTAATACAACGATAGTTCTTGCAGTCTTCCTTGTTACCCTTTTTGTGTATTGGGATAATCCATCATTTTTTTTAATTTGTTGGTATGTTTTGTTCATTTGTGTAGTTGGTGAAAATTAAGGTTATTATTTTGATCAAATTTGAAGTTATATTTTTTTTAAGTTCCGCTGGGATTCCTTCTGGACCACATTCTTTTCTATTCTTCATTTAGTTGTACCTCTTGCCTTTTAAATTATAGTGCTTTGCATTTTTTTACCATATTAAAATGTGAAAATCTTGTAATTAATTATTTTTTTCTGTCTGTCCACCCGTAAACACAACTCCTTCATTATTAGAATAGATAGAATGACAAATGAGGTGTCGGATGAGAGCTTATAATCCAACGATGCTATAAATGCCGGATTTCACGCTATGTCTTATTGTAATTTTGTGGAACAGGACAAATCCTATCCAATAAAACGTGGCATGTAAACAGCAAAACAAAAATACGTCTTGTCTAATCGAAATGAAACCCAAGGTAAGATTGAAGAACTGATAGAAGCATCATTTTGCGAGAATTAATAGGACAAAATGAAACGAGTAGATTCATATTCAAATAACAGGTCCGATCTTGTCTTAGTTCATGACAGCCCCACTGGAGTTCGCTTCCTCTTTTCTGAATAAACCTAGTAGTAGGGGAGCAAAGTATGCTAAATGTGCAGTCACTCGAGCGTTATGGGGACCTATTGGGTTGTGAAGAGTAGGTCCTAAAACTAAAAACAGTTAAGTAAAGTTTTCCATTTTAGTGGGCGCTTGCCTTTTTTAATTTAACTTTCCATTTCCGACAATGGTTTTTTCCGATAATAACGCCATATATCCATAATTCGAAAAAAGTGTTGAATAAAAGTTACTTATTTTTACGTAAGGAATTCAAATCTGGAATAAAAAATGGGGGCTCCTATTTAAGATTTTAAAGTAGCTCCCCACTCCACCTCCGTGGGGGGTCGTGTTTGGTGCCATTCAAAAGATTTTTCAAAAATATTGAATAAGTGTATTTTACAATTTTTCGATCTGATGTTCATTTCGCGAAATATCGCGGGATTCGTATTTAAAATATTAAATTTACCCCCCACCCCTCTACGTGGGAGGTCGTGTTTGATATCATTCGATAGATTTTTAAAAAATTTTGAGCACATATTTTTAAGTTTTTCGATCTGTCCTTCATTTCGCGAAATATTCGCTTTTTTCTTGTGAAATATTGGGACTCACCCATTTCCTTACGCCCCGCTCAAATCGTCAGATTTTTTAAATATACACTGTTTTTCATGTACCTAACTTACCTTATCTTAATCTGACAATTTTGAGTTTTTTAAGGATAGATTTTTTTTCGGGCGCCCCTTAACGGACTCCCCCGTGTTAAGAGCCAATATATGGTAGAGGTACATCTGCAGGGTACCAGGTTTCTCCCCATATGCTAATTTGACGCGCTCGAGTAACTGCAAAAATCCCCGCTTGGACTCCCCTACCATAATAATGCCAGAGTTGCGGTAATGCATTCATGATTTAGCCGGGGGCAGGGTCGGATTTACCACTAGGCCGACTAGGCACTGGCCTAGAGCGCCAAAGAGTACCCCCCGTTAAGATAGTGTTAATTTTATTAATTTTTTTACGTTCTATGCAACTAAAAAATTAAATAACGCGAATTTTTAGCTCGCCGCCCCCCTTACCCCTCCCCACACAGCCAAAAACGTAGATTTTTAGATTTAATTTTTTTTAGTTGGGTTACAATTGACTTAAAAATTTCAAAAAATTCACAAGTGTAGCTGAGGCTTTTACAAAACATGTCCATTTTTATGGACCCATAGGTCGAGTGTACATAACCTCAAATTTTTTTTAACTTTTTTAAAACCTATAACTTTTTTTTGGAGGGGGCTGCAGGTCCAATTTTTTTTGCATTTTGTGTATTTTATCAAATGCTATCTCTTTGATTTTTTTCAGATTTATCCATAGGGGGTTTTTGAAGATTTTCTCCATTTTATAGACTCCAACATAGATCAACTCAAGGTTTTGTTAATAGATTATGTATAATTTAAAATAACTGAGTATATTAGGATATTCAAAAATTGGCGAATCACTTTTAAACCCCCCAAAAACCATGTTTTTTAAAGTTTTGTAAGGATTTTTGCGGATCTAATTATATTTTTTGTGGTCGGTACAGCCTGAATATTTTTTATATTTTTTTTACGTTCTATATGATTTTAAAAAATTAGGACTCACCGCAATTTTAGCACATTTCCCCTATTCCCCCTCCCCACAGCCAAAAATAACAATTTTTCGATTTTTTTTTTTTAAGTTGGTTTGCAATTAAATTATGAATGTTATTCTGAAGCTATTTCTTTGTGGCATTTTTGTAATTAACTATTCTAAATGGTCATTTTTTAGTTAAATTTTGGCTTATTTCCCATTTATAATAGTTAATAATTTTATTAAATTATAAATTACAAAAAATTCACACGCACAGCTGAGGCTTTTACAGAACATGTATTTTTATGGACCCGAAGGTTGAGTGTAAGTACATATTATAACCCCTTTTTTTTGTTTTTTAATACGTATATTTTTTGGTGATGGATTTATGTCTATTTTTTTTGTGTTTTGTGTATTTTATCAAAAACTATATTTCTGACTTTTTCCAGATTTTTCCGTAAGGTGCGCCATCTTCAAAAATCCGCAAAACTGGTTTGTTCGGTGGTTTTTAGGGATTTTCTCCATGTTATAGACTTCAAAATAGGTTAATTCAAGATTTTTTATAGGTAATGTAGGTATAATTTGAAATAACTGAGTTTTTAGGGATATTTTATATAATTTGCTATTGAATACACTTAAAAACAACCTGCTAGTTTTCACAATCATAAACTTGTCAGGATGGCACATTCCACAATTAAAATTACGTTTCACAATTAAAACTTCCCCTGTTTCCATACCTACATCAAAGTTTGTCCGACTAGACACCGTTAAACTATTCAGATATTTTCAGCTTGCTATTAATCAACTTTTTTTGGTACGCGGGATCCAGGCCTAATATTTTTTGAGATCAATACAGCCTGAATATTTTTTAATTTTTTTTTCATGTCATTTTCATTCACGTTTACTGCCACGTAAAACACCATAAAAAGAATAAGGAAAGTATTACCAAAGAATATATAGCTCCGTATATACATACTCGTAGAGTATTCGGAGAATATATTCGTTGGTATTACACTTCAGTTCTAAAGTCTTCATCGGTGTCTTCGTCTATTACAGGTATAACATCTGTATTCTAAAAGAGTTTTGTAAGATATTCTGCTGGCTTGATGATTTTTGTAAAATATCTTCCATGCGATAAATATTATATTATGGCAGCTACATGCGAACAACAGCCTATGGTTATGTTGACGTTTGCGCAACTCGCATCTACAACAGGATCTATCGTTTTCCGAACCATCTTCGTTTGGCTCATAATGCAAATAGTCCATGCTGTATGCTTGTCCCCATTGGGTAAATTATTTCGATTCATTTTTTGCACAAACTTATTCAAAAACAGGACCTTATAACAAATCCACATGGTGCCAGGCAGTACCGCGGTCGGAAAATTGTTAAACAATTTTTTAAACGAATTCAAAAAATCAATTTTTTCACCTAGGACATATTTGTTTTAGATTCTCTGGATCAACCTGAGCAAAAAAGGTATCTTGTGATTTTTCTATAAAATTGACTGTTGTCGAGTTACATGCAATTTTAAATTTTGAAAAACGCGAAAATGGCCATTTTCAAGGCTTAATAACTCGATTAAAAATTATTATTATGAAAGTCATAAAGTGACCAACTCAAAGTTTAAAGTCCCCCCCCTGCAGGAGCCTGAAGAAAGTTTTTCATTATTTTATTACTGTTATTTTTAATAATTAAAAATGAGCGCTAAGCACGTATTGAACCGGCCGTCCGCGAGAGAGATGTAAATTCATTGACGTTTTAAAAAAATATCGATTGGAAGTCAAAAATGCGTTTTAAAAAATCGAAAAGGAATTTTGAGGTTATATGTATTGTACACTCGACCTACGGGTCTATAAAAAATAGATATGTTTTGTAGAAGCCTCATAAAATTTTTAAATTAATTGCAACTTAACTAAACAAAAAAAAAATAGAAAAATTGACGTTTTTGTGGGGCAGGGGGAGGGGGTGGTGGGCTAAAAATGCGATTAGTCTTATTTTTTAATCACATATAACGTAAAAAAATGAAAAAAAAATATTCAGGCTCTATCGATCTCAAAAAATATAATTAGACCCGCAAAAATCCTTACAAAACTTAAAAAAAAACATGGTTTTTGGGGGGTTTAAAAGTGTTTCGCCCAATTTTTGAATACTCTAATATAGTCAGTTATTTTAAATTATACATAATCTATTAACAAAACCTTGAGTTGATCTTTGTTGCAGTCTATAAAATGGAGAAAATCCCCAAAAACCCCCTAAAAAAACAGTTTTCTTGATTTTTCAAGATGGCGCACCTTACGAAAAAATCTGAAAAAAATCAGAGAGATAGCTTTTGATAAAATACACAAAATTCAAAAAAAAAATTGGACCTGTAGCCCCTCCAAAAAAAGTTATAGGTTTTAAAAAGTTAAAAAAAAATTTAAGGTTATGTACACTCGACCTATGGGTCCATAAAAAATGAACATGTTTTGTAAAAGCCTCAGCTACACTTGTAATTTTTTTGAAATTTTTAAATCAATTGGAACCTAACTAAAAAAAATTAAATCTAAAAATCTACGTTTTTGGCTGTGGGTGGAGGGGTAAGGGAGGTGGCGAGGGGTAAGGGGGGCGGCGAGCTAAAAATTCGCGTTATATCATTTTTTACTTGCATAGAACGTAAAAAAATTAATAAAATTGAATTCTGGGGGTGAGGGCATTTTGCCTATCTTAACGGGGGGTACCCTTTGTTAGGGCGCGGAATAGGTAGATTTTGTTCGGTGCATCACAAAACCGGCAACCAACTTACACATCATCAAAGCAGCACTATCCATCAGATAAAAAGACAGTTGTTTAACTGATAAGCTATTTTCTCGTAAACTTAAAAATGGAGAAATAATAAATATAAATTGGATGTCATTTTCTTAGAGAAAAGGGTCTGTGTTTCGTGTACCATGCATATTGTTCAGTTGCTCTGCTAATGCAATAGTAATTTACGTAACAAGTTCCGAAAGTGATATTTTACGAGACGAGTAGGAAGTTTCCAGGGAGAGCCGTAGGCGAGTCGTGGAATCCTGCGAGTCTCGTAAAATCACTTTTGGATCGTGTTACGTACAATATTTTTTCTGCAGCCGTTTTGTATGGTTAAAAGAATATATGGATAAACTTTACTTATAAACTTTTATTAAAGACTTAGTTACTCTGGTGAATTCAACATTAGAAAAATCCACTTGTGAATATTATTAATAACACAATTATTATAACAATTATTTATATTGATATTGTTAGAATATCTTCAGAATGAATTCTTCATTTATAGTATGTACATTTTTATCAATGCTCCATTTTTGAAATAAATCGTAGACCAATTTATACCTCTTTCTTGACTTTACCGGCAATAATTTATAAATAGCGGCTTTAGCAGTTTCCCTAATCTTCCTTCCCTAATGAGCACCTTCACTGCTGATTTCCATTTCTTGGAATTGAAAAACGAAAAACTAAGCGAAAACCAGCGAAAACACACGAATCTTAAATGACAAGCGTTGTCATATTAAAATACAAAGTTGATGTTATTGTCAAAGCCGTTACCTAGCTACGCAAAATCGTCCCGAAAGTAAAAAAGCGTCCGGAAAGTGAAAACATTATAGGTCTGGATCCCGCGTATGAAAAAAAAGTTGATTAATAGCAAGCTGAAAATTTGTTAATAGCTTAAGGGTATCTAGTCGGATAAACTTTGATATATAGGAACACTGTAACAGGGGCAGTTTTAATTGTGGAACAGGTTAAAAATTTGGAACGGTCACACCACGAAAACGGCACATTTATTTTATCCGACAGAACAGACTTAAACTCTCCGAACAGAGATTAAACTCTCATGCAAAAATCAGACTGCTACTTATCGCCTGTCATAATTCCTGTCATTTGACATATTCTACATGTTCCACTCATTAAAACGCCCATTTGGTGATAAATAGCAGTCTGATTTTTGCATGAGAGTTTAATCTCTGTTCGGAGACTTTAAGTCTGTTCTGTCGGACAAAATACATGTGCCGTTTTCGTGGTCTGACCGTTCCAAATTTTTAACCTGTTCCACAATTAAAACTTCCCCTGTTCCAGTGTTCCCATATATCGAAGTTTGTCTGACTAGACACCATTAAGCTATTAACAAATTTTCAGCTGGCTATTAATCAACTTTTTTTTCATACGCGGGATCCAGACCTATTAGTCCCGAATTTAATAAATCATACCGAAAGTTTTATTTTCGGGACGGCTGCAGAAAAATACATTTACAACCGATTTTACTGATTCGAAAAATGCTTCACAAAGAGTGACAGACCACGAAAATTCTCCTTGTCATAAGTCACACCAGAAAACAGTAAAATTGAGAGGTCAAATAAAAGGACATGCTAGTTCAAGTCTTGCTGATCAGTTAAATAAGGAAACTAAAAACTGGAGGAATGTTCTTAAGCGTGTTGTTACCGCTGTAAAATTTCTATCCACAAAAGGATTAGCTTTTCGTGGTAGCCATGAATATGTAGGACTGTTTAATCAAGGCATCTTTTTAGGTTTAATACATTTTTTTTTAATTTGACTCCTTTCTTGCAGAGCAATTGAAAGTATATGGCGATGGAGGTTCAGGTACAACTTCATACATTTCCTAGTCAACATATGAATAAGTTATCCTTCTTATGGCTGAAAATATTCGAAGACAAATATTAAGTGAAGCTAAGGAAGCAAAATATTTTGAGATTATGCTAGATTCCACTCGAGACATATCTCATATTGACCAATTAACGTTGGTACTAAGGAATATAAGTAGAGATGGCATACCCGTAGAATGCTTTTTGTGTTTTTAGCCTAACGTCGGACACAAAGCTGAAGAGATTGTAAATGCTATTATCGATGTCTGTGATAAATTCGATTTGGATATCACAAAATGCGGTGGTTAGTCATATTATGACAATGCCAGTAATATGGCAGGGACTATGGTGTTCAAACCAGAATAAAAAAACTATGTCCTCAGGCAGAGTATGTCTCACGTGCCGCTCATTCCTTTTTGGTAGGATCTGTGGCCGTTAGTCCATGTGTGGTTGCTGTTTCTTTTTTTTGGACTACTTCAAGAACTGTACAATTTTTTCACAATTTCAACATATCGATGGGAGCTTTATTTGAACCAAAATGCTCTGTGGTACTTCAAAGCCTATCTAAATCACCTTGGTTAGCGTGAAACGATGCTTATCGAGCTCTGAAAGAAAATTGGCCGACAATTACAGAATATTTGAAACTAATAAAGAATGACAGGAGCGAAAAGCCTTCATGCCGTAGTGATGCATCTGCTCTAAGATTAAACCTTGAATCACTAGAGACAGTATTTTTGTCCATATTTTGGAGTACCGTTTTAGAACGATTACAAAAAGTCAGTACTAAGCTTCAGTATGAGACTACAACTTTAAGTAAAATAAAAGGATATTACCAGTCGTTGGTTGGTTTTTTGGTAGAGCTTAGTAAAGCCAAAAGTTGGTTGGTTATAAGGGGGTTGGGGGAGGGGGAGATCAAGGCGTAGGGGGCAGAAATATTAATGCCTAGTAGGGTTCAACATGTAAATCCAGCCCTGGCCGGGGGATTCATTGAAATGTATAAAAGATTTACCTGTTTTGTGGCAAGTGAAAATAAAACTATAGTCACTGTAACAAAAAAAAACGTCGAGTATGAAGAAGTTAGACTAAATACAAATAAATAGACATGATGGCCAATAAAGAGAGAGTTATAAAAAAATAAACTCGTTGAGATGGGTTTATAAAAAGGAGTCGAAAAAAAAAAGACGGCATGAGTTATCTCTGGAACTAAACTTGAGAAAAAACATACAAACCATCTCTGGTACTTCGACCTATTAGAATTTTTAAATGATCAAGATGTATCAAGTATGCCATGAAAAATTATAAATGATGACGAGGAGTCTCATAAGATATCTGAAAGTTGCTGTGGGTCTTTCATAGGGTGTAATAGCCTCTCTCATTCAGGTGTGATTTTCCAGTATGTATGGTGTTTCCAACTCTAGCAAACGACAATAGGCTGATATATCCATTTTTAAAAAATTGGATCAGTCATCAGATTTGCCTCTCAGTTTTTTCATTAATGAGACGTGGGAAAACTGTTTATTCGTGTATAGTGTTTTATGAACGGTATTCCTAGTTTTTTATGTAGAGTTGGAGGAGATGGTGGTCGGAAAAATTATATTGAAGACTCAGTACTAAAATTAGATAACAAAATCCTGGAAACGGTGGAACACTTTAGATATCTGGGTAGCTGGACTTACTGGAGGATTGAAAGTGATCAGGAAATTTTGACCAGAATAGAAATTGTACGAAAAAGCTTTATTAGCTGGCGTCCCGTATTGTGTAGTAGAAGTCTGTCATTGACCACACGTCTAAGAATATTGCTACGTCTGGTACGTTTTGTTCTGTGGAGATGAAACGCGGACAACAAAAATAAAAATCTTGACAAGGTAGAAGCGTTAGAGTTGTGGTGTTACCTTCGCATGCTCAGAATTCCGTGGACAGCACATGTATCTAACGAACGTGTGCTGGAGACCATGCACAAAGAGCGAGAATTGATCAACATTAATATAAAACTGAGAAAGGTTCAATATTTCGGTCATATAATCAGAGTAACTAAATATCGCTTACTCTAGTTGAAAATTTAGGGCAAAATCGAAGGAAATGCTGGGTCCGAAGAAAGAAACTGTCCTGGCCGTGGAACATTAGAAAATGGACACGTCGAACTAGGAGAAGGTAATAAGGCAAAAAAAATACCATATTCGTGACACTTCAACAGCCAGGGTACTGAACCGTTTTTTCGACAGGTAACACATATAAGAACAAATCGTACTTGTTTCCTGCTTACCATCTGGCGGCCATTTTTATTTATAAACAATTTAGTGTCAAAAAACGGCTTTTTTTCCTTTTTTTTTCAAATCAATGGAAAACAGTTAGACTTATGGTTAATTTAGTACAAACATCTTCGAGAGCATGGAAGAAGCTTTAAAATAGCGTATTAGCGTGTAATATAATTGCGAAAAAAGATCGAAATTGCACAAAAATTAATTTCGCAATAATTATTATAAAAATAAGTGTACAACTTTGAAGCTTTTGTCAAATGAGTTTTTTTACGTGCTTAATATGTGACAAACATTTTAAAGCGACGCATTCAATTGTTTAAACTTTATTCAAACTGTTTATCCCAGAGAGTTTTTGTAATAACGTATGTCAGAAAAAAATGATTTTAGAACCATTCTACAGATGTCAAATAAAAGAGCATTAGCTAAAATCTCAAATTGGTTTAAAAAAAAGTGAATAAAAAATGCATTTGTTAGTAATAAATAATTATCAATTTCTTTATACACCGTTTATAAACAATTTAGTGTCAAAAACGGCTTTTTTCCTTTTTTTAAATCAATGGAAAACAGTACCACTTATGGTTAATTTAGTACAAACATCTTCGAGAGCATGAAAAAAGATTTAAGATGGCGTATTATAAAGTTTGATATACGTATTTATTGTTATTATAATTGCAAAAAAATTTCGAAATTGCACAAAAATTAATTTCGCAATAACTATTGTAAAAATGAGTGTACAGCTATGAAATTTTTGTCAAACGAGGTTTCTTTGGTGCTTAATATGTGACAAAAATTTCAAAGCGATTCATTGAATTGTTTAAATTTTATTCAAATTGTTTATCTCAGAGAGCTTTTTTTTCAATAACCTAAGTCAGAAAAAATGATTTTAGAACCATTCTACAGGTGTCAAATAAAAGAGCATATGAGTTAAACTCTCAAATTGGTTTAAAAAAAGTGAATGAAAAATGCATTTGTTAGTAATAAATAATTATTCAAAAGTATCCTCAATGTTTCCTTACAAACTTTTTAAATAAATTTTTTTCAAAACAATCTATTTTTTTGCCGTTTTTTAGGTGCACAACTACCAAGTAATGTTTTATGTATATATCTAATAATGGATACAAAATTGTAATAAATATTTAGGGTGGGCATTAGTATGACAAAGACCAATTACTCGTTTGTCGTAAGAGATACGAAAAAAAGTTATTTAGGTAAAAGTTGGGGCACTGATAGGACCATAATTTAAAAATATTTTCAAATATACAAGAGCGTGCGTATTGAGAGGGTGACACAAACTTTTGTTTTTTTTAATGGAACACCCTGTATATTTTTATATTTTTGGATTCTCCTCAATGTTTCGATTCTTAAAATATATGGTTTTGTAATATTATACAAGGTAGTTTAAAAGATAATTACGTTTTTTTGTTAATTTTGTAGCAATATTTACACCCTGTAGAATTGTAGTGATTTGACATCAAATTTTTATTTTATGTTCAAACGATTTTCAATATATTCTACTATTGTTAAACATTGACAGTATAGAGAAATGTTAAATTTTAGTATACAGGGTTGGTCGAAACTCGGAATGAGTATTTTCTTAGTTTTCTTAAATGAAACACCCTGTATTTTAGTATTGTAATGAAATGATATTTTATGGTACTTTTTTATTTCTTAAGCATTCCTGCTTTAATTTGTAAGTTATACGTGATTCTTTAAGCCAAAAATTAATTGCAAGAAAATTACGTGAAATTTTATTAGGTGGCCGTGAAAATATTTAATCAAAAATAATTTTTCGAAAAAAAAAAATACATCATAATCTAGCCTGATCCTTAATTTATTAATGTTGGATGAGATATCCAAATAAATTCGTAGTTAAGATTGTTGGTGGTCAAAATATTAATAAAAACATACAATATTATACCTAGTTGGCTATGACAGTAAATTTCTTTAAAAATTGGAGCATATACTATTTTTATAGTTCCAGTTTCTTTGTTACCATTACTAATATGAATTTTTCTAATGAGGAACTGATAATATTTTTGTGCTAATGGAATATAACAAAAATGTGCTACTAGTAATAAGAATTTTTCATCAGAAATTCCCTAATAGAATACAACTAAGAAGAGAAACGTTTAAAAATATACTAGAACGGTTTTAACGGACTGGACACTTAGATTATGATAAATCTGATAGAAAAAAACAGGAAAGTAAGTGAAGGAAACAGGAATTAAATGAAATCCTTTGTGTCACTGAGGATCTGCATATTAGTACAACCGTTCTTAAAATCTAAGTATCTAGTCTGTTGAAACCGTTTTAGTATACTTTCAAAAGATTCTATTTTTGGTTGTCGTCTATGAGGGAATTGCTGATGATAATTTTTTATTGCAAGTAGCTCATTTTTGTTATACTCTCCTAGCACAAAGCCATTTTTATCAGTTCGTCATTAGAAAAATTAATATTAGTAATGGTAGCAAATCAACTGGAACTATATAAATAGTATAATGTTAAATGTTTAAGCAAATTTTGTGTCGTAGCCAACTAGGGAGAATTTTGTAAGTTTGATTAATATTTAAGCACCAACAACCTTAACTACGAATGTATTTGGATATATCATCCAATATTAATAAATTAAGGATCAGGCTAGATTATTATGTATTTTTTTTTTGAAACATTAAAAATTATTTTCGATTGGATATTTTCACGGCCACCTAATAAAATTTCACGTAATTTTTGTTGCAATTAATGTTTGGCTTAAAGAATCACGAATAACTTATAAATTAACACTTAGGTATATAATAGGGAACTTATAAATTAATAACACTTAGGTATATAATAGGGAATGCTTAAGAAATAAAAAGGTACCATAAAATATCATTTCATTACAATACTAAAATACAGGGCGTTTCGTTAAAGAAAACTCAGAAAATACTCATTCCGAGTTTCGACCCACCCTGTATACTACAATTAAACATTTCGCTATACTGTTAATGATTAACAGTAGTAGAGTATATTAAAAATCGTTTGAATATAAATAGAAAATTTAATGCCAAATCACTACAATTCTACAAACGTAATTAACTTTTAAACTACCCCGTATAATATTAAAAACTATATATTTTAAGAAAGGAAACATTGAGTAGAATCCACAAATGTAAAAATAGACAGGGTGTCCCATTTAAAAAAAACATAGGTTTGCGTCACCCTGTCAATACGTACGCCCCTGTATATTTGAAAATATTTTTAAATTATGGTACTATGTGTGCCCCAACTTTTACCTAACTAACTTTTTTTCGTATCTCTTATGACAAACAAGTAATTGGACTTTGTCACACTAATGCCCCACCTGTATAAAAAATAAAAGGTTAATCAGGAAAAATTGGCGATACTTTTGCATAATTATTTACTACTAATAAATGCACTTTTTATTCACTTTTTTAAACCAATTTGAAAGCTTAGCTGATGCTCTTTCATTTGACACTCGTAGAATGTTTCTAGCATCATTTTTTTGACTTATTATATTGCAAAAAAAGCTCTCTGGGAAAAACAATTTGAATAAAATTTAAACAATTGAATGAATCGCTTTGAAATTTTTGTCACATATTAAGCACCAAAGAACCCTCATTTGACAAAAATTTCAAAGTTGTACACACACTTTTTTCACAATTATATTAACAATAAATGGGTGTATCAAACTTTATAATACACCATTTTAAAGCTTTTTCGATGCTCTCGAAGACGTTTGTACTAAAAAAACCATAAGGTTCATTGTTTTCTATTGAATTTAAAAAAAAAGGAAAAAAGGCTGTTTTTTGACACTAAATTTTTTATAAATAAAAATGGCCGCCAGATCCTACGCAAGAAATAGTTACAATTTATTCTTATAGGTATTACCTGTCGAAAAATCGCTTCAGTACCCTGGCTGTTGAAGTGTCATGGAAAAAACCTTATTACCCTGGACTAAACAGGAAACAATTCCTCGACCGTTCGACGCTGCCGACCAAGAAACATTTCATCAGCTTGTTAATACGACGATAACCAACGCTTAAAAACAAGCACGGTACACGAAGAAGAAGAAGAAGTATAAAACAAAGATTTATTGTGTTTTTGCATATACTATTATCGTTATCATCCACTCTTGTCTATTGTTTGTTGTATGGGGATACCCACTATCGATACAAAGTAAAATGTGTAAAATAATTTAATTAAAAATATGGTTGAAAAACAAACGTTAAAAGTTCGGGTATAGATCAAACGCCTCTCTGGAAATCAATCTCTTTATTCGTTCTCGCGATTTTCATTACTTAAGAGTTTTCAGGAGTTTCTCGGATTCCTGAAAGTAACAGACTCGCCGTGAGGGTGTAAAATGATTTTAAATGGCCCTATTAGAAACACATGCAGATGTTTTACGACAAGATATCTCTGGCATAATGATTGAGTTCGTGAAATATTTAAGTTTTAAACAGGAAACTTAAAAATATTGCAAAGTGGGAACGATAAATTCAAATGGATTATAAAGCAAAGAAATTACTAAGTAACTAATCTCTTAGCGAATACCGCTAGAGTCAATAAGAGAAAAGAGGAAAACAATGAAATATTAAAGTGGCTAAAATCGTCTGAAGGAATATTAGAAAGTACAGAACTACATCAAATTAAGGTACAGTGGAACCTCGATAAGTCGGATTAATTGGGACCCCGTCGATCCGGGTTATCGAAAATCCGGGTTAGCCGGAGAATATGATGGACAAACTCAACGGTTTCTTATGGATTTTTGGCGGCTGATTAAGAATTTCGAGGGTGAATTTCGATCCGAGTGGTCAAAAAATTGTTATAAACAATTCAATTGTTTATAAGGCTCTGGCTCATAAACTAAAAGAGATAAAAAAGAATGTTTCAAATAAAATTTGTTCGTTAATAAAAAACGAAAAAAAAACGTTTACCAAACTTAAATGCAACAGTTAGAACTCAAGATATTGTAAAATTAGTGCACAATGCAAATTGCAAGTTGCAAAATAAGTATTTTTCGAAGCTTTATCGATCGCAACTCAGCTTCTACGCATGCAAATGAGCCCTAGAAGGTCTCAATTTAAAGATTCGTAATAAGCTTCCAAACAAAGTTTGTTAAAATATTTTGTCTTCATTTGTTTTGAAGTTATACCCGTTTGAATTTATAATTTTCTTAAAAAAATTGTACATTAATTTGTTTATAAGGGTTTCAAGTAAATTTGAGCTATAAACATTTATACTGAAATTAACAACTATGATATAAAAACTCAAAAGAAACATTTTGAGCTTTTCAATATGTTCGTAAGTTTATTTTTGGTCAAGATATCGATATTTTAATGGCGCGCTATGAGGCGCAAAATCTGCTCAGAGTAAAGTATGTAAGTATTTTTCGACGCTTTATCGATCATAACTCGGCCTCTACGCATGCAAAAGAGCCAAAATATGTGATATAAATATAAAAATGAGTTCTTTTACAGCATCATCATTGCATATAAGACGAGCATTTATGTTGTGGCGGCATACACACAATTGACGTGCCTTGATGATGTTGCAAAAGAACTAGATCCACTTTATATGGATATCATATAGATAATTAGACTCTGAAGCCCCAGAAAGTCTTAGTATTACTGCCTACAAGAATGGACTTAGTACCACCATGTAACTGTAAAAATTGCTCTAAGAACTTATGCAGATGTAAAAAAGCTGAGATTCTCTGTATATCTCGATGCAGATGCATGAAAGATAATGTTTGTACAAATAGTATTAATAAATAATATCAACTTACTTTTTAGTTATATTTCTGAAATATTAGTTTTTAATGTTTTCTTTTTTTCATTTAGTACAAAAAATAGTAGACAAAGTATGTAAATAGAATGAAAGGTGATACGAGGTACAGTATGATGATTTAATTATAAGAATTATATGATAAAATATTATTAGGATATTCAAAAATGAAAAATGAAGATAACGTATATATGTTACCGTTAAAACCCGATTTCAGTTAAAACCCGAATTTACTAGGAAAAACTAGTTTTAACTAAGCGCTTTAGACAATTCTAGTTTTAACTAGTCAAAACTAGATTTGACTGCTAAATTCAGTTAAAACTACTAGTTCAGAACGGATTTCATTTAGAGTACTTTATATGCGATTCTCTTGTGATTGCATATCGATCAAATCTATCTGACAGCGACTATTCATTTCTGAATGCAATATAGGTTTGGACACAAGACCTCTCTTCGTTTTATATTTTTACTCTTCTTCCGTTGGCAGGTTTCACACATTGGTATAAAAATATTGATCATATCAATAAAAAGTTATATTTGTCTATTTCCTGGCGGTTTCAGTCTTCAACCTATCCCGATTTCCATGAAAAATATGGGCTGCTTCAATTATGCCAAAAATATTTTCGACAGGTACATAATATTTTATGGGATCAATTCCAGAAGCTAACTTTTTTATTTCGCCAACTTCAACAATTCTAAATCATTTTAGTCTTCGATTTTGTAATGGTGTTTTCTTGGCAGACAGTTCCGCATCTTATACTTCGACCATTAATTTATTATATATATGCTTTTGGTCACAACATTGTAGTGACTTTCTTTCTTCTCTGTCTCTTCCATTTGTAAAATCATTTTCAAAACACGTTATTTTCACGTTCTTATATCTCTGCTCTCTACATACTTGTCTCAATTTTAACTGGTATTCGCCAGTAATTCCAAATAAGCTACTTTGAACTGATATAAACTACTCTAAATGAAATCCGTTCGGGATTTCTAGTTTTAACTGAATGTAGCAGTCAAATCTAGTTTTGACTAGTTAAAACTAGAATTGTCTAAAGCGCATAGTTAAAACTAGTTTTTCCTAGTAAATTCGGGTTTTAACTGAAATCGGGTTTTAACGGTAACATATATACATAGAAATTATAATTTGCATCGAGAAGTCAGCACGTGAACGTGAACCTTTACGCGGTGAGCCAATCTCGCGCCTCAGAGCGCGCTATTAAAATATCGATATCTTGTTCAAAAATAAACATATGAACATTTTCTTAAGCTCAAAATGTTCCTTTTGAGTTTTTCTATCATTACTGTTAATTAAAGTATAAATGTATATAGCTCAAATTTGCTTGAAACACTTATAAACAAATTAATGTACAATTTTTTTTTAAAAATTTTAACTTCAAAGGGATATAACTTAAAAAAAATGAAGACAAAGTAATTTAACAAACTTTGTTTGGAAGCATATTTATTAAGCTTTAAATTGAGACCTTCTAAGGATCATTTGCATGTGTAGAAGCCGAGTTCGAGAAAGCTTCGAAAAATACTTATTTTGCAATTTGCAATTTGCATTGTGCACTAATTTTACAATATCTCGAGTTATAATTGTTAAATTTAAGTTAAAAAACTTTTTTTCTTCGTTTTTTATCAACGAACAAATTTTATTTGAAACACTCTCTTTTATCTCTTTTAGTTTATGAGCCAGAGCCTTATAAACAATTTATAAACAATTAAATTGTTCATAACAATTTTTGACCACTCAGATCTAATTCCACCCTCGAAATTCGTAATCAGCAGCCACAAATCCATAAGAAACCGTTGAGTTTGTCCATCAGAATTGAAAAGGACATGGTGACCTCTATTTGGCGCCTAGACTATACACTTCGAGATAAACTCCATTATAATTGCAAAAATATTGAAAGACATATGCACAGTACGTCTAAATTACGTAAGTTGATATGTACTACAGTATTGTTAATTTCTTGGTAAAACACTCAGTCAAACTGAAAAAAGATTTGCTTTGTCTGTTTTGAAAATCGGTCCGGGTTAGCCGGACTTTCGGGTTATCGGAGGCCGACTTATCGGGGTTCCACTGTATATTGAAATGTATATTGTCCTGCGTTGGCTTATGATTAAATAATTTTTAATTAATGTAATTCTTCTTCTTAAATTAGGCGAGACTCGTTAGTTTTTGTAACTTGGTCGTAAGGCCTTTGAACCTTACGTTGTTGTTTTCATTAAACTATGAGGAGTTCTGCGGCCTTAACGAAAGCCAACAGTTTTCTTATTTGTAGTTTTAGGATCTCTTCTGGTTCAAACCTCAGTGGATATACCTCAGTTGTCTTTTGCCAGGTTGTTGAGGAGATCTTTGCAGTTCGTCACCAGTTTTGATTTCGTGACTGGGTTCTTTACGGTCAGAATAGCTGCTTGTAGTAAATATTGATTCTCTTAACTTTAGGTTCTCCACCAGGCCACCAAAGTAAAAACTTCAACCTGAAACAGAGTTGTATATTGACCTAGGCTGTAAGATTTACTATATTTCTTGTTTGCCTAAAGACTCCTAATCCAGTACAAAGAGAAATACCATAAATGTCAACTGATTGGTCTTATCTATTCTAATTTCGTACCCAAGGTTTATGAATTTATCAACAAGTTCTACTTCGTCCTTCTGAATTTTTAAATTATTACTGGACACGAGCTTTGTTTTGTATTTTGTGTTCAGGATATTTATTTTTAAACCGATTTCCTGCAGGTTCTGTCCAATTCTTCTAGCATGGGTTGATTTCTCTTAGGTCATTTCCTATCAAAACTATGTCATCAGCATAACTCACCTGATGCAGTCTTTATGTTCCCAATCATTATTTATCATCAGCCAGCCTTCTGCATCCAAAGTTAAATATAGGCCTCCATTAATTTCTTCCAGCTTTGTCGGTCTTTGGCTTCCTGCAACCAATTCCCAGCAATCCTTTTGACTTCGTCTGTCCATCGTGTAGGTGGTCTATCTCTACTTCTTTTGTCTGCTCGTAGTCTCTATACTGTAATTTTTTGGGTCCATCTCCCGTCCTTCATTCTGGCTACATGGCCCTCCCAATTCTACTTCAGCCATGTTACTCGCTCTATGACATCAACGACGCCTGTCCTTCTTCTGATTTCCTTGTTTCTAACCTGTCTCTGAGAGTCAGTGTAAGTAGTGACCGTTCCATTCTTCTTTAGGCCACTCTGAGCAACATTTGGTTGCTGTGGTTTGCGTTAAAGATAATGTTTCAGCGCTGTAAGTCATAACTGGAAGCATACATTGATCAAATGTCTGCTTTTTGAAATAATTTGGCATTTTGCTCTTGAAGATGTCTGATAGCGGCCCATGCTAAGGTAATCCTAATTGTAATTCGGCTGTTTGATTGTCCCTATCAATTTGGATTTCATGCCCTAAGTATTTATATTTATGTACCAATGTTATTTCGTTGAAGTCGACTTTTTGATTTTCGCTTGGTACCAGGTTTGTCATGTTTTGTGTCTTTCCAAAATCAATGTTTTAACCGACTTTCTTACAGGCGGCATTTAACTCAATAAGCATAGTTCTAATCTCTTTTAAGTTGTCTGTTATAAGAACTGTGTTCTGGGAATCGTAGGTAGACGACCCTTTCGCCGTCGATATTTATTCCTTTGGCGTCCCACTCCAATTTTTTGAAAGCATGTTCAATTACTGCCGTAAAGGATTTGGGAGATAACGTGCTTCCCTGTCTAATTCCTCTTTTGAATTTTATAGATTTGGTATCTTTGTGTAGTCGGACGGTCATGGTTGCATTATTGTGCTATGTTCGCTATTAGTTTGGGGTACCGATAATCTGAACGACTTTCATCCAATGCTCTCAAGATGCTGTCAATTTTTCCAATATCCAAAGGCCAGAACCAATAATCGGTTGTAATCGATGGATTTTTCTCTAATCTCTTTTATGCAGTGGACGTGGTCGTTATTGCCAAAATTTTTCCTAAAACCTGCCTGTTCTCTAGGTTGGTAAAAATCTCATATTGTTTCCAGTCTATTTGTTATTATTCTTGTTCTTGTGAATAACTTGTGCAGGTGGTTTAATAGGCTTATGGATCGGTAATTCTCGAGGTCTGTTGGATCACCCTTTTTGTGTAATAAGATAATAAGTGCTCGGGTTGCTTTTGTGCAATAAAGGGTTTTAAAAGCACGTTCTAGGGCAGTTATACAATGCTTTGGTGATAGTGTGTCATCCTGTTAGACTCCCCTGTGTAATGACTTTTTCACTTTTCTGATTTTCTAAAAAAAAACAAAGCAAAATCAGCTGTACCTCTCTCTTCAAGGATTTGTCATCAGCTATTCCTCATATCGTCGGTTTAATAAGTAAATTACCTAACTCCATGCAATACATAATTGACCAAAATTAATTAAACCAAATATTTACACAAACTTTCTACGTATTACACTATATCCATATTAATAATAATTTTCTAACGTTGTCAATCAAAACAACTTCAGAAACACTGACATAGGCAATATCCTTATGAATGGGAAAGAACGTTTGGACTTTAGCAAAATTCATTTAGTGAAATTGGCGTGAAATAAAATAATAATGGCGCTTGTGGGAATTGTCAGGCGGTAGCTTTTAGCGTCTACTACTAGATGACACCAAAAAAACAATTTTCGGAAAAAATGGACTTAGGCAATTTGCTTATTAGACCGACGATATACCCTTTAGTACCTTCAAAAACCTGTATAAGATTTTATTATGCAATTTTACTTTATCGCACTATATACGTAGTATAGTATAATAGATAAAGTTATAGGATCGTGCAAAAAAAAATTTTTAGATTTCACTTTTTTTCGACGTTTTGAGTCCCCCTGAGCCTAAAAAGCAAACAAAAAAAAACATGTCGGAAGTATGTACGTACGTATGTCTCCACCGCCCAGCAAAAACTACCGGACCGATTTTGATGAAATTCGGTAAAAGTAAGTTTAAGAGAATTTTGTCGAGAAACTAAGCTTTAAAAAAAACCTCTCAAAGGGGGGCCGAAATAGGGGGTTATTTAGAGCCCATTTTTGCAAATTTTGACCGAAATTAATGAAATTCAACTCAAAGTAAGCTCATCGATAGGTAAATAAAAATACGGAATTTGACATTTCCAAATTCAAAATGGCGGCCAACATGGTCGACCGCCCACTCGACACATTTCCCTACCTATCTAAAAATTTGTTTAAGATAAGTTTAATTTGAAAAAGTCGTTATATAGCCTAAAGATGGGGCTATAAGAAGGATGTTATCGTTTTTCAGAAAAAGTTACGGGTTACCTATATTTAAGTGGTCAAAATTTGACATAAATTTGAACTAGATTTTCTCAAAAATGGCTCCAAGAAAATTTTTTATTTTTTGATATATTTTTGATATCCTATCGATAAATTGAATGACATTAGTCAGATTTCTCAACTCCCCATAGGAGGGGAGTTATGAGTTTTTTATAAAAAATATTCGAGTGCCCGTAACTTCCTTCTTAATAGAAACTAAAATTTTAACTTTTGCAGACATATATGGTACTTTATTATCTATTATCAAAATAAATTTTAATAAAAATATCGCTTCCGGTTGAACCGGAAATGAATAAAAAATCTTAATTTTTTAGATACGCCCTATATATTTTTACATATTTTAAAATAATGCAAAATTACCTTTCCAATGACATAAAATTAATTGCTATAGCTCAAAAACTCGAAAAGTTACGGTAAATAGAAATTTTGCTATAATCTTATTTGTGTCCTCTCTCACGCGATCATAGCAGAGCATTATTGTAGGGCAGTCAATGAGGGTATTTGGCTCCGAATTCCATCCTACTACATTGATATACTTGATATTTTCACAGTAAGTAGGGAATAGCTCAAGAAACAAAATCTACCCTATATACTATGGCGCTTTTATCTTGGGGCTGTTTCCACTTCTTCAAGGGGGTGGAAAATTTGTTGGTCAAAATAAGCACGGAAGTGGCTAAAGAACCTATTTCTAAGCAAAAACTGGTTTATACTTTTTTTTGAGAACTCAATACTTTTCGAGTTATGCGTAGTTGAAAATTGGCCATTTTCATTGAAAAATGACACCTTTTCGGACGGATTTTTTGTGAATACCTTAAAAACTATGCATCGAACTAAAAACACTATATAAAACATTTTTTAGATTATAAATAATAAAGAGATTCGTTCCTTCGTAAATGTTCTATTTATAATACAAAAAGAGATATGGTAGGTGAAAATAGTTTATTTTTTGGTGCATGCTCAAATTGGTGTATTCAACTTGAAATAACAGAGGAACGGTAGGTTTTAGATGTATAATACTACCAACACCTTTTGTAGTGTTTGAAAAGGCCTTTAAAACGAGCACCGTTAAATGTCGGTTACATACAAATTAAGCGAGATATGGTGCAAAAAAATATATGACTAATGTACTTTAAGGACATATAAAAAGTATATACATTTAACTCTCCATCCACCATAATTTAAATGCATTGTTTTTCTTTTGCAATACCTTTTAATATAGTGTTATTTCTACTTTCAAAAAGTTAACGAGTTTACGAACGAGTTTAAAATGAATGGTTTTTGTAAAAAATGTGATCAAATTATAGAATGAATTTTTAAATGTTCTTAAAAATCTTTCTTTTTCTCCATGTAATTCGAAAATAAAAATATTTCACCCCTGGGAAGTGGTGGGAACCGCCCCCATGATAAAAGCTCCATGGTATATAGGATAGACTTTGAATTATGATATTGGGCTACTCCCAAAATTTAATTAAAATCCATGCAGTAGGATAGAATTCGGAGATAATATCTTGTTCTTAATCTCGCGCATTGACTGGCGTAATCGAAATAGAATGAAATGCAAATATTGTAAACTATTAATTTCTCAGAAAAATGAACTAATTTGAAATGAAAGTGTGACTATAATATTCTATTAATTTATGCAATAATGTTTACATCTATAGTGTGTCCCCAAAATATGGCATCGAACATTTTCTCAAATGCAGGAATTAATGATGCGTAAAACCATAAAATATTTTCAAGTACAGAAGGTGTTTCTAAAATATCAAAATAACGAGTAACTTTGTTATTTTTATAGAATGCCAGTATCTAGTACCATAACGATAATAGATCGGTACGATAAAGTTCTCGGGCGACCCTTCCGTCCAGCGTTTTTTCTTTACTGGCCTGTGAAGCCGGTTAATATGAGAACTCTCTTGTAGGTGTATTAATTTTGATAAAAAATTAAACGAACCGGTTTTCCTTGTTTCATTTATACAGTTTACACTCGCTATTGCAATAACCGAGAAATATAGTGAAACTTCACCGAGTAACTGAGTGTTCCGGCAAATAATTTAATTTTGGGTAAGTATGCCGTTATTTTTATACTTCCTGAAGAAATTTCTTTCCATCTCGATGCAAAAATCTCATAAAACTTTGTATGCAAACATACCGACGTTTATGAGCCACTTAGGCGAAGCATATTCATATGCAAACATCTATCTCACGATAAAAATGTTTTTTAAAACAAGTAAATATAAAGTTTAATTTCCAATAGACTTTGTATCACGATCTTTATTAAAGAATTAATAACACTCTGCAATATCTAAAACGTCATAACGAACCAGTGGCGGATCCAAGGGGGGCGATGGGGGCGATCGGCCCCCCTCTCAAACTAAGTGATTTAATTTTTTTTTCCAAACAGATAATTAGATATTTTTTATAATAAATTTTATAATATTCACTAAGATATATGTATTAAATACATATAAATATATATTATATATATAAATATCAATTTTATATTATATGAATTATAAATAAATTTTATTAGTACCGGAAAAAACGTTCACCTCAGTCTCAAGCCGGAGTATGGACAGCAATGTTCACCTCAAACATCGGCCCAAACAATGACTGGACACGGATCACCTCAGAGAAATCGACCAAAACGCCTGTGGTGCCGAGGTAAAAAAAGGAGGAACGCCAGCAAGATACCTACGGGAGCCACCCATACCTCTCTTCCAGCCCCTCCCAAAACAAAGGTGAAGGTGCTCGCATCAGAGTCTGTCAATAGTTCCACCTCCAAAAGTAGACAGGAACCGACAGGCGACAGGTGCTGATGTGAAGCGCCTTCACCCAAGCACTTCCACGGAAGGCACAAGAAAGAACGCAGAAGCGGAAACGCCACTTCCCCTTCCCAAAGCTTCGCGAAAGCCGCCGTGACACACCTTAGGGTCGCTATCATAGATTAGGTAAACCCGTAAGGCAAGGTCACTCGGTCACTGCCGACCGGGAAGACCTTATCAAACGCAGCCTGATGGAGGAATTGGACAGAGCAATCTTGTCCAACTCCAACAGTCAAGCAAAAGCCACACGTTTAAATCGTGGACCTATTCTGGTGAGATCATCAGAGTAGTATGTGGTGACGACTGAGTGGCTGGAAAAGGTTATAGATGACTTCAAACCGTGGGAGGAAGCATCACTAGCTGTTGTAAGTCAGGATAAGCTCCCGAAGCTTACCAAAGCCTCTCTATGGATCTCGGGGGATGTTACTACCACCTCCGATGTCCCAGAAAGAGTGCTGCGGAGGCTAACGGCGTAAAGTCCAGACATGTCAGTTACGAGACAGTGCACCTTCCACCACGAGGTAAAGACTGATCCAAACGGATACCTGTTCGTCTTTGGAATCGGAGACGAGGACATGGCTGTCGTTAAGAAAAGACCAATGAGGCTGAGCTACGCGTCCAAGGGCACCTACTCGGCAGCCGGAGACGGTCACTGAGACTGAGACACCCATGGTCCACAGCAGGACGACGACCCTCAGATGGTGGTCGATGAACCCTGCAGAGGAAGCGCAAAGTGACTAAGGCTGCCGCCTCCTCAATTGAGGAGGAAATGAACGTCTAAAAGAATTAATACGACACCTTCGCCATGGCCAAGAACATCGGGAAAAAGGTAATTATTATTCAATGCAATTTCCAACACAAAAAGGTGGCAACGGCGACAATATGCCGTCACCTGGATGTAACGGAGAATGCAATAGCATTAATCCGAGAACCTTGAATAACTAAGATCAAAATAACTGGTTTTATCAGTCTAAATGGTCAAATCTTCAGCTTACAAAACAACAAACAACCAAGAACAGCATGTTCCCAGAAAAATCAAAGCCTCCCTCTCGTGAAGTTTTGCACCTCAGATATAACTGCGGTTAAAGTAAAATTGCCATGGGCAAAAGGCAAAAATAGAGAGTTAATACTAGCATTGGTCTACCTACCCACAGATGCAGTCACCCTACCACCAACAAAGGAGATGGAAGATCTGGTAGACCATTGTCTCAGCCAGAAGGTAGAACTTATGACCAGGAAAAACCTACGCTTGACAGTTGGCTTTTAACTGGCCATTGTCAGGTAAGAAAACACCTTCACACACTGGGGCTAGGAGAACACCTCTATGCAGGAGGTGTGAACGAGATGACGAAACTGTCGAGCATGTTCTATATGAATGGCTGGAGTTTTCGTGAATACGAGAGTATGCGTTCGGCGACCCTTGACCTACACGTGCCGACATAGGGGAGATGTCCCCTGGTTATTTGTCCACCTTCCTGGAAATGGTAGGATGGACAATGAGCTAAGGACGACAGCCCCCTGGGAGGATGTACAATGGGTCAATTGTGGCCTAAGTGCTGTGGGACTTGACTCTCCCTTTGTGCTCTAAAGATACAAAAATAGTACGGGACATTTCCGGTGGGCCGGTAGGCTAAAAAAAGCCGGCATGGTAGAAAGTTATCTAAAGGTTTAGCCGATCGGCCCCCCTCTTAACACTGCTGGATCCGCCGCTGTAACGAACCAATAAATTCTGGTTTCAAGTTGAACCCATTTTATGATTTTTAACTTTTAGCTCATATTAAAATATTGTCAATTTCTACAAAAACAGGAAAATATATATCAGGGTTGAAAATAATAAACTCATTGGACCACGTTTTAATAGCTCAGGTCTTCCACAGGGGTCAGTTTTAAGTCCTCTTCTATTTAATCTTTACACAGCTGATTTTCATAATATTAGTATCGACCATATCTCATTTAATACAGTACAATATGCTGATGACTTTTGTATTTATACTGAATCTAAAAAATATAATGATGGCTTAAACACATTGGAAAATATCCATGAATATTGCCGTGAGTGGTTTAAAAAAAATTGTTTTGGGTTAGCAAACAACAAGTCTAACATTTGTATATTCACTAGACACAAACCTCAAAGAGAAGAAATACAATTAAATGATGATTACTTTCCTGTTTGTAAATTAGTAAAATATCTGGGTATGATTCTGGATACCAAATTGACCTGGAAACTTCACGTTGATTTTATGCATGATAGATGCAGTAAAGCACTAAATCTTAAATCAATTGCAAAAACTTGATGGGGTGCAGATGTTGAAACATGTCTTTTATTTTATCGTTCATATATCAGATTTATTATAGATTATGGCTCAGTACTGTATGAATCGGCTAGTAACAATATCTTAGATTGATGTTTTTCTAAACACAGTATTGCGTTGTTGCATAGGTGCTATGAGATCTACCCCTATTGAACCACTCTATGTTGAAACAATGGAACCGCCGACTAAATTCAGAAGGGAATATGTCAGCCAAAAATTTCTTTTTAAGATTCGATGTTACAACACTTGTTTATATAAAGAAATTAGTACTTTAAATTATTTTGATTTAACAAATAAATATTGGGCTCACAAAAACTCGCCACCGTTATGTGACGCATTTCGAAACACTGCGAATAATAATACTGAACTTGCAGTTGCAAATAAAATGGTAGATTTCAAAGATTTCTTTGAGTTACTAAATCAAGTAGATATAATACAACCCAGTTATCATGAGCACTCTTTATTAAACAGTATTCTTTTAAACAACTACCTTACAAATTAGTCAAAATCTGTTTGCATTTATACAGATGCATCCAAACGTTCAAATGGTACTGGTTGTGCCTTTTATATTCCAGATAAATTTATAGAAAAATGTTTAAACTGCCCTCAAATTTCTCCATTTTTACTGCCGAGGCTGCCGCGGTATATGAGGCTTTAATTTATTTCAGGTTGGCATCCTATAATTCCGCAATAATTTTATCTGATCATTATCTGTGCTTACTGCTATTTAAACACCTCAACTACCTTGTAGTAGGTACTTCTAATCCATACATTTTTTTAATAAAAAAAATCTTATTTGAAATTAATAAACACACCCCAAAAATAAAACTTATGTGGATCAAAGCACATTCAGGACTTACACATAATGAGCATCTAGACCAATTAGCTAAAAATTCCCTCATCCATGGAACAGTCAGTGGCGTAGCTGAAGATTGCGGCCCCCCCCCCCGCGACAATTTTTGTGGGCCATCGTATTATAAACATAACGACAACCAATAACAGTATAATTAGTAAAATATGTGTAAATGAAAATATTTGGCCTAATATAAAACCTATTAGTGAGTTGTTGCAATATTATAACTTTTACATTGAAAACATTAACTATAAAACTTTTTTTGCTACAAGTAATTTTTCGTCGCAGCTGAGCTCATCGTACATTTTTTTATACGTTTTTCCGTTTATTTTTAACTTCCTGTAAATTGTTGTTCTGAAGCTATTTCCTTGTGGCATTTTTATAATAATTAACTATTTAGATGGGAAATAAGCCACAATTAAATTGAAAAAAATAATTTTATTAACGTTTCGATGCCCAAATCGGGTGTCGTTGTCAACATACAAAATAGTACTAAATTAAACAAAAATGTGGTTGCTTAGTAAAAGATTCTTCTAATAATTTATTTAATCTGACTCGTTTATATCAGCAATTCAAACATATTATATTATAGGGGAGATGCTTGTACCTTGAGCCAGCTTGTACCATGGGCCACCCCATTTTTCTTTTATTTTGCTCGCGAACTGTCAATGTTTCTTATCTAAATTTCTTCTACAATCGTCGTCTCACTGTGGATAGTTGTTGAACGTGATTAGAAATCGTTAGCGGCTATCGTAAAAGTAAAGATATTTTGCGTAAACTTAAAGAACCAAGTCTGGCTGGTTTGTCTGAAAGGCAAAAAGGAGTACATGTGTTTGACTTAGATTTTGAGAGGTTCAATGTTGAATAATACAATTTTTTTTTATATTTTTTTAAAGGTTTACGGGTGGTTCAACGTACAGGACTACGTGTTACAAGATACAGGACTGCTTCATTACTTCCTTTCAAATTCTTTATTTTGATGCTCATTAGCAAAATATGTTTTGGTGCCCAATTTAAAGAAAGTAGTAGAAAGAAGTATTAAGCTTAAAGGCCTTAAAAAAAGGGCCCTGCGGGCCTGTCAGCTACGCCACTGGGAACAGTAACCAAATATCAGCCCTGTATTCTAGATGCTTTTGCTTGTTTAAGAACTGAACAGATGAAGAGCTGGAAAACACACTGGAAAAGGTACTGTAACATATCAACAACACAATACAGTTTGGTACAACCGATTATTCCGGAAAAATCTTGATATAAGAATTTCACCCTCCCTCGCAAATACCTATCCACCATTAGTAGAATTAGATTTGGACATGCATGTTATCCTGCACATTTATTTAAAATAAACATATTAGATTCGAATATTTGTCAAGAATGTGAGGTTAAAAGTGACTTGAACCACATATTTTTTTAATGCAAAAAGCATAAACACCTAACTAATCGCCTAATTAAAAGAATTATAGACCAGAACATCCCACTCCCTGTAAATATTCTCTTTATTCTGTCACTGAATAAAAAGAAAATTTTTGACTGTTTGGTATCTTTCTTGTCTGATAGTAAAATATTATTGTAATTAGTTATAGGTATTTGTAAAATATGTTTAAAAAAAATTAAAAAAAAAATAAAAAAAAATAAAAAATAAATAAATAAATATAAAGCATGAAACAAAAAAATAAATAAAAAAAATTAATAAAAAAAATTAATAAAAAAAATTAAAGAAAAAATCACTAAGAGGATTTAAACATCCGCGGGGTTGAACCGGGTTGAACCGGGGGACATCCTATCGTAGTGACAAAAAAAAACAAAACAAAAAACAAAACAAAAAAAAAACGAAAATAAAATACAAAAAAGAATGCATTTATTTTAATATTAACATTATTATTTTTATTTGTAAAATGTATACACTATGTGTTTTTGATAAACATTAAGTAGTATAATATATTTATATTTATTAACATAGTATGTACATTAGCTGCAATGAGTAGGTAAATAAGAAGTAAAAAATTGTAATAATATTATAATAACCAAGTTTCACTAATTGGCAATATCTTTAATACATTTACTTTTGATTGAGACTGGCTGAATGACCATAGTCCAAGCCAAAAAAAAAACTTTTAGCTCCTTTGAGATCGTGGTTAGTTGTTAATTTATTTATGGTCTCCTGTACAATCAGAATATGTACATTATGCGAAATTATGTATATAGTTTCAGAGTTGTGTGGACTGAATTACGCTAAATACACATTCATCGATGTTAGACCGTCGATTTTTATCGCCCGTCCGAATTCCGATAGTGAACCACGTGCGAGAACGGGACATTTCACACACGCCGACCGATCTTGCATGTGGTTCACTATCGGAATTTGGACGGGCGATAAAATCGACCGTCCAAAATCGATGAGTGTGTATTTAGCGTAAGAGGCTGTTGGTTGGAAGGAAATTGGAGAGGGATTCTAATGATAATATCTAAAGGGTGATTCATTTAGAGATACTTTTTTTGGTATCACCTAAATTTGCTTTCTTATTCAGTATTGTTTGACATTTCATCCTGGAAAGACTTAACTTGGCACAACGTCTAGATATTATTTAGCTGTATTACGAAAATGGGCGTTCAATGAGGAATGTGTTTCGTAAGCTTAGAGCAAAAAAAAAAATGTTTTCCGATGAGTCCCGTTTTTGGCTAAATGAGGAAGTGAATAAACAAAATTCCCGTATTTGGGTTGATGAGCAACCCAAAGAGGTTCAAGAGTTGCCAATACATTCAGAAAAAACCACTGTTTGGTGTGGTTTATGGGCTGGTGTCATCGTCGGTCCATTTCTTGGACCGGCCAGAATGTTATTGTGAATGGAGACCATTATCGCGCCATGATAACGGACTATTTGGTACCAGAAATTGAAGTTCGTAGTTTAAGTGACACTTGATTCCAAAAAATATGGCGCTAACTGCCATACATCCTGTGAAAGCATGGCTTTACTGAGAAAACGGTTCGGTGAGCAATTTATTTCACGCTTCGGACCAGTGACTTGGCCGCCTATATTTTGTGACATCACACGTCTAGTCGTTTTCCTCTGGGGCTACCTCAATTCCAAAGTCTGCATGAATAAACCGGCTACGATTGAGGCATTGGAGGCCAGTACTACTCTAGTCACTGGTCAAATACCAATCGAAAAGCTCGAACGCGTCATCGAGTATTAGACCTTTAGAATGGACCGTCTTAACCGCAGTCATGGTCAACGTTTGAAAGAAATTATCGTTAAGAAGTAATTGTAAAGAATGGTTCTTTTTTACGACAATAAAGAGATTTAAATAAAATTAATTTTTTTCATTGTTTTTCTTTTTTAAAAAAGTACCTCTAAATGAATCACCCTATTTATAGTATGACACAATTGATCCAAAAGATGGTATAACCCAGGCCCAAATTGTTCTATATGGTCCACATAAAGAAAAAGTCACACCATTTTGAGCGTCGAGTTTGGGGGGGGGAAGAGGGGGATAAAACTGTAAATTCGTAGTTTTTAGGTTTTTCGTCAATATTTCTAAAACTATGCGGTTCAGCATGAACAACCTTCTATACAAAAATGTTCTACATTAAATTTGAAATAAAAAAGGTTCTATGCATAATCCTTCTAAAGAGATAGTATAGTATAATTGGTCCAAAAAAGGCCTAACCCAGACATCCAAAGTAAAAGTTTTCCTCCAACACCAAATTGTTCTATATGGTCCACATATTGTTCAGTAAAAAGTTACACCATTTTGAGCGTCTGGTTTGGGGGAGAGATGGGGGAGAAGTCGGTAAATTAGTAGTTTTTTAAGTTTTTGGTCAATATTTCTAAAAATATGCTTTAGCGTAAACAATTTTCTGTAAAAAATTTTAAATCAAAAAAGGTCCTATAAATAATTGTTATAAAATCAACGATTCCAGAGTTATGGAGGGTGAAAAGTGGAGGTTTTCGATACTTTTTATATTTTTTGGGCAATTTATAATATTATTACTGATGAAAGAAATTTTATTTAACAGGATTCTGTTTTGTAAATAAAATTTGTTATTTCAGTGGCAGATGGTATGTTAGTGATAAGCCCTTGAAGAAACGTCGACCTCACTACCCAAAATCATCATCAGTGGCCCAAAAAATATAAAAAATATCGAAAACCTCCACTTTTCACCCTCGGTAACTCTGGGACCGTTGATTTTATAACAATTATGTTTAGGGCCTTTTTTGTTTTAAATTTTATGTAGAACATTATTGAATAGAACATTGTTTACGCTAAAGCATAGTTTTAGAAATATTGACGAAAAACGTATAAAAAACTACGAATTTACCGATTTCTCCCCCCAAACCCGACGCTCAAAATGGTGTGACTTTTTCTGAACATTTTGTGGACCATATAGAACAATTTGGTGTTGGAGGATAACTTTAACTTTGGATGTCTGGGTTTGGGTCTACTTATACCATACTATTACATAAGATTATAAAAATCTTACCAGAATCACCATCACACCAGTATTCAGATAAGAAGGTTTTCATTCGCCGTGCGTGATTGCGGAAAAAACCGGGATGAATATTGTCTATCTGTTTTTGCAGATATACGTGTACACGTCACTGTCTGCGTTTTACACTATTTCATTAGAAGGAAAAACGTTTTATTAGTATGACACGAAATAAGAGCGATTCACGGTATTTTAGCATGTGGCATCAAGCGGTTCTTGTTCTTATTTTGAGTCGAGACAGTGTGTTCTCTTACAGAGTCAAGAGATTCGCGTCTTTACAGTTTGACACGAGATAGCAGAGAGAGACCTACTGTTGCCTGTGGAGATCGACGATCAAGAGAGGGGATCGCCGTACTTTTTATCACGCGGTAACTAGTGGTTATTAATGAGAGAGGTTTTTTGCTTTCAATGGCCAATAATCAAGAGAAGAAATCTTCTGTTGCAATGTCTAAGCATGTCTTTGGGTAGGGATAAATTAGGTAGGGATAAAACTAGGCACTAGAAACTATTATTCATGGCTGACTTCAGTATTATTTAAAATTAAGGGTGAATATTATCGAAATAATACAGAGAAAATATAACATTATTTGTCGCATGTGAAAGTTGAACATACTTAGGGCGAGCGAGAAGAGTTGCGCCGCTGAGTCAGGACATCAAATGAATATTATTAAAATAAAATGAAAACAATATACACTCACCGGCACAAAAAACCGCCACCCCAAAAAATGAGTCATTTTTAATGTCTTGTATTTCCTAAACCTGATGTACGATTTAAGTAATTGTTTAATATGTTATAGCGTTATACTTTAACAATATCGCTGTAATGATATTGTTGCTAGACAGGTACATTGTCATTGTATGCAGGGTGTACGAATCAAACTGTGTTTTTTTCTCAAATTTTGTAAGACTCTGTGGAATGTTCTAGCTCTTATAAAATACTGAAATTAAAACCCAACTGTAACTTCAGGTTTTCTTAATATTTTGTTTTTTAATTCATTCGCTTATATTGGATAATAAAAAAGTTATGCACTTTAACAACTACCCCTGCTTTTCTTCAATATAGGGTGTTTTTATATAAGCAAGGAAAACTTGAAGGGGTAATTCTGCATGAAAAATAATAACAGTTTGCTTTATAAACGTATGCCCGCAAATGCTTTGTTTCCGAGATGGGGGGTGTTGAAATTGTTTTTACAAACTGACGATTTATTTATTGCTCTAAAACGGTTTGTGATATGCAAATGAAATGTGGTAGATTTTAAGAGGTAGTTATTGTGCATTTTTGGCATACAATTAAGAATTTTATATTCACCATTGACGTGCATACGGGATATATCTAAAATGTTTATACCCGTATGCACGCCAATGGGGAATATAAAATTCTTAATTGTATGCCAAAAAATGCGCAATAACTATCTCTTAAAATCTACCAAATTTAATTTGCATATCACAAACCGTTTTAGAGCAATAAATAAATCGTCAGTTTGTAAGAACAATTTCAAAAGCCCCTATCTCGGACACGAAGCATTTACGGGCATACGTTTATAAAGCAATCTTTCATTATTTTATAATGCAGAATTACCCCTTAAAGTTTGCCGTACTTATTTAAAAACACCCTGTATTGACGAAAAACAGGGGTAGTTGTTAAAGTGCCTAACTTTTTTATTATCCAACATAAGCGAAAGAAACAAAAAACATAATGTTAAGAAAATATGAGTCTGTAGTTGGGTTTTAATTCCAGTATTTTATAAAAGCTAGAACATTCCACAGGGTGTTCCAAAGTGTGAGAAAAAAAACACAGTTTGATTCGTACACCTTGTATACAATGACAATGTACATGTCTAGCAACAATGTTATTACAGCGATATTGCTAAAAATAAGGCTATAACATATTAAAAGAATTACTTAAATCGGACATCAGGTTTAGGAAATACAAGACATTAAAGATGACCCATTTTTTGGGGTGGCGGTTTTTTGTGCCGGTGAGTGTATAACGAAAATACTTTTAATCTAAAGAAACTAAAACCTGAACAAATTAGACCTGGATACCGCGTACCAAAAAAAAGTTGATTAATGGCAAGCTGAAAATTTGTTAATAGCTTAAGGGTGTCTAGTCGGCAAGTTTGATATGTGGGAACACTGGAACAGGGGATTTTTTAATTGTGGAACAATTTAAAACTTTTTAACGTCAGACCACGAAAACGTCCCATGTATTTTGTCGGACAGAACTTCCAATTAATTTGTTACTCTTTCATTAAACTCGCATGCAAAAATCAGACTGCTATTTGTCACCTGTCATAATTCCTGTCATTTGACATGTTCTACGTGATCCACTCATTAAAATGTCCCCAGTTAGTATTAAACCGCAGTCTGATTTTTGCAGGAAAGTTTAATGAAAAGGTAACAAATTAATTGGAAGTTCGATCCGACAAAATACATGGGACATTTTTGTAGTCTGACGTTCCAAATTTTTAACCTGTTCCACAATTGACTTGACACTCTTAAACTATTAAAAAAATTTCAGCTTGCTATTAATCAACTTTTTTTTCATATGCGGGATCCAGACCTATTAACGGTGTCTAGTAAGACAATCTTTGGGGAAGTCCCCCACTTTATGGAAAACTTAACTTAACTTTTTTTGGTATTAGGACCTACTCTTCATAACCCAATTGGTCTCCATAACGATCGAGTAACTGAAAATTTAGCAAATTTTCCTCCCCTATTAAAAATAAATATTTTCCTAACAAGTGCACAAAGTCATACTTTTCCGCACGCGACTGCAGTTTGCCGAACGACGCGAAGCAGGAGTTCGGCAAGCAGTCGAGTGCGGAAAAGAGTCTTTCTGCAAGCGTTAGAACAATATTTTTTCTACGAGTCTTTAAAAAATGACCAAATCTTAATCAATTAATTTAATTAATATAAAAATACTTACACAAATTAATTCTTTGACAAGGTTGTCAAAACTAAACTTTCAGCATAATTGGTTAGCATGACGACGATCTTGGCTTCCATGACGACGATTCAAAACCACTGTTATTGTCTACTGATTTGACTTTCGAATATTATGTCAAAATTATTTTATTTCATCGAATTCTCGCGTTAATTTCATTAAAACATGAACACAATAAGATATATTTGAAATAAATTAGTACATCATATCTAAATATTAGTTTATTGCATGTATTATAATTACTTTAAGGCCATATTAACATATCTAAATTAACACGCGTGCGGAAAAGTAAAACGCGTGCGGAAAAGTAAGACGCGTGCGGAAAAGCAAAACTTTCTAAACTAAATCACGTGCGCGAAAGTAGACATTTTTGCACGCTCGTAGAAAAAGATTTTTACGAAGTAACAAAAAACAAAATTTGTTTAATTTATTAATGTTTTGAATTTTGAGACAATTGCCAAGTGGAAATCGAAACGTCAAATTACCTTTCTTATTTAAAAAAAATGTGGCTTATTCTTAATAACATTACAACAGAAATAGTAAATGAATATCAAAGTACTTTCTTTTCCAACATAAAATTAATGAAAGATAAAATCAACAAGAAAATACAATTAAATCCTACAAAATAGTCGCACTGTATGCGGTATAATATAAGCTTTATGAACGTTTTAGCGGTGGTAATTTCCCTTAAAATAATGTCTGACAAAATGTCCCTTCTACCGAAAGAAATTTTGGTCTGAAAAGCAGTAAAGAATTTTAGTTCGTGCAATAAAACAACTCCTCGTAAAATAAATAAAATTCTCCAAAATTTGGTTAACAAAATAGGTGGATCTACTTTTTACGATTTATAAATGTAGCAGATATTCTGAATAAAATTTACAAAAATAGAATGATGGCAATACGACTGGAAATGGAATCTTCTAAACGAAAAGTTTTTAGTATTTATGAATTTGTAACGTAATATGCGTATAATAGGCGTATTCTTAAAATTTCTTGAACTGCAAAAGTCCCAAATTGAAGAAGGGTGAAGATGAGTTGGACGTGGCAGAAAGCTTATGAACACAATTAAAATAAGAAAAACATTGTATCTGGACCACATAAATACTCTCTGCTATACGTCATCATGCAAGGAAGAGTAAAGGTCCACTAGGAAAAAATTTCCTGTAACTGTCTGTATACCATTAATTACAAGTAAAATTTGATAAAAAATTTCTGGCTTGGTAAAAAGGATATTAGTTTAAAAAGCACCTATAGGGCTACAAACATAGAAAAAAAACGTTTTCGCTCTGTAACAAGAGCATCATCAGTGTTACCTAAAATAAGTATAACCATATTAATTAAGCAAAATGTTAAAGTTAAAATGATGACCAAGGTAAAAGCAAAGTTTGGTTATAATTACAAAAACATGGTGAGCCAACCAAAAAATACAAAGGTCAAAGCCTTTCAAAAACAGACTAAGAGTCTTATATAGTTGCTAACATAGCAAAATCCAAAGGATGGATAAAATTCCTATGGCTGCGGCCCTAGGGCAACATGACTCCCACACGTGGTAAGTGGGTCAAAAGGCAACATTACAACAGGTGACAGGCAACTAAGAGATGAGACTTCAAAAGCGAATCTGTCTGATGTCAGGGCAACGATTGTCAATGAAACTTGAAGTTTTATGAAATGTTGGTTACGCAGCCACTAAATTTAAAGTTGTTTATGGTGCAAGCAATGATAACAGCTAACATCAGTGTGTTGGAATTATAAAAATACAAGAGTTAGTGAAAATAAATTATCTAAGATGTAAAAAAGGAGGTGAATTTGAAAAGCCGTAATTATCAATGAGGTGTACTTGAATTGATGAAGCAAAGATAGGCAAACCAAATTACATAGAAGGTATGTTTTGTAGTTTGTATTAAAAATAGATAATTAATATTTGTGACCCAACACAAATAATGGCTGATAAAGCTGGCTGAAATAAAGATGAGACAACTAAATAGGGGTTGTGATATCAAATACTGAGATATGTTTTAAAGGCAAAACTTGTTTGTGAGTTTATAGGATATAGATAGATTCGTCAACACAAATTTCAAAGACTGGTTGTTTTAAAAGCTTAGTCCAAATTTTTTTATTCTGTCATTTTATGTAAAATAATATCTAGGGCAAGGAAAAATTAATGCAATTGGATAAATGTATCTAAGCTATGTCTAAAGTGAGGTCGGATGAAGATAAGTGCTGAGTAAAATTGTTGAGTATATGGGGAAAAAAATTAAAATTGTGATTATTTAATTAAATTAGAAGGTAAATCAGAATAAAAGAAAGGTGGATAGATAAATGAGGTTGTGGAATAAAATTAAATTTGATATCAGATTTGAGACTTAATGATAATTATTGAGAGACTGCAAACTCCAGAGACCCGGCAATCAAACAAACCAGATGATGAGAGTAAAAGGTAGGTTGAATAGAATAACTTAATGTGTGAAACTTGATTGAATTATTGTAAAGTATTGTTAGAGGGATGAGTTGGGAATATGAAATGGTTACGATTGGAAACTAAACGAAGACCAGGTTGAAAATGATGATGTGAAAAGAATGGGAGTGATATTGACTAGATATAGTTGTGTAAAAGTTGTGACAAATGGATGTTTTAATTATCGTTAAAATAAATTATCTTTTCACATCATCTTTTTCAACCTGGCCTTCGTTTAGTGTCAAATCGTAACCATTTCATATTCCCAACTCATCCCTCTGACAATACTTTACAATAATTCAATCAAGTTTCACACATTAAGTTATTCTATTCAGCCCACCTTTTACTCTCATCATCTGGTTTGTTTGGTTGCCGGGTCTCTGGAGTTCCCAGTCTCTCAATAATTATCATTAAGTCTCAATTCTGATATCAAATTTAATTTTATTCCACAACCTCATTTATATATCCACCTTTCTTTTATTCTGATTTACCTTCTAATTTAATTAAATAATCACAATTTTAATTTTTTCCCCCATATACTCAACAATTTTACTCAGCACTTATCTTCATCCGACCTCACTTTAGACATAGCTTAGATACATTTATCCAATTGCATTATTTTTCCTTGCCCTAGATATTATTTTACATAAAAGGACAGAATAAAGAAATTTGGAATAAGCTTTTAAAACAACCAGTCTTTGAAATTTGTGTTGACGAATCTATCTATATCCTATTCGCGGTGTGCAAGTACTTGGAAGGGAAACGAGAAACGACCGTGCGCGAGTCGCGGAGAAATATTGCAACTATCTTAAATAATTCATATTGTCAATTGAAATTGTCAAATTGACGTATATTTCATACCTTCTGTCATTGAAGCAGAAAAATTATATATTGCTCCACAATATCGATATGATATGCAATTATTATATAAAGGTAAATTTAATTAATTGTATTTTGCTTGCAGTACTGCATTTTAATAATTAATTTTATTTACTACATACAATTGTTTACGTTTGCATAACATAACCTGCATCTTATTTTTTCTTCTTATTATTTTTTTGGACTATGGCCTTGACAATTATCCAGTAACCAGGACTAATATAATTGGCCAATATAATTAAAAGTGCGAATAAAAGTACAAAGCGTAGAAATAGGGGTCGCTTTGCCGAACTTGCACGGTCCCAATAAACTCACAAACAAGTTTTGCCTTTACAACATATCTCAGTATTTGATATCACAACCCCTATTTAGTTGTCTCATCTTTATTTCAGCCAGCTTTATCAGCCATCATCTGTGTTGGGTCACAAATATTAATTATTATCTATTTTCAATACAAACTACAAAACATACCTTCTGTAATTTGGTTTGCCTATCTTTGCTTCATTAATTCAAGTACACCTCATTGATGATTAAGGGTTTTCAAATTCACCTCCTTTTTTACATCTTAGATAATTTATTTTCACTAACTCTTGTATTTTTATAATTCCAACACACTGATGTTAGCTGTTATCATTGCTTGTACCAAAAACAACTTTAAATTTAGTGGCTGCGTAACCAACATTTCATAAAACTTCAAGTTTCATTGACAATCGTTGCCCTGACATCAGACAGATTCGCTTTTGAAGTCTCATCTCTTAGTTGCCTGTCACCTGTTGTAACATAATGACCTAATGTTACCTTTTGACCCACTTACCACGTGTGGGAGTCATATGTTGCCCTAGGGCCGTAGCCATAGGAATTTTATCCATCCTTTGGATTTTGCCATGTTGGCAATTATATAAGACTTTTAGTCTGTTTTTGAAAGGCTTTGATCTTTGTATTTTTTGGTTGGCTCACCGTGTTCTTTTAAGTATAACCAAACTTTGCTTTTACCTTGGTCATCATTTTAACTTTAACATTTTGCTTAATTAATATGGTTATACTTATTTTAGGTAACACTGATGATGCTCTTGTTACAGAGCGAAAACGTTTTGTTTCTATGTTTGTAGCCCTAAAGGGGCTTTTTAAACTAATATACCTTTTACCAAGCCAAAATTTTTTTATTAAATTTTACTAGTAAAGGTCGATTCTCACTACACCTTCCGTTTACTTTCCATATCCGTGGCATTCCGTTTCCCTAATAGTTATTTATGATATAAGTGTTAAAAGTACACGTTTAAGGCACGCATGTGAAAGTTTGCAGAATGAGCGATAGCAAGTTCTGTAATTCACATGAGTGCTTTAAAAATGTACTTTTTAAAACGCATATAATACAATATTTTTTCTACAAACGTAATTACAGGACAATATCTATAAAAACTTTTACTTGAACGTGACTGACATTCCATTTTTATATTTTTTTGACATTACATCAAAATTGTCTATACAGTCAATACGAACTGCAGTGCCTTAAAAATATTTTAAAGCACTAGTGCCTTAAAGTAGCATTTTAACGCTCGTATGGAGTGCTAAAAATTGCATTTTTAACACGGTTGTAGAAAAAATATTATTACGTAAGTACGATCGGTACGTATTTTCGGCTGCAATGCTATTCAAATGGGGATTCATTTTTTTCGAATCCTGAGAAAACTAATAAGTATTTTTGAAAAATTTAAACGCAGAATGAAAGATTACGTTATTAGCGAGGGCCGAAAGTCCCTCACAACTTCTATAATGTTTATTTAAATAAGTTACAGGTGTGAAAAACTAAGAGAAAATTTAGTGTGATTTTTAATTTCAAATATCTCATTCAAAATAAACTTTTTAATTATTCTAAGGGACTTTCGGCCCTCGGTAATAATTTAATCTTTCATTCTGCGTTTAAATTTTTCAAAAATATTTATTGGTTTTTCCAGGATTCGAAAAAAATAAACACAATGCCGTGGTAATATTTTCCAAATCTATCTTTGTCTTACAACGCATTCAAGAATTCATCAGGATAATATATTCTGTGATCCAAGTATTTTGTTGTTAAAGATGTTCAAAATTGTAAGCGTTCCATAACAATATATTATTAAAAAATCACTTTAACACTTTTCCTCTTTTCTCGATTGAGTATTAGTTTTTATTGTACAAATAAATTATTACAATCACTGAATACATAGTTAGTGAAAAAATTATCACAATTATTAACTGAATTAATAATTTGCAATTATAAAAATAACAGTTATCCAAGAACATTCAAAAGCCATCTCTTTAAATTAATGATGACATTTTCAAGTAGAATGACATTCTAGTAATGTTTACATATCCATACCAGTGTGAATTTTACTACACGTAATTTGCCGTGTAAAGACAGAAAAAGTAGGGATACACGTAAAATATTTGCGAATTATGTACCCATAGCCTTAAATACAAATCATATAGTATATGCCCAATTTCCGTTCCGTTTACCTACCATTCCCGAAGCCTACCATTCCCGTTCAATAAGTATTTTTCGGCGACGCATCTGGTACCCTATGGATAGTGTGAGTATGAACCTTCCGGTTCAGTCATGTATTTTTTTCTGCGACAAGGTGTGACTTGTCGGGTAGGGTATGGATAGGGGGAATATTGTTTACATAGTGGCGCAGTCGAAGTTGTTGAGATAAATAATATGAACGACAAAAATTTTATAGAACTTGTCTGGCCTTTATAATTTTGAAAATAAAAAATACAGTGATAATACATATAAAGACAACATTATTTGGGCCGGCTTTTGCAAAGGAATTAAAATATTTTCTTCATCCAATATCTACTTATTCCTCTTTATAAGCAATTCTGCTTGTTCATTGGCGGATTGGTAACCTCTATGGAATATTGTCACTCCATTTTTTGCTTGTTCGGCCGATACTTCTACCGATTGGTGATTTATTTCTTGCTATTTTGACCACACGTGTCTCTCTATTCTGCTATATGGTTGTTAGATTCTTTTTTTTTTTATTTATTTACTGTCCATTCGTGTATACATTGTACCGGGTGTCCCAATAAGAATGGCTCTCGGCCATATCTCAGGAACCGTTTATATTAGAGCTTTGAAATAAAAAATTTTATAACAAAAGTTGCCTCAGGAAAAGCCTGGAAATTATTTTTATAATTGTGTAAATTTTACAAAATTTTCCCAATGAAGGGGCACTGGAAATCCGATCGTCGTATTCTTCATAAAATTCTACGCATATTTGATTTGACAAGTTTATGTCTACCTTTGGAAATAAGAGGTGGGGGTGAGTGGGAACCTTGTTATGAAAAAGTAGCTGTGAGTCTGGTTCTGCTTAATCAAATTTTACAAACTTGGCTTTGTTGAAGACAGATCTTTTTCGTCAATGTAAAAGTTATGATTTCCAACCAACTTACTGAGTAATATGCCAGCTAGAAGGCGTTATTTAATTTTTTTCAGAAATCTAGTGTTGCTTGGAAAATGTTAAAATATTTTATATAAAATAAATTAATAATAAAACATTTTTAATACCATATTACAAAATTAGACAAAATTAGCAACAGAATAGCGGAAACCGCATGTTAATACCTTTTTTCTATCTCGAGATATCTTACAAAACGTGTAAATTTAAAAACATAACTGTTACTGTCACCGGTAAACGAAATTAATTAAAAGTAGTGTGCTATGGAAACAACAAAGAAACATTTTCCAGCTGTCGACGTATATTAGGTCTTTTCAACGCTTCTCATTTGTTTCGAGCCTCGTTCATATCTCGTATATTAATATTATACACGGATTATACGGCATATGACAGAGGCTCGAAACAAATGAGAAGCGTTGAAAAGCCCTATTACAAAGAAATAAAAACAACTATTTAGTGATGACATAAACGTTCAAATTTTTGCCCATCATTTTCGTTGCAAACATTTACTCTTTCAAGAGTAGATTGAACAGTAGTCTCAATTTCTGCTTTCGATATGCTTTGAATGGCGTTTAGTATTCTCTGGATGATGTATCCTAGAGTAGTGTATGATGGGCAACAATTTGAATATTTAGGTCGTCACTAAGTAGTTCTTTTTGTTCTGTGTTACATTTAATTTTAATAGTATTGTCTCTCTTTATATTGTTGTTTTAATTAATTATATTTTTATACGTTGACATCTGGAAAATGTTATTTTGTTTTTTTCCACAGCACACTACTTTTCATTAACTTAGCTTACCGGTGATAGTAACAGTTATGTATAAAATTTACACGTTTCTCGAGATATCTTGAGATAGAAAAAAGGTATCGACATGCGGTTTTCGCTATTCTATTGCTAATTTAATCTAATTTTATAAAGTATGATTAAAAATGCATACTTGTATTTAATATTTTCCAAAGAAAATTAGATTTCTGAAAAAAATTAAATAACGCCTCCCAGCTGGCTTATTACTTATTAGGATGGTTCAAAATTATCACGCTTACATTGAAGAAAAATATCTGTCTTCAACAAGACCCAGTTTTCAAAATTTAATTTAGCAGAACCGGACTTACAGCCATTTTTTCATAACAAGGTTCCCACTCATCCCCACCTCTTATTTGCAAAGGTAGAGTTAAACTTGTTAAATTAAATATGCGCAGAATTTGATGAAGAATACAATCATCGGATTTCCAGTGCCCCTTCATTAGGAAAATTTTGTAAAATTTAGATTTTTTATTTTTGATATTCAATTACGCCCTCTAGCGGTGGACCCACAATTATGAAAATAATTTCCAGGCTTTTCCTGAGGCAACTTTTGTTATAAAATTTTTTATTTCAAAGCTCTACTATAAACGGTTCCTGAGATATGGCCGAGAGCCATTCTTATTGGGACACCCGGTACAACGTAACATTTTCTTCTAATGTCTTTACTCCTCTTTAGATCTCTCAGCATATTTCCTGTAATTCTTCTCAGTACTCTCATCTCTAGTTGTCTCGCTTTAAGTAGTCTTTGTGTTGTAGCTGTATCGGGTCTTGTTTCTGATGCATATGTGATTGTTGGTCGTTCACTGGCTTTATAAATTCTTGACTTCATTTCGGTGTTAATATGTCGGTTTCGCCATATAGTATTATTTAGACATCCTGCCAGTCTAGTTGCATTTTGTACTTGATTTCTCACTTCTTTGTCCAGGTCTCAGTAGCTTGATAATGTAGTATTAAAGTATTTTATTTCCATTACTTGTTCAACACTGATTGGTTCTTTACTGATTACTATTGTTTTAGTTTTCATCATTTTAGTTGTCTCAGAAAAGTAAAACAATAGTAATCAGTAAAGAACCAATCAAATGTAAAATAGAAATTGATGGTATTAATATTGAACAAGTAATGGTAGTAAAAAACCTTGGAATTACATTGTCAAGACATGGATACCCGGACAAAGAAGTGAGAATTATAAAGCAGTATAAAGCCAATGCAAGACCAATAACGACATATGCATCAGAAACAAAACCCGATACAGCCACAATGCAAGGACTACTGGAAACGGCAGAGATGAGAGTACTGAGAAGACTTACAGGAAATACGCTGAGAGATCAAAAGAGGAGTGAAGAAATTAGAAGAAAATATAAAGTACAATGTATAAACGAATGGACACTAAACAGAAAAAAAGAATGGAATAACCACATAACCAGAATGGGGGAGAGACATGTGGTCAAAATAGCAAGAGATAAATCACCAATCGGTAGAAGAAGTATCAGTGACAACCTTCCATAGATGTATCAATCCGCCAATGAACAAGCAGAATTGCTTATAAAGAGGAAGAAGAAGAAGAAGATCATTGTTTCCATCCAATATAATATTAAATTTTCTTTAGTCCACATTTGACCAGACCGGAAATAAATACGCGTATTCTTGTCAAAAACTTAGAATAAAATGTTACCAAACTGGAAAAAAATACAATATTTAAACGGCGACGGAAAGTAAACGCGAAGTCTACTTAGAATGGTAGTTAAAATAATGGGAGATGTAGGGATGGCGGTTTTTGACAAAACACCAGTTTTCGGTTATACCGTTTTTTTTGCTTACGGTTTAACCTGGCGGTTATAACCGGCAAAAAACCGGTTTTTGGAAAAACCGGTTTTTGGTTTTTTTTAATCCAATAGGGTAGAAAGTTACATTTACAATACACTTTAGTTTGCGATACTCCATTCGACTCGATATCAATATGATCAAAATTAGTATATCGAAAGAACACGTATTACTTTTAACACGTTTGTATATTTGTAGAATAGGCACATACATTTTAACTCATTTAATACTTCCTGTATGAGTGTATCGTTTTGAAAACGTAGCGAAATTCTTGGAGATTCGTATTCGTAATCAGTAATTCGATATTCATAGTCAGAGCATTATTTTTGGTAATCAGAAAAAGTCATTCACCCACTTTCAATGTCAAGAGTTACGTGTGAAAAATAGATGATGTTTGCGTCTAATTCAACCAGATCACTTCTTATGTAAATATTATGATTACAAATACCTTTTCAAGGAAATATTATAATAAAACTTAATAATTGTTTCTGGCTGATGTGAGATTGTACTTTCAGTTTGCTTCTGTATTTTATAAAATAAAATAAAATTTGAATTATGGTTTTGTTTGGAATAATTACTTGAGAATAATAATTATGATTGCGATCCGAAATAATAGCTAACCTAATCCTAATCACCGTAAAAACCTAATAACCGATTTTTACTTTAAAAATAAAAAACCGGTTATAACCAGGACAAAAAAACAACCGGTACAACCGGTTATTGCGAAGTAGAAAAAACCGGTTTTAGGTTTAAACCGGTAGGTTTTTCCCATCCATAGGGAGATGTATGGAACGGGTATGGGAAGTAAACGGAAAGTATAGTGAGAATCGAATTTTAATGGGAGGTGTATGGAATGGATATGGAAAATAAACGGAATGTATAGTGAGAATCGACTTTAAGGGGAAAAACCTTAGAAAGAAAGAAGATATCTTGGTTGATGAATATCAAAAATTGGACTAACCCCAGTGTGGAACCCATATTTCACGTTGCAAAAGACAGAAAAGCGTTTAAAAAAGTGATCGCCAACCATCGCCAAAAGTGATATACCAATTATATGTATATTTTTACTTTTTTCATTTAGGTCAAATATACAAATGATTTTTTATGATGTGTAGTTACATAGACAAAATCTCGTATCAGTCTTGAATGTCGTGACAATAATCCAAGTAATGAAGCTTAAAATGGGACAAAACTTCGCAATTTTTACAGAATGGATCGATTTGCTTGAAAATTTTAGAATAAGTAGTGGATAGTCCAAGGATCAAAATATATATCATGCCGAAAGGCGCTTTTACCATGGGGGTGGTTGTCACCCCATCTCGGGGGTGGAAATTTTTTCTTATATTTTAATCGCAAAAGTTGGAAAAACGTTCATTATAAGTAAAAAACGTTCTATATATTTTTTTTGATGAACTTAATAGTTTTCGATTTATTCGCTATCGAAAGTATTAGTTTTATATCGAAAAAATCAATGTTTTTAATAAGTTTTCTGCTAATAACTCCAAAAGTTTTCGTTATATCAAAACAACTTTACTTAATAAAAATGTACCTTATGAAAAAATAAACAAAACCATAAATCATAAATTTTCTTTAAGACCAATAGTAATCGAGCTATACTTTATTATATGATGGCACTTCTTCGTCAAATGCTAAATATTGTAGTTTCAAAGTCAAAAGACGGGAAAACTATGCATTTTTCGAGAACAACTTGTTCAAACTAATTTAAAGTACTTAAAAATATCTATCTCCAGAAATAAAAAAAGTCTCTAGCTTAAAAATTAAGTGACATAATGAAAAGAATGTCAGTCCCTATTTTTTTCAGCGAAAAAGTGATTGCAAGCAACTCCCTAATCATCACCGTAATTCAAATTAGTCATTGACCTTATTTGGTCTTTTTCATTTATGTAGTATTAATACGTTCTAGAAGTTTGACTGGCTTAGAATGATTAGTTTTTAAAAAACTGGAGTTAAAAGTGAATGACGAATTTTTGTAGTTTGAAAAATTTTTCTACGGTAAAAATTGAGGGAATTATTAACAATTAAAACTTGTAATAACATGCAAAAGCCACCTTTACCAAGCCTTTCAAAGTTACCTCTTTTTGCGACTGAGGATTTTAAAAAGATTTAATATTAACAGTCTTATAGATCTTGTAAAAACCTATCAAATTATTTTTACCAAACTTTCTAAGATAAAAAATAAAAAAGTTACGGTTAAAAAATCAATATATTTTTTTGAAAAAAAAAGGAGAAATCCAATTGGAAGCATAATAATATAAGTTAGCGGTGTTTTTAGTCATTGGCCTTACTCATTCTTATTTATTTATGTATTTTTAATAGATTCTAGAAGTTTGACTGGCTTAGAATGATTAGTTTAAAAAAAACTGGAGTTAAAAGCGAATAACGAATTTTGTAGTTTGGTAAAAAATGTCATTTTCTTCAGAATAGAAAGATTAGCATCAAAGATAGGAAAAATGTTTCAATATGAAATTGTAGGTTATTTAATTCCAAAGAACTTGGTTTAAAAAAAATTTTTCTACGGCAAAAATTGAGTGAATCATGAATCAGTAAGTATATTGAAAAACATTAATTTTATCTATACAAAACTAACACTTTCGATAGCGAATAAATCGAAAACTATTAATTTTATCAAAAAAATGTATAAAACATTTTTTGCTTAGAATGGATGATTTTATCAACTTTTGCGGTCAAAATATGAAAAAAAGTTTCCACCCCCGAGATGGGGTGGCAACCACCCCCATGGTAAAAGCGCCTTTCGGTATCATATAGATTTTGATTGTTATACCATCCACTACTTATTCTGAAATTTTCAAGCAAATCGATCCATTCTGTAAAAATTGCGAGGTGAAAAGCTTCGGTTCCTGGCCTACAATATACTATTGATTATGTATTTTAGAAAAAACTACATCGTTAAAGATGTTTAATTGGTTTATATGATTAAAAAACCCACGGAAACCTACCATTTAAAGGGGTGCGTTTTTGAGAAATGGATGAATTATTCCCTATGCACTGGGATGAATTCTACTGTATTTTTCATACATATACATCTCCAAAAAGTTGTTCAAAATTAAATTTTGAACTACCGTGTAAAGTCAAATATAATTTTTTTGACAAAAATATATTAAAAAAACCAAAAAAAACACACGAAAGAACGCAATTTTGTTTTTTCCCCATAATTTTTTTCCACGGAGATCTAGGTGTAGATTTTTTTAGAACGAAACTTTAAATTGGAGCTCTCTGAGAAAATATGCAATATTTCTGTTTCTAAGGCACACAAAATTTTGATTTTTTAAATTGCGGCAGCTATACAATAAAATAATATGAACTGTGCTATTTTCAACTCCCGGAAAAATCGAACGTTCCGGAAAAACCAATTAGTTAAATTTTTCCATAACATAGTTGACTTTTACTATAATTTTGTAAGAAATGGTCTTAAATATTTAAGTAGCTACATCATATACTTTTTCGATTCCATTAAAAAAACCAAGATTTAACCGTAATGTTCTTATAATTATTTTCTTTCTTCCCATTATTTCTTACGCTCTTTGAAAATTTCCTGGTTTTATATCTCTAGACACCAGATGTACCTATGTACAATGCACACGTACATACCACATTGTTTGTCAATTCTTCTATTATTTCTATTCTAATTATTCCACAATGATTTTTAATCCATGCAAATTTAACCATTTTATCTTGTTGTTTATGTTCTTAAATTTTATTTATTATATTATATCATTCTATGTAACTAACTTTTAATTTGAGATTTATGGCACTAACTTTACTTAAAAAAATTTTGCTGTCGCTATAAATTATGTATAAAGTTTAAATTATTAATATTAGATAAATATTTTAGTGCTTCCATTATCACTATTAATTCAGCTATTAATATACTCACGATGGAATTTAATTTAAATACATTTTACTGCTTTTATTATTGATATCCCAGTTAGTACGCCCACTCCACAACTTTAATATTTTTGAATTAATCTGTGTATTATAATACCGGGTGTCCACTTATATTTTCCCCCAATTTAACTGCCTATAACTTCTAAACGGCTTAAGATAGAAATACACTCGACAACAACTCGACGAAAATATAACTCGACAACAATCAATTTTAGAGAAAAATCACAAGAGACCTTTTTTGCTCAGAATAACCCAAATTATCTAAAAAAAATCGTTCGCAATAAAAAAAATATTTTTGTGAATTTGTTTAAAAAAAAATTGTTTAAACAATTTTTCGACCACAGCACCGCCCGGCACCCTGTGGATATGTTATAAGGACCTCGTTTTGAGTAAGTTTCTGCAAAGAAATTAAATCGGAATAATTTCACGAACGGGGGCGACGGATACATCCTGGACTATAGCGCTAATTGTTAATAATTAAAAATAACAGCTTTGTAATAAAATAATGACAAAGGTCTCTTCAGGACCTTGAAGAAGGGGTTTGAAACTTGATTTGGTCACTTTTTGAATTTCATAATAATAATGTTTATAGAGTTATTAAGCCTTGAAAATGGCCATTTTCGCGTTTTTCAAATTTTTAATCGCATATAACTCGACAACAATCAATTTTGGAAAAAAATGACAAGATAACTTTTTTGCTCAGAATGAGCCAATTTATCTAAAAAAAATTTGTTCGAAATGAAAAAATGAATTTGTGAATTTGTTTAAAAAAATTGTTTAAACAATTTTTCGACCACGGCACCGCCCGGCACCCTGTGGATATGTTATAAGGACCTTTTTTTGAGTAAGTTTGTGCAAAAAAATCGAATCGGAATAATTTCGCTAGCGGGGGCGACGATACTGCCCGGTCTATTTTTTTATTAGCAAAATATTTAAACGTCACAGTAGACTTGCAGTACAATATAGACCGCGAAAGAAAAGTTAATTAAGAATAGTCTTTAATTGCAGTTGCAGTACACAGTTGAGCCCACAATAAAAAAATTGGCTCTGAAAACATTGTATTCGTTACTCTTTTAAATAGTAAAAAGAAACCAATTCCGGCTTTTATTTAGTTTTTCAAAGCGAAAACAAGACGGTAAACACGTTGCTAAGCAATTACTTTCATTCGGACGGTAAACAGAAAACAGTTCATTAAAATCCAGCTGGAGCTTACAATTAAAAACTCTAATACTCCTTCTCGGTCTGAAAGAAGATTTATTTTCATGAGACTCAGGTGAGCGCTTCCCGTCATATAGGGTCGCGAAGTGCGGAGAGCTCGGATAGATGGAAGAAGTAAAATCGTGGATTTAAAGTTTTATATAATCTTGTTTTGAAACGACTTTTTGTTGAAACTATCAAAAATAGTCGAGTAAATTGGCAGTGCACGAAGCTCTGCAATTAATAAAACTCCGCTTTGTACATGAACTCGAAAAACTTTGTTTAACCCGGAGACGGAAAAAATTAATATTAATGACCCCTTTCTTTTCTTTTACACGGAAGTTTTACAAATATAATATAAAAATCCTAAAATTTAATTATAGTATTTTAAAAATATGTGAAATTTAGTATTTTTGGTGAGAATAAGTCTAAGCTACGCTAAGAATAAGTTCACTTTAAAATTGTGGATTACGATTAATTGTTGAATTGTTATCATCCATTTTGAAAAAATGTAAAAACCTTGAATTATTTATCGATGTCTGTCAGTCCTAGAAACTTTGTAAACTCAACTACTCCATGAATAGACCAGATAGAATGACAAGTACTATATATAATGAAATCTTATAACCCAGGGGTAGTATCAGAGTTGAGAAATTTCACATTTAACTTCCAGCTCTAGAGTTGCAACCGGAAGTACTGTTATAAAGTCGCCAAAATAATACAAGTGATATATTATTCGACGAGTCTTGGCAAGACGAGAACAAAAACTCTACATATTTTCGGTTTGATGCCTGTCTGTCCGTCCGTCTGTCCATCCGCGAATAGAACTCCTCTGTTATTAAAAGAGATAGAAAGACAAATAATGAGGTATCAAATGAGAGCTTAAAACCCCAAGATGGTATTAGAGGTAAGAAATTTGACCTAGGAATTCCGGTTATAGAGTTGGAGCCGGAGGTACTATTTTAAAGTGGTCGAAATATTACGAGCGATATATTATTCGACGCAAATTCTCAAGATGAAAACAAGTATAAACTTCCGCATTCATGCCTGTCAGTCCATCTATTCCCAAATATAACTTCTACGTTATTAGAATTGATAGAATGCGATATATTATTCGATGCACCTTATAAGACGAAAGCATGACGAAAATAAATATATACTTCCAGTTTTTAAATCAGTTCCGGTTGAAAAGGTGCAACCGGAAGTACCGGAGTTTAGTCGCAGAAATAGTACATGGGTTATATCAATCATCGCGAATTGAGAAGTCGAGCTCGAATATTTAGTTCCGGCTTTGATACCATTTCCGGTTAAGAAGTTATGACCGGAAGTTTGGCAAAAATGACTAAACATTAGTGAAATCGTATATAAATCGACGCAAAGTTACACAAAGAGTTGAAATAACGAATCTGAAAGATTTTTTATTTTCATGAGACTCAGGTGAGCGCTTGCCGTCATATAAGAAAGTAAAATCGGGGATTTAAAGTTTTATATGATCTTGTTTTGAAACGACTTTTTGTTGAAACTATCAAAAACAGTCGAGTAAATTGGCAGTGCACGAAGCTCTACATTTAATGAAACTCCGCTTTGTACATGAACTCGAAAACTTTGTTTAAACCGGAGGCGGAAAAAATTAATACAGTCGAACCCGCTATTGGAATAGCCTTCGTGCCAAGCAAAAGTATTCCTATAACCGATATATTCTAATAACCGATCATTAGTGTGTAGTAAAACTGTTTCGGGACCTCAAATTTCTATTCCTTAAACCGCAATATTCCTATAACCGGTATTCTAATAAGCGGGTTCGACTGTAATAATGACTCCTGTCTTTTCTTGTACACGGAAGTTTTACAAATATAATTAAAAATCCTAAAATTTAAATGTAGTATTTTTAAAAACTGCAAAATTCAGTATTTTTGGTGAAAATAAGCCACAATTTCACTTTAAAGTTGTGGCTTATTATTAATTGTTGAATTATTGTTTTCATCCATTTTGAAAAAATGTGAAAACCTTGAATTATACATGTCTAGCAGTCCTAGAGACTTTAAACAGATAGAATGACAAGTGAGGTACAAGGAATGACAAGTAAGAGGAATGACAAGTGAGGTATTATCTACTGAAATCTTATAACCCAAGAGTGGTATCAGAGGTAAGAAAAATTATTTTATTAACGTTTCGACGCCCAAATCAAGTGTCGTTGTCAAAATACAAAAAGTATTAATGAATTAAACAAAAATATTGTTGCTTAGTAAAAAATTCTTCTAAGAATTTATTTAACCTGACTCATTTATATCGGCAATTCAGACATATATTATACTCATAAATATTGGCAATATCATTTTAACCTTCCGATAACCAACCTTTTTTTGTTACACGGATGACCAAGGGGCGGGGGGGAAATGACCACAGGTCAAAAATGACAATTAACAAAAAAAAAATTAAATAATTAAATATTTTTTTTAATTTTTTTTGGCATGGACTTTATGTCATTCATCCAGTCACAACATGAGTATTAGTGTTATGTGTAGTGTGTATGTTGAGTAAGTGTCTTGTTACTTTGCAAAGTCGACGTCATTAGCGTAAACCTACTTGTAATTACACATAATAGACGCTATTTTACTAAACATCAACTTCAGAATATATTTTTTATTCGTAAAATATAGGGACTTTTTTTATTTAAAAATATGAGGATATCCAGAATGATATTAAAGTAAAATAAAAAAAATAATGAGTTAAAAATTGAAAATACTTTTGAATTTATTGAAGAAAAACATACGCTGGGGTCCCAATTTCCCCCGCTTGGTCATCCGAAGGTTAAAGTCTTCTACTTTAAAATGATAATGCCAATATTTATGATTGCGTTCCTGGGACGACTTTACTGAGTATAGTTCATTCGATTACATGAAATCAACCCCAACTCAAAAATATCCGTCACAAAAAAATCATAACATGTGATCTGCCTTTAAAAAACAACCACACGCAATGGTGACAGTAAAATTCTCGCCCTAGAGATTCCATAGTAAATCACGAGGGAAAACCAGGAAAAAACCTCGTGATACTATCCCGGCATCGTAAGTATTAAGACTCACTTTAGTTTACTCTCAAAACTAATACCAAATTCTGACCTTAATATGTACAATATGTTATTTTAAATTATAAATAATATTAATAATACATAGATATATAAACAATACTAAAATATAAAATATGTACTAACTCGATATGTTATAGACTTACTAATCCTGGTATTTTCTTTCTATTGACTTTTTTTTTAGTATGGGTAACCACATCCTACTGCATTCTACAGAGGAATTTGCGACACAATAATTGTTTAAACCAATTATTGGTTTCAATTAGCATAATTAAAGCCGCTTCTTTGATTTTTCTCTTTTTACTACCTGTTTCTTTCAGGACTATACTTGAATCTTTCCACTGAATTCTATGTTCATTATCCCATGGGTGTTGACATATTTGAGATCTATCAAATTCTCTATTTTTAATATAAGACTGATATTTATTTATTATAACGTTTAATGGTCTTGATGTTTCACCTAAATAAAATTGTTCGCATTCACAAGGTATTTATAAGTACAATTATTTGTTTTTTCTTGTTCACTGTTAGGCTTAGTTTTAGATAGAATAGATCTCAACGTGTTTGTTGTTTTGAATGTTGTTGAAATGTTGAATTCATTTCCTATTGTTTTAAGTTTCTCGGATAGTCCATTTATATATGGTATTGATATTTTCCTCGTATTATTTCTTGTGAATGTTGTAGGATCCCGTTCTAAGTTGTTCTGTTCCATTCGATCCAATCTTGACAATTCCTTATTTATAAACGATAAAGGATAATCATTTTTTTATAAAACAGATGTTAACAATTGTTTTTCTTCTAAGAATGAATTTTCGTTAGAACAAGTAATTTTGGCTCTATCATATAAGGATTTAATGATTCTCTTTTTAACGTTGATGTTGTGGCTAATTTCCCATCAAAACTAGTTAATTGCAAAAATACCACAAAAAAATAGCTTCAGAACAACATCATAGGTAAGAAATTTCACATTGGACTTCCGGTTTTAGGGTTAAAACCGGAAGTACTGTTATAAAGTCGCCAAAATAATACAAGTGATATAATATTCGACGCGCCTTGGCAAGACGAGAACAAAAAATATATAGTTCCGGTTTAATGCCTGTCTGTCCGTCCGTCTGTATATCCGCGACTGGAACTCCTCTGTTATTAAAACAGATATAATGACAAATAAGGTATCAAATCAGAGCTTATAAGCCAAAGATGTTATTAGAGGTGAGAAATTTAACCTCGAAATTCCGGTTATAGAGTTGTAACCGAAGGTACTATTTTAAGGTCGAAATATTAGGAAGCGATATATTATTCAACGCACATTGGCAGGATGAAAGCAAGTATAAACTTAAGCATTCATGCCTGTCTGTCCGTCCGTCCATCTGTTTGCAAATATAACTCCTATACGTTATTAGAATTGATAGAATGCAATGTATTATTCAATGCGCCTTACAAATCGAAAGACAAAAGCAAGACGAAAATAAATATATACTTCCAGTTTTTATATCACTTCCGGTTAAGAAGGTGTAACCGGAAGTGCTGCATTGTAGTCGCAGAAATAGTGCATGTGTTATATCAATCATCGCGTATTAAAAATCGATCTTGAATATTTAGTTCCGGTTTTAATATCATTTCCGGTTAAAAAGTTATGACCGGAAGTTTGGCAAAATTGACTCAGCATTCGTGAAATCGTATATCAATCGACGCAAAGTTGCACGAAGGGTTGAAATATCGAATCTTAATGATTTTTTTTATTTTCATAAGACTCAGGTGAGCGCTTCCCGTCATATAATGACGAGAGCTCGGATAGATGGAAGAAGTAAAATCGGGGATTAATGCCCGGTTGCACCAACAGATCTTAAGCTTAAGACGAGAATAACATAATAATTAATTTAATCTAATTATAATACATTCTAATAAAAATATCATAATATAGTAATAGATATGATTGACAATAAGGTAAGAACCGAAAATTATGGTGCAACGTAAGTGATATTCAAGGAGGCCCTATCTATAAGTAGAGCTTAGCTAAGCTGGAGCTTAAGATCTGTTGGTGCAACCAGGCATTAAAGTTTTATATAATCTTGTCTTGAAACGACTTTTTGAAACTATCAAAAATAGTCGAGTAAATTGGCAGTGCACGAAGCTCTGCAATTAATAAAACTCCGCTTTTGTACATGAACTCGAAAAAATTTGTTTAAACCGGAGACGGAAAAAAATTAATATTAATGACTCCTTTCTTTGTCTTAAAGGGAAGTTTCAGAAATATAAAAGACATAAAATTTATTAAAATTTCTATCCAGGTTAATGGGAAAGTATTTTTCAGATAATTACAATACTATACCCTGGAAAACCTGAACAAGAAACTACATCTTGCGGGCCAATCAACCTCTTGACAATCACGTCCAAAGTGTTCGAAATAGTATTAATCACAAGACTCGAACTCTGGATCAAAAATGTAATTCCAGACAACCAGTTTGGACTCACCAAATTTCGGTCTTATCACTTAACAATCCAACAAGTTCGCAGAGTGGTAAAACATATAAATGTTGATTTTGAGGCAAAGAAGTACTGTTCACCGGCATTTCTAGACGTTAGGTAGGCATCTGACAAGGTGTGGCACAAAGGCCTCCTACACAAGCTAAAAAAGGACATAATGTCACAGTTTTTAAAATCTACTTGAGTCATATTTCAGGTAGACCTTATTTCATTAAATCTCAAGATGCAACTTCCAAACTCTATTCTATCAACGCTGGCGTACCACAGGGTAGTGTGTTGAGACCTACCTCACATCTCTTGTTTACCGCAGATATACCTACAACTTTTCAGTAACTCTAGAGAAGAGACCACCAACAGAAGAAATGATGCTAAGAACATTATTTGTCGACGATACTGCAATCCTTGACTCATATGCTGACCCTATTTATGCCTCTTATCTCTTTGAAGCATATCTAAATATAATGCAAGTTTGGTTTTTGGAATTTTAATTCTATTGGATTTTCTGAGAGAAAATTGCTCGACTCACGAAAAATTGGATACCTGGGCCATATCCTGAGTGGGCCAATATATGCAATCTCTTTACTAATCATCGAAGGAAAGATTGAGGGCAAGAGGGGAGTAGGTCGCAAACAAATCTTGTGGCTGCGAAATATAAAGAACTGGACAGGCGTAAATAACACTGAAGAACTTTTGCATGTCGCAAAAGTTCGACGTCTGACCTTATAATAATTCGTCAATGCATTATAAGTGCACGACACCATAAGAAGAAGAAGGATTGGATTACTGACTTTAACGTAACGAGTAAAGAGTATTATTATTTATATAGAAAGTATTGGAAAGTCGATAAATTGCGCTAAAATAGCAATTTCGCCAGTTTCACTGTTCTCTGTGGTACGCCTCTGATAGTAGCCAGAAACCTTCATGTATTAGGGATGGCGGTTGTTGACAAAACACCGGTTTTCAGTTAAACCGATTTTTTTCACTTAAGGTTTAACCTGGCGGTTATAACCGGTCAAAAAACCGGTTTTTCCAAAAACCGGTTTTAGGTTTTTGAATCAATATTTAATTCTCAATAAGTTACAACGTCACGTTTACATTACGCTTAAGTTTGTGATACTCCATAATGTCTATTTTCAATATAAAATTTCACAGTTTTCGATATAATTGGAAAAAAACAATTTTCATTTGGTAACTTCAAAGAGCTGTAACTTTTTTAAGTGCACATTTGTACTAAGGTAAATTAGGTTAAATCGATCTATTTTTGGTCCCAGAATTGGTGATTTAATTTATTACCCACCTTTTTGTTACACCCTTTATAATAAAAAATTAAAAGTTTTGGGTCCAAATAATACCAAATAATTAAAAAATATAAAAAGTAGTGAAATTAGGTACTTATTTGTAAGACTATAAACGTAATATGAAGTAAATAAGACTATAAGGTGTATACTTGTACATGAATTATAAAAACAAAAATGTAACATCAAAAATAGTAAAACTAGTAAAAAGAAATAATGAATCATTGTTAGAATTCTGAACTGGATTGTCCTAAATGTTTTGCAAATTTGTTGTACATATATCCGAAAAAAAAATCACATTTTATACAAGATACACAAAACTATTTTATTTTTTTCATTTTTTTTTAAATGTGATGTTTTTTAAGCCTGTGATTCCACAGGCTCGTTTCTGTAGGTATAGCATTTATTATAAATAATAAAACTATGACTGCACATTCTGCACAGCATACAGCTGATTAATATTGGTACTATTCAATATCTTTTAATATTTGTTTTTAATAGGATCCCCAATTCAGAAAACATGACCTGCTTATTCTCAAGTTCATCAAAATAGCTAGTTCAGCTTATCACACTTCTTAAACATTTCAGTGAGCGTGAGGGTCATTAATGGATATAAATATTAAACAAATCAAGAATTATTGATGAATTTAAACAAGCAGTATTTTTCTCGGAAATCATTATTTTTTTATTATCCTGTAACTATTATGGATTTATTATCTAAGTTAACTTATCCGGTTTTTCACCGGTTATTACATTAAAAAGAAAAAACCGGTTATACCCGTGACAAAAAAACAACCGGAAAAACCGGTTATTGCGAAGTAAAAAAACCGGTTTTAGGTTATAACCGGTAGGTTTTCCCATCCCTATCATGTATCATAATTTAGTAGGGTGTATAGTACCTACACTTTCTGCCAAGTATGACAAGGATATTTCAAATAGTTGTAACGTACTAGGCACAAATAATTTTTAAATCTTTAGATAAAACACCCTCTAACTCAGTAAGGAGCCACCTTTTATTAAAGTGATTTCGGTCAAATCTTAATATTTTGAGGTTTAGAATCTACAACTCAGAGATTGGACCTTCTTAATGAATCACCCATAAGTATCAGAGTAGACAGTGGAAAGGGGTCAAATCCCTTTCACACTGTGTGAAACTTGAAGATTTCAGTCAAAAAAATGAGGAGAAGGAAAAGCCTAGTTGTTGTACTATTCCATATCTTAGCGGAAACGTTTAGTTTTGAGTTATCAAAACATCATCAGTCCATATACTTGTAAAAGTAGTTACCTTTCTTTACGGAAATTTGTCACCAACGAGCGAATTCAAAATTGGCATCCATAAGAAGACTGAATTGATGTATGAATTAAGTGCCACTGTTAATAATATATACAGGACTGGCTTACAATTTGCCTGGGGAAAATGTTTTTATTCTTCTTTAAGTTCCATCTTTACTGTTGACTGCCGCTCTAAATAGCTCTACACTACTGCATTCAAACCATTCCCGTAAGTTCTTAAGCCAGGATGTTCTTCGTCTTCCCACATTTCGCTTTCCTCCGCATCACATGTCCCAAGTACTTAAGTTTTCGTCTTTTGATAGTTAGTATTATTTCCGATTGATTTCCTATCCTTCTAGTTACTTCCACGTTCGACATTCTTTGACTCCATGATATTCGTAGGATTCTTATGTAACACCAAAGTTCAAAGGCAGCCAACTTATTCAAATTAACTTGTTTCAATGTCCACGCTTCGAAGCCATAAAGAAGAGTAGAGAACACGTAACATCTAAGCATCCTTAGGCGTAGTTCTAATCTTATATCCCGACAACAAAGAAACTTTTTAAGTTTAATGAATGATGCACGTGCTATTTCAATACGTGTCTTAACTTCTTTGGTTTGGTCTACATTTGATGTTATCCATGTTCCTAAGTATTTGTAGTTATCCACACTCTCAATTACAGTATCTTCAATAGTTAATTGGATGTTTGCGTGTGCTGATTTAGTTACGATCACGCATTTAGTTTTCTTTAAATTCATCTTCAGTCCGTACTGATGACAGCGTTTATTAAGGCGTTGCATTACGTTCTGTAAATCATTGCTGTTATCCGTTATTGTTACTGTATCGTCTGCAAAACGTAAATTTGTTCAAAATTTCTCGATTGATAGATATCCTTCTATTGAATCTGAGAGCGCTTCTTGAAATACCGCTTCACTGTAGATATTGAAAAGTAGTGGAGATAGCACGCAACCCTGACGAACTCCTCTCTGTATTTCGATATCTTGGGTGTCCTGGTTGTCAACTCTTACCTTGGCAGTTTGATTCCAATATATATTAGATATAATTTTCATATGACGATTGTCAATATTTTTGCTTTTTAATATATCTACAAGCTTTTTATGTTGAACTTTATCAAATGCTTTTCAAAGTCTACAAAACATAGGTACATATCCTGATTCATGTCCAAGCATCTCTGGGCCAGCACATTCAAGCCGAACAAAGCATCTCGTGTGCTCATACCATTTCTAAAGCCAAATTGTGTCACTGATTTCATATTCGAGAGTTTTAACAATTCTGCTGTGTATTATTTTCAAAAATGTTTTAAGTGTGTGACTCATTAAAGATATTGTTCTGTGATCCGAGCGCAGGTTGTTGCACTTGATTTTTTAAGAATTGCTACAAAGGTCGATTGCAGCCATTGTTTGGGGATTGTGGCAGTCTGATATATTAGATTAAAGGAGTTCAACCATTACATCAACACCATCTTCATCAATAAGTTTTAATAATTCGATGGGCACATCATCTGGTTCAGTAGCTTTACTTTCTTTCGTATTTTTAATAGGATAGATGACTTCTTCTCTTAATATTGGTGGATGTAATTGGTCCAGTGACACAATGTCTCCTTCACGTCAGTAATATTATCCCCTTTATTATTTTTAAGGGTATTGGTTCTTGTGCTTTTTCTAGAACCTGTCATTTCTTTGATTTTTTTGTGTAAATTAAAGCTGTCATACTTTTTATCCAGGTCTTCTATTTCTTTGCATCTGTCGGACAGCCACCTCTCTTTTGCCTCTCAAATTGTTCTATACGACTCTATTTACTGACAAAACCCAATCTAAGAGGGATGAATAAATGACTCGCGCAACCCACATATTTGGGCAGACGAAAACATCATGCAATTCGTGAATCTACTTTGCAATATAGATTTTCAGCGAATGGTTGGATAGTAGTAATCGATTATATAACTGGCAATAGACAAATGGTGTATAATGGATTCTTTCAAAATATTTTGTCTAATCTACTAGCCAATATAGCTACCATAGGCGGCCAACTTATTCAAATTAACTTGTTTCAATGTCCACGCTTCGAAGCCATAAAGAAGAATAGAGAACACGTAATATCTAAGCATCCTTAGGCGTAGTTCTAACCTTATATCCCGACAACAAAGAAACTTTTTAAGTTTAATGAATGATGCACGTGCTATTTCAATATGTGTCTTAATTTCTTTTGTTTGGTCTACATAATGTTTTATACTCATACTAATTTTTTTGGGTTTAAGTTGATTTTGATTTTGGTGAATAAATTAAATAAATATAATATTGTAGTTTCGCATTTAATTAATAAAAATTCAAATGGCCGCCTATGGTTTTTTTGTCAAAAAAGTTGATGTTTTTCAATTCTCTAGTAGTTTTTACGTCAAAGTCAACCTTTTTGACAAGTAGTCATAGGCGGAATTTTGAATTTTTGTTAATTAAATGCGAGACTACAATTTTATATTTATTTAATTTATTCATCAAAATTAGTTTAAACTTAAACAAAACTAGTATGACTAAATAGTTATTTTCAATACCTTTCAAACTAGGTATCACTTGCCATAAGGTCCTATTTAAAAGTATCGGTCACAGTGGCTCTGTAACGACATCTGTCACTATTACGTCACCTGTCATGACTACTTAAGAAGCTTACATCCGTTTATTTCCTCCCTCCAAATTTCACTATTATAGGTATAACCGTTCAAAAGATACGAGGGGGGGTACGGACTTTTGACTAGCACTGTATATGCACCACATCAAATCACTAACTTACCGTTCAAAAGTTATGATTAATAAAAATTTTAGACCAAATTAATAACTCATCCTGTATATTCTTAAACAGTGGCAGCAGATCATTTGTTATTTCCCAAATGGGTCCCCATACGAGAAAGGGGTATACAGGGTGTTTCATTAATAATTGTCCATGTGGTAACTGGAGAAACCTTAGCACAAAATACTAAGATTTAACCTAAAACACTTAAATAAAATGTTGTTCCTTACTGAGTTACAGTGTGTTTTATCTAAAAATTTAAAAACTATTGTTGCTCAGCATTTTAAAACTATTCGACGTATCCTTTTCATACTTGGAAAGCAGTATAGGTACTGTACAAACTACTAAATTATGTTAAAAAAACGTTTGTTGCTATTACCAGAGGCGTACGATGGGGGAAAGTGAATGGTTGACCTTTTCCAAATTCTACGCCACTGGCGAAATTGCTATTTTAGTCCAATATTTGGATTCTCCAATACTTTCTATGAAAATAATACACTCTTCATTCGTAACGATAAAGTCATTAGTTTTCGAGATCTTTGAAGTTAAAAATGAAACGACACGGTTATTTTGATTAATGTATTGTGTCGCTTAATTTTTGATTTCAAATATCTCGAAAACTAATCATTTTATCGTTACGAATGAAGAGTATATTATTTACATAAAAAGTATTGCAAAATCAAAAAATTACACTATAATAGCAATTTCGTCAGTGGCGTAGAATTTGGGAAGGGTCAACCAGCCACTATCCCCTGTCGTACGCCTCTGGTAGTAGCTAGAAACGTTTATTTATCTTAATTTAGTAGGGTGTGCAGTACCTACACTTTCTGCCAAGTATGATAAGGATACGCCACCTAGTTTTAAAGTACTGGGTACAAATAATTTTTAAATTTTAATCATATGAATCATATTATAAATTAATCAAAATAATTGTGTCATTTCATATTTAACTTCAAATATCTCGAAAACTAATGACTTTATCGTTGCCAATGAAAAGTATATTATTTACGTAAAAAGTATTGGAGAATCTAAAAATGGCACTAAAATAGTAATTCCTCCAGTAGCGTAGAATTTGAGAAGGGTCAACTATTCACCATCCCCTGTCGTACGCCTCTGGTAGTAGCTAGAATCGTTTGTTTATCACAATTTAGTAGGGTGTCTAGTATTCGCACTTTCTGCCAAGTATGAAACGGATATATCGAATAGTTTTAAAATGCTGAGCAAAAATAATTTTTAATATTTTAGATAAAACACCCTGTAACTCAGTAAGGAACCACATTTTATTTAAGTGTTTTAGGTTAAATCTTCGTATTTTGTGCTAAGGTTTCTCCAGTTACCACATGGACAATTATTAATGAAACACCCTGTATACAGTTCATCAAGACACGCTGTATAAAGACCGTTGTAATCTTCTGCGATAAAACGATGCTATCCTTCATTTCCAAATTAAGTATAGTGCTTGGTATCCTGACAACTCTATTCTTAACTTTTTTTAACCATTTTTATCGTAAATTTGGAATTTTTTGACAACCAATAATAATTATTTATTCTTTTGTTAGTTTTATTAATTTATTCATTGTTCTAGCATTGATATATGGAGCTTTGACAAAATGAATTGGAATTTTCTATAATAATTTGAAGGGATAAAATTTTGTTTTTGCCAATCCCACCGACCAATAAATATGCGGGTTTATTTTTAATTCATGTTGAAAAAAGAGCGCTGTTTTCATGCTCCGTTTTACTATAAAATTTATTGAACAAAATGTTCACAAATAAATACTTTACAAATTGCTTTTACGTATTTTAAAACAAAAATAATTGTGAAAAATTTTTATCTTTGCCAGACTTACAAAAAATTTTAAATATAAATTCATCGATGGCAAATGTTGGAGTGATTCAAAAAAATAAAATTACTTCATTAAAAATCAGGTGAACACAACCAAAACAGTTTTTGGCAAAAAAGCTTTACAACGTTATGGAAAGGTAACTTTCGCCAAATACATGGTAGGAGTAACCTTCATAAAATGTTACGAGTAGGGGGTAAAACCATAGTTATTATTGAAAAAATAATACTTTATTAATGCAAATATTTATGTTTCGTGGACCGTGGACGAGGAAAGCATTTGACAGGGTCAAATTGAAGGACGTTATCCATCTGTTATACTCAAGGGAGATACCTCTAGGAATAATTAAAACAATATCTTACGATCTAACAGATCGAAAACATCTACCAGAAAAAACAATAAAAGTAAAAGTAGAAGATGAACTAACTGACCCAATTAAGGCTGGCAATGGGATAAGCTTGTAATGGTACACGACAACCCTCACGGAATTTTCCTTATTTATTTGTTATAAAAATAAGGTATAATATTACAATTGCAATTTGAATAATTTATTATGGTAGTAGCAAAGTTCAAAGTATTGAACTCATTTGAAAGACTGCAAAGAAAGCACACGTCATTCTTAATATACGTATAGTATCTCACCATATATGGTCATACATATTGGCACTGTTTTTAACTGTAACATATATAAATAGGAAGGTCGAGTACCTGACACACCGTTGTTGTCGTTGCACTCTCTCGCGCGTAGTCAGGGGATCTAGTTTCCGGGAAATGGGTTATCCCCGACCTATCTCAAGGTCTACGTAATGTAATTGTACATTTAATTATTTAAGAATAAAGTTTCTTTAAAAAGTTTAAGTATGTTTGTTCGGGGTAGTGTCTTCGTCTAGCAACCCCCAACTTCACAAGATAAATCAGAGGGATTTCTTAAGTCCTTTATTGTTCAACTTAATAATGGATGAAATAATAAAAAAGTAAGAACTAAAAAAGGATAACAGGTGGGTGATAAACAACTTAAAATAATCTGCTTTTCAGAAGATGCAATACTAATCTCTCAAAGTGAAAATGATTTACAACGTATGCTGCAGCAATTTAATATAACCGCCAAAAAATTTAACATGTTAATTTCTCAAAAAAAAAAGACAAAATGCATGGTTATAACAGCAAATCCAATAAGATGTAAATTGGAGCTGGAAGGTCAGATATACATAATAGAACAAGTGAAAGAGTTTAAATATCTAGGCATCACACTATCTAGCTACGGACAGCTCGAAACAGAAGTGGAAGATCAATTAAATAGAGCGAACACGGCCGCAGTTTGCCTCAATGACACAATATGGAGAAATAAAAACATCAGAAAAGAAATGAAAGACACAATTTACAAAACAGTCATCAGACAATAATGACCAACCTGACACAGAGAAGACAAAAAGATAGCTCGAAATAGCGGAGCTGAAAACCCTTCGAAAAATCGATGGTAAGATGTTATGGGACAGAGTTACAAGTACAGATATAGGACGGAGATCCAAGGTAGAGGATATTTATGGGAAGAAACAGAAGAGTAGAATGGAGTGGTCACATAAGCCGAACGACAACAAATAGAAGTAGTAAGGACGGCAAGAGACCAATAGGAAGATGATCAGTGGGAAGACCACAAAAACCATGGAACGACAACTCACTGGAGGCTCTTTGAAAAAACAGACAGAGTAATCTCTACACAAAAAGAACAGGAATAAAATATGAAGTTTTAGTTATTATTGACACATAATCTACTAAAACTAGCTCAATATTCTAGACAATATGCTTTCGGCCGCGACAACAAAAGTGGAAATCCGACGTTTCATAGTAGGGCAGATGTGGTACATGCTTCTCTTTGAACGCTTTGGCGCAGGTACAATTCTGTATGATCGTACTAAGGACTTATACAGTTCTAAAAGATCTAAATCTAAATCTAAATCTTAACGAGCACTTCTACTCGTTGATTTTGCCTTCGATTTAAGAGTATTATGACAGAATATGACATACTAATTTATGCTGGCCATGTTCAATATGCTACAGAAAATGCAAAATAAAATGCCCGGGATGCACATAGCAGTCACACTGGGCACTAGGTACTCCGAGGGTCGAATCTGATATCATATGCACATTCAGCAACTCTAAAACCTCCTAAGGGTAAGCACACAACAAGTGGGTCGCGGTGGAGGTGGAGGTGGAGGTCGCGGTCGATGTCGATATTCATGTAAAACAAACACATTGTAGTGAATGGAAGAGAACAGAGCAGGTAAGTCGCGGTGGAGGTTTAGCGCGATGCCATCTAGGAGGTTTACATCGATGCTTTTGAAAATAAAATAAGTTTGTTTTACATGGATGTCTACTGCGCGGCCTACAAGGATGCTTCCCTGTGATTGGTCCGTTCGAAGCCAAGTTGTCATTACCTGCGCTATCTGAGTTGATACTTTTTATATAAGCCATTTTTTGTATTCAGTTTATTTTTGAATTTCTAAAGTAATTAAATTCAGTAAATCTGATTATTTACAGCTGATATTTCATCACTATCATCACTTGACTGACACAACATCGCAAAAGCACAGTCTTTTTGTCATTCAAATTTCATTGAACTACTTCACTTGATAGTGGTTCTAGCTCGACTGACAGCGCAGGTGACCTCCTTGCTATGTGCTGTCGACATCGACCGCGATTTAACTAGTAGCATCCACTGCGACCTACACATCTACCTCGACCCACTTGTTCTGTTCTTATACCCTTATAATCTACATGCATCAATTTTGAGCCAAAAACCTTCGAAACTCCAAAAGATGACGTGCTTCAGCAGTGACCCTGGCCACCAGGTAATCCGGGGTCATATCTGATGACGTGTTCATCTTTAGCAACCTTAGAAAGCTCCGAGTCATCTCCCTGAATCAATTTAGTGCTGAAAACCTGCGAAACTCCAGATGACGTGCCCTAGAAGTATCTAACCCCGGTCACCATGTGCTCCGTGGGTCGGTTCTGGGGGCATATTCATGTTCAGTGACCCCTAAAACCCCCAAGTAATAAAATCTACCCTTAATATAGTGATTTTGACATATTTTTTTCATTTTCTGCACTGTAAACGCAAATATGCATTTCCACCCATTTTTCTATTGTCGACTGTTTTCGAAAAAAAAAGCTTTCTTGTAATAAAATAGAATATAAATATGCTTTATTGCCATGAAAAATTGTACAATTTTATCGACAAAGCTTTCAAAAAGTCAAGAAAACAAAACAGTAACAATTCAATTTACTAAAATTACATCATCATCATAGTCATTAACATCTAAGTAGATGTGTTGTGGTTCATAATTGGGCTTCAGCAGCTCGGACAGTTTGATTGATAATATTTCTCCACTGGTCGCGGTCATCAGTTACATGTATTGCCTCAGTATACTGTTTGTTGAGAAGCTTTTTAGTAATGTCCGCCCATCGCTGTGGAGATCTTCCGCGTTGGCGTTGAGTCTGAGGCCTTCCTTGGACCACCAATCGCTCCATTTTGTGATCACTCCGATGGATATGACCAAAGAACTTTAAAATTCTAGAGTAAACGGTACTGAAGAGACGCTGATCCGGTTTAGTTTCATCCAGAACCGAGACATTTGTACGGCGAGCCGTCCATGGAATTCGAAGCAGGCGTCTCCATGTCCACATTTCAAAGGCGTCTATACGTCGTCTATCTGATTCTTTGACTGTCCATGTCTCGCATGCATAGTAAAATATGGAAAAGACCAGAGTTGAAACGTGTCTCTTTTTGTTTGTCATAGTAATGTGACGATCACGCCAGACCCCGTTTAGTTCACTCATTGCTGCTCTTGCTAGTTGAATGCGTCTTCTAATTTCGGGTTCACAACTGCCTGTGTTGTTAACTAGAGCTCCAAGATATATCATAGATGAGACTACCTCGCATCCCGCAATAGTTTGGGTTTCAGGAAACTGTTGTTGGCGATCAATAACCATGATTTTGGTTTTGTTGTAGTTAACCATGAGTCCAAATTTAGCACTTTCTTCCTCGAGTTTTTTTAATAATTCAATAATTTCTTCTGGAGTAGAGGCTAGAAGTGTAGTGTCGTCTGCGAAACGCAAGTTAGATATCTTAACACCACCTAGGTTTACTCCTCCCTCCCAACCATCCAAGACTCTGCGCATTATGAACTCCGAATAGATGTTAAATAATAAGGGAGATAAAACGCATCCTTGGCGTACTCCCTTCTCCAAAGTGCATTTGTCAGACAGGTATCCGTCCATTCGAATATATGCCAGGTTATCTTGGTACAGTTTGCTAATAAGGTGAGTCAAGTGTTTAGGTACACCCATTGTCGTCAATATGTTCCATAGTTTGTCCCATCTAACATTATCAAAGGCCTTTGTATAATCGATGAAACATATAAATATCGGGATCTGGTATTCTCTGGCTTTTTCTATGATGTTTCTTACATTAAGGATTTGTTCTCTAGTACCTCTGCCCTTTACAAATCCAGCCTGCTCAGGTGCTATTTGCCAACTTATGAAGTTTCCTACACGCCCTTGCAGTATGTAGAGGATCACCTTACTGGCGTGTGATATTAGAGCTAATAGCCTGTAGTTGTTACAATTATTTGTTGAACCTTTCTTATGAAGAGGTATGATTATGGTCTTTCTCCAATCCTCAGGCCAAACGCCTGTGTGCCATATTTCATTACACAATCGATGTAATATTTTCACTCCACATTCCGGAAGATGCTTCAAGACGTCTGCAGTAATGAGATCATATACTGTTGCTTTGTTTAACTTAAGTCTTTTTAAAGCGAATTCCACCTCGGAAAAAAGTATGTCAGGTTCAGATTCAAAACTAGTGTGGTGTGTCTCTGTTGAAGGAGAATGGAAAGTGGAGGTCTGGCAGTCAGGTACAAACGGGGTGTCCGCCGGCATCTGGTCCGTTTTGGAGTATAAAGACTTACAATACGCCCTCCAAACATCAATAACCTTGTCCAAATCCGTCTGTACATTACCTTCATCATCTTTGATAGACCAAGATTTCTGTTTGAATTTACGTGTGAGTAGTCTGACTTTATCAAAGAGTTCTTTGGTGTTATTTGTGTCGGCATGTAGTTGAATTTCTCTGCAGATTTTTTCTATATGCTTGTTTTTGTCTCGTCTACAAGCAGCCTAAATAGCTCTAGATAGCTGTCGGTACTGGGAATTCCTGAGAGGGTTCTCGATTCCAGCAATTTTAAGTTTTCTACGTTCTTCAACGAGGTCAAAAGTATCTGCAGACATCCACACTTTTTTTGGTCCGGTTGAGACGGCATTAGACTGTGCCTCGCAGTCAGCCAAGGTCTGTATCAAGGTATTTTTAAAAGATAACCAAATCTTTTCGGAATCATGAGTGGCGATAGTTGGTAAAATATTTTCGAATCTTTCATTACATTGGCTTTTAAATTGTTGTGTATCTTTTATTTTTGATATCCTCTTGTTTCGGATCCTAGCACATGCCTTGAATTTTTGCTTTAGCGTTGCAAAAAGAAGTTGGTGGTCAGAGCCGCAGTCAGCGCTAGGTCGTGTTTTACATTGGCTAATAGATGTTTTCCAGCGATGTTTAATCATTATGTAATCGATTTGATTTCGGTGTCGTCAGTCAGGTGAGATCCAAGTGTACAATCTTCTGGGGTGGTGCTTATACATAGAGTTCATTATTGTCAAGTCATTGTCAACGCAGAACTGGATAAGGCGGTCTCCCCTTGAATTACGTTCACCTATTCCATATCTACCCACAATATTTCGTATATGTTCGTCATCCATAGTAACACCGATTTTTGAGTTTAAATCACCCATGATGATAGCGATTTCTTTATTTGGGATATTTTGCAGATATGATTCCAGTTCGTTGAAAAAAGATTCAGTTGTATCATCATCAGCAGTTGAGGTAGGCGCATATACCTGAATCAAATGGACGATAGAGGGAGATCCATTTAGTTTCAAGGAAATTATACGATCACTGATAGCTTGATATGCCAGTATATAAGGAGAAAGAGATTTTGAAACCCAAAAGCCAACACCATTGATACTTTTATTAGTGTTGCCTGAAAAGCACATGAAATGTCCCAAATTAGTTAAAATTACATAAATCGTCAGTATAACTTAAAAAGATAATAATAATAATGAAGTTAAACAGTTAATCAATTGCAAAATTTAAAAATTTAAATAAATTGCAAATTGCATAGTCTACCTATTAATTAAGTTAAAAAGTTAAGTTGCTGCATATGACACCCAAATACAGATGAAAAATAACAATAAAAATACTACTTGTGCAAAGGGTACTGTAATTTCTTAGTTATTGATTAAGAAAATCTTCTACTGCATAATATGGTTTTTCGGATAGGTAGGCTTTTGTCAGTTTACGGAATTTGGGGAAAGATGCTGCAGATTTAAGTTGTAGAGGGATATGGTTGTAAAGTTTTTTTGCGGAATATAATATATCTACATAGATTTCTTTACTAACTCAGATGACGGGGTCGGTAAATAGACTCATCGATTGTCATTTGTTTAGAGCTTCTGTCAGGTGTCACATAATATTAATATATCTACGTCATACGTCTTTGGTTTATATTAGTGTTATATACCAATAACGTATGACGTAGATATATTAATATTATGTGACACATGACAGAAGCTCGAAACAATTGACTGTGAATGAAAAGCACTATTAAGCAAACCGTTTCTAAAATATATAATGATGGAAGGGTTAAAATTCTGTGATCTTTAAAGTAACTAATAGGCAGTGATCAATCAATTTACTACAGGCCTAAATAATAAAACAGTAAAAATAGAAATCATCAATAATACTACATTAGAATTTACTTACAAAATTATGATAAATGAAAAGAAGTAGATGTGGAAAACAAAAAGCAAATACCTAATGAATAAAAACAAAGAATGAAAGAGTCACATTAATATAAACAGTTGATAATTTTTTATTAGCCCTGTACCTATCAATACATTTAAAAAGGGATATAATTTAAATGTTGAATGGGTTGCATGTGAGAGTTCATTCTATAATTTAGTCTAAACTTTTAACGTCTAAACATTTAGCACACAATAAACCGATTTTTAAATACAGCACCTACAGACTTGCAACTTTTTGCATTGTGTTATGGATGCTGTCAGGAAAAAAGTCTGCTATGAAAAAATAGGTGAAGATGCTTAGTTGCATTTTAAAATGCAAAAAATATATCCAAAAGTGCATAAACATATTAAAATAAGTGTATTAAGGGAGAGATTTTGTTACTCTAAGATTTTTGAAGTCACTGAAGACGAACACACTATGAGAACCTACCACCGGAGCACCTGGTGCTCAGGTTCACTGCTAAGCAACGTCATCTGAAGTTGCGAAGGTTCTCGGCACTAAATTGATGCAAACAGATCACTCGGGGGTTTTTGGGGTCGCTAAAAAAGAATACACCATCAGGACCGACCCCCGGTGCAGCTGGTGCCCAAAAACCCTCCACACTCCAGAAGATAACATGCCTTAGAAGTGGCATTGGGCACCAGGTGGTGCGGTGGTTGGTTCTGATGGTGTATTCATATTCAGCTACCCCAAAAACCGCCTAGTAATCTATTTTCGTGCATTCAAGGTCGAAAACCTTCGAAACTTCAGAAGATGACGTGCCTTAGCAGTGACCGTGAGTACCAGCGAGTACTGTAATCGAGGGATCAGTTCTGATGGCGTATTCGTATTTAGTAACCCCAAAAACACCTCGTGTAATTTGTTTGCATCAATTTAGTGTCTAAATCACTCGAAACTCCAAAAGGTAACGTTACCCTAGACACCAGATGCTCCGGGTGTCGGTTCTGATGGCGCATTCGTTTTCAGCAACCCCTAAAAACCGCCCGTGCATCTAATTGCAACAATTTAAGGCCGAAAATGCTCGAAACTCCAGAATATGACGTGCCTTAGTAGTTACACCGAGCACCAGGTGCTTCCAAGGTCGGTTCTGATGGCGTATTCGTGTTTAGCGACTCCAAAAACCTCCATGTAAACTGTTTGCATCAATTTATTGCCGATAACCCGCGAACCTCCAGATGACGTGCCTTAGCGGTGACCCTAGGTACCAGGTGCTCCGGAGGTCCGGTTTGATGGCGTACTCGTGTAAAAAACCCTTGAGTAACAAACTCTGGCCCTTACTATGCTTATTTTCACATGTTTATGCACTTTTGAATGCATTTTATGCACTTTAAAGTGCAACTATGCATGTCCATCCATTTTTCCATAGTAGACTTTTTTCCTGACATCATACTGAACACAATACAAAAAGTTTTAAGTCTCTACGTGCTGTATTTAAAAACCGAATTATTCCTATGTGTTTAGTGCTAAATGCCCCGGTCTATGTTATCTATTAAAATATTCTCGAGAGGCCTAATAAAAAAGCCAAACCCATCAAAACAAATGATTCATTACTTTTTACTTACTGTGTGTAAAATGTTTGTCACACCAAATTACCTGTATTTTCACATGATTTTGCTTCTTCAGTCAGTGTATTTTTAACCATCGGCGGTGGTTGGTCTTTAGTTACTATTAATAACGGTTTGTGTCGGTAATTTTTTGTAGTTTTGTCATTCAGTGCACTTTTTTAGTGTAAAATAATTAAAAATTATTTATTTTATTGAATGCGTGTGCGTAACCGTGGTATTTGTCGAAGAGGAAGATAATGAATTATGGTAAAGCTAAACATGCCATCCCTTTGTATGGAGTTCCATGGACTGTAGCTATATTCCAGGTTCGACAATAATTATTCCTCAGGCGCATTGGTAAATATTTAGCAATCAAGTTTTGTTACCTTCTATAATTTAATACATTTGAAGGGCCAGGGGGAAGAAAGATGAATATCTATCTGGAAGCAATTTCGGTAAAATAAAAACAAGTCACATATTCATTGTTTTTCCCCTTGCATCCAATTTTCTGACATGTTTTTAAGGCAATTCTCATCGTTATTTCCCTTTGGCCATTCACAGGTTGATAGTATTCTTTCTAAGCTAACAGATTGTGCAAGAATCTTAAAATGACCAAATATTGACATTCATCGTTTTTCCCTCTGACCCTTCATTTGAATCGATCATTTCTAGTGATGTGAGTTGTAAAATTACATAACTTACGTTACATAAATTACACGTAACTTACGGTAATATTACATGATACCCGTAACTTAATGTAATTTATGTAATTTTTGGAATTTACGTAATTTATGAAATTTAACGTAACTTATGATAAATTTACATAAATTACCGTAATTTATGTAATTACTGGTAAAATTACATATATTATGGCAACTTATGCGCGCGCAATTGTCGTAAGTGCGGTGCGCCGGTGCCGGCGCGCGCGAACCAGTGGGTGCTATTACGCTCGTCGCTCGTTAGTCGTTCCTTAGTCTGAGTCAGGCAGGTTATGTTTACATTTCTGTTATTGTATGTGTAATGTGTATGTATAAGTTAGTTTTCGACTGTTCTTTCTCTATTCATTCACGCAGCGTTGGTTACTTTACATTTATTTATAAGGAAGCACAGAAACTATAAGGTAAGAAATATATTATTTCTACAAACAGCAAAACACGTGCCGGTGATGTCCATAGCAACCTTAGATTGGGAAACACAGGGGCGGGCCTATCGCATATCGACTGTACGTTAAATCTAACGCGCGTCATTTTATATGTGGCTACAGTACTTAATTCTGAATTCGGTTTACCAAGTTTTATTCGATTTTTTAGATTAGTTTACTGTACAATAACTATAAGAATGATAGGAGCAACGGGGTACTTGTGCATGTAGCATGTGTAATTGAATTACACTGACATAACTTACTAAATAAAAAATTTTGATAACGTTGAGGGCAAAATAATGTAGTTGTCCGATCCAGTATTCTGCTTATTCGAATTTCATTAAATTGTTACACAGATTCAATTTTAATCTTTCTTCTATTTAAGGATGCCTAACAATTTTTTATGCCCTCGTGCCCATCAAATACTTTGAAAAATAATGTTTTTTCCCTTCTTAATGTTTAAGTCTACCTGAATATTTTTTTTAGGTCATAAAACATGGTGAAACGTAAGACAGATATCTGGCTTTATTTTGAAGTGTTACCTGCGGGTTCTTCTAATCAAAAGACCATAAATGTGAGGTGTAAATTTTGCAAGAGTGTACATGCAAAAAATGCTACAAGAATGAAATCTCATCTTCAACAATGCACTTATGTGCCGCATATGATAAAACTTAAATTCAATATTTTAACTCCAAAGTCAAAGGGGAATCACTCTAAATTTCCATTTGAAACATCCATGAAAAAGATCACATCGGCAAAATTGGATAACGATAACACTGATGCTGCTTGTACATCATCAACGGTTTCCACAGCATCAACATCTGCTTCTGATAACATTCATGTGGAAACACCTGTTTGCACAAAAATCAACAGAATACAATCATTTTGTGATCGAATGACACACGAACAAAATAACGAATTGAATATTTTGCTTGCTAGAGCTATTTACACCAGTTCAGCACCACATTCAATTACCGAGAATGAAGATTGGAAATTGTTTTTTAAAAAAATTAGACCTTCATACACCTTACCATCGAGATATATGTTATCAAATCGTCTCCTGACCGAAGAGTACGAGCGAGTTGAAGTTCAAGTTAATGATAAAATTAAGCAAGCTGACAATTTATCATTGCAATGCGATGGTTGGTCCAACTTGCGAAATGAAAGTGTAATTAATTTCATTGTTACAACACCCGAACCGTTATTTGTCAAATCAGTACTAACAAAAGCAGAGAAGCATACCGCAGAATATATAACAAAATTAATGGTTGAAGTTCTGGAGGAGTATGGACCTAAAAAATTTTTCGCTATTGTGACTGATAACGCAAAGAATATGAGGAAGGCTGTGAGACAATGTGAAGAGATGTATCCCCATCTTGTATCATACGGCTGTTTAGCGCACACATTACATTTATTGTGCAGCGATATTTTGAAATTATCTTCAATAGAGACACATTTGTCACATATTATACATATCGTTAAAACTATTAACCAGTGTCAAGTACTGAGAGCTCAATTCACAGAAATAAGAAATGAGATGAAGTGTGGAGTGTCTCTTAGCCTACCTGTAAAAACAAGATGGGGTTCACATGTAAAATGTCTTCAAGATCTGACTAAATGCAAGTCCGTCCTACAACGTCTAGCAATATCTCCAGATAAAACAATTCAAGATAGAATACGCAGCGCAAAAGCAAATTTACTTGATGAAGGATTCTGGATAAATTCTAGCGCTCTTGTTGAATTGCTTAAGCCAATTACTGAAGCAATAACACGTCTTGAAGGAGATTCTTCGTCAATTCATTTGGTTTGTGAAACTTTCGCGAAAATCGGTAGTAACATATCTACTCATTTAGAATGCGTGAAACTAACGGATTGCGAAAAAACAGAAGCGATGGATAAATTTATATCAAGGAAGGAATACGCCCTTCAACCGATCCATTTTGCCGCAGACTTACTAAACCCTCGGTCTGTTGGTGCAAATTTATCATCAGCCGAAAGGATTGAAGCGATGAAATACATTACTACTATGTCAACCACGACCACGATAGAGATTGGTGATGAAGGAGTGTCAAAGATTACTGAGGATTTAGGAAACTATTTAGCTAAAACAGACTTTTTTGGCGAAACATTTTTATGGAACATACTCGATAATGTCTCTTTGGTTACATGGTGGAAAGGATTTTGTGGACATTCATGCCTCTCCAAAGTTGCAGTCAGGATATTGACAATGCCGTGCACTTCTGCGGCAACAGAGAGAAGCTTTAGCTCCCAGAGCAGCATTCATACGAAGAGAAGAAATCGCCTAACAACTCAAAGGGCAGCAAATTTAAATTATATACAATATAATTCAAAATTGCTGAAACGTTCACGACAACATCACATACAAAGTCAATATCCTATAGAAGAGACTGTACAGAACAACGTTTCGATAGAAGGTAGAAACTTACAGAAGGAGATAGAAGTAATTGAAAACCATATTTCCGAAGAGGAAGAATTAGACGAGGTAATTTTAAATTTAGGCATTTTTTAGATATGTGATATGTGCATGTGATATATGCAGTTTGCTTCTTTTCCGATTTTCCAATGCATTCCACCGTTTTCGAATAAAAAATTATAAATCTTATGTTTTCAGACAATATCATCATGGCATTCAAATACAACAGGAAATGGAAATTCCGACGATGATTTTAATTTTGCTGACTTTGCAATGACCGATGATGAAATTGATCAAAGAATGGAAACTAGGGAACAGAGACCAGCACGCATTTTGAGACAAAGCAAAGTGAACATTTTAGAAAACGTCTTAATGAAATCGGTAAATTAGTGTAAACACATACATATTTATTGTTTATATTCCAAAATTATCAATTTCAGGGTAAAGGCACAGAACAACCCCAAAAAAAAACGGAAGTCGAGAAGGATACTTCAGATGCCGAAAACAAGGTAGTTAGATCTGTATATATTATATTATAAACCCATTATTTTTACTCTCTATGTTTACACTTTCCTATTTAATTTCAGGATGCAGTTCTGGATTTGCCGGAGATAAAAAAAATTACACAAGGCTCATTGGAAGAGCAAACAATTGAAACTTCGACGTTTTATAACAAGAAGGTCTCCAGTTGTCTGCGAAAAAGGAAGTTGTGATTTATAAAAGCCGCTTAAAACAAAACTAAAGAACCTATGTTTTCATTTCTTTATTATTTGTATGTATTTCTTATCCACTTTTCTTTATTTCATAAGTATGTAGTTACTTTGTGTTTATTATATTCAATATGAATGCAAACAATTGATTTTTTAATACAATGAACATAAATTACATAAGTTACATAAATTACATCTGGTTTGTAATTTTTGGGTAATTTTACACGTGTAACTTACAATTTCTGAAATTACACGTAATTTCACATCGCTAATCATTTCTCATTTAAACTACACGAGTCAGAAATTATAATTTTGAGTTATTTACAAAAAACTGTTTTTAAAATCGCTGTAGCAAAAAACGCTTTAAAATTTTTTTTACAATATTTCACAATCCTGTACATTATGCATCACACATTTTTTTGTAAACATTTTTTTAAGTCATATTATGATTTTTAGAAAAGTGACTTATGTTGTCTCAAAATAGAATTTTATAGTTTTTTTTTTGAAATTTCACTGTCTTTTTCAACAGTAAAAGCATTGACCATCACTAATTGCATCAGTAGTAGGCCACTGCATAATCTCTTCAATACATGATATTTTTTCCTCTTGTATGTAGTAGACTAGCTTGCGTATATCTTCAATTTTTTTATTAATTGGTTCTTTACCATTCGTATAGACCAGGACGGTTGGTAAAAATTGAATTCTATTGTTATTTTAATTTTAAAGTTGTTAGTGACAAAACCATTAATATTTTTCGATGCTGTCACAGTCCCTGGTTGGTTTGAAGAAAAAAAATGGTAGTAGTTTGAAATTAGGGAAATTATTTTCTATCCCCTTCTTGTTTTCTGCCCATTGAGTCTGCAGACCAACATGTTTTTTTATAATGTTTAGGCCACCAATTTTAAATTTAAAAATATACTTCAGACTTGATATAATCCATAAGAAATCCATAACAACTTCATTGGAACACTTTCGGGCTTAACTCTCGTTGTAGGTGTGAAACATTCACTGATTTTTTTTGCATAATAATATTATGAAATCCAAAGATGTTGTAGATTAGTTGACGTAAGTAAACAGTCTTCTGCACAAAAATAAGTGGCAGTTGAAGATTTTTCATGTAGTCAAACGTCAGGCCACATACACTGACATCCGCTCAGAATCAACATCAGTCGATGACTCATGTGGTTTTAGAATGGCATACGTTTCTGATTTACGTTGCAATTATTTATTACAGAAGTTGAGATTGATGTTGTTTCTACGTGGAATGGTGCGTTGATATATAAAAATAGATTTATGGAGAAAATTCAATTTTGTCAAAAATTTACTCACGTTGTTTCTGAAATGACCGATCCAATGAAAAAAATGCCTTTTCTATAAATTAAAAAAAAAATTGACCCGGGCAGATATTATTTAAGATTTTTTGGATCATTCTATTGGTAGGGGAGGAAAGTATGCTAAATCTGCAGTCACTTGAGAGTTATGGGGACCTATTGGGTTGTGAAGATTAGGTCTTAAACCAAAAAGAGTTCAATAAAGTTTTCCATTTTAGTGAGGACTTTCCATTTTTTAATTAATTTTCCGTTTCCAACAACCGTTTATTTCGATTATAGCGCCATCTATTTATATTTCGAAAAAATGTCTCGAATAAAAGTTACTTATTTTTACATAAGGAATCCAAATATGCAATAAAAAAATGGGGGCTCCTATTTAAGATTTTAAAGTAACCCCCACCCTACCTTGGAGGTCGTGTTTGGTGCCATTTGATAAAATTTTCAAAAATATTTAATAAGTGTATTTTGCAGTTTTCCATCTGATATTCATTTCGCGAAATATCGCGGGATTCGTATTTTTAAAATTTAAAATTTACTCCCACACCTCTGAGTCTGGAGTCGCGTTTGGTATCATTCGATAAATTTTTGGAAAATATTCAGCATGTATTTTTTAGTTTTTCGATCTGTCGTTCATTTCGCGAAATATTCGCTTTTTTCTTGTAAAAGTTTGTGACTCACCCATTTCCTTACACCCCGATCAAATCGTCAGATTTTTGAAGTATACACGTTTTGCATGTACTTAATTTACCTTAAATATGACGATTTCGAGTCTTTCTAAGAATAGATTTTCTTTTCGGCCCCCCTTAACGAACACCCCTAAACTAACACTAAGAGCCAATATATGGTAGAGGTACATTTACAGGGTACAAGGTTCCTCCCCATGTAATAATCTGACGTGCTCGAGTAACTGCAAAATCTCCGCTTGGACTTTCCTACCATACACAAAAGTTTTTTTCCAAGTTGATTGTTTTGAAGTTATTAACAATTTGAAACTGCAAAAAAAAAGAACGAAAAATGACGATTTTCAAGGCTTAAAAACATAAATTAACAATATCATTTTTGGAATCACGAAGTACCGAAATTCAAGTTCAAACCTTCTTCTATCAGCTTTTGTTAGTATTTTAAACTTATTTTGTTTTAGAACACTGTTGTTTAGTTGGTTATGCTGCCCGTTTTCCCATAAGGAACCTACCTCATTAACAATCAAAAAATTATATTTTAGAATAAAACGTGGCAAAATTTATTATCGAGACCTGATAAAAGATTTGAGCTTAAATTAAGGTACCTACTTTATAAATACAAGAATAATATTGTTTACTTGTGTTTTTAACTCTTCAAAATCGTCATCTTTCGTTCTTTTTTCAGTTTTAAATAATTGTTTATAACTCGAAGACGATCAATTTAATAGAAAACTTCCCTTTTTGTTTAGAATGATCCAAAAAATCTGAAATAATATCTGCGTGGGTCAAATTTTTTTATTTTTAAATAAAATTTTTTAATTATTAATTAATTATAGTCAGAACATACTTAGATCAGGCATCACTTGATTTTTATAATTGTTAACAAACTAAATTACATATCCAATAATTTTTATTTATTAAACAGATCGGTACAGATCTACCATAAATCGGATCCTTTACTACATAATATAAGGCATTTAAGTAGTTTTACAAAAAAAAAATGTATACAAACGTTAATTAGTTGCTATTTTCTTTCTGGATTTGTAATAATATACACAGGGTCGACCAAAGAAAAGAGTCTACCTCGATATTTGGCAGTAGCTATTATGTTTTAAGGAAATGACGAAACAGGTCGATTTTTATTTTTATATTCAGATATTTTGGCATATTTGTCATGCTAGTGACGTCATCGATCTGGGCATAATGACGTAAACGATGATTTTTTAAAATAAAAATAGCAGTCGCGTGCTATCTCATTTAAAAGTTTATTTAATTATCTATCCAGTAATATAAACATTTACATAATTATTCATATAGGGTGTTCAAAAACATTTTTTTAATTAAATTATTCAAAAAACATTTTACTGCTGTCACAAATCAGAAAAAAATGTTTATTTGACAAATAAATATTGCTTTTTTCTTAAATTAAATGTTTAAACTTCCAAGAAACAGGTGTCTGGCGGGAGCTGTCTAAAACATTGAATTTAATCGAAAAGCAATGTTTATTTGTGAAATAAACATTTTTTTTTTGTTTTAGGGTAATAGTAAATTGACACCCTATATAAATAATTATATAAATGTTTATATAATTAATAATTATTAATTATTATAATAAAATAATAAATATATTTATAATGTTTATATTACTGTTTATATTCCTATTTAAAAAAATCATTGATTACGTAATCACGCCCAGATGGATGACGTCACTAGTATAAAATATATACCAAAAAATTGTACTTTAAAAAAAATCGATCTGTTTCGGCATTTCCTTAAAATCTAATAACTACTGCCAAATATCGAGCTGGACTCTTTTCTTTGGCCCACCCTGTATTACTAAAAGTATAGTTGCTTTTTTTATTTAATTTGTTTGGGCGTTTCTTCATGTTTGCGTTTAGATACTTTAATTTTTTGTATTAAAACATGTAAAATGCCCATAGAGTAAAATTATTAATGTTATTTTGTTTCTTTTGCAGTACAAATGGTACAATGTGGCCGGTGAGTAGGGAATGAGTCATGGGTTTTATATTACTAACATATTTTTTATGTACTGTTTACTTTAAAAATGTACAATTTTAACACTGTATTACACTAAGGTATGTACCAACTGGTACTTACTGGTACACCCATTAGTAGCCTACAAAAAGGTACCTCAACTGCTCAATTACAGTATGCATCATTTGATGCTTACTCCCCAAAGGTTCAGTTGCTGTAACCTTCGCGGTTTTTTGGGTTTTTTGCTTTGAAATTTCGTTTTTACCGATAAAAATCGAACGGGGTGCATAAACATGTAGAGCTCAGTTCATGACTGGCATCCTGTTTAAACCAAACGCTCTACATACATGTTCAGAAACATAGCGTAAGATTTGTTGTTTTTTGTATGCCTCTGTATGTTTTCCATAGCGAGTTAATTCCTTCTTCTCCCATGTATTTTACCAGTTCCGAGTCTATTATCATGCCCTTCAGCTTTACTTGTTTTATGTTTGATATTTCCTGTGCTACTTCGTCTTTACTTATTTCATCTTGATATATTTAATTTCTAACGTCTATTAATTATTCTTTCCATACTTTAGCTATCTCTTCTGCATTTGTCTAGATTTGTTTTGTTGTATCCCCTTACTGATGTTATTTCTATATGTTTTCCTTTCTTCATATATGTCTGATTGGTGTCCAAAAACTTCTATAATTTATTACAAAATATTCCTGTAATTCTTCTCCAAACTCTTCCTCACGTCTTTGCCTTTGATATTCTTATGGTGTTTTTCACTAATCGTCTCAGTATATTTTTCTTTATCTTCTTTTAGCTCGATTTCAGTGTATTTTTCCATGCTATTTTCTTTTTCTTCACTGCTGTCTTAACTTCATTGTTCCACCACCTCCTCCTTTTATGGTGTTTGTTACGTTTCCTGATTCCACATATTCCTATTCCTGTAGAAGCTGTAGTATCTTCAAGCTTCTTTCTTCTTTCTGCTCCTTTTTCACTGCCCGATAATTAATAGATTATTTCAGAGTCATTTTTAGCAAACAAATCATATTAAATATAACCCTCGTATATTTATGACCTATCAAATTAAACAGTTTCCTTTGAATAATATCAGCAATGAATAATAGACCAGTAAGGATTTGTAAAAAAACGTCTATTTTTGGATGTGAGAGGTGGTATTCGAATTTTTGCAGATAAAGTTAGGTGACACCTACAGTAATAATAATTGACTTATGCTCCTTCTCAAATATGTCTGGAACATTAATAAAAAAAATTAAAAATTTCAAAATTTCGAAAAACGTCGATTTTTTTCTGTTTTCTTTGCTAATAACTTTAAAACGATTCGTTTTGGAACAAAGTCGTAGAAAAATAAAATAAAGATAATTGAATTTTGTATGATATACGACTGGTCAAAAATGTCTTAACGTATTACCTTTTCTGCAATATAGCAATAAATACAAAATAAGGGGGCAAAATACGCCTGTTGTTATTCAATGTTTTTAACCACTTTGGTGGCACTAAGAAACTTAATAATTCGCTTAGGAAATTATTTGTAACATATTTAAACCGTGTACCAAATTTCATTAAAATCGACCTAATAAATTTTGCATAATAAATTTGCAATCTAAATGTTTTAAAAAGTTCAAATTTTTTAAAATCTTTCTGAACAAAAAGTAGGTCATTTAGAAGTTGGCTAATTTTTTTACATATAAAGAGGTTGTCTACCTATCTAATACACTTTACATAATTAAAATTGGATTATTTAAGGGGCCTCAGCAATGTTTTAAACTTATAAACAACTTTTTGACTTATAAACAAATAGCTTTGTTTAATAATAAAAAAATAATTTTTAGCAATGCAAATAATTAAAACCGGTATAATTTGACTAAAACTTTCAGATGCTGTCAGCAGAATTGCTATTTTATTTTTTAATCAAATTTACTCGCGTTCAAAAATTGCAATTTTTCGATTTTTTGACAGTTCCACTGCGTGTATCTCGAAAACTATGCATCCTACAAAAAAACTTTTAAGAACATTTTATGCTTAGAATTAGCCAAGAAATACAAAAAAATGTTTTATTTTGCGAAAAATCGATGTTATGTAATTCCTCAAGTTCTTTGTTTACAGGGTGTTACAAAAATACAGGTTATAAATTTAATCGCATATTCTGGGACCAAAAATAGTTCGATTTAACCTAACTTACCTTGGTAAAAATATGCACAAAAAAAAGTTACAGCCCTTTGAAGTTACAAAATGAAAATCGATTTTTTCCAATATATTGAAAACTATTAGAGATTTTTTATTGAAAATGGACATGTGGTACTCTTATGGCAGTAACATCTTAAGAAAAAAGTATAGTGAAATTTGGACACCCCATAAAAATTTTATGGGGGTTTGTTATTTTAACCCCCCCAACTTTTGTGGTCGTTCCAATTTAATTATTATTGTAGTACCATTAGTTAAAGACAATATTTTAAAAACTTTTTTGCCTCTCAGTACTTTTTCGAAAAGTCAGTTTTTATCGAGATATTTTGAATATTGGTCGAATCCACCACATATTTGTATATGGCTAAGAACGATTATGGAGACTTTGTAATAATATGAAAATTTATTTATGATTTACATTTTTAGGTATATTTTGAACCATATTAAAAAAGAAGTAATATCTCGATAAAAAGTCGAAAAAATACAAAGAGGCTAACCCCCTCTGTGGCGCAGTGGTAAGAGCGCCTACCTTTGAAACGAAAGGTCGGGAGTTCGAATCCTACCAGGGGCAGAAATTTTTCATTTATTATAAATTAATAAATGGAAAGTAGTTTCTGTCCTTGTGGGATCGGTACTCACCGGAGGGACCGCAGACGTTCGGAAACAATTAGCGTCTCTTTGCAAAGACAATGACGTCGACTTTGCAAAGTAACAAGACACTTACTCAACACACACTACACATTACTCCCCTGACTTAGTGATAAGTTATACAATTACGTGGCTAAAGGTTCTAGTTCTAAACCAAAGCCAGAATCAAAGAGAAAAAAAAACAAAGAGGCAAAAAAGTTTTAAAAATACTGTGTTTAACTAATGGTACTAGAAGAGTTTGCTATGGAACTCTAAGGACCTCATTGCCTTCCTTATGTATGAACAGAAAACAAAAAAAAAGTTGTGACTGGCTAAATGACACCCAAGTCAATGCCATAAAAAACAAAAAAACAAAAAAAAAAAAAAAAAAAAAAACTAATGGTACCGCAATAAAAGTTTAATTGGAACATACACAAACATTTGGGGGGTTTAAAGGAACAAAACCCCCATAGAATTTTTATGTAAACATATTAAAAAAGAAGCCACAACTAGATAAAAACTGCCTTATCGAAAAAATACTAAGATACAAAAATGTTTTAGAAATATTAAATTTAACTGATGGTACCAAAATAATAATTTAATTGGAACGTACACAAAAGTTTGGGGTGGTTTAAGGGAACAAAACCCCCATAAAATTTTTATGGGGTGCACAAATTTCACTATAATTCATTTTTAAGATGTTCCTGCCATAAGAATGCCACATGTCCATTTTTAATAAAAAGTCTCTAATAGTTTTCGATATATTCGAAAAAATCGATTTTCATTTTGTAACTTCAAAGGGCTGTAACTTTTTTTATGTGCATATTTGTACTAAGGTAAATTAGGTTCATTCAAAGTATTTTTGGTCTCAGAATATGTGATTTAATTTATGACCTCTATTTTCGTTACACCCTATATAACAGTCTTATCGATATCCGGATCAACTGTTACCCACAAAAATCGTGTTCTACGGGTCAAAAAATACATAAAAATCTTGGGTAAGCCCATCAAAATAAAGGAGCCCGTAGCACCCCCTCCTGGCCACAGCACTAATTTGTTTATAAGCCAAAAAATTGTTTATAACTTAAAAACATTGCTGAGGCTGCTTAAATAATCCGATTTCAATTCTGTAAAGTGCATTAGATAGGTGGAGTGCTTTTTTATATGTAAAAAAATTGACAAATCTTTGTATGTTCTAGTTTTTGTTGGGCAAGATTTTAAAATTTTTTAATTTTTTAAAAAAAGTTTAGATTGCAAAATTATTATTCAAAATCTAGTAAGTCAATTTGAATGAAATTTGGTGTACGGTTTTAGTACATTACAAAAATTTTGTAAGCGAATTAGGAAGATTCCAAGTGTAACCTAAGTGATGGAAAATCATTGAATAAAGACAGGCTTGTTTTGCCCCCTTATTTTATATTTATTGCTACTTTGCAGCAAGGATGATAAATTAAGACATTTTTAACCAATCGCATCTGATAGAAAATTTAATTATCTTTGTTTTATTCCTATACGACTTTGTTCCAAAATGAATCATTTTAAAGTTATAAACAAAAAAATAGAAAAAAAATCGATGTTATTCGAAATTTTTATATATTTGAATTTTTTTATTTATGTTCCGGGCATATTTGAGAAGGAGCATAAATCAACTATTATTAACGAAGTTATTACCTAACTTTATCCGCAAAAATCTGAATGCCACCTTTCACATCCACCTAAAAACATATGCTTACTGGTCTATAAATGAATACCACTGAAATAGACAGATTAAGATACGATAAAATGTCGATCAGCACCGATCTGTTTCTTCTTCTTTAGGTGCCGTGTCCGTATTCAAACGTTTAGTACGTTCTTTAAAGGTAAAATATTGCAAAACCTCTAAATTTTAAACAACCGCTTGGAATGACATGAAATTTGGCATACACATAGCTAACAAGTCAAAGAAAAAAAGTGATATTGTGCCGATGTGTGCTTTTGCTCTAGGGGTGAGTTTGATCCCCTTTGGGGGTGAAAATTATATGTTTGAAATAAGTCCAGAAATGGATAAAATCACTAATTCCAAGCAACTTTTGTTCTATAAAGTTTTTTCTCCGAGTTAATAGTGTTCGAGTTATTTGCGAGTGAATATGTTAATTTTTCTACAAAATATCCACGTTTTCAGATGGTTTTTCGCAAATAAACTCAAGAAGGAAGTATTTTGTCAAAATACTTCAGAATTCTTATCAAAAATATAGCACGTAAAAAAGTAAAAAACATGGTGTATATATTAGGTGACTATACCTAGTAGAAGTAGAGTTATAGCTAATGAAAAATAGGTTTATATTCCTCAAATTCCAAATCAAATATTTTAACGTGCCATAACCTAAAAACGAAGCACTTTTTGGGGAAAACTCATTTTAACTTTTTTGAAGTCTTTAAAAAATGCTTATTTTTGTTTAAAAGCAATTTTACATCAAAAGTAAACAAGTTACGCTCAAAATAAATTTGGTCCCTTTGTTTTGGTAAAAAATCGGGAAAATCACCCCCTAATTAGCATTTCAAATTAACTTAATTGTTACCACTTCACAAGTTTTTTACTCGCGTATGTATTGATCATATGATTTGTAAGTTTCATCGGTTCAAAATCCTTTTTTTTTTTGAAAGAGCTGTAGTTAAAAGGACTTGAACGAGTCACTTATCACGAGTATATGCAAATTTAGAAACACCGAATCTTAACCAATTTTTGTCTTACAGAATGACAAAAAATACAAAATATCCAAAAAAATAAAGCCGATTTTTTTTATTGTTTAAGATCAGTGCCGGTTTAACCTAACTTCGGGCCCTGGGCGCTGGAGGTTTAGAGGCCCCATTCATTGCTATTCGTTGTCAGTTTTTTAACAAGGAAACACATGCATTAACTATAAAGGTTTATTGTAAAATCCATAAAATATTTTTTTAAACAAGCAAGAAGAATAGCCAACGTAAAAAATAATCCCGGGCCGGCGTAGCTCAGGCGGTAGTATGCTTGACTTGGGTGCTGGTAGGCCGGGGTTCAAATCACAGCGTCGGCAAGAACAACTAGACATTTTTAAAATGTCTATAGGCCCCAGGTCGACTCAGCCTGAATAAAATGAGTACCTTGGGTAAAACCAGGGGTAATACCTAATAAGCAGGATCAAATATTCACAGTAAAACAGATCTTGAGCAAAGCATGGGAACACGATATTGATGTTCACAACGTGTTTGTAGACTTCAAACAGGCATACGACTCAGTCAAAAGGAACAAACTATACTATATATTGGCTGAATTGGCAATACCACACAAGTTAATAAGACTCATTAAAGCCACAATGGATGAAACTCAGGCATGTGTACGAATACAAAACCACCGGACAGACTTTTTTAACATTTCGCAGGGACTAAAACAGGGAGATGGGCTGGCCCCAACATTGTTTAACCTGGCACTGGAGTATGCGGTTAGGCAAATGCAAACTGGACGAGGAAATCTACTGACCAACCGAACGGTTCAACTGGCCGCTTATGCTGATGATATTAATATTATGAGTAGAACATCAACAGGAGCACAGGAAACATATGCAGAGTTAAAAACACAAACAAAAATGCTAGGTCTGGAAATTAACACAGAAAAAACAAAAATAATGACTCAGACGAGAAGAAATATAGTCCCAGAAAACATTATACATGAAGATGACATTGAAACGGTTGAAAAGTTTACATACCTGGGAGTAGAAATATATGCCGACGGATCAGAAGATGGAGAAATAAGGAAGAGAATAACGCAGGCAAACAGAGCTTATTTTGCCCTCTCCCATATATTTCAGTCAAAAAGTGTCCACCGAAATACAAAGATGAGAATCTATAAAACCTTAATTCGACCAATAACATGCTATGGCAGTGAAGTCTGGGTGCTGAAAGAAACATCCAAAAACAAACTCGACACATTCGAAAGGAAAGTACTTAGGAGAATACTAGGACCTGTGAGGGAAAACGGAATCTTCAGAAGTCGATACAACAACAAGCTTTATCAACTTTATAAGGAAACGCCCCTGTCAGACTTCATTAGATTACAAAGATTGCAATGGGCCGGACATGTGATAAGAATGGGAGAGGATAGGCTACCAAAACGAGCACTGAATGCTAGAATGCAAGGAAAGAGACCGGTTGGGAAGCCACGAAAGCGCTGGGAAGACACAGTAAACAGCGACGCACAAGCCCTTTTAGGAGTCCGTGTATGGAGAAGAGCAGCCACAGACAGGCAAGGGTGGAGGCAAAAAATAAAGGAGGCCAAGGCTCAATTTGGGCTGTAGTGCCGTAGAAGAAGAATATCTAATAGGCGGTTGAAGCGTATCACTGGCCCTGTTACCCTCCTTGTAAGGCGCGTCAGCAGTATAAAACGGGAGACTATTATTATAAAAAATATTCCAAAAAATACATTTGAAAACATAAATCACAAACAGAAAGTTTCACAAAACAACACATGACAAACAAAAAACATATTCTAAAAAATACAAAAAGACAAAAGTTAGATCACTTTTTTTCTTGACTTGGCATTCGCAAACTGCCATAATATAATATTATCACGATTCAGTTTCTTCAGTTCTTCATTCTCTATATACAATAGTGATAATGCGTCTAGGTTTTCTTGACCCAAATTTGACCTTAAAAAAGACCGCTCGCCTGATGCATTAGAAATTAGTATCGTCAAATAAATTTGCAGTTAAAATATTTAGAAAAGTTGCCTTTACATCCTGGATGACATCAAATTTTTCATAAAATGTATGTTTATTTAAATTTTGGCATAACGTTACAAAATGGGTAATTTCATTATTTCAATATTTCTCGCATAAATATTAATTGACGTCTTGACTTCTTTATCTAGCGTAAAAGAACATCTAAAAGCTGATGTTACACCCTTGTAGCATTCAATTCTCTTTAAAAGATCTTGAGTAATATTGCCACATATTATAATATTAAATACTTCAATTCTGAATATCTCTTGCCCCTATAAAATGATTTGACTTTCACCTGCTTCTTCGAAAAATGTTTTTATTTTCTTTATTTTTCGAAGGTCAGTTGTATAGTAGATGTTTGAGATATCCTCGCCTTCGCAAAAGAAAGTTTTCGCTTCTTGTTCAATTTCACTAAACTTATTTCTTACGTACAACAAAACTCAAAAGATATGTCATTAATTCTACTACATTGACACGTTTAAGCCCACAGTTTCTAACGTTTTGCTTGTTGCATTCACTCGTTCCAAAATTCTTGCCCAAATCAGTGTCAATAGAGCTGTCTCAAAGGTATCCATTTTATTGTACAGTGCCTTGGCTTCACTTCTATCTGCTGATTTTTCATCTCTATTATGGTTTTACTGGAAAAAATATGTTTGATGGATCCGTAGTTTTTAAATACTTAATGCATTTACAGCGTCAAGTCGGGCGGACCATCTAGTTTGAATTAATCTTTTTACACAACATTTGCCGCTTTCTTTCAGTAAATTCCACCTTTGAGGAGAAGCCGAAAAAAACGTGTAGATACTTTGAACAGTTCTGAAATAACTAGTTGCTTCCAAGCTGGATTCACATGCAAAATTCACTACAATTCGAAACATAAGACTAAGTTGTCACTCTAATGGCATATAGCATATCCCACCAGAATGACAACAATGGGAACCTTCTCTGGTAATTGAAAATGGTTATTCATTTTTTTTTAATTCGAAACATCTTTCTGACAACTTTCTGTAGTTTTTGGAAAAGTGCCCCGCCACAAACATTGACACGGGGCCCCTGTGGGGCTAGACTACGCCACTGTGTATAGGCGTGAAGAGATGTAACAATAGAACATGGCGTTTGCAGTGTATTGGCGTATCTGCGTATGAGATTATTTTCGGAAAATATGTAGATTATTTAGCGACTTTACCTTTTTATAATTAAGAAGAACGGGCCAATTCGGGCCCCTCCGGGGCCCGGGCCCCTGGGCGCCCGCCCCATGCGCCCAGTGGATAAACCGGCACTGTTTAAGATATTAATTTGGTATCTCTAATCATATTTAGGTTATTTTGAAAAAAAAACATTTTTTCAAAATTAAAATTTTTATAAATTTTACTTTAAAACCAAATTTTTTCAAAAATAAGCACTTTGCATCGATTAAACTTACAGATCATATAAACACAACATAAGATTCCAAATTAAAGTTTAAACGCGGCTCTATCAGTTCTTAATAAATATTTTGAAATTATTTAATTTCAAAACATTGTTTTTAAGTTGTTAAAACAGCCCAATCCCATAAGGAACCTTCCTCATTAACAATTCACAAATATATTTTAGGATAAAAAATGGCAACAATTCTTATCAGAACCTGATAGAAGATTTGTACTTAAATTTAGGTACTTGATGATTACAAATATAATATTTTTACTTGTGTTTTTGAACCTGGAAAATCGTAATCATTTATTCTTTTTTCAGATTAATATTGTTTATAAGTCGAAAACGGTCAACTTAACATTTACAAAATGCGTTTTTTGTTTAGAATAATCCAAAAAATCTGAAATATTACCTGAGTTGAAAAATGTTTTTAAAATTTATAAAAAAAAGTAATTTTTTAAGTATTGATTAATTATATTATAATCAGAACAAGATTAGATCGCGCACCCTTTGTTATTTATAATTATTGTTAACAAACTAAATTACATATCCAATAATTTTATCCATTAAACAGATCCGTGCAGATCGACGTTATATCGTATCCTCTACTGTTAGGTAGTTTGATGAAGAGATGTAACATATACGTATAATAAGTAACTAAAGTTAAAGATAAAAAAGGGTTCAAGGCAGGTTTTGTTTATATTCGATTCAGAGTTGGACTACCATCTCCATATAGTAACTATTTCAGCATCCTTATGCATCATCAGTGAAGATTATGCAGTTACAACTCTGAAGGGAATACAAACATTCTGCCTCTTTTAAAGCAAACCATCGCGATGCGATGAACCCGCCTTTTGAGACGCAATACAGCGACATCTCTCGTATTACGAGGAAAACGAAAAGCCCTAGATACAAAGTTTACTACTTTTTAAACAATTAGAATAATTGAAATAAAAATATAATAAACAATATTTTAAATCCAAGACTTTTCGTTAATAAACTGCTTTCTGGCTGCATCCCATATCTCCGGATTTTACAATATATAATCAGATAGAGACGACGAAATAGGAGAAAGCAAATAGAGGACACTTAGGCCACGCATTTACCTTCTCTTCGTCTAGGAAAAGGACCGAAAGACAGTTTCTAAATATTCACAAATTGAGTAAAAATGAAAAAGATAAAAAAGGGTTCAAGGCAGGTTTTGTTTATATTCGATTCAGAGTTGGACTACCATCTCCATATAGTAACTATTTCAGCATCCTTATGCATCATCAGTGAAGATTATGCAGTCACAACTCTGAAGGGAATACAAACATTCTGCCTCTTTTAAAGCAAACCATCGCGATGCGATGAACCCGCCTTTTGAGACGCAATACAGCGACATCTCTCGTATTACGAGGAAAACGAAAAGCCCTAGATACAAAGTTTACTACTTTTTAAACAATTAGAATAATTGAAATAAAAATATAATAAACAATATTTTAAATCCAAGACTTTTCGTTAATAAACTGCTTTCTGGCTGCATCCCATATCTCCGGATTTTACAATATATAATCAGATAGAGACGACGAAATAGGAGAAAGCAAATAGAGGACACTTAGGCCACGCATTTACCTTCTCTTCGTCTAGGAAAAGGACCGAAAGACAGTTTCTAAATACTCACAAATTGAGTAAAAATGAAAAAGATAAAAAAGGGTTCAAGGCAGGTTTTGTTTATATTCGATTCAGAGTTGGACTACCATCTCCATATAGTAACTATTTCAGCATCCTTATGCATCATCAGTGAAGATTATGCAGTCACAACTCTGAAGGGAATACAAACATTCTGCCTCTTTTAAAGCAAACCATCGCGATGCGATGAACCCGCCTTTTGAGACGCAATACAGCGACATCTCTCGTATTACGAGGAAAACGAAAAGCCCTAGATACAAAGTTTACTACTACTAACTAAAGTTATTTTATTTCCTATATTTATATGATTTTAGCTGCCTTTTTTTTTCCATTTCACAAAATAAGTAATTGCTCGTTGGATAATAATTTTCCCACAATTTTTATCGAATATTAAGTATCGCTGTTTTTAGGTGGATGTGAGAGGTGGCATTCAGGTGATAACTTCGTTAATAATAATTGATGTATGCTCCTTCTCAAATATGCCCGGAACATTAATAAAAAAATTAAATATTTAAAGATTTCTAAAAACTTCGTTTTTTTTTCTAGTTTTTTTGCTTATAACTTAAAAACTATTCATTTTAGAACAAAGTCCTATAGGAATAAAATAAAGATAATTAAATTTTCTATCAGATGCGATTGGTTAAAAATGTCTTAATTTATCACCCTTGCTTCAAAACAGCAATAAATATAAAATTAGGGGGCAAAACAAGCCTGTCCTTATTCAATGATTTTCCATCACTTAGGTTACACTTGGAACCTTCCTAATTCGCTTAGAAAATTTTTGTAATGTGCTAAAACCGTACACCAGATTTCATTACAATTGACTTACTAGATTTTGCATAATAATTTTGCAATCTAAACTTTTTTTAAAAAATTATTTTTTTTTAAATCTTGCACAACAAAAACTAGAAAATACAAAGATTTGTCAATTTTTTTACATATAAAGAAGTACTCCACCTATCTAATGCACTTTACGGAACTGAAATCGGATTGTTTAAGCAGCATCAGCAATGTTCTAAAATTATAAACAATTTTTTGGCTTATAAACAAATTAGTGCTGTGGCCAGGAGGGGGTGCTACGGGCTCCTTTATTTAGATGGACTTACCCAAGTTTTTTTATGTATTTTGACCCGTAGAACACGAATTTTTTGGGTAACAGTTGATCCGGATGTCGATAAGATTGTTATAAACAAAGAACTTGAGGAATTACATAAAATCGATTTTTGGCGAAATAAAACATTTTTTTATATTTCTTGGGTAATTCTAAGCAAAAAAAAAGTTACAAGTTTTTTCGTAGGATGCATACTTTTCGAGAAAAACGCGGTGGAACTTTCAAAAAATCGAGAAATTGCAACTTTTGAACGCGAATAACGTTTGATTAAAAAATAAAATAGCAATTCTGCTGACAGCATTTGAAAGTTTAAGTCAAATTATACCGGTTTTAATTGTTTGCATTGCTAAAAATTAATTTTTTTATTATTAAACAAAGCTATTTGTTTATAAGCCATAAAATTGTTTATAAATTTAAAACATTTCTGGGGCCCCTTAAATAATCTTATTTTAATTTTGTGAAGTGTATTAGATAGGTAGAGCACCTCTTTATATGTAAAAAAATTATCCAACTTCAAAATGGTCTACGTTTTGTTCAGAAAGATTTTAAAAAATTTGAACTTTTTTAAAAACATTTAGATTGCAAATTTATTATGCAAAATTAATTAGGTCGATTTTAATGAAATCTGGTTCACGATTTAAGTATGTTACAAAGAATTTCCTAAGCGAATTACTAAGGTTCTAAGTGCCACCAAAGTGGTTAAAAAATATTGAATAACAACAGACTTATTTTGTCCACTTATTTGTATTTATTGCTATATTGCAGAAAAGATAATATCTTAAGACATTTTTTACCAGTTGTATATTATACAAAATTCAATTATCTTTATTTTATTTCTCTACGACTTTGTTCCAAAACGAATCGTTTTAAAGTTATAAGCAAAGAAACCAGAAAAAAATCGATGTTTTTCGAAATTTTTAAATATTTTAATTTTTTTATTAATGTTCCGGGCATATTTGAGAAGGAGCATAAGTCAATTATTATTACTGAAGGTGTCACCAAACTTTATCTGCAAAAATCCGAATGCCACCTCTCACATCCAAAAATAGACGTTTTTTCGCAGATCCTTACTGGTCTATAAGTGTATATTAAAATACATCATTTTGGAAAATGCCAATAAAGAAGCACATAATTTCAGTGAGTTGATATTTCTCTATAACAACTTAAATATCACATAGGTAGGGGTAGGCGCAAGATTTCGGCTTCAATTCTTTTTAAATATATTAATTTTTTCGAATCCTGAGAAAACTAATAAGTATTTATGAAAAAAATAGATTGGCGCAAAATGAAGAAAGATTACGTTATTACCGATGGCCGAAAATCCCTGAAAACTTCTATAATGTTTATTTTAATAAGTTACAGTAGTGAAAAAAAAAAGAGAAAATTAAGTGTAGATTTTAATTTCAAATATCTCATTCAAACGCAACTTTCTGTTAATTGTAAGGGACTTTCGGTAACAATGTAATCTTTCATTCTCTTTTTAAATTTTTCAAAAATATTTGTTAGTTTTCTAATTCGAAAAAAAAATGAATGCATTTAAAACACATTAGCGCGAAATTTTGCGCCTACGCCCTTAAGAGAGAAAGATTTAAGAACAAGTTTATTCCAACCGTTTAAACATTTTGTATTGATCAAAAACTTACTTTATAAGGGTTTAAGTTGTCTACTGCACAATTCAACACGGCTTCTCTACCAACCGCTACGGTGAGATTTGAAACAGGAGATCTAAAACTGGGAGATTCTGAAACAAAAAGTTTTATTTTATTATTGAGTGTACTTGTTACTAACTAACCCTTCAAATTAAAAAATATAAACCATTTAAATATACAGTATGCTGCAAATGTCTGGAATAAATTCATTATTTCGGAAGCCAGCGACTACAGGGGAAAAATACTGAAACAGGTCGATTTTTAATTTTATATTTATGATTTTTTAAGATATATATCATACTAGTGACGTCTTCCTTCTGGAAGTGATGACGTAATTGATGATTTTTTAAATGAGAATAGGGGTCGCGTGATAGCCCCTTTGAAAAGCTATTCAATTCTCTATTTAGTAAAATAAATATTAACATAATTATTTATACAGGGTGTCCACAAAAACTTTTTTTGAATTAAATTAATTGACACAAAAGGAAGAATATATGTAATTTATTTAATTCAAAATACACTCTACTGCTGTCAAAAAAACAGAAAAATTTTTTTTTTGATAAATAAACATTCTTTTCGCATTATTTCAATGTTCAAGTTGCCACCCATATAGGCTATTGATTATGTTCAAAATAAGAGAGTTAAAGGGAACTACAACGTCAATGGGATTTTATTATCTCATATGGTCAATGGACATCTAAATTTGAAAAACCCGCGGAGTGCTACCATTTATATGGGTGCGTTTTTGAGAAAGGGGTGAATTAGTAATCCCTAGGCACAGGGTGAATTAGGGTGAGTTATATGCACTTTTAGTACAAACACGTCTACAGGAAAATTGAGGAAAATTGTTCCAGGTTAAATTTGCTTTTGAAATATCACATTATAAAGTCAAACATATTTTTTTTACAAAAATATACTCAAAAGAATAACAAGAAAAAAACACAAAAGGATCAATTTTGTTTTTTGCCCCATAACTTTTTTCCAGAGGAATATAGGTATAGGCATTGCTTTAGCAAAAATAACTGCCATCCCTCCTCATTAAAACGACGTTTAGTAGAGGTCTCTAGGATTTATAGTTTCCGATATAGTATTTTTCAAAGTTCGCCGCCTACAGCAATTTTGGGCCATTTTCCCTATAATTTCGCAAACATTGTTCTGTAACTTTTTTCTACGCATTTATAGGTATATGCAATGGTACACTTAGTAAAAAAGAAGTCAATTATTTTTAAAATGGTTTATTGTATAAGGTTGTACGACTATTTTTAAGCAAGTTATGCTTTTTCAAGGTTTTTTACTTTTATGATTTTTGATATTCTTTATGATTATTTTTAGAATTTTTCATTATGCCTTTTTTTCTTATACATTCAGGTATATACATTTTGAAATAAAAAAAGCCAACATGGTGTATTGCAAAAAATTCTAGGACTATTTTAAAGAAGATATCCGTTGGATATCCAAGGGAATCCGTAATTTGAGAAACATTTTAAAATTTTTAATTTTATACAATTAGAAGAATATATTGGCGTATTATACCATAATTTTTAATTCCAAATAACTTTTCTTAATAACACTTTTCGATATTTTGAAATATAAAGCTACTTTACTCTTGAGCGAAATGCATATTTTTTAACATACCTCGTACATTATTGACAAAATTTTATATCTGATGATTGCATCTTAGGTTTTTGACTATGCAGAGCATTTTATAAGGAATAACCTTTTTTCATAAAGTTAATAATAAAAAAGTTTTCCATAAATATGTTTCCAGCTTAGTGAGACCTATTGCATGTGTATGTGACATTTTGAAAAAGTATATCTTGTTTAAAGATAGTCCTAGAGTTTTTACCAAAACACAGTTTTAACGTAAATAAAATAAGTTTTCTTTTTTATTGCACAATGTATATACCTAAATATACAACAAAAAAAGTTATAATGAGAAATTTAAAAACAATCGTAAAATATATAAAAAATCTTTAAAAGTATACAAATTTGAAAAACCATATCTTGCTTAAAAAGGGTCAAACACTTATAGACCATTTCAAAGATAATTGATTTTTCTTTGCATATACATTGCATATACCTAAAACTGCGTAGAAAAAAAGTTACAGAACAATATTTGCGAAGTCCCAAATGGAAGGAAAATGTCCCAAAATCGCTGAGTGGCGAACTTTGAAAAATCATAATTTGGAAAATATAAATCATAGGGCTTATACCAAAGGTCACTTTAAAGAAAAAGGATGTAAGTTATTTTTCTGTGAAGCAATACCTATACCTATATCCCCAGTGAAAAACGTTTTGGGATAAAAAACACAATTGCTATATTTCGTGTTTTTTTCTTGCTTTTCTTTTGAATATATTTTTATAAAAAAAATTTTTGACTTTAAAATATAATATTTCTATATTAAATTTAACCTGAAACAATTTTACTGTAGACATGTTTGCACCAAATGTGCATAGAACTCACCCTAATTCGCCCTGTGTCTAGGGACTAATTCACCCTTTTCTCAAAAACGCACCCCTTTAAATGGTAGCACTCCGCGGTTTTTTCATACTGAGAGGTCCATTAACTATATGAAACAATAAAACCCCGTTAACGTTGTAGTTCCTTTCTAAAATACATAATCAATAGCCTAATATGCCTCTTGACAGTTTGAACATTAAATTTAAGCAAAAAACAATGTTTATCTATGAAATATTTTTTTTTTGTTTTCTGACAGTCATAGAATGTATTTTGAACTAAATAAATTATATGTAATTTTTTTGTGTAAATTAATTTAATTCAAAATAATTTTTCATATGTTTTGTCATGTTTATATTACTAATTGAATAACCTTTCAAATGAACTAGCATACGACCCCTATTCTCATTTAAAAAATCATTGTTTGAGTGATCAGTCCCAGATGGGTCACGTCACTAGTATGATATATATGTCAAAAAATCATAATTTAAAATAAGATATCGACCTGTTTCAGGAAGTCGCTGGCTTCCGAAATAATGAATATATTCCAGACTTTTGCAAAATACTGTATTTCACTTTATTTATAATATACTATTAGTAGTATTAGTATAGCAGAGTATACTAAATGTGATTACAGTTAATTAATTATTTAAGCCCAACACTTCATTCAAAGCATTAACATCAGCAGAAATAGGAAGCGATTAAGTTGTGCAAAATCCGAATGTTGTCCGACGTTATCATACAAAAAAATAGAAATGTTTATAATTATTTATATATCTATAGTACATGATATAACCTTGCAAACATCATTCACGACGACGAACGTTCCCGATAAAACAGATGTCAAAGATGCCCTCTGGCCAGTGGCGGATCTACGGGGGGGGGGGGGGATGAGGAAATGTCCACCCTAACCAGGCCCAAAATTAAAGAAAAAAAATTGTTCAAACATAAAAATATATTAGCTCACATGAAACCGAAACCAAATTCAACCCAATAAACACGCTAGTTAGGAAAATTATTTTATTTTATTTAATCAGTTAAGCCCATTCGTACCTTTCGGTGTTGGGCTGTTTACAACTAGTTCAATATCTACATTTCAATACATTTTAATAATTATACAAAACTTTTATTTTAACAATACAATTTTAATAAATATAAATTACTTATTTCACCCATTTTTCTGTCCATATGTTTTAATCTTGTGGTGCTTCTTTGATACTTCTTTTCCATGCTGTTCTATTTTGAGCCAATTGTTTTACCATATTCCATTGCAGTCCTCTCTTCTCTGCTTCTTGTCTAACTTGTTCTTCCCATCTCATTCTTGGGCGACCTACTTTATTTTTCCCTTGTACTCTGACTTCATATACTTTTTTCGTTATTCTTGTGTCGTTTAGTTAACCTATTAGGGAACTTAATACCTATAAGTTATTTATGTCTTTTATGTAATTTGAGTTTATCTTTTTTATGTCTTTTGGTTGGTTTTTCATTGGAAGTTTCCCCCTAAAGCAAATTTCCCCCTCCCAAGGGAAATTTCTAGATCCGCCACTGCCTCTGGCACGAAAAAAAAATCTTTAATTTTAGTCCTTAATTCCGAAATGGCAAACGGTGACCCCTTCAGCATTCCCCATGTGTACGCATCTGGTGGCGTTAGTTCTGGTGAGTGGAAGTTCCAAAAATGATCACACAGTATTCGAAGAGACTCTCTAGCAGTGTGACAGCTTATCTTGTCCTGCTGAAATCACTGTTGATTTTAAGCTTGGACCATTTTCGCGACCTTTTCCGTATGGCCGAAAATAGTACTCCATTATAAAAAACATTTTCTGCAAGACTGAAAACCATCCTGAAGTATCTAACATTAACATGATATTGACAAATGTTATAACAACATTCAGAAACCACTCAATACGTTTCGGCACATGACACATAAAAATTTGAGGCATACGAATTTCAGTACTGTTTATTTTGCCGCATACCGTATTTGAAATCTGTTCACTAAGATAATCTAATTTTTATTATTTTTTTTAACATGGCGATCCTTTTCTCCGCAATGGGAGGCAAATGGGAGGATCTCCGCGACGGAGGTCGGCAATCATTATAGCTATTCGGATTTTAGAGACGGCTGCTCTGAGAAGTTCATTTGTAGCACATCCGTACTATTCTCTCAGGTTGCGCAGCCACGATATTCTGCGTCTTCATATGCTTCTTTTTCCTTGAATCTTTCCCTGTATAATCAATTGGAGCAAGTTGTACCTCCCCCCACGTGTAATATGTTCGAGATATTCCAATTTTCCTGTTTTTATGATATTTAAGATTTCTAATTCTTTATTCATTTTTTTCAGAACCTCTTTGCTTATGACCTGTTCTGTCCACAATATTTTCAGAATTCTTTTGTATACCCACAGCTCGAATGCTTCCAGTTTTTTTCATTGATGCCGCATTCAAAGTTCAAGCTTCCAGTCCATAAAACAAAGTCGAGAAGACGTAGCACCTAGCCAACCTAACTCTTAGCGCCAACTTTTAGTCTCTTGTGCAGAGCACTTTTCTATGTGATATGTACAATAAGTTAATTACAAATTGAGTTATAATTTAACAAGTAGGTCCCTAATAAGCCCATAACCCTGTTTTTATGGTATTACACACATAAAGTCTATAAAAATTAAATATATACTCGCGAATATACTCTCTCACTGACGAGGTCACCGGTCAAGAACAATTTGGCTTCAGAAAAGGTATGGGGACAAGAGAAGCAATATTCTGTCTTCAAACTCTGGCAGAAAGATGCAAAATCAGCAAGCAGACCTTTTTGTCTGTTTTATAGATTTTGGGAAGGCGTTCGATGGGTGAAGCACAAGATTGAACGACATCGGAGTCGACAAAAGAGATTCTAAAATTATAGAGGCTATTTATTGGAATCAGACAGCAGTCGTAAAGACCAATGGTAACACGTCAAGGCCAATTGAAATATAACGAGGTGTTAGACCGGATTGTGTGCTATCACCCATACTGTTAAACGTCTACTCTGAGGTAATATTTGCGAACGCTTTATCGCACTCTTTAGAAGGAATCAGGATAAACGGTCAAAGAGTAAATATCATCCGCTATGCAAATGACACGGTATTAATGACTGATTCGGACTATAGTCTGCAGATACTGTTGGATAGTGTTACTGAGAGTTGTGAAGAAATGGGGATAAAGAGCAATACTGCGAAAACCAAAGTTATGAAAATATCAAGGAACAAAAATTTACATCTTCCAATATATGTGAAACACCAACAGCTTAAATATGTAAGCCAATACAAAATCTTGGTTGCTGGTTCAACAATCAACTTGATTATAAACAAAAAGTAAGGGCGAGAATAGAGATAGCGCGACAGGGGTTTATCAAAATGAAAAGCTTATTCTGTAACAGTAGCATTAGTAGCAGCCTTAGATGTGTCTATTTCTGCATTGCTATGTGTGGTCAATACTTTTGAATGAAACGGAGGCCTGGACACTCAACACAACACTGATGAACCAGTTAGAAGCCTTTGAACTCTGGCTTTATAGAAGAATCTTGAAAATACCTTGGACAACCCACACCACCAACGAATATGTTCTGAGGAGAATAAGTACAGATAGGGAACTGCTAAAAATCATTAAAGTCGGAAAAGTTAGCTACCTCGGACACATAATGAGAAACGAAAAGTATCGCCTCGCGCAACTGATCATCCAGGGTAAGATTGAAGGAGAACGAGGTCCCGGTAGGCGCCAGATTTCATGGCTTAGAAATACCAGAGACTGGACCGGCCTTGATTCAACATATTTGTTTAGAGCCGCATTGGACAGAGACAGATTTGCCAGTGTAGTCGCTAACCTCCACTAAAGGAGAAAGCACCACAAGAAGAATACTCACAAGCAAAACTTTAAAAAGGCAAATAATTGCGTATACTTATCGAAACACCAAAATATACAGCTAAAAACAAGCAATTGGACTTTAATCTTGGACTTTTACCCAATGCGACTGTAGGTAGAATCGGAAGTCTATATTTGAACTATTCGTCTAACTTCACGTCGATTAATATACAATTTCACTCATTTTGGATCATTTTTCCACATTCGGTCATAAATTTTACATTAAATTTGTTCTCTTGTTCTCTTCATTTGTTGTCTTGCCAAGGTGCGTCAAATAATACATCGCTTGTACTATTTTGGCAAATTTAAAATAGTACTTTCGGCTGAAACTCCGAAACTGACAGTCCGAGGTCAAATTTTATACGTTTAGTACCTACCATCTTTGGTTTACAAGCTCTTAATCAATTCATTTGTCATTCTATCTGTTCTAATAACGAAGAAGTTCTGTTTATAGAATTTAAGATTTTCATATTTTAATGTTCTAAAATGGGTGAAAACAATAAAAATAAATGAAATGACAGCAACTAACATGCCTACTTTTTCTTCTTTTGGCGTCATAACCCTGGATGGATCTTTGCCTGTCTCCTTCCATTCAAATATCTCTGGTGCCCTTCTCCTTCATTGTTTTATACTCATGGTATTTAAGGTCGTCTTTCACGTCATGCCTTCATCTCGTTCTGGGCCTTTTTTATTTTCGTTTTCCTATGGATTCCCATTGTAATATTTTTTTGCTATTTTTGCATCTTTTTGTCCCTGAACATGTCCCAGACATGACACTATTTGACTTTTCACAAATCTTAAAATATCATACCCTTCATTCAATTCATTAACCTCGACGTTTCTTCTAATTCTCCATGTACCGTCTTCCTCTTGCACCGGGCCATATACTTTTCTCAAGTATGTTTCTTTCAATTGTCGTCCTGAAATGCGTTTTTTTTTTGTCACTACCCAGGTTTCACAACTAGCATGTACCTACGTTTTATATTTGGATGAGGATACAAAGATTGAAGATACAACCTCAGTGTTAGATCCAAATTAGCAAGTGATGTCTGATCGTCTTCAGTTCAGTTTATTGAGTTTATCCTAACAAATAGCATATCAATTTTTCTCTGATGATATATTATGACGTAACGATCAATCAACCTATCAAAAGTATTACCATGCCATACCATGCTATAATTTTGAAAAATATACTTATCAAGTATTGCCATGAATCATTCTGGCAGTGTAATCTAATTTTGACTGGTCATGAAGCCATATACAGTGATGAGCGCGCTAATAACCGGCAAAATAACGCAAAAGGTGGGAAACATAATTAAGTTGTGAGATAAAAAGAAACGAAACTAGTGGAGGTGGGAGATTTAGCGATAAAAGCTAAACACTTGCACTCTATTGAGGAGTATGTCAACTAAAACTGTCAATGCCACAGTGACAGTTGCCAAGCTCGTCCTATATGTCTAAAGGTGGGAAACAATAAGTAGAATGCAAGTGTATAGGTTTTTATCGCTAAATCTCGCACCTCCACTAATTTCATTTCTTTTTATCTACAACTTAATGTATTTTCCATCGTTGCGTTATTTTGTCGGTTATTAGAGCGCTTATCCCGTATTTTAAATTTAATATATTTTTTACAGCAAGTTTTTTTCCTATTTTACAGTGAATACTTTGAATATTTTGTATGCATTTTGAATATATGTAACAAAAATTGCTAATTTTTATAAAACTGACCAGCTTTTAAATTTATAAATTTCATTTTAAAAACACATTGTTAGTGTGTATTTTCGCGTATACATATTTATACAGTCGAACCCGCTTATTGGAATAGCCTTTGTACCAGGCAAAAATATTCTTATAACCGGGATATTCTAATAACCGATCATTGGTGGCTAGTCGAAATAAGTGTACCGAATATACGTAATAATATTATTTACATACTATGCCAATGTGTAGTTTTACATACTATGCCAATATGTATATCATATATGTACACCTACATAATCAGTATATGTAAATGGTTTTAGGTCTTTTTACGTCAATAATACAGTAGTGTAACTACTACTTATCTATGTATGTGTTAAATACCAAATTACATTATATTATATATGTGAATGAATACAGTAGCAGTAGGTAATTAATATAAAATGTATGCAATATGTAGATATGTAAATATTTTCTTATTAAAATGCATATAACAAAATTACTTATTTTTTCTTGAGAAATTATCGGTAATTATAGCTTTTTGTTGTTAATCCGTGCGGTCATCCTTAATCCATTGGTTGAATGGAACTTTTATTGGCGGCAAGAAATGGATGAATTGAATTTAACAAAGCCATAAGCCTCTCTGGGTGAATTCTAAATAAACTGCTTCTAACAATTTTATAGCAGGCAACAGTGCCTTTGTGTAGACAAATAAAAATTACTTTATGACCCATGCATTTGTCGGCTAAAAATCGAATTGGTACTCGTAACAAAGTAATAAATATTTATTACCCTAATAATATCTAATCCATAATCCTTGACGACTGACCATAATAACCAAACATAATTTAAATTTTTAGTAAAATTGTAAAAAAAAATAGTCGTTGACCTGCAAAATATGCTAATAAGCGGTATTATCTAATTAGAACCTATTCCAATAAAAGGATAAATTTATTAAGGAGTAAATGGAAACGTTTCGGGAACTCGAATTTATATTCCATAAACCGGGATATTCCTATAACAGGGATTCTAATAAGCGGGTTCGACTGTATTGGATTTCACAATGATTTTATTATATATTTTTCATGGTCTCTTTTAGATGTTATGGATGTTTTTGCCTATATACAGTGCTAGTCAAAAGTCCGTACCCCCTCGTATCTTTTAAACGGTTATACCTATAATAGTGCAATTTGGAGGGAGGAAATAACCGGACGTAAGCTTCTTAACTAGTCATGACAGGTGACGTAATAGTGACAGATGACTTTACAGCGCCACTGTGACAGATAATTTTAAATGGGACCTTATGGCAGGTGATACATCGTTTTAAAGGTATTAAAAATATCTATTCAGTAATACTAATTTTGTTTGGGTTTAAGCTAATTTTGATGAATAAATGAAATAAATATAAAATTGTAGTTTCGCATTTAATTAATAAAAATTCTAAACTCCGCCTATGATTACTTGTCAAAAAGGTTGACGTTGTCGTAAAAACTACTAGAGAATTGAAAAACGTCAAATTCTTTGACAAAAAAACCATAGGCGGACATTTGAATTTTTATTAATTAAATGCGAAACTACAATATTATATTTATTTAATTTATTCACCAAAATTAAAGTCAACTAAAACCCAAAAAAATTAGTACGACTGAATAGGTATTTTGAATACCTTTCAAACGAGGTATCACTTGCCATAAGGTCCCATTTAAAATTATCTGTCACAGTGGTTCTGTAACGTCATCTGTCACTATTACGTCACCTGTCATGACTAGTTAAGAAGCCTACGTCCGTTTATTTCCTCCCTCCAAATTTCACTATTATAGGTATAACCGTTCAAAAGATAAGAGGGGGGTACGGACTTTTGACTAGCACTGTAGATTTTTATGTGTAGGGTATATACACATTCACTGACCGGTACAAAAAAACGGCAACCCCAAAAAATGGGTAATATTTGATGTCTTGAATTTCCTGAACCTGTTGTCCGATTTAAGTGATTTTTTAAGTATGTTATAGCGTTATTCTGGAACAAAATTTCTGTAATAATATTCTTGCTGGACAGGTAAACTATCATTGTATACTGGGTGTACAAATCAAACTGTGTTTTATTCTCAAAGTTCACCACACTTTATGGAATATTCTAGCATTTAAAAAATACTGAAATCAAAACTGAAATATAGCCTCAGGTTTTAATAACATTTTGTTTTTTGATTCATTCGCTTATGTTGGATAATAAAAAAGTTAGGCACTTTAACAACTAGCCATGTTCTTAATTAATACATGTTTCTAAATAATTGCGGAGAATTTTAAGGGATAAATCTGCATAAAAAAATAATGGCCGTTTGCTTTATAAACATTTGTCTGCAAATACTTCGTTTCCGAGATACTGGATGTTGAATTATTTTCTTACAAACTGACGATTTATTTTTTGCTCTAAAACCGGTTGAGATATGAAAATTAAATTCGGTAGGATTTAAGATACAGTTACTGCATATTTTTTGACATGCAATTAAGAATTTTATATTCTCCATTGGCGCGCATACGGGTAATATGACGGGTAATATTACCCGCATGCACGCCAATGGTGAATACAAAATGCGCAATAACAACCTCTTAAAACCTGCCAAATTTTCTTGCATACCTCAACTGGTTTTTAAAGCAATATATTAATCGTCAGTTTGTAAAGTTGACCTATGTTTATAAAGCAAACGGCCATTATTTTTTCATGCAGATTTACCCTTTAAAATTTTCCGCACTTATTTAGAAACATGTATTAATTAAGAACATGGCTAGTTGTTAAAGTACCTAACTTTTTTATTATTCAACATAAGCGAATGAATCAAAAAACAGAATGTTAAGAAAACCTGAGGATATAGTTAAATTCTGATCTCAGTATTGTTTAAATGCTAGAATATTCCACAGGGTGTGCTGAACTTTGAGAATAAAACACAGTTTGATTGGGACACCCGGTATATAATCATAATTTACCTGTCTAGCAACAATTTTATTACAGCAATATTGTTAAAAACAAGGCTATAAAATATTTAAAAAATCACTTAAATCGGATAACAGCTTTAGGAGATTCAAGACATCAAAAATTACCCAATTTGTGGGGTGGCCGTTTTTTGCGCCGGTCAGTGTACAATAAAAAATATTATTTTATATGTATATCTGTTACCGGCCAAACCCGATTTCAGGACAAACTAGTTTGTCCTAAGCGCGTTAAAATAAACTTGTATGGTCTAGGCCAAACTAGTTTGTCCTAGACCAAACTAGTTTATCCTGATATAAAGACGCACACTTCAGATCAAACTAGTTTATAAACTAGTTGAGCCTAGACTAAACCAATTTAATCTAGTCGAAAGTAATTGATTACAGATTGGTTGCTGATTTAAACGTAAGTTTAGAAGACACCATTAAGAGTTGTAAGACTTTTGAGTATTTCGGGTAAATGATAAACCGAGATGGCACTTGTATGAAAGATATAGAAATGAAAATAGTACGGGTAGTGATGTGAGTCGAGAATATTTCCAAGCGAATATTCGCGAACATTGAAAAGTTTCCGAAAATATTCGCCTATAAAAAATGGAAATATTCTCCTGACTGCGAATATTCCCGGAAACTTTCAATGGAAAATTCTCGATAATGTTTTCGAGAACTTTCGAGAATGTTTTCGAGAATATTTCCGAGAACTTTCCATAATATTTCCGAGAACTTTTGAGAATGTAAAGCATTTACAGTAGGCATTCAGTGTGATGGCTGGTCAAATATAAGAAACCAATCTGTTATTAACTTTAAGGGCGTTTAGACGCCGCGATACATGCGAGCAATTTATTGTGACGATCAATTGCTACGATTTATTGATTTTCTTAAGCTGTTTAGACGCTGCGATAAATTGTTACAATCAATCAATTGTTAATCAATGCGGTTTTTTATTTTTAAAGGTGCGTTTCACCAATTTTAAAAATTTTAAAAAATTCAGGGTGAAATATTATGCCAAAAAACACGTTATATATTTTTTTCGTGAAAACGAATGTCTTAGTTATTTTTTAATACTCATTTAAAATTTTAAAGTCGTTCTAAAATTTAAATTTCCCGCCAAAAATTAAAAAAACTTTTTTCTGACAGATCTTTTTAAAGCTTACAACTTGTTTATTTAAAGTTTTTCGCTAGTTCTCGATGCGGCTGAGATAAAAAATAAAAACCCTAATTAGGCTCTAGGTGGGTCACATGACCACCTAGGGGGCTAAAAATTTCAGAAAGTTAGTTTCACTATATATGCTAAACGGTGACCTATATGGAATTCGAATCGATTTGGGGGCACTTTTCATCATCTTACCCGGCTAGGCCCTTTCTTTCGACTTGGCTACATTGGTTTAGACTAATAGTAGAGGATACGATATAAGGTCGAACTGCACCGATCTGTTTAATGGAAAAAAATTATTTTATATGTAAATTAGTATGTTCAACATTAAAAAAACAAGGGGTGCCTGATGTAATCCTGTTCTGACTATAATTAATTGATAATTAAAAAATTATTTTTTTTATAAATTTGACTGACGTGTTTAACAAAAGAAATTAACACTATCGGTAAGTGCAAAGCCTATAGGATATGTAAAAATAGGGGTGCCTGTAAGAAGCCTGTACTAAATGGGGGTTGCCTAATTTTTAAAATTTTACAGCGTCTACTTATGAATAATTGAACATGTGTAAAACTTTGTTATTACTAATTTTACGAAAAAAAGTTATTCTTTATAAAAAGTTCTGCATGATGTAAATCCTATGATTCAACCATCAGATGTCAAATTTTGTCAATTTTATACGAGTTATGTCAAAAAATGTTAATTTCGGCCAAAAGTGACGTTGACCTTTCGAAAATTGTTATTATAAAACGGTATTAATAATCAAAAAATATGTTTTAGTGCGGAATTACATCATTATAATTAAAAAAAAATTGCAAACTTTTCTGAAGTTAGATTCTAAACTTCATTTTTATTTCTTACAAGTAGGATAACTCTTTTATTATCAATTTTTCGAAAAAAGCAATTGTTCATAAATAGCTTTGAATTGTCTAGAACCTAAGGTGCAGCCATCATCAATTTTATATACTTTATACGAGGTATATAAAAAAATTTTGAATTTCGCTCCGGAGAAAAGTTATTCAGTATTAAATATGTTGCAATATAGAAGAATATCCTTATAATTTGAAATATTCTGAAATATATAAAGGTATCAAAAATCTCTTAAGCGAAATTCATTGGCAAAATCGGCCAACTTGGCAAAATTGGCAAAAAGGGAAAATCACTGCCAAAAACTCACAATATATGTATACAGTGATGAGCGTGCTAATAACCGGCAAAATAGCGCAAAAGATGGAGAACATATTAAATTGTGAGATAAAAGGGAACAAAACTAGTAGACTTGTTAAATTTAGCGATAGTAACTTATAGATTGACATTATATTGATTTTTTCCCACCTTTAGACGTATCAGAGGAGTATGTCAACTAAATCTGTCACTGTGACAGTGGCATTTCTCAACCTCGTCCGATACGTCTAAAGGTGGAAAACAATCAATATAATGTCAATCTATAAGTTACTATCGCTAAATTTAACATCTCCACTAGGTTCATCCTTTTTATCTTACAACTTAATATGTTTTCCATCTTCTGCGTTATTTTGCCGGTTATACGTGCGCTCATATATTATTCATTATACATAAAGCATTTAAATATCGTTATAAATTGCAACCAGAAAGCAACACATAGTTACTTGAAACGTTTATCTTTTTCAAGGATGTAAATATAAATGAACAATGTCAGTTGTCAAAAATTTCAAATTAAAAATAAAAAATAATTATTAAAGATATTTTATTCAGTACAAGAATTTTATTATTCAAAACCATAAGTTATGGACCAAGGACGTTAAATGTGGAGACAATGAGACGACTTAACGCCTTTGAAATGTGGACCTATAGAAGAATTGTGAGGGTTTCCTGGGTAGATAGAATTACGGACAATGAAGTACTGAGAAGAATAGGTAAAACGAAAGAAGTTGAACTTACAATTAAAGAAAGAAGGCTACAGTAAGTCGGAAATGTGATGATTTTATTTCAATTTGTGCATATAATATAAGTAAAAGCACCTAAACTATTAAATTTTGAAGTTTGAACTCTTGACAAAACCGCATCCATAGAAAAAGTACAGTGTACAATACATGAGAAAATTACATATTTCTCCCTCGCTTGATTTGCGGCCCTCGCCTAGTTCCTCGGCTCGTGCCAACAAATGTCTGCGCTCGTGAGAAATATGTCGTTTTTTCTTATTTGTTGTACAGTATACTATTCCTTACAGGAAATTCCTGTAAGGAAATAAGATTTCCGTACATATATTTTTCGTTTCCAGGCAACAGCTAAATATATGGAAATATCGAACGTTCATTTCAAAAAAGTTGTCAAAAATGTCTAAATTCCTGACAGATTTTAGGATTTGCATTGAAAAATATATTATAATATATTTCAATATTTAATGTTTACAGTTTTTTTAATTAATCTAATGTAAATATATTTCCAAATTATTGGATATTTCATAGTACTTGTAATTATATAAGTACCTACATATATTGCGAGCTTTTGCCAGTGATTTTCCTTTTTGCCAATTTTGCCAATGAATTTCGCTCAAGAGTTGTTTTATACTTTTATATTTCAGAATATTTCAATTTTAAGGATATAATTCTATATTGCAACATACTTTTAATGCTGAATAACTTTTTTCCCGAGCGAAATTCATATTTTTTGACATACCCCGTATAAAATTTATAAAATTGATGATGGCTGCACCTTAGGTTTTAGACAATTCAAAGCTTTTTATGAGCAATTGCTTTTTTTCGCAAAATTGATAATAAAAGAGTTATCCTACTTGTAAGAAATAAAAATGAAGCTTAGAATCTAATTTCGGAAAAATTTGCAAATTTTTTTAATTATAATGATGTAATTGCGCACTAATACATATTTTTTGATTATTAATACCGTTTCATAATAACAATTTTCGAAAGGTCGAAGTCACTCTTGACCGAAATTAACATTTTTTGATATAACTCGTATAAGATTGACAAAATTTGACATCTGATGATTGAATCATAGGATTTACATAATGCAGAACTTTTTATAAAGAATAACTTTTTTTCGTAAAATTAGTAATAACAAAGTTTTACACATGTTCAATTATTCATAAGTAGACGCTGTAAAATTTTAAAAATTAGGCAACCCCCATTTAGAAAAGGCTTTTTACAGGCTTTTTTTTAATTTTTACATATCCTATAGGCTTTGCACTTACCGATAGTGTTAATTTTTTTTGTTAAACACGTCAGTCAAATTTATAAAAAAAAATCATTTTTTAATTATTAATTAATTATAGTCAGAACAGGATTATATCAGGCACCCCTTGTTTTTTATAATGTTTAACATACTAATTTACATATAAAATAATTTTTTTCCATTAAACAGATCGGTGCAGTTCGACCTTATATCGGATCATAGACTATAAGGCCGTACTAGTTTATCCTGAAGTGTGGGTCTTTATTATATCAAGATAAACTAGTTGGCCTAGTATTTTGTTGCTTGAGGATACGGTCCATAACATGCAGTAACTTCTACTTTTAAGCAATAATGTCTCAGTTTTTGCTCTTAATAGGTAAATAACTATTTATAATGCTATTTGTTTCAAAATATATCTTACAACAAATGTTTCTATATCTCGTTTGATATATCACTTTGTAGATACGATAAAATTGTTTTCAATTTATGTAAAGGGATCTTTCAGTTCTATACATGAAAATCGTTTATTTCCGCCTTAAAAACAATTGCAAACATGCGAACGAAAACTGCGATTTTTAATATTTTAGATGGAATGCACAACCTGGATATTCAGCCATATAAATAATTGCTGTGTGTTCTGAGTCATCGATCAACCAACAATCTAAGCAAAGTCTGTAAACAAAGGGTTGTTTCCTCCACGTTTCATTTATTGTACAAAACATTCGATTCGGCAAATTTGGCGTTTCCAAAAATTTTATTTTATGTGCTGCGCCGCGATAAATCACCAAGATGGGATATTTAAAATTGAACGAATTTTACGGTCCAATCAGTCACCGAAAAAAACGAGTAATAAAATACAGAGTTGAAAGGGAAAATTGTATTTTTTTCATAAAAAAAAAATAAATTAAATGGTATAATTCAACAATAGTTGAGGTACTCATGAAAGTGAAAATTACGCATTAAAACATATCTACTTTTATCTTCTTATTCTACTTATTTTTGTACTAACTCTGTGTCTGGTTTTTAATGGGAGCGGATTTTGTGCGTGATAAGTAATATGGAAAAACTATTGGTAGGGGAGCAAAGTATGCTAAATATGCAGTCACTCGAGCGCTTTGGGGACCTATTGGGTTGTGAAGAGTAGGTCCTAAAATTAAAAAAAGTTAACTAAAGTTTTCCATTTTAGTGGGCGCTTGCCATTTTTTAATTTAATTTTTCATTTCCAACAATCGTATATATCCATAATTCGAAAAAATATTTCGAATAAAAGTTACTTATTTTTACGTAAGGAATCCAAATCGGCAATAAAAAACGGGGGCTCCTATTTAAGATTTTAACCCATTAGCGCCCAGCGTTACCATATGGTAACGTAAAACACATGATTTTTAAAAATTCTGCGGTATTATGGAATTAGTTAGCCACATATTTTGAGAACTATCGTTTCTAGGAATACTTCAGGCACCCATAAAACGTAACGGATTCGTATTTTAGTCTTTTCTAAACCGTCGAGAGACAATGATATGACAGTGTGGTTTAAATTTATAGAAAAAGATGGACGTCCGTTTTGCGTAAGCAATTTTTGATAGTCTTCTAGTAACTATATTTGCATATTTAAAAAAAACTAAGTTTATTATACCCCAACTTATTATAAATTGTTGTATTTTATCAATAATTAAATGTAGCGAATTCGGTAGGAATAGTCAAAGTACGCCGTTACCATATGGTTGCGGTGGGCGCTTACGGAGTCATAATCTTATTTTTTTTTTCAGTCGTGGATTTTTGTTAGCAGAAGCGATAGTGTCACTGGTGCGATGAAAATATAACTCTGTTGTTACAATAGCATGTACGAATTGTGATGGTTCAGCATTGGGCACGGTAAAAAGGTTTTCTCATGAAGAAAAAGGCTACATTCAAGTAAGTCGGGCTCACTATATTGCTGAATACAACAAAATATGGTGGGTACCGACTGGATTGATCAAGGTGTTTCAACCTACATAGTAGCAATTTGCAGTAAAAAATGGTACTGGCAAATTGTAACATGGTTGTTGGATGTTGCAGTCCATAATTCATGGCATTTATATAAAAAAAAAATAAAAAAAATATATCCTTGCTATCGTTTAGGAGAGAATTGGCCCAAGTTCTTCTCGCAAGACATGGAAGTCGTCCCTTATATACAGGAAGACATAGTCTACACAGACAGGACTTGCCAGATCTTTGTTTTGATCGCTTCGACCATTTGTTACATCAAGCAGTAGAAGGCGATGTGCTGGAGACAGATGTACAACATCTGGACGAACAATGTGTAAAAAATGCAACGTTGGTTTGTGTGTTAATTATTTTATAGGATACCACAACTGAGGATGAAAATATTCTCAAATAAATATTTTAAAAAAATTAAAAATTTTATTTTCAAGGATCCTAAAAATTCCTTAAGCGCCCAGCGTTACCATATGGTAACACCATATAATTTTTTTAAGAAAAGACAGGAAACCAAAAATCTTGTTTTTTGGATTAAATTATTAACATTTTCATCAAATTAACCCTAAAAGTAAAGATTTTTAAATAAAAAAAAACTTGGGCGTTAATGGGTTAAACTAAACCCCCACCCCACTCCTGTGGGGGGTTGTGTTTGGTGCCATTCGATATATTTTTCAAAAATATTGAATAATTGTATTTTACAGTTTTTCGATCTGATGTTCATTTCGCGAAATATCGCGGATTCGTATTTAAAATATTAAATTTACCCCCCACCCCTCTACGTGGGAAGTCGTGTTTGCTATCAGTCGATAGATTTTTAAAAATATTGAGCACACATTTTTTAGTTTTTCGATCTGTCTATAATTTCGCGAAATATTCGCATTTCTCTTGTGAAATTTTGGGGCTCGCCCATTTCCTTACGCCCGGCTCAAATCGTCAGATTTTTGAAATATACACTTTTTTGCATGTACTTAACTTACCTTATCTTAATCTGACAATTTCAAGTTTTTATAAGGATAGATTTTTTTTTCGGGTCCCCCTTAACGAACTCCCCTGTGTTAAGAGCCAATATATGGTAGAGCTACATTTGCAGTGTACCAGGTTTCTCCCCATATGATAATCTGACGCGCCCGAGTAACTGCAAAAATCCCCGCTTGGGCTCCCCTACCATATAGAGGGATATTCTGAATTAGTTGCGTACATGACTTTCCCCAACGGACGGAAACCAGAGTGGGGGCAAGGGTAGTGATAAGGGGTCAAAGTCGCGGTTTTTATTATTTTTTTTGTGACGCTCATGATCGAGATAGTGCACCAAAATTTGGGAATAAGTAGGTCATGACGTAACTAACTAAAATCTCCAGGGGTGGAATGCTGCGTGGCCGACAAAGGAGTGGGGCAGGGGTGAATATTAAAAATAATAAGTGGTTTTTTGGGACATTCGTGATAGAGATAGTGCACCAAAATTTGGGAATAAGTAGACCATGTCATAGCTAAGTAAAATCCCCAGAGGCGGAAACCAAAGTGGGGGACGAGGGTAGTTATAAGGGGTAAAAGTGGTTTTTATTATTTTTATTGTGACGCTCAAGATGGAGATAGTGAACCAAAATTTTGGAGTAAGTACTGCTTGGGGTACAAAGGGGTGGTAGGCAGTGGTGAGTATAAAAATATAAGGGGTTTTCTGCCGTTCGTGATTGAGATGTGTGCACCAAAATTTGGAATAAGTAGATCATGACATTACTAAGTAAAATCTCCAGGGGCGGAACGCTGCATGGGGGACAAATGTTGTGTTGCGTTACAAAAAAAATTATACAAACTGCGACTTTGATCCCTTAAAACTACCCTCATCCCCAACTCTGGGTCCGCTTCTAGAGATTTTGCTTGGTTAGGTCATGATCTACTTACTCCCAAATTTTGGTTCACTATCTCGATCACGATCGTCGCATAAAACCCCTTACATTTTTTATATTCACCCCTATTCCCACCACTTTGTTGGCCCACGCAGCCTTCCACCCCTGGAGATTTTACTTAGTTACATCATGACATATTTATTCCCAAATTTTGATGTACTATCTCGATCATGAGCGTCGCAAAAAAAATAATAAAAACCGCGACTTTGACCCCTTATAACTACCCTCGTCCCCACTATGGTTTCCGGCCTTTGAGGAAAGTCATGTACACAACTAATTCAACATACCCCGTATAGTTTTTCATTATTACTTATCACGCACAAAATCCGCTTCTATCTCTCCTTCTATCAAAATCTAACTTAACCTTTAATGGATTTTTTGGTCGAAACATTTGAGCAATTCTTGGTCATTATGTGTATGTGACGAAGTTTTTGAACCATTTGTTAGCACTGGTCTTATTAGGTTTTTATAGACATAGTATGATAGAATTGATCCAAAAGATGGCATAACCCAGACATCCAAAGTGAAAGTTATCCTCTAACACCAAATTGTTCTATAGGTCCACATAATGTTTAGAAAAAAGTTACACCATTTTGAGCGTCGGGTTTGGGGGAAGAGGGGGGAAAAATCGGCAAATTAGTAGTTTTTTAGGTTTTTCGTTAATATTTCTAAAACTGTGCGGTTTAGCATGAACAACCTTTTATACAAAAATGTTCTACATTAAATTTTAAATAAAAAAGGTCCTATGCATAACCTTCTAAAATGAACGGTTCCAAAGTTACGGAGGTAGTATAGTATAATTGGTCCAAAAAAGGCCTAACCCAGACATCCACAATAAAAGTTTTTCTCCTACACCAAATTGTTCTATATGGTCCACATATGGTTCAGTAAAAAGTTACACCATTTTGAGCGTCCGGTTTGGGGGGGAGATGGGAGAGAAGTCGGTAAATTAGTAGTTTTTTTTACGTTTTTCGTCAATATTTCTAATACTATACTTTAGCGTAATTGCTAGTTGTATAACAAGGGAGGAAAGTGCTACTTTTCCTCCCGAGAATGAAGTTTACTGCCCGACGCGTAGCGGAGGGCAGTAATCATTCAAGGGAGGAAAAGGCACTTTACTCCCATGTTATACATATTGTTTTTCCACCTTCCTCAAATATCAGGTCATTTTTTCATTTTCACTTAATTTATTTATGTAACTAAGCAACAAAATTTATTAGAACTAAAACTGACAAGTAGATACAATATAACTGTCAACTGTCAAATATAAGTCAAATTATTAATGTAAACATTGTTAAATCAGAATAACAATTTATTGTTTTTTACCATTCTGCAAAATACAGAGTGTTTTTAAATAAGCATTAATATGTATAGATACTTACGTAATAGAAAATAGATATTGTACAGGGCGTCAATAAGTTATATTTCATGAATGAAATACCATGACGTCACTTTTACTTTTCCTCCCTAGGGAGGAAAAATATTTTCTTCCCTAGGGAGGAAAAGTACAACTTTGCTCCCTACAAGCAGGTCCGGAAAAGTATACTTTCGGTAGAGGTAGGTGGAAAACAACGTTCTACACAAACGTAATAGTAAATTGCGTTGATTATTTATCTGGTATATCTACCAACCTAATAATAAATTAAACTTGACAACCTAGCACCTATGAACGTTTACCTTTTATTTTTATAAAAAAAGAAACCCTTTTTTGCCAAGTTAAAATATTGCCCGAAAAACAAAAACTCTATACTTATTATGGCCCCAATGTCACTCCAGGTCTTAATAACTATGTAAACATAATGCCCGCAGAGAAGGAAAAATTTTATATTTCAGCTGTGTAAGTTGTCGCCAACTTTTCTAATTATCGGTGGGGGTTCTTTAAAACCCAAGTCCTGTAACTCAGGTGGAGAAAAGAAAGTGCCGGAAAGTCTCTCTCTACGTAAAATTTATTGGGAAATTTTGTCACCCAGGACTTTTTTCGCGTTTAATTTTTAAAGAAAGTTGAATACCTACCTGGAGTCCTCTTCGAGTACATGACTGAATTTTAGGCTGTACACTTGAATATTGAACAACGGATATTAGCGAACTTTAAACTTTCTAATCCACTCGAAGCCCTTAAGAGCTCATTGACTTGAGAATGATGCCAATATACACTAAAAAAACAACCGAAAATTTATTCTTGTAGTAAAGTTAAAGCAAGCAAAATCCTAATATTTTCTTTCGATATACAAGAGATAAACTTACGAGGTTTTTTCCAGAGTGTTAATTAATTCTTTTGTTTTTATATTTATTAAAATATTGCAACGGATGTCTAAATTTTCTATCAAGCATTCTTCTTCTTCAAATACCATCTCCGCGATGGAGATCGGCAATCATCATAGCAATTCCTACTTTAGAGACGGCTGCTCTGAAAAGTTCATTTGATACCATTCTCTCAGGTTTCGCAGCTACGTTATTCTGTGTCTCCCTATGATTTTTTTCCTTGTATCCTTCCCTGCATATGCTTTATAGATTATCGTAAGGCGTTCGACAGGGTCAAGTGGAGACACTCATGGCGAATACTAAAAGAAGTAGGCGTACCCCAACACCTTATTGCGCTTATAACTGAACTGTACGAACACACTACTGGATCAGTTAAAGTGCTTGACACACTTTCAAACGAATTTCATCCAGAACGGGGTGTCAGAGAGGGATGTATACTATCTCCACAATTATTCAATATAATATATGGAGAGCATATATATTATGAGAAGAGCACTTGAAGGATGGGAGAAAGGATCTCAATAAATGGCCATAAAATAAACAACCTACGTTTCGCAGATGACACAGCCCTTCTTGCAAATAGTCAAGCAGATCTGATTGGTCTTATACGACTGGTTGAAAATGAAAGTCAAATATTTGATCTGCAATTAAACATATCAAAAACAAAGATCATGATAGTGGATAGACTACATAACAATCATCCACACATAACCACAATTGATCGGCTTGAAGTTGTGAGCTCATACTTATATCTGGGATCATTAATCACAAACACAGGGTCACTACAGGAAGAGATAAAACGTAGATGCGATCTAGCAGAAGTCGCCACAGCAAAAATGACCACAATATGGAAGGACTGTCAAATTTCAAGAGCGTTAAAGATGAGGTTGATCAACTACTTAATATTCCCAATATTGACCTACGGATGTGAATCTTGGACCCTGAGAATTTCGGAAAGAAGAAAGATAGACACCACTGAAATGTTCTGTTGGAGACGAATGCTACGAATTCCTTGGACCGACCATAGAACAAATAATTCAATTTTAAGAGAGCTAAAAGTTAGCCAACGACTCTCCAGTAAAGTCCATCTCCAACAATTAAAATACTTTGGACATGTTATGAGAGCAAACAAAGAAAACGTGGAAAGGCTCATTATACAAGGAAATGTGGAAGGCCGAAGATCACGAGGAAGATCCCCAACAAGATGGATCGATCAAATTACAGGAATATGCAAAAGACCTATGCGTGAGTTAAAAGAAATAACCAGAGACAGAGAGAGATCTTTGGGGACGGACAATACACGACATTACGTCGACCACTACACTCCCTCCGGGGGGTCAGGATTGAAGAGAGAGAGAGATCCTTCCCTGCATGAGTTGGAGCAAGTTACATCTCTCTCCATGTGTAATATGTTCGAGATATTACAATTTTCTGGTTTTGATTGTATTTAAGACTTCCATTCTAGTCCTGTCGCCAGGGGGGGTACAACGGTCTCCTTAATTCAGATGGACTTACCCAAGTTTTTTTTATATATTTTGACCCGTAGAATACGAATTTTTTGGGTAACAGTTGATCCGGATGTCGATAAGATTGTTATAGACAAAGAACTTGAGGAATTACATAACAGTGATTTCTCGCAAAACAAAACATATTTTTGTATTTTTTGGGTCATTTTAAGCAAAAAATATTCCTACAAGTTTTTTCGTAGAATGCATAGTTTTCGAGATAATCGCGGTTGAACTTTCAAAAAATCGAAAAATTGCAATTTTTGAACCCGAATAACTTTTGATTAAAAAATAAAGTAGCAATTCTGCTTACCGCATTTGAAAGTTTAAGTCAAATTATATCGGTTTTGATTATTTGCATTGCTAAAAATTAATTTTTTTATTGTTAAACTAATCTATAAACACATAGGTTTCCCGTGCCTAATACATGCGTTTTACCGCATGCTACGTAGAAATTGCCTCGCTTGCACTTGTAGCTACTCTACCTACTCGTTCGATTTTAAATGAAAAATCATAGAAAACATCACTCACATACTAGGTGTTTACTACAGTTTACAGCTTTGTTTAACAATAAAATAATAAATTTTTAGCAATGCAAATAATCAAAACCGATATAATTTGACTTAAACTTTCAAATGCGGTAAGCAGAATTGCTACTTTATTTTTTAATCAAAAGTTATTCGGGTTTAAAATTTACAATTTTTCGATTTTTTGAAAGTTTAACCGCGGTTATCTCGAAAACTATGCATTCTACGAAAAAACTTGTAGGAATATTTTTTGCTTAAAATGACCCAAAAAATACAAAAAGATGTTTTGTTTTGCGAGAAATCGCTGTTATGTAATTCCTCAAGTTCTTTGTCTATATCAATCTTATCGACATCCGGATCAACTGTTACCCAAAAAATTCGTATTCTGCGGGTCAAAATATATAAAAAAAACTTGGGTAAGTCCATCTGAATTAAGGAGGCCGTTGTACCCCCCCTGGCGACAGGACTATTCCTTTATTCATCTTTCTCAGAACCTCTTTGTTTGTGACGTGTTCTGTCCATGATATTTTCAGAATTCTTCGAATCAGGATATTTAATACAAATGTAAAGAGCAGTAGAAACTTAAAAAATAGAGAAAAAGATTTTACAAAAGTTCAAACATTTGTAAATAGATGCCTTAGACAAATATTGCAAATATATTTGGCCAAATCGGATAAGTAACAAAGAACTTTGGAGAAAAATGAATCAAGAGTCGATAGCCAAAACGATAAATAGACGCAAATGGAAGTTTATTGGACACACATTAAGGAAAAATGAAGATAATATTACCAAACAAGGTTTGGATTACCAACCAACTCGAAAGAGAAAACAACGCAGACCAATGACTTCCTGGAAAAAAAATATTACGAGAGATCTAGAAGACAATGGGTTAACAAGGAAATAGCCCTGGCCAGAAAGCCCTGGCCAGAAACAAAGATGAATGGAGGGGGACTATAGAGGCCCTATGTTCTAAGTGGAATCAAGAGGAGTAAAGTAAATTAAGTATACCATTCTCTCAGGTTTCGCAGCCACGTTATTCTGCGTCTCCCTATGCTTTTTTTCCTTGTATCCTTCCCTGCATAATGAGTTGGAGCAAGTTGCATCTCTCTCCACGTGTAATATATCCCAGATATTCCAATTTTCTGGTTTTAATTGTATTTAAGACTTGCATTTCTTTATTCATCTTTCTCAGAACCTCTTTGTTTGTGACGTGTTCTGTCCATGATATTTTCAGATTTCTTCTATACACCCACAACTCGAATGATTCCAGTTTTTCATTGATGCCGCATTCAAGGTCCAAGCTTCCATTACGTAAAATAAAGTCGAGAAAACGTAGCACCTAGCCAACCATACTCTTATCTCTAACTTCAGATTTCTTGTACAGAACACTTTTCTAATTTTGTTAAAATTTGCTCAAGCCTTTTCTATTCTCATTTTAATTTTCTGGAAGTAATCATTTGTGGAGTTGATCATTGCTCCAAGATATGCATATGGGTCTACTCGTTCGACATTGGTTCAGTTTATGAGGAGATTCTCGTTCTTTATTTTCGTTTTAAATATTCACATAAATTTTGTCTTCTTGGTGTTCATTGTTAGACCTTATTCTTGGCTATACATCGCTATTCTGTTCGCTAGTCTCTGAAGATCTTCAATATTTTCGGCTAAGATAACAGTGGCATCCGCATATTCAATGTTGTTAATGGGAACTCCGTTTTCCTTTATTCCAACTATTTTCAAATTCAAATTCAAATTAAAAATATCTTTTATTAAAAAAATTGTAAACAATACACTTATAGCAAATTGCCACAATTGAATAATAAGTGTCTAATATACATACAAAATTACAATTACAACTACTATGAGTTAAAAGTTAAAATGTGTGATTTAAAAACTCATACACAGAATATGGTTCTAAATCCAATTAAATGCTTTTTATTTCAGTTCTAAATATATTAAAATTCTGTTGCAATGTAATTCTAACAGGTAATTTGTTAAAAAATTTTATACACGAATATGTACGTCCCCTCTCTGATGCGACTAGCCTATGTATAGGGAAATGGAGCCCTAGATACCTAGTGGGTATGTTGTGTTTTGGCTATCCCTATTCTTGAACAGGAACAGTAAACACTCATATATATATATATATATATATATATATATATATATATATATATATAAAGCCATGCCACCGTTAATAATCCTAACTCCTTAAATTTTCCCCTACAGGTTCTTCGAGCTGTTATCTTGAGCATTGTTCTTATTGCTCTCTTCTGAGCAATGAATACTCTATCAACATCAGTTCCTCCGCCCCAGAAAATAATACCATATCTGAGCACTGAGTAGACGTTCCCAAAATAAACTGTCTTAAGGTGTTGTAAATTCGAATACTTAGACATTACTCGTAATGAATAACATGATGTTTTGATTCTTTTGCGAACAACACACAGATGCTCTAACCAATTCAGATGTTCATCTATGTAAATACCCAAGAATTTTGTATTTGTTGATAATATAACAGTTTGATTATCCAACTCAATCTCCTCTGGAATTATCTCATTATTTTGCTTTGTGTGAAAACAAACACAGTTAGTCTTCTCGGTATTTAAAACCAATTTATTTTTTAAGAACCTATTCTGAGCTGTTTTTAAGTGATCTGAAAAAATACTCAGAAGATCCTCAAACGTTGATGCTAATGTTAGTAAGTTTGCATCATCTGCAAAATTTACAAGGTGAGACTCACTTCTCAGTATTTCGCTACCAAGATTGTTAATGTAGAAAACAAAAAAGAAGTGGTCCCATGACACTGACCTGAGCAATACCAAGTTGTAAATTCCCTTCTTCTGAAGAAAACTGTTGTCCTTTTCGAGTTATAATAACTTTTTGTCGTCTGTCGGTGAAGTAATCTCTTATCCAGCCCCGACCAGGGCCACGAATTCCATATCTTTCTAGTTTTACCCTCAAGAGGATGAGTAAAATGATCCTAAAACCTAAAAAAAAAGGTTTTAATTATCTCTTTCGAGCAGGTATTAAAGAGAACTGGCGACAATATGCATCCCTGTCAAGCATTCATAATGCATATTAGCAATTCACTTAACAAGCAATTCATATTGCTATCAAGCATTAACATGTTATATTACTTGTGGTTTATAATAATGGTAATATCTACAATTTAAGCTATACGGCTTCCACATCTGGGGAACAGGCTAGTCGAGAAGATTACCCTCATAGTTTTCTTTCTGCTTGTCGGGGAGGATATGATACTCTTCTTAGGATCTTTTTCTTCTTCGTCTCCTAGCCGGGGTGGATCTTGGCTGACTGCACAACCAGCTTCCATCTCGAATGGTTGTCGATGATAGTTGAGCCATTATTCTTACATCTGAGCATATGTTATCCGTATATCGTATTATTGGACATACTAAGGGCCTTGCCCCTCTCGGAACTTCTCTAAATTGTGTCAAATTTTCCTCCTTCTTTACGTGCTATCTCCGCGACGAAGGTTGGCAATTATCATTGCTATTCTCACTTTTGACACTACAGCCCGAAAGCCATCCTCTGAGATTTCTCAGCCAGGACATTTAGAACAGGGGTCACCAATTAACGGACCGCGGTCCGCATCTGGACCGTGGGCTAGTTTTGAGCGGACCGCCATTAAATTCACAATAAAGTGTTTGGCAATTTTGAAAATATTTGGCTATGAAATTGTGTACTATGTTTATCTCAACTCATGTGTTCGAAGCCGCTTTATCAAGAAGAAATTTATTAAAAATCAGTAAGATCTCAGCTAACAGATGAATATCTACAAAAAAAAAATTTTTAAACAAATTCAAAATTACCTTTTTGGTCCGAACAATTTAGGTGTTTTAAGGTTTTTTAGGTACTTTTAAACAGAAAAGGTCTCTTGTCATTTTTCTCAAAAGTTGATAGCGTTCGAGTTATAAACGATTTAAAATCTGAAAAATGCGAAAATACGCATTTTCGAGACTTGAAAACTTATAAACATGTAAATTATTAGATTTCAGGTTGCCAAGTACCCAAATTGAAATTTATGCATTCAATTTTGATATTTTTACGCGTAGTCGGGGCTTATTTCAATATAGACCGTTGTTGTTATGGTGCGTCTCTGTCGCTCTTATACATCTTTTTCTTCTTCTTCTTCTTTTTATATAGACATTACTTTGTCTGTTTCTCAATGTGCCTCCAGTAAGTTGTCATTCCATCTTTTTCGTAGTCTTCCCACTGATCCTCTTCCTATTGGGGAACCGTCTCTCGCCGTCCTTACTACCCTATTTGTTGTCAATCGGCTTATGTGGTCGTTCCATTCTACTCTTCTGCTTTTCACCCAGTTATTAATGTTGTCCACCTTGCATCTTCTTCGTATATCTGCACTTCTAGCTCTATTGAGTTAGAGCACAGCGTCTTACCATCGATTTTTCGCAATGTTTTCATCTCTGCTGTTTCTAGCATTCTTTTTGTCCTTTCTGTATCAGGTCGTGTTTCTGCCGCGTATGTCATTATTGGTCTGATGACTGTTTTGTAAATTCTGCCTGTCACTTCTTTTCCGATGTTTTTATTTCTCCATATTGTTTCATTCAGGCAACCTGCGGCTCTGTTTGCTTTATTCCCCTGAACTTCCACTTCTGTTTCGAGCTTTCCGTAGCTGCATAGTGTGATGCCTAGATATTTAAACTCCATGACTTGTTCTATTATTTGACCATCCAGCTCTAATTTACACCTTATTAGATCTGCTGTTATAACCATGCATTTAGTCTTTTTTGGGGAAATTAACATGTTTAATTTTCTAGCGGTTATATTAAATTCGTGCAGCATACGTTGTAAATCATCTTCACTTTGAGAGATTAGTATGGCGTCGTCTGCATAGCAGATTATTTTAAGTTGTTTTTCTCCCATTTGGTATCCTTTTTTAGTTCTTACTTTTTTTATTATTTCGTCCATGATCAGGTTGAACAACAGAGGACTCAGGGAATCTCCCTGTTTTATCCCATTGCCAGATTCAATTGGGTCAGTTAGTTCGTCCTCTACTTTTACTTTTATTGTGTTGTTCTGGTAGATATTTTCGATCGTTTTAATTATTCCTAGAGGTACCTCTCTTGCGTACAATAAATAGATAACGTCCTTTAATTTGACCCTGTCAAATGCCTTCTTAAGGTCCACGAAACATAAGTATGCCGGTTTGTTGTATTCTAACGATATTTCTTGAATCTGCGTCATTATAAATATAGCGTCGATGCATGATCTTCCCGACCTAAAACCTTGTTGTTCTTCTGCCAATGTTATAATTTTATTCAGTTTGTTGCTCTTATACATATTATACGTAATTATGCGAAAAATTCCCAACAAATACTTGACATTAATAGTTTATAATTTATTATTAACATAGTTTTTTTAATAATTTATTTATTTCTTCAATTAATTATTGTTAATGTGCTAATTAAATAATCCATTCAAAAGAACGGTCTAAATTGAAATAAGCCCCGATTACTCATCAGAATCTTGAAATTGGATGTTTAAACTTCAATGTAGGCACTTGACAACCGCAAAAATAATAATTTACACATGAGTTTTCAAGCTTCGAAAATTCTCATACTCGCATTTTTCAGATTTTAAATCGCTTAAAACTCGAAATCTATCAAGTTTTGAGCAAAATGAATTTTTTTTTTGTTTAGGATGACCCAAAAAAAAGCTAAAAACATATTTTCGTGGAAAAAAGGTGATGTTTTGGTTTTGTTAAAAAAAATGTTAAACAAATTCTGCCCAAAAATTTTGTACCTTTTTGACTTGTTTATAGGAGACCATATTATTTAACAAGAATTATAAACCGAATTAGAATAACCAGACAGAGGTAGCATTAAATCCGGACCCCGGAAGTGTCATAGGTTTTCGAAACGGACCCTCAGGGAATCTAATTGGTGACTCCTGATCTAGAATTGTAGCGTTTGAAAAAACTCCAACATTAATTTAATATCCCAATTCCCAAAAAGAATATCCATTTTTTTAATTTATTTTGTGAAGTTGAATATCATTAAAATATCCCAAGCCGCCCCTGTGTACAGCTATGAAGTATTGCACAACATTTCAATGTGTTACAAGATTCCTGTTTATTTAGTACGCAATTACAGAATTTGTAAGAAGTGCTGACAAGTACAGAGTTCTGATGCGTAGATGAACTTTCTAGAAGAAATGTTGAAACCCCCTTTTGAAAAAATGGTTTAGTCCAACTGAAAGTAACTGAGTTTTTGTCAAGTAAGCATCCCTAAGGATCAAAATCGCTCGGTACTTCGTCGTACTTTTCCTGTTTGTGGCTTCAGAGCGAAGCGCAATTCAGTCCAGTTTTAAGATCTGAGAGAGTAACATGTGCTCCTCGCTGGTACTCGCTTAAAAAGGGCGTAGCCCCTTGTGCCCCTTAGCCGGTGATGTGTAGAATGGCCGTGTTGTGAAGCTACGTAGATCTGAATCTGTAGTGAGTGCTCTAGGAAGATTTTTTTACACATGATAATGGATTTATATGGAAAATCGACTACTCCTATGATTTAATGACGTAGTTCTATAAGCCGGCATTGTGTAGAAGTCTTTTGTCCTGTTCCTGTTTTATGATGTCCAGTTCCTGTCGTAGAAGTTCCCATTGATGTCTGACTAGGCCCCAAATTTCGCCAAGTTCCATTGTCCTGAAATTTAAGATTGAAGCTATGTCCTCCCCTGCCTCAGGTCGATGACCCCGTTTGTTTTTGTTTTGTGTACCCCCTGTGACATTAAAATAAGGTATGATACATTTGCTAATTTTGCTAAATTTCAAGAGGATAATATACTAAAGTTTATTGGTAAAGAGTTTAAAAATGTAATAGTCGCTTTCAAAATGGAAAAGTTTCTTGTAATAACGTTTGTTGTTAGTTTTATATCTAAAAATCCCGTAATATAATATTTAAAAGTCCTGTTTTGCTATGATAGATGTTTAAAATTGTTTTGTTTGAATATAAATTTGCATATCATGTAAATAAAATAAAATGACAGTGACTTTGACATTTGACAGCTACGTCAAATCTTGTGTTGAAATACACTGCTAAACAAAGTTAAATTTTGTTGTATTCAAGAAAAATAATGTAAAATTGAAGATTTTTTGTACTGAATTAATGTAAAAGATTTGTAGATATTTTGTCCTGTAGTAAAGTCAATCATTTCCTGTTAAAATTTTTTTGTTTAAAAAAATTAAAGTTTAAGGTTTTAAATAAATGTTTTTTGAGAATGTATGTATTTCTCTTGTATAACCCTTTGGAGAAAATTATTAACCAAATGTCTAATGCAACTGTGTACGTTTTAGTACAGAAGAAAAGAATATGGCATAGAAGCCAGTGTTGAGAAAAGATGTTGCCCAGTATAACCCCAAAGAGGAATGTCTCCCCATTTGGTACCCGTAAGTAAGGAATATGTCTAGTAAGTACCCATATATGAACCAGAGGATTTGTTTCGAACGGCGTCCTGTTTTTTAAATAATAGAAAGATCCTCTAGTCTGAGTAAGTACCCTTTGTATTTGGTTATGGTAGTTTAGTCATCTTAACACCCTCCTACCCCCTTAACGAATCTACGACCCAGCCACCGCACAACAAATGAGCTGTCGTTCGCATGAAGGTTTGCGTGTCTGTTCCTTCTACTAGCCCCATTTAGACCCCCCAGTATTTTTATGGTTAGTTCTTTCCTTGTCCCCATATGAGCAGACATGTAAAACGCTTCAGAATATACCAAAGATAAGTGCAGAACAGACCTTATTCCTTTCCGCGCTTATTCCTGGACTCGACTCCAACGCCCCCATTAAAGGTTAATAAGCACACCTTAGCATATCAAGAGCAGAGTCACTGACTGACCTAAGTCTGTGTTCTAATTTGTCGGATGTTTTATCCTTAGGAGAGGATGTACACATACGCTTTAAATTAAATTCAATCCAACTGGAACAGAGACCCTCAAGTGACCGATTGGGAATCCTTTAGGAGTGCTCTTATGGAAACAAGGGTATGAAATTATCTTAAAAGTTCAAAAATTTACGTTGCGATTAAGCTGGCAGTTGGTTACAACATGCAATATTCGCCTGATATGAGGAAAACTGCCTGTTAAAAGAACTGCCAGCTTGATGGAATAAAGAGTTGTCTGATCTCAAAAAATAAACAAGACGGCTCTTTAAGAGGGTGAAGAAATCGGGTAATTTTTATTAAGAGATTACATTTGTAAAGTATAGTAAATAGGAGCCCTGTATAAAAATTGCATTTAAAAAAATGCTGAGAAGCAAAAACGTTTTAAAAAAAGAATGTGTGTGTACTTTGTACGCACGTAAGAAGTTATACTTCTATTATATGATTATATGATTATAAACGAAATTAATATTCTTTTTATTTATATTTTATTTAAATATTAAATTAATTTATACTTACTACTTCTCAAACATTTTTATTAAAACAGTGCCAAAAATTAAAATAATAAAAAAATAAAACACACACAAACACATTAAAAATGCCACAAATGATTTCTGAACATTAATTGTCGGAAAAATTTTTAACTAAATACGTATTTTCTGAAAATAAAATTATATAATAAATATACTTACATCATAAAATGTATGAAAAAAAAAAAAAAAGTTTCTATTGGGATTCGAACCAACTTACCACGCGGCTGGTATTTGCGTTGTATTGGGATTCACTCACATTAAAACTTCGCCACAGAGACAGCTTGTCATTATGTGCGAAGATCGTCTAACTAAACGGATTAACCTTTTGACATTTTTAACTTATGTAAATCAAATTATTTTGATTTTGAATTGAAATGATTTAGAATTGAAAAAATACAACAAAACATAGAGTAAGAAAACAATATATTAGGTGAATATTGATAGAAATTTTGATGGTAATCAAATTATGTAAATAAAATTATTACATACTACTTATGTATTTTGGTAGGTTCAAGGTAGGTATGGGAGCCCGTATAACGACTAATAAATTTCGCAATCACTTGCGTCGTGCAAAGTGGCTATGTTCAAATATCATAACAAAATTTGATCAACTATTTATAAAACACTTACCAGTGAAAGATTCTTTAGCTTTGAATAAGCGAGATCTGCGGCACTCATACTAGTCACAGTTTGATGAGCTTTCACATTGGCATGCAACAATCATCTCTTCTATGTAAATAAGTCCAAAAATATAATATGAAAACTATTTAAAAAGGCAGTATAATCATTAACTAACTTTTTGTTTGTTGTTTCTCTTCCTACAAATTTTAAAACGCAACAAGCATACATTATAACCAAACCACAGTCCCACAGCTGCCATATTGGATAATTTTTGTCATGTCATTTGAACATCCAATCAGAACAAAGTTATAATGCGCATGCGCCCGGTCGCTAGGTTTTCCCATATAAAATTTCACCGTCATTACGCCCGTAAAGAAGTATAACTTCAAAAATGTTGTTAAACTAAATTAATATGTATTTGATAGATATTTTTACCATAAGGCTGCACGTACATATATTTGCTTTAGAAAATGCAACTTGTTCACTTGATGGGTTAAAACTCTATTTCGTTATGCAACTTTAAAGCTGTAACTTTTTGTGTGCTAATTTGCACTAAGCTAAGTTTATTTAACTTTCCTCCATTTAATCAGTTTAAACTTTTAGTATGAATCTGGTACATCCACGTGTAATGTGGATTAATATAAGGTAGGTATGCATTAATATTTAATTATCTCAGCTACATTTTTGATTAGCAGCATCAACCCTTTCGGCAAAATTCTGCATCAGACTTCGCTAACTGCTGTAAGCAGATCGTTTCAACATATATCAGCCAGGAACATCGTAATAATTATAATCAAGTTGCTACAAGTTCAAGATGGCGTGCACGGGTATCTTGATAAACGGGATAATTTACAAGATTAGATATACCTCGACATGGAGGAAGAGAGCTGTTAGTGGCTGGCCCCGAAAAAATCTGCCCGAGAAACAATTTGGAAGTTCGAGGGAATTTTCTCAACAGAATAATTTATATAATGTAATGTAATTTCTTGTTTGTTGGCGTTCAAGCGGTGTGGCTGCAATAGCACTTTTGTGTTGGAAATAAAGAAAGTTTGTTTGAGATCGTAGACTGGAAAATATGTGGAAATAGTATATAATAGAAAATAAGACGTTTGTAGATAATCCAGAAGAGAACCTAATGATCAATATTTTTTATTATTGAAGTTATACTTCTTTACGGGCGTAATGACGGTGAAATTTTATATGGGAAAACCTAGCGACCGGGCTCATGCGCATTATAACTTTGTTCTGATTGGATGTTCAAATGACATGGCAAAAATTATCCAATATGGCAGCTGTGGCACAGCTGTGGGACTGTGCATGGTTTGGTTATAATGTATGCTTGTTGCGTTTTAAAATTTGTAGGAAGAGAAACAACAAACAAAAAGTTAGTTAATGGTTATACTGCCTTTTTAAATATTTTTCATATTATATTTTTGGACTTATTTACATAGAAGAGATGATTGTTGCATGCCAATGTGAAAGCTCATCAAACTGTGCCTAGTATGAGTGCCGCAGATCTCGCTTATTCAAAGCTAAATAATCTTTCACTGGTAAGTGTTTTATAAATAGTTGATCAAATTTTGTTATGATATTTGAACATAGCCACTTCGCACGACGCAATTGATTGCGAAATTTATTAGTCGTTATATGGGCTCCGATACCTACCTTGAACCTACCAAAATACATAAGTAGTATGTAATACTTTTATTTTACACCTTAATATTCACCTAATATATTGTCTTCTTACCCTATGTTTTGTTGTATTTTTTCAATTCTAAATCATTTCAATTCAAAATCAAAATAATTTGATTTACATAAGTTAAAAATGTCAAAAGGTTAATCTGTTTAGTTAGACGATCTTCGCACATAATGACAAGCTGTGTCTGTAGCGCAGTTTTAATGCGGGTGAATCCCAATACAACGCAAATACCAGCCGCGTGGTAAGTTGGTTCGAATCCCAATAGAAACTTTTATTTTTTTATTTTTTTTTTATACATTTTATGATTGTAAGTATATTTATTATATAATTTTATTTTCAGAAAATACGTATTTAGTTAAAAATTTTTCCGACAATTAATGTTCAGAAATCATTTGTGGCATTTTTAATGTGTTTGTGTGTGTTTTATTTTTTTATTATTTTAATTTTTGGCACTGTTTTAATAAAAATGTTTGAGAAGTATTAAGTATAAATTAATTTAATATTTAAATAAAATATAAATAAAAAGTATATTAATTTCGTTTATAATCATATAATCATATAATCATATAATAGAAGTATAACTTCTTACGTGCGTACAAAGTACACACACATTCTTTTTTCATTTAATAGATAACTATACCGGGTAGTGAATGGTAAAACTAGCCATAGGAAACTCAATGTAAAATTCTAAACTGTTGAATTCCTGCTTCCCTAATAGTCCAGAAAGCCACTGCGCATCCGCTAGGAAAAATATTCTAATTCAGATTTTTTGCACAGTCTTACTCAAAAAGGACTCCTTTTAACAAATTTGCATGTTGCCAGGACCAAAAGGTGGTCAAAAATTTTTTAAACGTTTTTTTTTGTTTTTTTCCTAAAATTATTTTTTTGCATGGAAAAAACTTCTATTAGGTTTTTTGGATCATTTCAAACAGAAAAGGTCTTTAGTGACTTTTCTCTAAAAATGATAGTTTTTGGCATATAAGCGATTAAAAATTGAAAAATTGCGAAATCGGCCATTTTTAACCCTCAAAAACTATGTGTAAACTGAAAATTAATGTGTAAACTAAAACATTTACATACTTATTTATACAGGGTGTCCTTCTATTTCTTTTTTTGTCAAATAATTTAATTTAATAAAATTTTTTTGGACATCCTGTATAAATAATTATGTAACTGTTTTTATTACTGAATAGAGAATTAAAGAACCTTTCAAATGAGCTAGCACACGACCCCTATTCTCATTTAAAAAATTCATCTATTACGTCATCACTTCCAGATGGATGACGTCACTAGTATATCATATATGCCACAATATCATAACTTAAAAATAAAAATCGACCTGTTTCGGGATTCTTCCTTAAAGTCGCCGGTTTACGAAATAACGAATTTATTCCTTTCATTTGCACCATACTGTCTGTGGAAAATAGTGTCGAGCACGCTTGATTAGCAATTAAAAAAAATAGGAGTTTTGAATATTGTATTGCAAAAGACTCTTAGGGATTTCATCAATCGATGTTTAAAGAATATCTACCTACCTTGGTAACATTCAAATTTTCAGTTTTTCACATAGTTTTTGAGGACTAAAAATGGCCGATTTCGCAATTTTTCAATTTTTATTCGCTTATAAGTCAAAAACTATCATTTTTAGAGAAAAGTCACTTAAAGACCTTTTCTGTTTGGAATGATCCAAAAAACCTAAAAAAACTTTTTTCCATGCAAAAAAAATAATTTTAGGAAAAAAACAAAAAAAAAGCGTTTAAAAAATTTTTGACCACCTTTTGGTCCTGGCAACATGCAAATTTGTTAAAAGGAGTCCTTTTTGAGTAAGATTGTGCAAAAAATACGAATTAGAATATTTTCCCTAGCGGATGCGCAGTGGCTTTCTGGACTATAATTGAAATATGAAAACAACTGTTCAAATTGTTCTACGAATAATAATTATTTAAAATTTGGTAAAAATTTAAACATTTTTCAGAGTATCATGCCCAAGTTGGGCCACACACAGTGCAATAATGTGTATAATGTGTATAAGGGATTATAAATAATTGACTGACCATCAATTACTAGATTAGATTAGATTAGATTATGTGAAGTCGTTAAGATCATGCAGTGTCTCCGTACTTCGATCTATAAAGATCTTTTGTGCATACCTTAATCTAGTTAAACTCTAGGATGCCAATTCTTTTGATGAAGTAGGCTAGCTTCCTAGATGACATCTTTCCTATGTCGGAGGGCATTAGTCTGACCTATTCTAAGATTTTTAGTCGTTTGCAGAACAGTGTTACGCAGTCGCATAGTATATGTTCTGCCGTTTCTTTTTTGTTGTAACAGATACGACAGTTTTTACTTCTTATCTGAGTTGCCCTTTTTTTTTAATGATGTCTCGGAGGGCAGATACCAGTGAGAAGACCAGTGACTATTTAATATCTGTTTCCTGATTTCCAGTAGGCGCTTTGTTGCAGCAGGCGACACTTCCATGAGCCTTTTTCTTGCCATTATCCTGGTGTGTTAGACCAATGTAGTCATAAATGATTGATTTCCCAGGTCCGGTGTTCCTCTCTGATACGGCTTTTCGATAGTCCACAAAAGGGTTCTGGATCTTGGAATAGGGTATTAACCCCTTCTTTTGCGAGGCTATCAGATTCCTCATTTCCTTCAATTCGATTGTGACCTGTCACCCACATCAAAGTTACTTTGTTGATTTCCGCCAGCCTCTGGAGGGATTGTTTATAGTGACAAATCAACTTTGACTCACAAGTAAATGATTTTAGAGTCTTTAAAGCGGATTGACTGTCTGATAAAATAAAGTCTTTTGTTCTACAAGTGTCGTTGGGGCATTCAAAGAGAATTGGGTAGCCTGCAATTGGGCTAAGTAACTCCCAATCCTGTCCTTTCATCTAGCGTAGATCCATTCGTATGTCATACGAGTGAAGCTTCTTTCATAAGCTATGGAAGCTATGAAGCTTTATTCAAGCTGCCAATCTTTTACTTCATGAAAAAACATTCCATGCATTCTTTGCATAATAGTGGGCACTGTCGGCGTGCCCTTAGACTTCAATGGAGTTTCTTCCAAGATTATTAGATGGCCCACTAGATTTACAGGTTTTACTATTTGTGTCTGTTGTTTTCATGCATGATGTTATTTTTAATACTCTAAATGAGGAATTATTTAATGCTCTTCCAAATATTTAAAATTTGTATAAAGCTTTATTTAAGCTGCCAATCTTTTAATTCATGAAAAATAGTATACAGTGATGAGCGCGCTAATAACCGGCAAAATAGTGCAGAAGATGGAAAACATAATACATTGCGAAACAAAAAGAGATGAAACTAGTGGAGATGGAAATGATCGTTATAAACGTGTAAATTAACATTATCTTACATAGTTTCCCACCTTTAGACGTATCAGAAGAGTATGACAATTGTCACTGTGACAGTATAATTCTATAAAATACTCCTGTCACAGACGTCTGAAGGTGGGAAAGGTACTAATTTCTCACGAGTTTGAAAAGTTGCAGTACGAACGCAAGCGAGTGAGCGATACAAAATAAGTGATTGATGTGATCGTTCATGGGTATACGCTCTGAGCTTCGCTGGTGTCGCTCCTAGCGGATTACTAATTCAACTTTTACCGGTAATTTTTAAATTTATTATTTAATTGTTATCGCTTAATATTTACAACGCTAAAAAGTAATTAAATTGTAATGGATTTTTTTTAAGATTTTGCTAATTATTTTGACGTTCTATTGATGAAATATTAATTTCTTACTTCGGATACTTTCACAATTATCGTGTAGATGGCGCTAAGGTTAATAGATTAATTTATAATTACATATTACGGAACATTAAAAAACGTAAATTCAGTATTTAAAACGTAAGCATATTTAAGGTAAAAATTTATACCATAGCTTTGACCAACTAATATTTCTTATAATTAATGTTTTTAATTTTAATTTTAAATTAATCACTTTGACATTTATGTAAAATTTCCAGTAAACGTTTACAGACTTGTCACTACTGGCGCTCGCGAATTTATAAATATCCTCTCTACGTACGAGCTCACAGCGTATAGAGCTTTTCATTCACAGTCATTTGTTTCGAGCTTCTGTCATATATCGTATAATCCGTGTATATTAATATTATACACAGATTATACAACATATGACAGAAACTCGAAACAAATGACAGTCGATGATAGTCGTTTCGTGATAGTTGTTTCGAGCTTTTGCCATATATCGTATAATCCGTGTATATTAATATTATACACAAAATATACAATATATGACAGAAGCTCGAAACAAATGACAGTCGGTGACAGCCTATAGGGCTTTTCATCGATAGTCATTTGTTTCGAGCTTGTGTCATATGTTGTATAATCTGTATAATATTAATATACACGGATTATACGACATATGACAGAAGCTCGAAACAAATGACTGTGAATGAAAATCCGAATGAATATCCTTTCATTTTTCTGACTGTGGTTAAATCGGTTCTTTTTTTAAAAGTACTATCAAATCTAATATCTCAAATAAAGCAATTTCATCAAAACATGTTATAATTATATTTTTTGTGGAATGTACTTGTACTGTGCAGAATAGTATATTGTACAACAAGTGAGAAAAAGACATATTTCTCACGAGCGCAGAAGTTTGTTGGCACGAGCCGAGGCACGAGGCGAGGACCGCAAATGAAGCGAGAGAGAAATAGATCATTTTCTCGTGTGTTGTACACTTTACTTTTTCTGTATGTAGATGCGGTTTTGTCAAGAGTTCAAACTTTAAAATTAAATAATTTAGGTGCTTTTAGGTATATTATATGCATAAATTGAAATTGAATACATATACATGTAGGTATTTAATATTCTTAAAATTTATACAGGGTGTTTCATTAATAATTGTCCATATAGTAACTGGAGAAACCTTAGCACAAAATACGAAGATTTAACCTAAAACACTTAAATACAATGTGGTTCCTTACTGAGTTACAGGGTGTTTTATCTAGAAATTTAAAAACTATTTTTGCTCAGCATTTTAAAACTATTTGACGTATCCTTTTCATACCTGGCAGAAAGTTTGACTACTAGACACCCTACTAAACTATGATAAACAAACGTTTCTAGCTACTACCAGAGACGTGCGACAGGGGATGGTGAATGGTTGACCCTTCTCAAATTCTACGCCACTGGAGGAATTACTATTTTAGTGACATTTTTAGATTCTAAAATACTTTCTACGTAAATAATATACTCCTTATTGGTAACGATAAAGTCATTAGTTTTCGAGATATTTGAAATTAAATATGAAACGGCACAGCTATTTTGATTAATTTATGATATGATTCAATGATTAAAATTTAAAAATTATTTGTACCCAGTACTTTAAAACTATTTGGCGTATCCTTATCATACTTAGCAGAAAGTGTAGGTACTGTACACCCTACTAAATTAAGATAAATAAACGTTCCTACTACTACCAGAGACGTACGACAGGGGATAGTGGCTGGTTGACCCTTCCCAAATTCTACACCACTGACGAAATTGCTGTTTTAGTGTAATTTTTTTGATTTTGCAATACTTTTTATGTAAATAATATACTCTTCATTCGTAACGATAAAATGATTCGTTTTCGAGATATTTGAAATTAAAAATGAAGCCACACAATACACTGATCAAAATAACCGTGTCGTTTAATTTTTAACTTCAAATATCTCGAAAACTAATGACTTTATTGTTACGAATGAAGAGTATATTATATACATAGAAAGTATTGCCGAATCCAAAAATTGAACTAATATGGAAATTTCGCCAGTGGCTTAGAATTTGGAAAGGGTCAACCATTCGCTTTCCCCCGTCGTACGCCTCTGGTAATAGCCATAAGCGTTTGTTTAACATAATTTAGTAGTTTGTACAGTACCTATACTTCCTGACAAGTATAAAGAGGATAGGTCGAATAGTTTTAAAATGCTGAGCAAAAATAGTTTTTAAATTTTTAGATAAAACACCCTGTAACTCAGTAAGGAACCACATTTTATTGTTTTAGGTTAAATCTTCGTATTTTGTGCTAAGGTTTCTCCTGTTACTATATGGACAATTATTAATGAAACACCCTGTATAGCTTATTTTTAAAAATTCTAATTAAGTTATTTTTAAACAGTTTTGAAAATTAATTCCTGGTAAGTTTTGTTTAACACATTTATTTGACAACATTAACTGTGTTTGTATTGTGCATGTTACCATGGAAATGGCGATCATAGTATGGAAGACCGTAGGAGAACCCGTGAGAAAAAATATTTCTCACTGCAATGGCCGACTTTTCTCACTGAGTGAGGAATTGTTCGTTTTGAATGTATGTAAGTAGTGAGAGAAGTTGCATATTGTATAGCATCCATAGAAAAAAGAAGTTTCCGGCACAGAAACGTCTTTTTTCTGCACATTGATGTCATAATATCATAATGTACTGCGAGAAAATGTCAAGTTTCTTAACATATTAGACTCCAATGGAATTTCTTAAAAGATTTTTAGGTGGCCCACTAGATTTACAGGTTTCATTATTTGTGTCTTGTTTTCATGCTTGATGTTATTTTTAATACTCTAAACGAGGAATTATTTAATGCTCTTCCAAATGTTTAAAATTTGTATAAAGCTTTATTCAACCTGCCAATCTTTTAATTCATGAAAAAACCATTTCATGCATTCGTTGCATAATATAGTGTCAATATTATGTTCTCACTATTGTGATACAAATATGATTTTTCTTACAAATTGCTTCTAGATACTTCTGTCAAATTTGGATAATATTTAAAAAAATCTGTATAAATAGGAAATGCAATAGTTTTCTTACAAACATTACTTTTTTTATAACAATACACATCAGGGAGAAATTTGAAATGTAAAGCTAAAAGGGCAATCCTATGTTAGTAACTGAAATTTACAAGTACTGATTAAACAAAGCGTTTGCTAGAAATACTAGGCTTTGGCGCAATAATTGACTATGTTATATGCAAAGGTATAACGGATTTGTGCGACAACCAATGAAGTTGATTTATACTGAACTCAACAGAACTGGCACTAATACGCTTACTCTAATACGCACAAGATGGGCATTTCTCTCGAATGAAGATTTGTTAAATCTAAAAACAAGTTCTTTTTAAAATACTTAGTTGCTTGCAGTAACTACTTGAGCGGCTCAAATCCATAGAAGTGTTGACAAATGAAACAAAAAAATTATTGTTAAAACATTGTGCAGAAAAAAAATATCGCACTGTCTTGAGCATCCAAATAAAATTTTTTATTGGTGATACAAGTAATATATGGTAACAGAATGTATAATTACTAAACACAGAACTATATTCATAAAAATTTTATCAAGGTTTACATATAGTGTAAGTCACTGAAGGTTTTCACCTCCGATTTCGTTGAACCTTCATCGATTTTCATGAAAATTGGTGAGTAGTTAGAGGATACTTCAAGGAACAAAGGTGACATGGTGCCAACTTGCGCTTTTACCCTGGGGGTGGATGCCACCCCTCTTCTCGGGGGTGAAATTTTTTATTAAAAATAATACCAGAAATCGATAGAGGGGCAACTTATAAGCAAAATTTGTTATATAAAGTTATTAACATAAATCAATACTTTTTGAGTTATTAAATATCAAAGATTTTATTTTTCTTTAAAAAATACATGTTTTAAAGCTGTTTTTCACGTATTAATCAAAAACTATAAGCTTTTGTAAAAAAGCTATTATTACCAAAATTAAAGATAATAAAAAATTTAATACACTCCTCACTTAAAGAACTAAACTAATGTTATTTCAAAGTGAGTTATGGGTAAATGAATGTATATTTTTTTCGACGGGTACTTAAGTCTAAGTATTCAAGCTTACATAACGGGAAAAAGATGCATTTTATAGAATATACTTGGTCAACACTTGTCAAAGTACTTCAGAATACCTATCAAATGAGCTCAAGTAGAAGTTAATAGCATCAAAATTAAGCAAGTTATGATAAAAATAAGAGAACCCTTTCTATTTTTGTAGGAAAAAGTGAAAAATAAAACACACGTCATTTCCACAAAAAATAAAATTTGTAGTAATCCTCACAAGAATTTCTTTAGGTTAACATAGTAAATGATTTCAACAATTTTGACCGTTTTAGAATGCATATTTTTGAAAAAAAGATATAATTTAAAAAATCAGAATTTTTAAAATTATCTTACTTTTCATTTCTTTCGATAATAACTCCAGAAACACTCAATATATGTAAAAAATTATATATAACTAAATTTTAGTTTTTTCAGCTCCAAATACTTTACCCATTTTACTATTTCCGTAGAATAAAAAATAACCGAGATTTTCTAGTAAGGAGTTTATTTGATATTTTATTAGCCTCAGTTTTGATAATTATACCTTTTTTGTAAAAACTTTTAGTTTTTGAGTTATTTATGAAAAATCGGTTAAAAACATGTTTTTTTTTCACGAAAAATTAAAAATTTTGATCTTTAATAACTCAAAAAGGTTTAATTTATTTTAATAACTTTATATAACAAATTTTGCTTATAATTTGTCCCTCTATCGAGTTGTTGGGTTATTTTTAATAAAATAATTTTCACCCCCGAGGAGGGGTGGCATCCAGCGCTAGGGTAAAAGCGCAAGTTGGCACCATGTCACCTTTGTTCCTTGAGATATCCTCTAACCACTCACCAATTTTCATGGAAATCGATGAAGGTTCAACGAAATCGGAGGTAATAGCTCATATCCACCTACACTGACTGCACTAATAAAGTTATCTACGGTTTACGAGCCCTATATGGGCATGCCCTATATGGGCATTCAATTTCTGTTTTACTTAGAAAAAAATTTCCAAAGGTATAAATTAAGTAATATTTTTGTATTCAAGAATTTTACTTCCTCTTTTACAAGAGATAAGCACTATATCTTCTAATTACAGCCTTGTTGACAATTTGCAAATTTGTGTATCCATTGGTAATACTTGTAGTTTTCCCAATTTAGAACTTTGCACACAAGACATGAAGTTATTAAAGTTTAGAACTTTATGCATTTCCTTCGGTTGCCTTTTATACTTTTTCCCCTTTTTCCTCTTTATAAGCAATTCTGCTGGTTCATTGTCGGATAAATACCTCTATGGAAGGTTGTCACTCCATCTTTTGCGCGGTCGGCCGATACTTCTTCTACCGATTGGTGATTTATCTCTTGCTATTTAGACCCCACGTGTCTCCCCCATTCTGTTTATGTGGCTATTCCATTCTTTTTTTCTATTTAGTATCTAGTTTCTTCTAGTATCTAGATAAGAAGGGGTGTTCGGCAGGGATGTGTGCTTTCCCCTCTTTTATTTAACATTTATTCGGAAGCCATATTTCAAGAAGAGTCTTTGGAAGATGCAGAGATGGGAATCAAAGTGAATGGAGTATTGATCAACAACATACGATATGCTGATGATGCTGTCTTAATTTGCGACAACATAGCAGATCTTCAACAACTTTTCACTACAATCGGAGAATACAGTAAGCGAATGGGATAAGAGATTAATACCCATTTCCAGAAACTTGGATGCATTTGAAAACTCCACCTTAACACTGAATACTAAGTCCATTGAGAGAGTGAGTAAATTCAAATACCTAGGAAGGTGGCTTTTTGAAGACTGGGCATCGGACAGGGAAGTAAAATGTCGCATTGAGCAAGCTCGACAAGTTTTCGTAAAATTCAGGAAGATACTGACCTGCTCAGAGTTCGACCTTACACTGAGACTAAGGTTTACTAAATGTTACGTGTGGTCGGTGCTGCTACATGGCATAGAGGGCTGGACACTCAAAACGAGGGATATAAATAAATTAGAAGCCTTCGAAATGTGGCCTTATCGCCGTATCCTAAAGATACCATGGACGGCGAAAATCACAAATGTGGATGTCATTAAAAGAATCAACCAAGAACGTCAGCTTTTCGAAAACATCAAGAAAAGAAAAACGGCGTATTTGTGTCACATCATGCGAAACGAAAAATACCAGTTCCTTCAACTTATAATCTAGGGTAAAATTGAAAGCAAGAGGGGAATAGGACGCAAGAAAATGTCCTGACTCCGAAACATACGGCAATGGACAGGGATTAACGACATATAATCTCTGATACACATTGCAAGAAACAGAAATGGAAAATGTGATCGCCAACATCCATTAGTGGATTTGCATTTGAAGAAGAAGAAGAATTTAGTATCCACTCATTTATACACTATACGTTACAATGACTTCTAATGTCTTCTTTTTCGATGTCTCAACGTATTTCCTCTAATTCTTTTCATTACTCTCATCTCTGCCGATTCTAATTGTGTTTGTGTTGTGACTGTATTGGGTTTTGTTTGTCATGCATATGTCATTATTGGTCTTACTCTGTCTTTATAAATTCTTGACTTTATCTCAGTGTTAATATGTCGATTTCACCATATATAGTGTTATTGGGACATCCTGCCAATCTACGTATTTGCTTATTGTACTTGATTTTCCCCATCTTTGTCCTGGTCTCCGTAGCTTGACAATGTAATTCCAAGGTATTTGATTTCCGTTACTTGTTTAATGCTGATACCACCAATTTCTATTTTACATATGATTGGTTCTTTACTGATTACTATCTAAGTCTAAAGTTAATGTTCAAAATGTTCACCTCCAACGCGTACACAGGCTTGTCCACATTTCTTAAGATTTCTAAGTCATTATTATTAAAAGCTTATTTTACTCTATTTTTAATATATTAGCTTGCGTTGTTGGAGGCCTTTGGTACACAAGGTTTCTTATAGAGCACTACATGAAAATAGCCGGGGGTATCCAATTGTTGACAACTCCGGTGATTGTGGTGGCAAACAGTTTTCCTCCTCTGCCTATCCAGCGCTCATGAAAGTAATTATTTAAATGATTTTAAATAAGAACAGTGTGATGCACTGGAGTACCGTCGGGTAAAACCACATTCTTTGTCGAATATTATGTGAAACATTCCGCAATAGTAGTCAACTAATCACTCGCAAGTGTTTATTCATAAAATCATATACAGTGCTAGTCAAAAATCCGTACCCCCCTCGTATCTTTTGATTGGTTATACCTATAATAGTGAAATTTGGAGGGAGGAAATAAACGAACGTAAGCTTTTTAACTGGTCATGACAGGTGACGGAATTATGACAGATGACTTTACAGCGCCACTGTGACAGATAATTTTAAATGGGACCTTATGGCACGTGATACCTCGTTTAAAAGGTATTGAAAATACCTATTCAGGCATACTAATTTTGTTTGAGTTGAAGCTAATTTTGATGAATAAATGAAATAAATATAAAATTGTGGTTTCGAATTTAATTAATAAAAATTCAAAATTCCGCATATGATTGCTTGTCAAAAAGGTTGACGTTGAAGTAAAAACTACTAGAGATTTGAAAAACGTCAACTTTTTTGACAAAAAAGCCATAGGCGGACATTTGAATTTTTATTAATTAAATGTGAAACTACAATATTATATTTATTCAATTTATTCACCAAAATCAAAATCAATTAAAACCCAAAAAAATTAATATCACTGAATAGGTATTTTGAATACCTTTCAAAAGAGGTATCACTTGCCATAAGGTCCCATTTAAAATTATCGGTCACAGTGGCTCTGTAACGTCATCTGTCACTATTACGTCACCTGTCATGACTCATTAAGAAGCTTACGTCCGTTTATTTGCTCCCTCCAAATTTCACTATTATAGGTATAACTGTTCAAAAGATACGAGGGGGGGTACGGACTTTTGACTAGCACTGTATAACACCATTCACATGGCCGTCACAAAATTGTGGCAATCAAATGATTACCAACAATACCACCCCAGGCATTTATAGATCACCTAGTTTTACTGTCACTGTTAATAAATTAAAGATTTTTTGATGATTATTAGTAATGAAATTTTCGCCGATTCAGTTTCATTTTTGTGAAATATAACCTCACCCCCAAAAAAAAATAGTCGAAAAAAATGCACTTGCTGCTGAGACCATTGACAAAAAAAATTGATGCCGCAGCATACCATAATTAAAAACTTGACGTATATAAGAATTTTGCTTGTGCTGAAAATAAATAAGTTAATAGTAAGACAACACTTTATTCCAGCACATATTAGATGATCGAATGTAAATCGTCTTCTTCACTTCAAGGATTAGGTTTCAAGCATGCTTTCGTCCACAGTCTTGCTATGTTGTTCAATGCACTCCCACGTCTCTTTCGCTGTGCGGTTTATATTTTACAATTTTACAACCTGTTTTCCAATTTATCTTAGTTTATTCTTTTAATATTTTTTCTTTCTTTTAACGTGTTTTATTGTATTACGTTATTGAAATCTAAAACTACACTGCGGTGCAAAAATATCGATCTACTAAAAATTTGGTCATTTTTGATGTTTCGAATTTCCTAAACCTGTCGTCAGATTTAAGTGATTTTTTATCACGTTATAGCCTTATTCATTGACAATATCTCTGTAATAATATTGTTGCTAGACTGTTAAAACTATCATTGTATACTGGGTGTACGAATCAAACTGTGTTTTTTTCTCAGAGTTCGCATCACCCTGTGAACTATTCTGGCATTTATAAAATACTGAAATTAAAACCCAACTATAGCATCAGGCTTTCTTAACATTTTGTCTTTCGGTTAATTCGCTAATGTTGGATAATAAAAAAGTTAGGTTCTTTAACAACTGGCCATGTTCGTCATCAGTACAGGGTGTTTCTAAAATATTTGCACAAAACTTTAAGGGGTTATTGTACATGAGAAAATAATGACAATTTGCTATATAATCATATGTCCGCAAACGCTTCGTTTCACGGGATGTTCAATTTTTTTTACAAACTGATGATTTACTTATTGCTTTAAAACCAGTTGAGATGTGCAAATCAAATTTGGTGGATTTTAAGACGTAGTTATTGCACATTTTTTGACATCTACAATTAAGAATTTAATATTCACCAGTGGCGCGCAAACGGGTATTATGACCTATAATATTACCCGTACGCACGCCAATGATGAGTATATAATTCTTAATTGTATGTCAAAAAATGTGCAATAACTACGTTCTTAAACCCACCGAATTTGATCTGCATATCTCAACTGGTTTTAAAGCAATAAATAAATCGTCAATCTTGTAAAAAAGAAATTAAACATCCCGTATCTCGGAAACGAAGCGTTTGCGGACATAGGATTATAAAACAAATTGTCATTATTTTCTCAAGTAAAATTACCCCTTAAAGTTTGTCGCACTTATTTAGAAACACCCTGTACTGATGACGAACATGGCCAGTTATTAAAGTACCTAACTTTTTTATTATTCAACATAAGCGAATCAATCGAAATACAAAATGTTAAGAAAACCTGATAATCAGGTCAACTTAGACATCAAAATGCTTGGCAAATAACAAAAATTGCCGGAGAGCCAAATTTTGGTGGAGAGCTAGGGTATACCATAACAAATAAAGTTTAAAAAGTCCCCATCGATCCCATGTGTGCGTCAAAAGTTATTCGGGGTCGAAGGTCAAAATTTGAGATTTTTTGGATTTTTTTCGTTTTATCAAAAAAAAAACCTCAAACCAAAGTTGTAGATCTTAACATTCTCTACAAAAATTGTCCTTACAATTTTTTTCCTAAGAGTTACCATTCCTGAGATATCGCGATTTTAAAAGTTACTTTATACATTATATGCACATATAAGTCACTTATATACATATGTGGCCCTTAAGACAAGTATAAATGCCTATTTGTGTCTCTTTTATATAGTATATTATACTATTCTGAAAATATTTCTTCAAAAGGTAATCAGTCCCAAACTGAATTTCCTCTATCCACGTGGACTTGAAAAACATTTGGCTATACCATTGTTTAAAAAAGAACAGATTGTCTATTATAGGCAATGGCTACAGTATTGTCCGTAGGTCTGGTTCATAATATGATCTGTTTCTTTTAGTGCTAAAGGTTCAGTTCAAGTGCATATAAGTACTTATTACAAGCGTCTACCATTTAGTACAGTTACCGTTATTTGTACAATTTTATAGTTTTAAAAATGTCTCAGTTTTGCTTTATTTGCAATAAACTTTTACATATTAAATATTGAAGTGAAACAAGCTAAAAATGACGCAGACGTCCTTATAATTGAGACAGCAATTGAAAAATTTAAGGCAACAAACACAACAATAATTGTAGTTGGTGAAGATGTTGATTTGTTGGTACTGATTACTGCAAGGACTCCAGTAGATAAAGTTATTTAGTTTCTGAAACCTGGAAGGGCTCAACAGCGAACAGAGATATATTCTTCGAATAGTTTATCGGCTTATCCCAAATGCCAAAAGTACATTTTATTTTTACATGCGATAACCGGCTGCGACACTACGTCCGCAATGTACAGAAGGGGCAAAACGTCAGTACTTAAATTATTCGAAAAAAAAGATTTGACTGACTGCTGTAAAGTTTTTACAGAACTTGATTCTACACCGGAAACAATAATTACGGAAGGAATTCGCTTTCTTCTTGCGGTTTATGGAGCTCCAAAAAAAAATTATTTGTCTTGATAAATACCGATACTTAACTAAGCGAAACAAGAAACAAGTACAACTATCATGTCTTCCTCCAACATCAGCATCTGCTTTTCAACATTTGTATCGAGTATATTATCAAGTTCAAACATGGCTAGGCAATGAACTGAATCCAGAAGACTGGGGTTGGAAATTAATATTCACCGATTAAAAAGTTGAAACCGATTAAAACCTTACTCCCACCTGCTCCAGAAAAACTCCTTAACACTATTTTTTGCAATTGCAAAAAAGGTTGTAGTGCCAAATGTAGATGTAAAAAAGTCGGGTTGCTGTGTTCTCTAGTGTGTACCAACTGCCAAGGTCAGTCTTGCTCAAATGTCCAGTTTAGTACAACACAGGAAGACTCCTGTGATTTTAATGAAGAGACCAATGACTCAGTCACATTTGAACAATTTTTGAACATTCAGCAAGAGTAACAGGAAGAAGATGAAATCGAAGAAGACTTGACTGTTGAAGTAGACTTTCAAGAATATGAATCTGATTAAAATATCTAAAGAAATCAAAACAATAGTTAACCTAATAATCAATAGCAATATCAATAATCAATATCAATAATAAGGTAATATCTAGAACTTGACCGGTATTGTTTCCTTAAATTATCCTAAAATTGTCAAAACAGTTAGTGGAGTAGGCCTACAGGGGAAACCACGGTAAAAAAACGCGCCGAGTACACTACCTCACAGGTAGTGTGGAAACGTGTGCATATCATGTATAATGTGACTCTTTGAATCGCGATATCTCAGGAATGGCAACTCTTAGGAAAAAAATAGTAAAGACTATTTTTGTAGAGAATTTTTGTAGAGAATTTTAAGATCTACAACTTTGGTTTAAGTTTTTTTTCATAAAACTTACCGTTTTCGAAAAAAATCCAAAAAATCTCAAATTTTGACTTTGACCCCGAATAACTTTTGACGCACACATGGGATCGATGGGGACTTTTTAAACTTTATTTGTTATGGTATACCCTAGCTCTCCACGAAAATTTGGCTCTCCCGTAATTTTTGTTATTTGAAATGTCTATATAGACCGGGCTATGAGGCTATAGTTGGGTTTTAATTTCAGTGTTTTATAAATGCTAAAGTAGTCCATAGGGTGATGCGAACTTTGAGAAAAAAACAGAGTTTGATTCGTACACCCGGTATACAATGACAGTTTAACTGTCTAGCAACAATATTATTACATTGATATTGTCAATGGATAAGGTTATACCGTGGTAGAAAATCACTTAAATCGGACAACAGGTTCAGGAAATTCAAAACATAAAAAATGACCAAATTTTTAGTGGATCGATTTTCTTGCACCGCAGTGTATAAACAACAAATAACCTACACAATTCACAGCTGTGTAGTGTCAGCAAAATATTTTATTTTTTTATTGGTCAATATTTTTCGTTTTATTAAAAATAAAAATAAATAGCGGTTTTGCGAGAATGTATTTTTATATTGAAATATACCAGTATCTCTCAACCACATATACCTATATCCATAAATATAACTATTTATCGAATGAATAGCGCAAGAGAATTTCCCGATTCACGCTAGGCTAGAGGCTAGAGTATAGTCTCATCGACGGTGGAATAATAAAAAGTTCCCCTTATAAAAATTCACCTTATTCCTATTCGGCACGCCTCATAAGTCAAGCCAATCGTGTAACATTCACAACATGTCAACAGTTCAATCTTTCATTCTACCGAGTGAGGTATCGATTACGTACAAATTATATGCTCTTCAAAGCATATATTCCCAATCGATCTTCTTTTATGAAGTGGTGCCAGTGGCGGCCGGTGAGGTAGTGCCATGGAGCCATGGCACTACCTTATTTTTATACAGAAACATATTTTTTTTTATCTTTAAACCGTTTTAATGCCCGTTCATTTTTTGCGCGTATTTCTTTTCTCTTTATAAATTATATAAAATCTGGCAACTGTGCAGTGTAGTACAACCCTCGCCACTCACAGTGGAAGGAATCATCGTATCGTGCCCCGTGCCGAAAGCTTAGATGGCTCAGCTGAAAAGAGATAGATTTTACAGGCATTCTATGTAAGTGACAGAGATAGAGCTATATTGCACTTTCCATACACGTTTAAATGCGACTATTCGTGCCTGGCTCGACAAGGAAGATCTAATATTTTTTACTATGCTCCTCATAGTGAATAGTGGATCGTAGATCCAAATAATACTCGTACAGGGTAGTACATTATATTTTCGAGTTTTTTTTACGCGCTCGCTCGCTCGTTTTTGTATTTATAATTATTACATTTTTAATGATTGAACTTTTAATTATAAACTATTATATTTTTAAGTAATTTAAAATTTTTTAATTTTTAATAAAACCCGAGTTAAATTCAGCTTATCGTGATAGTCTAATTAAACACAATGAACAAGAAGTGGATAAAGAATCGATATGTCTTGAATCAAATTAAAAATTATATCTATATGGTTTTGTGCAGCTTTCGAGTTAGTCTTGAGAAATCACGACGAAAAGGAAAATTCAGAAAATAGAGGCATCTTTATGGAACTGTTCAATGTCAGCCGAATTAGACAACGACTTAGGTTCATATTCAAAGTTCCAAATCTTTAAAAGCATGTACCTCAAAACAACACAAAATAAACTCCTTCAGTGCATCTTAGATATTTATAACGAGGAAATAAGGAAAGAAATTGAAAATTATCTTTGTGTTGCAGTGATTGCCGATGAAACGACAGACGTCGCGTCGCTGGTGAATTTCAGTTAGTTATAGTTGTCCGATATTTGTGTAAAGGGCGATAAGTTGAGAGATTTTGGGGATTTTACTTGTTGGACGGACATGATGTCAAATCAATCACTGAATGCATTTTAAATGTTTAAATTTCTTGACACCCCAGAAATGGTATTATACCTATATAATGTAAAAGTATCCGTACCTATTTTTTTAAATTTCTATTTTATACCTTTTTTGACAATATCGTGAACCCGTCACTAAAAATTTAGGCAGCTGCACGTATTCTGGCACTACCTACTTAAAGTGATACGAGCCGCCACTGAGTGGTGCATGTTGATCGTTGGCTATTTTAATGGGAAATGGCATTTGAAAAGAATCTATTAAAACTATGACGTTGATTACTAAACGCCGTAAACTACTCCGTAGATTGAAACTATGAAAAACCTGTTATTTAAAACGATGTAAAAACTAGATAGTTAAATCACATACCCTCAAAACGGTAGAGAAATATTCATGAAATCTACAGAATTATTTTTGAAAGTAAACGACAGTTTATTTAAGCAGAATTATAAAAATAATTTTATAATCCACTCTTTGGACACTGTAGCGACATCTCTTAAAGAAAAGATAAAAAGTTCAGATGCAATATTTATTAAAAAGAAATTATAATTTAAATCTAGGTAATTTTAATCTTAAAGTACTCAAAATCTGAGTAAAGATAAAAGTTGAAGACAGTTTGTTTCCTTTCGATTCAGAGGTGGTTTGCCATTCCCAGACAGCTGTTTCTGTCTCTAGACGTCTTCAGTGGGGCGGTTCATCTTCACTTAGCCTCTAGTTTACAGATTCTATAAAACGATGGAAATATTAAATTCCCAACAGAACACATCAAGTAGTTGTTGGGCTATCAACTATATCAAGGGCTCAACAAGTGGAATCTTAGTAGAAAATTGTAAAATTGAACATTTGGTAAAATTCCTTAAAGACATTAATGTACTTAACAAAATTTAATAAAAATAAATAAATAAATTATGTATATATTAATAAAATAATGGGAACAGTCCACTCCAGTTTTACTAGACAAATTATGCAATATTTTATATAACTTGCAATGTTGTTATTTTTTAATCCACGTTTTTTACGAATTACAGTCGAACCCGCTTATTGAAATAGCCTTCGTGCCAAGCAAAAATATTCCTATAACCGGGATATTCTAATAACCTATCATTAGTGGCTAGTAGAAACCTTTTTTTTTCAAATTTCTATCCCTAGGCGAAGCTATAAAGCAGCGGTTCTCAACCTTTTTGAGTAATGTACCACCTACAGTTATTTTTATTATTTTTGGTACCACCTATATTTTTAAATTGTATTGTCAATACTTACTAAGTACTACTATTTTAATTTTTTCTGTGGTTTGTGTACCACCGCCAATAATGATATGTACCACCAGTGGTACATGTACCACAGATTGAGAACCTCTGCTATAAAGCATTAAAATCGGCCTTACCTTCAAAAAAAAAAACAAGATGGATCTTAATAATTCTTCTTGCATTCGATTCGTGAATGCACCAGGAAACTTTGTGACCCCGTGCTATGATATAATATTGAAAAATTGCATACAAAAAATACATTCTTAAAGTGCATCTCAAACAGACAATAAAAAAAATTAAGAACTCGTCAAAAATTATCGGCGGAAATGAGTTCAACTTTGTTACTCTGGGGTTTTTGGGGTATCTGAAAACGAATATGACGTCGTAAGTATCTCCGGAGTACCTAGTGCCCAGGGTACCTACTGTTTACTTTGTCATTAAAATTCATTAAAAAATTAGTCAAACATCATTAATAGGGGGTTTTTAGGGTCACTAACGACTAATATGACATGGGAAGTGATCTACGGAGTACCTGCTGATCAGGGTACCTACTGTTTACCCCGCCTTGTGGAGTTTTCGGCAAAAAATGTATTAAAAAATTAGTAAAAAATCATTACTTGGAGGGTTTTTGGAGTCCTTAACGACGAATATGACATCGGAAGTGATCTTCGCAATATCTAGTGCCCAGGGTACCTCGTCTTCTGGAGTTTTCGGCAAATCCATTAAGAAATTAGTCAAAAATCGATACTGGGGGTTTTTGGGTCGCTGACGACGAATATGACATCGGAAGTGATCTACAGAATACCTGGTGCCAAGGATACCTACTGCTTACCTCGTTTTATGGAGTTTTCGGCAAATTCATTAAAAAATTAGTCAAAATTCATTACTCGGGGGTTTTCGTGGTCTCTGACGACGAATATGACATCGGAAGTGATCTCCGGAATACCTAATGCCCTGTTTACCTTGTCTTCTGAAGTTTTCGGCAAATTCATTAAAGAGTTAGTCAAACATCATTAGTCGCGAGATAAACAGTAGGTACCCTGGGCACCAGGTACTCCGGAGTTCACTTCTGATGTCACATTCGTCGTCAGCGAACCCAAAAACACACTGAGTAATGATTTTTGACTAATTTTTTAATGAATTTTCCGAAAACTCCCGAAGACGAGGTAAACAGTAGGTACCCTGAGTACCAGGTATTCCTGAGATCACTTCCGATGTCATATTCGTCGTTAGCGACCCCAAAAACCACCCGAGTAGTGATTTTTGATTAGTTTTTTAATAATTTTTTTGGCGAAAACTCCACAAGACGAGGTAAACAGTAGGTACCCTGGGCACTAGGTACTCCATAGATCACTTCCAATATAATATTCGTCGTTAGTGACCCTAAAAACCCCCGGGTAATGATTTTGACTAATTTTTTAATAAATTTTAATGACGAGGTAAGCGGTAGGTACCCTGGGCACCAGGTACTCCGGAGATCACTTAAGACGTCATATTAGTTTTCAGCGACCACAAAAACCTCAGAGTAACAAAATTGAACTCATTTCCGGCGAGAATTGACGAGTTCTGAATTTTTTTATTGTCTGTTTAAGATGTACTTTAACCCTTAAGTACTAACACCCAGTCTCTCAGACGGCATCGCTTGTTGAAAGTAGGATATTTCCCTTCCTAGAAAATTTGAAGGTCACCCGTTTATGACTTTTCAAGTTGGGTTGTTCTTTAGTAGTATTGAATTCGGCAATGTGCGGTAGGTTGTTATTCGAAAGATATTTAGGCTCAAAGTGCGATTTCCGTCTAATAGACGGGGTGTTAGTGTTTGTGCCCAGTTCGTCATTACACATAATGTCCCCAGTTTGTCAAAAAAACATCAAATAAGGGAATAACGACCCTGAGTAAACTCTTTTGAAATGGTTTGATGAGATAGAAGATGACATAAGAGAAGTGGAATAAATTTGTGATGAAAATGTTGCCACTGACTAACAGTGCTACACTGTACTAACTATAGTACCTGTCAGTTTTTTTTTATTTCAACATTTTTTAAAAACCTTTTTATTTTCATTTTTCTTACTCTTTGTTTAACTCAATTATACATTTTTATTAAGATTCTTTAATTTGTGTAATTTTTATCACACTTTTTTTCAGGAGCAAAAAGGTACACAAATAATCCTTCCATTCTTGTTATAATGTTTTTTAATTTAATAAATACAAAAAAACTAGATCAATTACCGTGTTTTTAGATAATAAATACTTTCAGTAAGTCATCGAGATATTTTTTTGCATTAAAATATTAAAAAAAAACAAAAATTACCACTAAAATGTTAAACCCGTCTGTCAAGGGGTTAGTTAGTGTTTACGTCATTGATTTAAGGTGTTAGTACTTAAAGGTTAAGAATGCATTTTTTGTATGCAGTTTTTCATTATTATATTATGGCTCGGGGTCACAAAGTTTCCTGGCGCATTCACGAATCGAATGCAAAAATAATTATTAAGATCCGTCTTGTCATTTTTTTTTCGGAGGTTCAGTGTTTTATTGCTTTGTCTACCCTTAAACCGGGATATTCTTATAACCGGTATTGTAATAAGCCGGCCCGAGTGTATATACAACTGCAGATAATTAAAAAGAATTATTCTTTTTTAATTAAATTGTCTTAAATATGCAACTCCAAATGAAATATCAATTTGTATCTTAGGGAACTTTTCGTCCACTTAAAATTTATTTTAATATTTAAGACACGTACGAACAATATTTTATTTCAACACTTTTTACTAATTAGTTAGCTTCAGGAGTTGACATCCAAACTTTATCTCATGCAATTATGGCAGCTATTAAATTCCTCTGGGACTTAATTGGGAATTTTGTCCTAATAATTAGTTCTAGAGTTTTCCGATTTATACCGATTCACAAAGTTTATCAACCTCAGATTTTGTTTAATAAGACGCAAAAATCGAGCATGATTAAAAGTTAGGAACTAAAAGTTTTTTGAAAATTATTTTACGTAATAGAGATATTAGATTTTATAAATAGATTTAGATCTTATAATATATTAGATTGTATAAAAATAAAATAGTTTAATTATACAAAAGGATATTAGTTTTTGATGATTGAAGACGATGCTTTTACTTGGCCTCGATCTTGTAGGTAATGGCCATGCTTATATTTGAAAAATCTGAGAATGGCGTTTGTACCCTCAGGATATCAAATTCTGATTAGTAAATATTTATTTTTGTATTATTTATTTGTGTTTTATGCGTTTGCGTTTGTGTTTTGTATGTCTATGTATTATATAGGGTGGAAGGCACTTATGGAATAAAATTATTTCTGTCCTTGTTTCAAAAAATGATAAAAAATTCTGAATCCGTCGATTTTTAAATTAAAATGTGCACTTTTTAAACATACATTTTTGATCCTTGCAAGTCTAACAGAGTCAATAAGCTTTATTTTTAATGGAACACCCTGTATATTCTTATATTTTTAAAAGCTGCTTATCAACCTGATTTTAACAAACTATATCATGTAGGGTGTATTATGAATAATACAGGGCGAAATTTTGAAATTAAAGAGTATGGAAACTACTTATGGAATAAAATTGTTTGTGTCTGTGTTTTAAAAAATTATAAAAAATACTGGGACCTGTCAACTTTTAAATTCTAATGGGCGCTTTACAAACATAAATCAAAATATACAGAGTGATTCACGCAAGTACAGCATAGTCCATGATCTTTAGTTTTAATGGATCACCCTATATATTTTTATATTTTTAGAATCTGCTAAACAACCTCATATCAAAAAAGTGTACACTGTAGGGCCTATTATGAATAATACAAGGTAAAATTTTAAAATTATGTGTAATTTTCGGCAAGATATTAAGTACCTACATAAAATTTTACAATTAATAATTTATCGTGCTTTAAATAATGGTATATATTATAAATTAGATAAATAAAGGCATCCATTTTCTAAACTAAGTATTAAATCTATTGCGTTTTGTATTTAATATCTTGACAAAATTTATAAATAACTTCAAAATTTCACCTTGTATTATTCATAATGGACCCTACATAATACATTTTTTAATATAAGATTATTTAGCAGATTCTAAAAATATCAAAATGTACAGGGTGATCCATTAAAACTAAAGATCATAGACTATGCTGTACTTGCGTGAATCACCCTGTATATTTAAATTTATGTTTGTAAAGCGCCCATTTGAATTTAGAGGTTGACATACTTGTTAATTTCAAAATGTTACCCTGTATTATTCATAATACACCCTACATGATATAGTTCATTGAAATCAAGTTGTTAAGCAGCTAAAAATATATATAAGAATATACAGGGTGTTCCAATAAAAATAAAGCATATGGACCCTGCTAGACTTGCAAGGATCACCCTGTATATTTAAATTTATGTTTAAAAAGTGCACATTTTTATTTAAAAATCGACGGGTCTCAGCATTTTTTATAATTTTTTGATACAAGGACAGAAATAATTTTATTCCATAAGTGCCTTCCACACTGTATGTTTATGTATTCTGTATTGTATGTGTATTATGTCTAATTGTGGATGATATGTCTCCTATTTTCTATTAACCCTCTAGTGTTGGAATTATTCTTTTCGTAATGGAATCCAGAGGTGTCAAAACCAATTCTGCTTATGGGTTTTCGACTAATTTTTCTTTGTTAAGTAGGATAAGAGCTTCTTTGGTGTTTCTCTTTTTTATGTATGTTTCAATTAGTCTATGTAATTTTCGGTTTCTATACATTTTCTGACTTTCTCGACGTCACTAGATATAAAAGTAAACAGTGCAAGAAGTGAAGGGTTCAAGGCTGTATTAGTTCAATGTGTATAGTAGTGTGGCGGTTACGGTATAAAAAGTTTTGAAATTATTTTGTCGGACTGGCTATCTTATACTTAATTTTTGCCGGACAGTGCTCTATTTGGATAAAGGACCCTCCAATCTATCACTTGTTATTCGTGTCCGAAATTTTGTAATCGCAAAGCATAACCTGTCATAATTAACATATTTAAGTTGTCCGACTAAAGAAAAGAGGCTGTAAATTTGTCGGACAAGAGATTGACAATATTTAGTAATTAATTATCAACACTTTCAATTAAAAATTAAGAGTTTCATAATAACAAAACTGCACCGCGCTAGAGTGACACTTTGCGGGTGTCGGACTCAACGTTCGCGCCCTTTTTTTGTCCGACAAAAATGATTTATTTTATTCTAACGCATAATCTTTTGATTAAAATTAAAATTACAGTTTTGCAATCACAAAATCTACAGATCGTATAAACAATACATACACGAGTCAAGAAACTTGTGAAGTCGTAAAGATTAAGTTCATTTGAGATACTAATAAGGGGGTGATTTTCCCGATCTTTGTACAAAAAAAAAGGAATTAACATTATTTTGAGCGTAACTTGTTTACTTTTCATGCTAGAAATTTTTTTTATAAAACAAAAATGAAGCTATTTTTAAACACTTTAAATAAGTTGTAATAAGTTTTCCCCGAAATGTGCTTCATTTTTGGTAATTTCACGTTAAAGTATTCCATTTGGAATTTTACGAATATGAACCTATATTTAATTAGCTATAACTCTGCTTGTACTAGGTATACAGAGGTGATATATACAACATTTTTTTAAATTTATTACAGACTATATTTTTGTTGAGAATGTTTTTTCGACAAAATACTTACTATTTGAGTTATTTGCATAAAACCGTCTAAAAGCGTGGTTATTTTGTTGAAAAAATGAACATATTTACTGGCAAATAACTCGAAAAATATTGACTCAGTGAAAAAACTCTATAGAACAAAAGCTCCTTAGAATTAATCAGTTTATCCATTTCCAGACTTATTTTGGACGAATATTTTTTCACTCCCAAGAGGGAGTGAAAACCACCCCCGGGGCAAAAGCACATATCGGCACAATATCACTTTTTTCTTTGACTTGTTCTACGTTTATGCCAAATTTCATATTAATCCAAGCGGTTCTTTAAAATTTAGAGGTTTTGCAATATTTTACCGTTAAAGAACGGACTATTAGGCGTGGAGCGTGCTCAAAACGCGTCCAACTTGCACTCTAAAATTTTTTAGAAAGTGGTAGACTCGCTCAAACGAAGCAATTAAAACCATTTTTAAGATTTTATAATCATTTTTGAAAAAGAACCATCTACTGTGGGCTATTATGTATTTATTTTATAAATAAATATTAAATTTGTAGGTCTTGTCTAAATCTTAGCTATAGATATTTTCAATTTCAATTTAATATCACAGTTAGAAACGTTCACAGCGATGTTATCGGAAAAACTAATTTAACCCAAATATTTATAGAGCCGTGACCAGTAGATTTAACGCCAAGATAGCTGTGATGTATTTTTAGGTAAAATAAAACATCATATTTGCATTATTCTTTTACTTACTGCCCGTGTTTAAGTTAAAATATTCACTAACGCCAGGATTTTATTATAAAAAGGATATAATGAAAAGTACACCTTTAATGTGGCTTGTGAAGTAATAACTGTTAATCTGGAAGTGAAGCCATATAATTGTGAAACAAAACTTTCTCCAGTGTATTATTCGCTGTGCCCATCTGTTATTTGACATTCTAGCTATATGTCCAGCCCAGTTCCACTTTAGGGTCATAATTCTTTCATGGTATCTGTTACTCCTGTTCTTCGTCTTATTTTCTTGTTTGTAATTCGATCCCTACGAGAAATGCCTAACATTGAGCGTTCCATGGCTCATTGGGTAAAGCAAATTTTATTTTATTTAATAAAATAAAAGAAATGTCATTTCAGCTTTATAAAACTAGGAGAACTATATCTGAAATGTATGCAACTTTAAGAAAGAGTTTAATATACATACAATAAGTTCTTAATGAAAACAGATACTTACGGAGTCTAGTTTAAAAGAGAGTGAGAGAATGTTTGCGTTGCCCACGTCATAAGGACCTTCCGAATACACAATTGTTGTATAAAAAAACATTATATAGGACTATTAGCAGCCCAAACAAGTCTGGGGCTTACAAGCTTTGTTGTGTTTCTTGTAAGGCAGTTTACATCGGCCAAAGTGTCTGGAGTTTAGAGACACCCGTTTCATAACAATTTAAATAAATTAATAAAATATAAATACACATATTATATTTGCAATACCAATTGTGATCATTTCAACTTCAACAACTGTGATGTTCACTAGATGAGTGACTTAAAACCTTTTTACCTTTTAAATGTTATATACTTTGGCTGAATCTATGCTTTCGCTTATCGATAAAAAAAATAATTTAATTCTTATGTCTCTTTATAATGCCAAATAGCGTGTCAAGGTAGATTTGTATTACGTGTTTTATGACATAATATGCTAAAAATAAGGAAAAGTTTCAAAAAGAAATAGTTTTAGAACTTTGTTTTTAGGAGACAATTAGAAAGTTAATTTACTGAGTGCCTTTGTCTTCTTTATTTATAAAAGGTAAATTTCACTAATAATCAAGAAATATTAAAAGTTGTTATTATCAGTGTTTTAACTGTTTAGCTATTCTATTTCTTTTTGCATCATAATCCTGGATGTGTCTTTGCCTATCTGGCTATGTCCTTTTATTCACACCTCTCTCATGCCCTTATCTTTCATTGCCTTACATGCATAGTTTTCAGGACGTCTTCCACGTCATCCAACCATCTTATTCTGGGCCTTCCTTTTTTTTCGTTTTCCTATCGGCTTCTGTTGTAATATTTTTGCTGTTGTTTTTGTATCTTCTTATCCCTGGTAATATTCCAGCCATGTCGTTTTTTTTGACTTTTCACAAACCTTACAATATCGTAGCCTTCTTCCGTGTCGTCCATTTTCAGTAATCCTTTAATCGGTACACCGAGAGAAAAAAATTCTTGACATAAAGAAACTTTATTAATATTTAAGAAAGATCGACTTGGCATATTGCCTAAGAAATATATCTTTGTGTGTAAGATATAATTTTCTAAAATATTTCAAATAGATTTTAATATACCCAAAGAAATATATCTTAAACATGATTTAACTAACACTTTCTGGCAAACTGCAAACCCATTTGTCAGAAAAAAATTATATTTGTCATAAGAATATATTTTCTTGGCATTACAAAACTCGTCTTTCTGAGCAATAATATTTCTTAGTAAGGAATATTGTTATCTTACCATTATTAATTAATGTATTTAATGTTAAGAAATATATTTCGCAGATATAATTATATATTTAGAATTAAGTTACATTTCATTAAAATAAAGTGATATTACATACGGCGCAATAAATCATTCTGTTAAGGTAAAATTATTCTTTATTAGATAATAAAAACAGGATATAAAACGTTAGATATTAATACATACAAATAATTTCTCCACTCTTAAACCACTGGCTTTTATACAATAATAAAAGAATGGAGAGGCAAGTCCAACTTCCTTAATTTTTCCTTCTTTTTGTTAATAGCACTTTGTATATTAGCAATTACCTATAAAACAAAACCGTTATAAAGAAAGAGTAAACTTATTTTAATAAAAAAAATTTTATAAGGATATAAGTACATATTATATTTTGACAAAAAAGAAATACAAAAAAAAACGAATACACGGGCCCACATAAAGACTATTAATTTTTTGGTATAAGAACGGTAGGTATCAATAAAACAGTCTATAATCCCAAAACATTTATTGGCATTTCAACAAAAAATAATCAATCATATTTAGTTCAAACATGGCTTTATTTATCCTACTATCTATGTTAATTTTTTTTCTTTTTTTATATGAAATATTAATTATTTATCTGTATAATATCACACAATAGACATTGTTTAGCTAAAATAAGAAGAAAAATACAACCAATGTAAAACATTGAAGCAGACATATATTGTAATTTTATTTATTTATATAATCTAAAAGAGACAGCAAACCTAATCCTTAAGAAATTTTATTACAGGAAAGTATTATTAGTTTACATCTTAAGTTTTCGACAATAAAAATTCTTAATCGTTAAGATGTTTCTTTTAGACAAACTAATATTTCTTTATGACAAATAAAGCACACGCCATGTTTGATATAACGTTGAATTGTAGGATTGTATATAGAAGACGATACATTCAAGAAACATATTATAGTTTATACATAAGTATACACATTTTTATAAAGGGACTTACTTGTATACAGTTCTACCATTTATGGAAGCCCCTAGTTGGTTAATAGCTCCTTTCAATACTTATTGTCCTGAAGCTTTATATTAGATATATTATTCTCTCCGAGGTGGAAGTCGAAACGTCAATAAAATCATTTTTTAAGTTAAATTGTGGCTTATTTCCCAGTTATAATAAGATCCTTTCTTTCAGAGTTGTCCATCAATATAGATATCTAAAATGCATATAAAGATACTACATATAATGTTTCTTTTAGAACTACATATTCGGATATGCAACAATATTATTATTAAATCTTAAATTAATTAATTTACTTTTAATTAATACCTATGCACATGTACGTACCTCGTACCTTCAAACTATCCCTTAGATTTTAAATAATACCAACAACTCCAAAATCCATCTATGAAAATGAACTAATGCTACGCCATCTTGTCAAACACTCAGATTAAATTACAAATAGATAATAATGGTTACTGCGCAATTCTTTTGTGGAAGAAAATCTCTTTGCAAGTGACATTTCGGCATTAATGATAAAGTTTTTATTTAATAACCACAGTACTACAGAAGGTATTTCTGAGGAATTATTTCTTGTGATTTAAAATATTTATTTGATTGCAAGAAAATTTCTTGTTCACAAATATAAATATGGATTAACTTAACACATATTTCTTATACTGCAAAATATTTGTAGTTTTCAATTTAAGAAACAAAAACTTTAGGATAAGAAAATTAAAATGTAACCATTAATGCATTTCTTAGTATTGAAGATATTATCTGTAAGAAATTATTGAGTTGTGTTTAAAAAACTCGTTTCTTTATGTGAAGCGGTATGTTTAAGTTAATATGATATGGTAACTTTTAAGAAAGATAGCTCAAAGCAATCAGTGCTTTAGGAGAAAAGAAATTGTTCTCTCGGTGTACATTTGACTTTCAGGTTATTGTTAGTGACTGTTCTAAAAATATTTTAAATAGAGTTGGTGACGTTGGACATCCCTGTAGTAGTCCTTTATTTGTTTTGAAGTTGACAACTAGCTTGTTTCCGATTTTTATAATATACTTAATTTCCCCTGTATACGTTTTTAATTGCTTATGTTAGGTTAACTGCGGTATCCCTATTTTTGTCATTGTGTTTTATAGTTGCTTCCTTGGCAGTACCTTCCTAAGGTCTGCAAATGCCATGTGTACATCTCTGTTCTTAGCTCTTTTCTTCTCTATGATCTGTTGTACTGTATAAATATGATCTAGACATGATTTTTCTGGTATAAATCCTGCTTGATCTTCACCGATTTGCCCTTTTATACTTTTCTCAATTTGGTTCCTGTATATCCTACAGTCTTCTGATTGTAGCGATGGCGTTTATTCCCCTGTAGTTTTCGCATTCTTTTCTATTTCCTTTTTTTATGTATCGCAATCGTTTAGACTTCCTGCCATTGTTTTGGAACATCATCTCCATTTATTGCTCTTTCAATGATCCGGCATATCATTTTCTTAATTTATTTTTTCCGTATTTGATTAGCTCCGTCATTATTCCTTTTGGTCTTCCAGATTTATTGTTCTTAATGGAATTTATTTCTTGTTTCATCTCTTTGTCTGTTATCACTACATAACACGACTGTAGAATTACACACTGTCGCTTTACTATATATGCCATGGAACCAAATTCTACACTACCGGTTTGATGACGAGTTTTGAGAAATTTACCGTGATAAAAATATTTTAGTTATATTTTAAATAATTATTATTTTGTAAAAAAAAGTCACTTTGTATAATACTACTACTACTTGTTTCTGCTGATAGTCTACCGGATAAAACCAAGTTTTTCTGTTTTATTTTGCTCAAATTGAAATTGACATAATAGAATTACCTGCAGACAATTGGATATAGAACGAGGTAAATATTATTTAATTTTAAAATCACTGGAAGAATTGTATAAGACTTCCCTCAGTTGGGTAATGCATTGAGTTGAGAAAAGAAACCCCAAATTATATAGAACTCGTGTAAACGGTAATGTTATTAGTAATGCGATATATGGATAATTGTATTATTTATTCTCGTTTTTCCGGTTGAAATATGCAGTTTAAAAGATTTATAAAATAAAACTATACAGGGTGTAACAAAAAGATAGCTCATAGATTAAATGAGATATTCTGGGACTAAAAATAGATGGATTAAACCTTCTTCTTCTTCTCCCTTCTTGTATGTAGGCTTTAAAGCCTCTTTCTTCGTCAATATTAGCCTCTCAAATTGTTTAAGTTATCGCAGCATCTTTTTCTTGGCCTTCCAATAGTTTTTCGTCCATTTGGTGACTTACTACTACTATCCTATCCTCTGCTATTCTACTAATGTGTTCGTTCCATTCCGGTTTCCGTTTTGTCACCCATCCATTTGTATCTTCTAAATTGCATGATCTTCTTATGTTTTTGCTTCTCTCCGTATCCAAGAGACGTCTCCCTGATACTCGTCGAAGTATTTTCATCTCTGTTGTTTCTAGTAGTCGTCTCGTTTTAGATGTGTCAGGTCTTGTCTTCGCCGTGTATGTCAATATAGGTCTAATTGCTGCTTTATAGATTCTTGCTTTTGTCTTATCTTAGGTGTTTGTTCTTCCAGATTGTGTCATTAAGAGATCCCGCCTCTTTATTTGCTTTTAAGCTTTGTTGTCGTACTTCCTCTTCAACATCTCCGTAACTGGTTATATCTGTTCCCAGATATCTAAACCTTGTTTCCTGCTTTATTTATTTCCCATCAATTTCGATTTTACATCGTAGTGGGTATTTAGACGTTGTCATACATTTGTTTTTTTCTGCTGATGTTATCATATTGTATTTCTTGGCTGTTGTATTGAAGATGTGTGTTAATCTTTGGAGATCGTCTTCTGTCTCGGCGATTAATGCGGCGTCGTCTGCATAACATAATATAATATTGGATTGAACCTAACTTACCTTATTAAAAATATGCACATAAAAAAAGTTATAGCCCTTTGAAGTTACACAATGAAAATCGATTTTTTCCAATATTTCGAACACTATTAGATACTTTTTATTGAAAATGAAGATGTGGCTTTCTTATGGCAGGAACTTCTTAAAAATAATAACAGTGAAATTTGTGCACCCCATAAAAATTTTATGGGGGTTTTGTTCCCTTAAACCACCCCGCTCCAAATATGTGTGTATGTTTCAAATAAATTGTTATTGTAGTACCAATACATTAGTACCTAATTTACAAACAGATATTGAAACCGGTGTGGACCTATGGCCTACAATTATGGGGCTGTACCAAAATAAGTAATTACCGAAATTTAGAAATGCTCCAGAACCGAATATTAAGGAATATTGTATGTGCTCCTTGGTATGTTCGGAACGACGATTTGCGTAGAGATCTTAAAATCGAATCTATTCCAAATGAAATCAAGAAAGTCGCCAGGAGACATGAAGACAGGCTCCATAAGCATCCCAACCATGAAGCACTTCAGCTTCTTGTCAACGAACCCCAGATGCGAAGGCTCAAGAGGACTAAACCGTTCGAGCTCGTGTAATGTGTGAAGTTGTGCCGGGCTTAGTTAGTGTTGTGCATTGTATTGTAGCCACAACAAATACGTGAGCAATTAGTGAAAAGTAGAGTCAGTGCTGTGCTGTGTAGCCACAACAAAGAAGTGGACATTTCGTGTAAAAAAAAGCTAGGATGGACCAGGTGACATCTAGTTTACAAACATTTTTTAGGGAAATTAGGTTAAAGAAAAAATACTGATTAATCTTGTAGATTAGGTGTATTTATATTGTTTAAATAAAAAAAAAAAATTGTAGTACCATTAGTTTTTTGCCTCTTAGCACATTTTCTACAAACCAGTTTTTATAGAGATATTTGGAACATTTGTAAAATCCACCACATATTTTTGTAAATGGTTAAGTAAGATTATAGAGGCCTGGTAATAATATGAAAATTTATTTATAATTTACATTTTGTTAGGTAGACTTCGCGTCAAAAAAACTGGTACAACTCTTAACCGAATTTCGCGTTTTTCAAGTTGTGTAAGTTGATCTTGTCAAAGGTGTCATTCTAATTTCTAGGGCAACGTTGCCAGTCATCTCAATTAAGTACACATTCACTGATTCGTGTTTTATTATAATTTATGAAAATATTTCAATTCAAAAATAATGATAGTTAATAAATCTAGACATAACTTTAATTTATTATGTTTAAATTAAAATCGAGAAGCGTGATTGATTTCTCGTAAATTGTACTGTAAATACAAAACAAATGAGTTGTGGGATACTAGAATAAACATACGTGAAAAATAAAAAAATTGATTTGAAATTAATACAGTATGTTTAACTTTTACTGTGAACAAGTTATCGTGAAATTTTGACAAAGCAACACACAATGGCGAATCATCCTATATCAGAACAATGCAAGTGCTCACACTGCCCAAAGACAATAGAGTTTTTGGTGCTTCAAAACATCTAATTGTTAAAGCATCCACCGTATAGCCCCGACCTAAGTCCGAACGACTTCTTCACGTTCCCAAAGGTCAAGAATTAAATGTGTAGGTAGCGATTCCAGTCGCCAAAAGAAGTATCTTTAAAACAGCGATTTTGCTGTTGTCAACTGAAGACTAGAATAACTGTTTTACCAATTGGTTTGAACGTATGCAAAAGTGTATCGATCTTGGTGGGACATATTTTGAGAAGCAATAAAGTACTTGAAGGCTATATTTTTTTTGTCTTAATGGCTGTATGCTAAACTAAAAAGACAACCATCTATGTCGTTATTGCATGAATAATCACATTAACCCGGCAACAGTGCCCAGGCAACCAAATAACGTTTACAAAACGTTAAAAAGACGTCATAATGATCACCAAACCACGTCAGTTTGTCACGTTTTTTGACGTCGAAAGTCACGTGAATATGTCCCACCATAACTGACGTCATTTTTATCACGTTTTAAATAGGTGATATAAAAACGTAGCTTTTACGTCGTTTTTTTTATTATTTTTAATTTTATGGTTTTAAAAATACACAATAATAATGATTCGTATGGGTATTGCAATTTTTCATTTAACTGTTTTAAATTTAGCTTATAGGCTAAGGTATACTTACTGTGTCAAAACTGAAACAACATATAAACTAATAAATAATTTATTAACAAAATAATTTAATTAAACTCGATAACACATAATTAGTTCATAACAGAAAATATTCACCAAAACAAAACACATAACCTCAAACCGTGTTCAAGAAGAACTATTGCATTAAACTAACTCACTACTCACTTGAGAAAAACGAATAAAAATCTCTTAATTAACACGTTTCTTCAACTAAATATCTAAATGAAAAGTCCTTTTTTTACCATACAAAGCACGTAAACAATAAATTAAAAATTTCTTATGACAATTTAATTAAACTTATAAACGTCAATATACAACATTATACATTATAAGCATTAACTTGTTAAGCTCCTCCCATTTTTGTGACGTCAGACTTGGACTGTCTGAAATGAAAACGTATTTTTAAACGTATTTTAACGGCATTAATCTTACGTATTTAAAATCACCTACAAAAGACGTTTATACCACGTAATGTTCAAACACGTGTATATATTCAACCAAAAGCTGACGTTTTCTCGACGTTATTGACGTCATTTGGTTGCCTGGGTGGCATTATAATTTGATACGTATTCTCTTACACTGTACACTAGACGTAACACACTGGGGATGGTCAGTTTTGACCGAAAATCTTTTGTGATAATCCATTTGGATAATTAAAAGAAAAATAATAAATTTATACACCAAAATTCAACAGAAGACTTTACTTCATTATTACGATATTTGTTTTAAATCAAAGTTTTTTACGTTCTGGAGACGATCTTTGTTTGCATCTGATGATTATATTAATCTTTTCATTTAATGTACCTATAACTTTTGTTTCAAAATATAAACTTATTGGATCGTAACAAATTACCTCCTTCAATAATTGGCTTACTCCTCTCGAGAACTAAGTTTCCTAAAATTTCAGATATTATCGTTAAGTACAAAAATATGTTTAAATATTAAATTGTAAAGTTTGTCTTAGGGTTGTAGGTTTCCATTGTCCCTCGTTTGATATTGCCATTCCCGACGTTAATCAGTCATTTATTATTCGGTCTATACCCTGGTCATATATTATTAAAATGGATCTCAATCAACACTAAAACCTAAGTAAGATTGCTCTTTACCACTTAGCGTTGATATCACGATATTTGAAAACAAGTTTGATCCAGATACAAGTTGATCCAGATTCAGTTATTTATAATTGAAGACCTTGGGACCAGAAGGGGGCATGCCACCAAACAATATTTTGGAGAAAATATCATTTTAAACTTATTTTCAAATCCTGAAATCCAATTTTTAAAATTTTCTTGGTAGTAAGGCCCATAATCAATTGGAAATATGATATTAAATACACAATAAAAGTAACACAAATGTTTATTTAACGGTTTTTGAACATTTTTTGAAAAAATATGAGGCTTATCCCCTTTGGTATAAAAAATTATATTCTAAAATATGAACATAAAATGCAACAATAAAATAATTCAGTTGTCAAAATTTTCAATATCGGAAAAGTAGTCCAAATGTTCAATGTCTTCCATTGGTTCATTATTCTCAATATCTGGTAGAATCTGTTGGCAAGCACCAATTTCTGCCTAAACTGTTTTTTGCAACCGCAAGGTGCACCTAATTTTTTTGGTTCTATTTTCTTCCCTTTTGTATTTATATACATATTCGTAAACTAGATTTTTTTTAGTCTTGCGCTTAATTTTTTTTGTCGTTGGGTATCCTTGTGCCCCCATCTAGAAGGCGCTTTCTTTTCTGGAGTTGGCAAGACAACTCGAGAAGTCTGTGGGGTATAAACCTATTCATTTTCCTACAATAAAGTTGGTATTTTACTAAAAAGGGATAAGCCACGAAAAACCTTTAGAACAATCCTAATATTTTTAGGTTCGAAAAATATAACATAAGGGGACAAGCCACACATTTAATAAACTTACTGTTCCTGAGTTTATATTTTCCCAATCGCTGCTACTTCCGGATACTGTATAGTCTTTGTAATCTTAGGTTTTATTTAAAAACGGATCTAGGTCACTGTGTTCAGAATCAAATTCAGAAAAGTCTATTTTCCGTTTACATGCACGGGAATGTTCCGCCGCCATGTTGATTACTACTGTGGCTTGTCTCCTTCTGTTGCAATATAAAGTAATGGTGACACAACGGGACTTAACTACAGCGGCGCCATCTATGAGAAAACTGCTGAAATTTTCTGTTTGGGACATTAATATGGTCTTAAAGTGTGCGATTTCTACTTTAACTCATTTTTGACGAAATTGTGGCTTGTCCCCTTCTGGTCCCAAGGTCTTCAATTGTAAAATACATAACATATATGCATATGAGTTATATTAATATTTATATATTAAGATGAAAATAACTATAAGTATAATAATGAATAAATAATAAGTTCAATAAGGGTGAAACAGCTGTTTCGTTCACATCTTAGAAGTAGAAATTTGTTTAAGAGACTAATAGTGGGGGAGCAAAGTATGCTAAATGTGCAGTCACTCGAGCGCTTTGGGGACCTATTGGGTTGTGAAAAGTAGGTCCTAAAACCAAAAAAATTTAAGTGAAGTTTTTCATTTTAGTAGGCGCTTGCCCTTTTTTAATTTAATTTTCCATTTCCAACAGTCGTTTTTTCCGATTATAGAGCCATCTATCCATAACTCTAAAAAATGTTTCGAAAAAAGTTGCTTATTGTTATGTAAAGGATCCAAATCTGGAATAAAAATTTGGGGCTCCTATTTAAGATTTTAAAGTAACCCCCCACCCCACCTCCGTGGGGGGTCGTGTTTAGTACCATTCGATAGATTTTTCAAAAATATTGAATAAGTGTATTTTACAATTTTTCGATCTGATGTTTATTTTGCGGAATATCGCGGGATTTGTATTTAAAATTTTAAATTTACCCCCCACCCCTCTCCATGGGGGGTCATGTTTGGTATCATTCGATAGATTTTTGAAAAATATTGAACACGTAGTTTTTAGTTATCTATCGGTCATTTCGCGAATTATTCGCTTTTTTTGTGAAAGTTTTTAACTCACTTATTTCCTTACGCCCCGCTCAAATTTTCAGATTTTTAAAATATACACTCTTTTACATGTACTTAACTTACCTTATCTTAATCAGACAATTTCGAGTATTTTTAGGGATAGATTTTATTTTTCGGGCCCCCTTAACGAACTCCCCTGTGTTAAGAGCCAATATATGGTAGAGGTACATCTGCGGGGCACCAGGTTTCTCCCCATATGATAACCTGACGCGCTCGAGTAACTGCAAAAATCCCCGTTTGGGCTCCTCTACCATAAACACCTACGCACGTTCCGCGCTTAGATAATTCATTTGGCATTGTTAAGTGGACAAAAACGGATAGAGAAAATCTTCAGCGAAAAGTAAGAACACACCTCACAAAGGCCCAAAAACACCATCCTGGGAGTGCAGTAGAAAGACACTACCGCGAAATTTAGAAGGAAGAGGACTTATAGATATAGTTGAGCAGTTAAATAAACAGGTTGCTAATTTAAGAACTTATTTTGAAATGCAGGCTGGGACGTCCACCCTATATCGCGCTATTTGCGCAGTCGATTACACATACATAGTATGGTACCAGACATTCAAAGTGAAAGTTATCCTCCAACACCAAATTGTTCTATATGGTCCACATAATGTTCAGAAAAAGTCACACCATTTTGAACATCGGGTTTGGAGGGGCGGGGAGAGCGGGGAGAAATAGGTAAATTTGTTTTTCGTCAAAATTTCTAAAACTATGCGGTTTAGCATGAACAAACTTTTATACAAAAATGTTCTACGTTAAATTTAAAATAAAAAAGGCCCTATGCATAATCCTTCTAAAATAAACGGTTCCAAAGTTACGGAGGTAGCGTAGTATAATTGGTCCAAAAAAAGGCCTAACCCAAATATCCAAAGTAAAAGTTTTCCTCCAACACCAAATTATTCTATATGGTCCACATATTGTTCAGTAAAAAGTTACACAATTTTGAGCGTCCGGTTTGGGGGGGGGGGCAGGTGGGGGAGAAGTCGGTAAATTAGTAGTATTTTTACGTTTTTCGTCAATATTTCTAAAACTGTGCTTTAGCCTAAACAATGTTCTACATAAAATTTAAAACAAAAAAGTTCCTATATATAATTGTTATAAAATCAACGGTTCCAGAGTTATCGAGGGTGAAAAGTGGAGGTGTTCGATACTTTTTATATATTTTGGGCAATTTATAATATTATTACTGATGAAAGAAATCTACTTTAACAGGATTGTGTTTTGTAAATAAAATTTGCTATTTCAATGGCTGATGGTACGTTAGTGACAAACCCTTGAAAAAACGTCAACTTCACCACCCAAAATTATCATCAATTGCACAAAACATATAAAAAGTATCGAAAAACTCCACTTTTCACCATCCGTAACTCTGGAATCGTTGATTTTGTAACAATTATTTACAGGACTCTCTTAAATTTTATGTAGAACATTTTTGTATAGAACAGTGTTTACGTTAAGCATAGTTTTAGAAATATCAACAAAAAACGTAAAAAAAATACTAATTTACCTACTTCTCCCCCCCCCCCCAAATTGGACGCTCAAAATGGTGTAACTTTTTACTGAACAATATGTGGACCATATAGAACAATTTGGTGTTGGACGAAAACTTTTACTTTGGATGTCTGGGTTAGGCCTTTTTTGGACCAATTATACTATACTACGTCCGTAACTTTGGAACAGTCCATTTTAGAAGGATTATGCATAGAACCTTTTTTTATTTTAAATTCAATGTCGAACATTTTTGTATAGAAGGTTGTTCATGCAAAACCGCATAGTTTTAGAAAAATTGCCGAAAAACCTAAAAAACTACGAATTTACCGATGTCTTCCCATTCTACCCCCCAAACCCGACGCTTAAATTGGTGTGACTTTTTTCTGAACATTATGTGGACCATATAGGACAATTTGGTGTTGGAGGATAACTTTCACTTTGGATGTCTGGGTTATGCCACCTTTTGGATCCATTGTATCATACTAACAACACCAATCAAATTGAGGAAACCAGAAATGCACACAACTCACCTAACAAAGGACGAAAAATTGCGCACTTGGATGGATAAACCCCTACACGGGTTTATCCATCCGTGCAATGAGGTCAGCCAAGACTATGTCGACAACACAGCGTCGAACTATTGGTTGACATCAGGAAAGGTGTTCCCTGAAACGGAAGGTTTATTCAGGATCGGGATCTCCATTAACGAATAGGTTATATCAAACTAAAATCACCTGAAATATATCCTCAAAGAGCCTCAGGTTCAAAACAACAAATGGAGAAATGGACGTCAAACCCAGAAAACCATTCAACATTTAACTGGGGGCTGCCAGGCATTTGCTGTATCTCAGTATAAAGAAAGGTCATTCATCTAGAGATAGTCATAAAACTGTGACTTTTCCAAACAAACCATCTCCCATTCTGTCAGTACATTCCGTAGAGTATGCTTGACAATTATCACAAGCTATACCGTACTGTGCTCACAGACCAAACAGTGGCACATAATAGACCAGATCTCGTATTAGTTAATAATTTTTTTTATTAACTCCATTGAGTACAGCAATCTGCCCATTGGGCATTAAGCCTTTGTTATGGTAAAAAAATACAGACATGTAGAGAGTTACTCCAGTGAGTAACCTCTTTACAATTCTAAAACTAAAATTTTATCAGTCTGAATACACTTGCATACATTCAGTTGGTCAAGTCGGACGGCAGTTGCCATTTTAGTCTACGCACTTCAAAGACGTCCCGCACGTTTAATTGTCTGGCAAACGCATTAGGATGCACTAGCACTCGTTCATAGTATTTAACACTAAAACGTTGTTTGGCTTCTTTCACGGATTCTAGGGGGATGTCTTGTTGAATCACCTCGTTGGATACATAGTATGGCGCATTGACTATGGCACGCAGCAACTTGTCTTGAAATCTCTGTAAGATGTTTGTATTGGAGACGCTAGCAGTGCCCCATAGCTGAATCTCATAAGTCCATATGGGCTTATGAGCTTGAGGATGGACTTGTAGAGTAAAATTTTGTTATCCAAAGATAGTTTGGAATTGCGTCCAATGAGCCAATACATATTTCTCAATTTAAGTCCAAGCTGTTTTCGTTTGGTGAAAGTATGTTTTTTCCAAGTTAGACGGCGCGCCGTCTAACTTGGCGGTCCAAATGCATGCCAAGATATTTAGCGTCCTCGGATTGAGGAATTAGACAATTATCAATATAGACAGGGGGCATGTTTTTCTACATAGCGTGAATGTTACATGCGATGATTTAGTTCCATTAGATTTGATGCGCCATACTTTCATCCATTGCTGAATTCTATTTAGGTTTGATTGAAGATTCCTTGGTGCTGTTGTTGGATCTGTGTGGGATTCCAGGATAGCATTGTCATCTGCATACGTTGCAACTGTAGTTGTACTAGATGTTGAAATGTCCGCTGTGTATAAAAGATATAGAATTGGACTAATAACGCTGCCTTGTGGGATGCCTGAGTGAATAGACTATATCTTAGTGCAGCGGTTCTCAACCTTTGTAAGTGATGTTCCACCTACAGTTATTTTTATTATTTTTGGTACCACCTATATTTTTAAATCGTATTATCAATTCTTACTAAGCACTACTAGTTTAATTTTTTCTGTGTTTTGTGTAACACCGCCAATAATGATATGTACCACCAGTGGTACATGTACCACAGATTGAGAACCTCTGTCTTAGTGTGTTCGGTACCGTGCTTCACAAGGACGTGTCTATTTTCTATGTAGGATTATAAGAGCTGGAATTGAGGATAGGGTAGGAGCTTCTTTAATTTTATTTGTAGCCCTATGTGCCATACCTTGTCAAATGCCTGAGATATGTCAAGGAAAGCAGCAAAACAGTATCTTTTGGCGTTACAATCCTTGTTTATTTGGTTGACTAGCCTATGCACTTGTTCTATAGTTCCGTGTTTGTCTCGGAAACCGAATTTATGTTCTGGAATTATTTTATGTTCGTCTATTATCGTTTTCAACCTTTTTACGTACATGTTTCCCAAGAGTTTGCTAATCATAGGCAAAAGGCTTATAGGCCGGTATGAAGATGAATTTTCCGGTCTTTGTCCGGGTTTAAGGATTATTAGGATTTGTGACACTTTCCATGAACTAGGGAAGTAGTTTAGGCGCAGAATTGCATTAAATATAAAGGTGATTAGTTTTATGCACTTATCCGAGACTTCTTTTAGAATCTCTCCAGAGATTAGGTCAAATCCAGGGGCTTTTTTATGTTGATTTCATCTATTGTTTGTTTTACTTGGTTGACTGCAAATTTCGTGTGGGGCAGATCCATTTGGAACGGTGCTGTTAGAAAACTGGTTAGTTCTGTTTCTTCCTCTGTAGTTAATAAATTAACGAGACAAATAACACTCATTGATCTGGCGATACCTAACAAAAATAACCTGCGTTCTAAATACACTGAAAAGATCGCCAAGTGCAAAGATGTGGAAATTAAAATACGAAGGCAATGGAGAATGCAAAGTATCCAGACAATACCTGTTATACTCTCTGCTACTGGATCCTTCCAAAGAACCTCATAGAAAACACAAAAAGCTTAGTCTGAATGAACATCTATATAAGACCATGCAGAAAGCTGTACTACTCTCGACGGCCAGATGTGTACGAACATTTTTGGGAGATACTTCTGCATACTAAATCGCCTAGAACTCGATAACACGGAAAGCGTCCAACCAGAGCTCAATCCGTTGATACCGTAGGTATCTGGGATGAGTGAATTTCCCCTTAAGAGAAGTGACGGCCGTATGGCTAAATCTGGAGTTCAATAAAAGTTCAAGGATCAGCTAATTCACAGGGCAAAATAGTAACCATTGACTGAACAAGTTGCATTATTGTTGATTATTTCTATTTAGTCCAGTCGGGTTAGACGAATAACAGGCCTAAACTTGCATTAGGAGTTGCCCCAAATTTTATTTTTCTGATATGTAGAGGGGGTCAATAGTAGTGTAAATTTAAAATCTCGACTGAATTCCGCCGTTGCGTTAGCCGCAATCTTGATTTTAAACGAGAACCGCTTTTGCTCAATATCTCCGCCACTTTCAACTTTCCAACAAAAAGTATACCAACCAAAATTGTTTAAAATGTTACTGTCTATAATTTCTATTATTACAATTTTTTCGTGCGGTCGATATTTTCCGATTTATGGCGGAAAATAGTGACAGTTGGAGCATAATTATTAAATTGTCTCGTTTATTATTAGTTTTACGACAAAAATGTACCTATACAAATATAGGGAGAATTAAATTCTCCACAATTTTGATCTCGTTCATTTTTTTGCTAAAATTAATATTTAAGGTAGTACGTATGCGGTAATTGCGCGAGCGTAAGACCTGATTGATTTTATAGCAATTGTTTTTGTTCAATATCTAAATAAAATTGTTTCAAATATGATATCCTACAATTTCTTTTTTACAATTTTTTTCATGCGATTAATATTTTCCGAGATAAGTGGGAAAATGAAAAAAAGTGGTGGGGGAGCATAATTATTGAATTGAATCTTGTTTCCGAGCTGCCATAAATTTTATAATAATTCTATCCATTAGGAGAGATCAGTAGTAGTGTAAATTTAAAATCGCGACTGAATTCCGCGGTTGCATTAGCCGCCATATTGATTTTAAAGGAGAACCGTTATTGCTTAATATCTTCGCAATCAAGTTTACACACTGTTTACATTCAACAAACAATCACTTTATATAAAATAAAAATTCTACCTAACAACCTGGAGTATTTGTCACAAAGTGTTGTATTTTTTAAAAATGTATCTTGTTAATTTGTTTAAGAAAAAAAAATTAATTTTTTGCACTCATTTTGTCAAGATTTGTCACTTGACCCCTTTCTGAAATAAACGATTCAATTATGTTTAAATGTGCAATTATATCATTCTAATTTAAATGTTATTAACTATAAAGATACAATTCATATTTTTTATATACCTCGCATAAAATGAATAAAATTTTATATATGATGGTTGCATTATAAATCTTAGAACATGACGAGCTTTTTATGAAGAATAACTTTTCTTCGTCAAATGAAAAATAAAAGAGTTATAAATGAAAATGTTGTTGGTACCCATAATTTGAGAAAAATCTTCAAATATTTTTTTCATTAGAAGGATGTAATTGCACATATCAGACCATATTTTTTATTCCAAACAATATTATTTCATATAGTCGGTTCGCTAAACTCAGACACAACTGGCTAGTGATTTTAGTCAATAATTTTGCCAATTTGGCAAAAAACATAATTACTAAATAGTTAATAATTACTAAATAATTAGTCATTTTGCCAATTTTGGCAAAATTCGCAAAAAACAAAAAATTACCTACTGAAATCACTAGTCAGTTGTGTCGAGTTTAGCGAACCGACTATAATAACAAGTTTCATTTAATAACAAATAGGACTATCCACGGTCCATTTATCATTAGGTACTCCCTGTAGGGAGGGGGGCGTATACTCGTATAAACCTTTTTAAAGCTCTTAATAATTTATTGCTTTTAAAATATACTCAAATTGTATTTTTGTACATCTTATTTATTTTATATAATAATTAAATTCACTATCAAATGTCATTAATATTTTATTAATACTTAATTTAAAATTTAGTTTGACATTCACGAAGTGTCAAACTCAAATGTAAATAACCTATCCTTTGCTTAACAAATCAAGATTAAAAAACTAGCCTACTTACTAGCAACGATTTCAGCTGATGTTTAGTGCATCGGCAGAAGAAAGGATTGTGACGTCACATTTTAGATTTTGGGGTCGATTATCTCAAAGACGGTTAGAGATATCGAAATGCAGTTTTCAGATTTGGATTTAGAAGAAAAAACTACATAAGAATCCATCGATAAAATCGATAAATCTGATCTGAGTATTGCAGGAGCGGCAACGCAATAACACACAGACTTTGCGAATTTATAAACGAAAAATTTTCGTTGAAACAACATTCTTCTTTAAAAAAATGTATGAATGTATCAGAGTAAAAGATGTACGACAATCTTTTTATATACATACATAGTAAAAGATCTTCACCTATTTCTTGATCAGTTTGTTCCTTCATCATATTAGATGTATTGGGAATTTGCACGATAGAAATATTTCAAATGCTAAAGGTTTTAGTATTTTACTTAAACGAGAAAGACAACAATAAAAAATTCCCACTGACATAGAATAGAAATATGCTTTATTGTCGTTGAAAATTGTACAATCTTGTAGACAAAGCTTACAAACAGTCAGAAAAACAAAACAATAACAAATACAATTTTTACTAAAATTACATAAATCTTCAATATAAATAAAAAAATGAAGTAAAACAAAAACAATATATTGCCAAATTTAAATAATTTGCAAATAATTAAACTTATGAACTAATAAGTTAATAAATTACGGAACTAAGATTGAACCCAATTCAAAGAACAAAAAGCGGAAATTTTAAAATTATCAAAAATAAAAATAAATTGGCTTATCTAGAAGACAGTAAAAAAACCATTACAACTGAAACAAAAATCCAAATATATTTCTCGTACTAATAATATGAAAATATACCTACTGCTTTCTTAATTTATCTCTATAAATAAAAGGGTTAAATATTGACTAAAGCACTCTTTTGATCTATTTGACAAGGTTAATATAATTTTAACAACCTTCTAATACTCTTTTCGACAATAATACCTGCTCTAATTAGGCAGCGATTCAGAGCTAAACTAATTTACTTTGTTTATTAATGAATGAACCTAATAATTAAGCTATTAATCCACTTTTTACGACCGTTTATTGATACAACAATTAATTATCTACCCTTTTATTTCCGTTGATTACATGACAAAGAGTATGTAATGTTTTGACAGTGTTAAGCATCAACAAGATATCGATTTTTAATATGATTAAAAATATGAAATAAACGATTAAATCAGTGTTTTTCTGTATAGACGGAATAAATAATAAATAAATTGGATAGAAGGCCGTTTTTTTTGTGAGTATTATTAAATTTTATTTTTCTAAAAATACAAATAATATGTATAAAATAAATACATAATTTATATACTGTGGTAGTAGCCGCTCCTTCATCTATCTCACTTTATTTTTCTCTTTTTTCCTAACTGGTCTCCTTAGTAACAGCATACACCATACACCATCTAAAGTCCGGATTATAAGCATGACAGAAAGGTCAAAATAAGCACTTATATAAGTAAAAAATGTCGCAAAAATAAGCAAAGTTTTTATGAAATAAGCAATATTTAATAAAAAACGTGTAAATAAACATGGATATAATGATATAAATATGAATAAAGGATATTAACATTAAATTATATTTATTTTTAATTATCGTATTATTATCAATAAGTAAAAAATTACAAAAGTTTTAATTAAACTATAATATAATAAAAAAATCAAAAAATAATTATCATATTAATATATATTTTATTTATGGCCCTTAGACCATAAAACAATAATTAATATGTTTTTCAAAATTTTCTTGTAAAAAGCTATCTTCTATCTGTATGCATATATTTATACGTCGAAACAGTTATTACGGTAGAAACAACGAAAAGTATTTTACAACAATATAATAAATTTGGGCTGCCTGCAGACAAGTGTTAGTTTATTACATGGTCAGGTATAAGGATCGGGTTTCTCGTTTATCTCCTAAGCCTAAGGGATTAAAATTCTTATGGTTTATTGAATTCTTAGAATTTTATAGCTCTGTATATTTCATTGAATTTTGCTTTAGACAGGACTACATGAACTATAGTTTGTCATAAGAAGTAAAATAAACAAAGATAAGCAACAGATCTTTAAAATAAGCATTTTTACTAAAAAATCTTAATTATAAGCAAAAAAAGCAAAAAAAGCAAAATGCTTAAAATCCGGACTGTAACCATAACCAACATTATCTTTGTTTATATCTGCATACGAGCTCGGTTTTGCTAATTTTATTTCACAAAATCCATTTTCTATATAAACTGCGTGTCAGAGAAAACAGGCCACCCACAAATTTTTTTTTGATTTTTTTATTTTTTTTTTTCTTATTTATATCAAATTAAATCTATTGTGTATGGTATCAGTTATTTTTGTAGTACATAACCTGGCCTTATAGGTCTGGATCCCGCGTATGAAATAAAAGTTGATTAATAGCAAGCTGAAAATTTGTTAATAGCTTAAGGGTGTCTAGTCGGACAAACTTTGATATATGGGATCATTGGAACAGGGGAATTTTTAATTGTGGAACAGGTTACAAATTTGGAACGGTCAGACCACGAAAACGGCACATGTATTTTGTCCGACAGAAAAGACTTGAATTCTCCGAACAGAGATTAAACTCTCATGCAAAAATCAGACTGCTATTTATCACCAAATGGGCGTTTTAATGTGTGGAACATGTAGAATATGTCAAATGACAGGAATTATGACAGGTGATAAATAGCAGTCTGATTTTTGCATGAGAGTTTAATCTCTGTTCGGAGATTTTAAGTCTGTTCTGTAGGACAAAATAAATATGCCGTCTTCGTGGTCTGACCGTTCCAAATATTTAACCTGTCCCACAATTAAAACTGCCCCTGTTACAGTGTTCCCATATATCAAAGTTTATCCGACTAGACACCCTTAAGCTATTAACAAATTTTCAGCTTGCTATTAATCAACTTTTTATTCATACGCGGGATCCAGACCTATTATTATTAGTAACAAATAGAAAACAAGGAAAATTGTGAGAAAGTAATAAATAATGTATTGAAAATTTTTATGTAAGTACCATACAGTTACAGTTATAACAATATTTGAATTACAGTCAAGAAAAATATTACTTATTTCAATAATGTGTGTTGCTATCACGATTGTGGATACCAGTCATCATTCGATTTGGCATAGAACTGATCTCGTTTTGAATGTCCTTTTGGAGAAAATGCTCCATCCTTCAATGCTTTTGAAGCACTTCACATATTGTTGGAGCACGTATTTTTAGAAGGCTTCATAATTGCTCAATAGGATTAAGGTCTAGATTTTGAGCAGGCTAGTCCATTTTTGGAATGCCAACACCTTCAAAATCTTCCATTATATAAAATATAGTGTATAAACCGTCGCTGATTTGCAAAAAGGGGCCAAGTAACATTTTTATATTTTTACTAAGTGGAACTTAGTTCCTTTTTACACAAGTTTAAAAATATATATAAAAGAAATGAAAATGTAGTATGTCAAAGTGTGTTGTGTGTTGTGTGTCAAATTTATTTCTTTAGCTGAGTGCTTTCGACATAAACGTCATCATCGGAGCTAATTCTAAAATAAAAAAAGAGATCTTGTAAGAAAAAGAAGTACAACACTCTTTTTTTACTTACGTCAAATAGTAAAAAAGTACCGCCACATTGAGGCGTAATCATGTGCATCTTATGAATATAAATATGAATTTTGATTGAAAATGCTAACTGCTTTGTCCTCCGTACGACACCAAACAATAAAAAACAGAAAAAACGGCCAAATACACGTTGCACAAACACATAAAAACTTTTTTCATTGTATGGGTGTAGGTATCACCCATCCATTCTTGGCCTAGTAGAGACAGCTGACTGACAAAGTCGGATATTGAAATCTTCTTTTATCTGTTCTGCGTTGACGTTTGACAGCTGATATTAAAATATGAATATTTTTAACATATTGAAAGGAAAAATTGAAAATTTGTACAATGAAATTGATAAGGAAATATACCTTAGATGTTTGTACTAATCATGTTCTAATCTAATTGATTTAGAGTCTTGCTTCTCAGTAGATTTCTATTCATCCCATACGTTTTTTTGCCTTTCAGAATTCTTTCCTCTCTTTTCCGGTTCTCCCTATTGTTACTCCCGAGTAGCTAAAGGTGGATACCGTTTCAAATTTATGGTTATGTATAATTAGATATTACTGAGTTGCTTTGTCGTCCTTCCTACCCTTATTCTCTGCAGTTTCTTTATCAAATTTTTCATACGCTTTTATAAGTGTCATCTTCGTCTTCGCTATGATGACTAGATCTTTTGCATAAACTATTTTGACACTTAATGTTCTATCCACCTGAGGTACATTTCCCTCCATTTTAAAATCCGCCATATTTGTGCTGTGCCATTTGATAAATAAAAATACGCATTATTTTTTAATTTAAAAATTTTCTGTAAAAAATTAAACTTTCTATTCATAGATTAAAACAGTAAATGTTTTAGTAAAATACAGAAAGCATTGTTAAGCCATGTTTTGTAAACATGGCTTAAAAATAATCTTGTCTAAAATTATTTTCAGAACTTTAAAGTATGTATAACTTTCCGCCAAAAAGAACACGAGTAAGAGAACTTCACAAAGCAGTTTTATTTTTTTATTCCCAGGAAGACTACCTGCTTGCATTTTCATTTAATTAGATACTCTATTGAAAACTTTTAATGCATACCCAGATTCTCTTAGTCTCTTACAATTAAAACACAAGTGAAGTTCCTGAAACTTCATCGGTGAATTTCATTGCAATGAAAACTTAGTTCTTTTGATCGTTATACAAATTTCAGTTATAAACTTGCATAACTAGTAGAATTAGTGTTAACGATGTATAAGTTTATAAATATTAATAGTTCGTATTGGGTTTAGTCTGATATTCAATAATTTAGTTGTTAAAGTCGATTATGTTTAAATATTTATGTAGAATTACCAATAGGCATATCACTTCGATGACGAATTAGATTAAGGCTATGGGTACATAATTCGCAAATATTTTACGTGTATCCCTACTTTTTCTGTCTTTACACGGCAAATTACGTGTAGTAAAATTCACACTGGTATGTATATGGAAACATTACTAGAATGTCATTCTACTTGAAAATGTCATCATTAATTTAAAGAGATGGGTTTTGAATGTTCTTGGATAACTGTTATTTTTATAATTGCAAATTATTAATTCAGTTAATAAATGTGATAATTTTTTCACTAACTATGTATTCAGTGATTGTAATAATTTATTTGTACAACAAAGACTAATACTCAATCGAGAAAAGAGGAAAAGTGTTAAAGTGATTTTTTAATAATATATTCTTATGGAACGCTTAAAATTTTGAACATCTTTAACAACAAAATACTTGGATCACAGAATATATTATCCTGATGTATTCTCTGCTTGGATCTTCCACAAATAATACACAATAAATAACTTTTTATTAAGTTCACGTCTTAAATCAATTATTTATCAAATACACTATATTTCAATAATATTTAATCAATAACTCAACATATTCCCGATGCAATGTCAAATATTTAAAATTGTCACTGATTGTCAGTGTCTGACTGACAATATATGCTGACAATATTATATTCGACTGAGTGCGTTTTAAGACAAAGATATATTTGGAAAATATTACCACGGCATTGTGTTCATTTTTTTCGAATCCTGAAAAAACCAATAAGTATTTTTGAAAAATTTAAACGCAGAATGAAAGACTAAATTATTACCGAGGGCCAAAAGTTCCTTAGAATTAATAAAAAGTTTATTTTGAATGATATATTTGAAATTAAAAATCACACTGAATTTTCTCTGAGATTTTCACCCCTGTAACTTATTAAAATAAACATTACCGCTCTTTTCTCTAATTTTTCCCATTATTTTTACCTTGGTACCATGTCAAAAGCTTTTCAGGGTCTGTGAACGGCATATACCTGTTTTTTTCGTGGTGCTGATATTTTTCTATTATTTGTTTGATGGTAAACATATGATCATGGATGCTTCTGCCTTTTGTGAATCTGCTTTGTGATTCCTCAAATGTGCTGTCAATTTTTCTAGTTATTCTTTTGTTCCTTTTGCACTGTTTATGTATAGAAAAGACGTTGAAATGAACGTGGACGATTGAATTTCCTCTCAGTTCGTGCTCAATCATTGTTCTACGTGTGTTTGAATGTTTCACTTCTCATCCGGAGCACTTGTAGTAGTTCGAACTGGAATAAAATGCCTTTTTTGCATAAAGCTGTAACCCTTTTTTGCATAAAGCTCTGCTCTTTTTGCTTAAAGGTAGTAACACAACGTGCCGAAGTACACTAGAAGCTACCTCTATATGAATAAAAAATCAGTAGACTTCTCTTCAATGTCGAATTAGGTCAGTTGTAAATGGTAAATGTTAGGACTAGCCTTTTACTTCAAAAATGTATCTATAGTTTATCCGTCAAATCCACGATCTTTTACACTCTTTAGGTAGAGATAAGACGTTAAAATAAAAGTAAACAAAGTTATTAATCGAAGTAGCACACAAAACGATAATAAATATCGTTCCCATACCACCAGATTTACAACAGGTGGAATGCTTTCTTTGGTTACAACCTCCCGAGATTTTTAAAATTTATAAATCAAACAGGATGCCGAGGAAATTAAGCTGAGAGAATTTTAAATAATTCACAACTCATCTGCTCAGCGTGGTAAAAGTTCCAACAAGAAAGGTTCCTTAATATTCCTACAAAGGGTAAATGAATTAAAAATGTATAAACATTTTCAATTTATTTGCAACACGAAAATGCAGCAGCTGCATAATACTCTGGTTAAATCGGAGAGTGCAGGAAGATCCTATACCGGTTTCGGAGGTCTTTTCCCCCTCATCCTCTTCTCTCTGATTTCTTCAGGTATCACACTTTGAGCCTTTCCTAATTGCAAAGAAAGAAATGTCACGGATGAACTAGAGCCACCTACCGAAAAACTAAGTAAGTTATGAATAGAAGTAGTACAGAAAACGACAATAAATTCCCATATCACCAAATTGACAACAGGTGGAATAATTTCTTTGGTTGCACCTCCTGAGATTTTCAAAATTTATAAATCAAACAGGATGCCGAGGAAGTTAAGATTGAGAATTTTAAATAATTCACAAGTCATCTGCTTAGCGTGGTAAAAGTTCCAACAAGAAAGATTCCTTAATATTCCTACAAAAGAGTAAATGAATTAAAAATGTATAAACATTTTCAATTTATTTGCAACATGAAAATGGAGCAGCTCCATAATACTCTGGTTAAATCGGAGAGTGCAGGAAGAGTTGCAGGAAGAGTCTATACCGGTTTCGGAGGTCTTTTCCCCCTCATCAGTAGTTCCATATCCTCTTCTCTCTGATTTCTCTAGGTATCACACTTTTTGCCTTTCCGAATTGCAAAGAAAGAACTGTCACGGGTGAACTAGGGCCATCCACCGAAAAACAAAGTAATTTATCAATCGAAGTAGCACAGAAAACGACAATAAATATCGTCTCCATACCACCAGATTGACAACAGGTGGAATACTTTCTTTGGCTACACCTCCTGAGATGTTCAGAAAATGTTTACACATTTTTGAAAGTAAACAATTTCATTTCTCTTCACTTTTCAGTTCGACCTCCGTCATTCTTCTACACGTGTTTCGACGTTTCACGTTTAACGAGAGGAGACCTCCTATAAAAATACGCAGAAGTGTCAGAACTATTTGTGACTAACTCATTCTTTCAATTATCACCTCGAAAGCTGTATACGTGGAAATCCCCTAAGACAAACACGAAAGAATAATTAGAATAATCAAATAGATAACATTTTAGTAAATAGTACCTAAGTACTTAGTAGATTTGGAAACAGCTTCACATTTGTTAAAACTTATCCGGGAGCACACATGCAGACATTTCCTTATTTTCCTATTTCCTATTATCAATTCGATGAAAATGGTCGAAATAATGTCTACAGCAGGACAGTAGGGCTGGAGATCCTTGTGCTGCCTACACTCGGTCACATTGGGTTGCTTTTATGGGTGGCTCTGTAATGTTTTATGCAGGGACTTTTTTGACGCACGCTCGTCTTGATTGATAGGGGCACATTAACAGCACATAGATACATAACTAGTCCAGAAAGCCACTGCGCATCCGTTAGGAAAAATATTCCGATTCGGATTTTTTGCACAATCTTACTCAAAAAGGACCCCTTTTAACAAATTTGCATGTTGCCAGGACCAAAAGTGGGTCAAAAATTTTTTAAACGTTTTTTTTTTGTTTTTTTCCTAAAATTATTGTTTTTGCATGGAACAAAGCTTTTTTTAGGTTTTTTGGATCATTCCAAACAGAAAAGGTCTTTAGTGGCTTTTCTCTAAAGTTGATAGTTTTTGACATATAAGCGATTAAAAATTGAAAAATTGCGAAATTGGCCATTTTTAACACTCCAAAACTATGTGAAAAACTGAAAATTTGAATGTTGCCAAGGTAGGTAGATATTCTTTAAACATCGATTGATGAATTCCTGAAGAGTTTTTGCAATACAGTATTCAAAACTGTTGTGTTTTTTAATTTCTAGTCACGCGTGCGCGACACTATTTTTCAGCATATGGTGCAAATGAAAGGAATAAATTCGTTATTTCGTAAACCGGCGACCTTAAGGAAAAAACACGAAACAGGTCGATTTTCATTTTTAAGTTATGATATTGTGGCATATATGGTATACTAGTGACGTCATCCGTCTGAAAGTGATGACGTAATCGATGATTTTTTTAATGAGAATAGGGGTCGTGTGGTAGCTCACTTGAAAGGTCCTTCAATTCTCTATTCAGTAATGTAAACATTTATATAATTATTTATACAGGGTGTCCAAAAAATTTTTATTGATTTAAATTATTTGAAAAAAAAAGAAGTACAAGGACACCCTGTATTAATAATTATATAAATGTTTATATTAATGAATAGAGAATTGAAGAATCTTTCAAATGAGCTAGCACACGACCCCTATTCTTATTTAAAAAAATTGTCGATTACGTCATCACGCCCAGATGGATGACGTCACTAGTATACCACATATGCCACAATATCATAATTAAAAATAAAATTCGACCTTGTTTCGGGATTTTTCCTTAAAGTCGCCGGTTTACGAAATAACGAATTTATTCCTTTCATTTGCACCATACTGTCGGTGGAAAATAGTGTCGCGCACGCTTGATTAGCAATTAAAAAACAAAGGAGTTTTGAATATTTTATTGCAAAAAAACTTTTCGGGATTTCATCAATCGATGTTTAAATAATATCCACCTACCTTGGCAACATTCAAATTTTCAGTTTTTCACATAGTTTTTGAGGGTTAAAATGGCCAATTTCGCAATTTTTCAATTTTTAATCGCTTATATATCAAAAACTATCAACTTTAGAGAAATGTTACTACAGATCTTTTCTGTTTGGAATGATCCAAAAAACCTAAAAAAACTTTGTTCCATGCAAAAAAAATAATTTTAGTCAAAAAACAAAAAAAAACGTTTAATAAAAAATGTTTGACCCACTTTTGGTCCTGGCAACATGCAAATTTGTTAAAAGAGGTCCTTTTTGAGTAAGATTGTGCAAAAAATCCGAATCGGAATATTTTTCCTAGCGGATGCGCAGTGGCTTTCTGGACTAAACGGAGATCATACAATATCATGTAATTCCATATGGTGGGTTTATTCGCAATATTGTTTTGCTAATACAAGATAATGCAAGACCACACACAGAATCTATTGTAACACTGTATGTTCTTCTGGCGGCAATGGACTGGCCTTCTCAAAGTCCAGTCCTTAATCCTATTGAGCATATAGGGAGCCTTTTCAAAAGGCGTGTAAAACGTTATATTCCTGATCGAAATGACCATTTTATCCCAAAGGAGCAACCAAAACGTGATTAGTTCTATGCCAAATCGAATGATATGTGTCATCCAGAACCGATGTGGTAACACACAAATTATTGAGGCGAGTGACACTTGCGTTTTCTTGATTTTAGAATTTAATTATTGTTATAATACAACTGTAACTGTTGTAATGATATACATCGAAATTTTCAATATATTTATTATTTTCTCAAATTTTTTGTTGATTTCCATTTGTTACTAATGACACTGTGGATTTACGTGCTACAAGAGTAACTTACTCAATACACAATAGAATTAATTTGATATAATTAAAATAAAATTAAAAAAATCAAACATTTTTAAAAAATTTTGGGTAGCTTGTTTTCTATGACGGACAGTGTATTTAGCGTGCTTTAAAACAATGCAAAATGCAATGGATTTAATTTAATATTATAACGAATACTTGTTAAATTTTATATTCAAATATGCTACAAAACAAAGAAAAAATAGAAAATAATACCTGTGTATCTTTACCTACCAGTGTGTGTATTTCAATTTTAAGAAATGTTTTCATTTAATAAACCTAAAAATTGACACAAATAGTGAACTAAATTCGTGTATCATTTAGTTAGGTAGTGGAAAGTAATTTATACAAGTGAAATTCAAAACTAGGTCACCACAGGTAAATATCTATATACTTTGCATGTACCCTGATCCTTTTAAAGCAAGCCTTGGCAACATTGTCAACACAAGCTTATTAGCATTTCAATTTTATGTCGTTACTATTCTTTTAACATTTATACAAAAAGCTTTCGTGGGTTTGAAAATTTAGCAGTAATTTTATTATCCATTTTTAGACGAAATAATTGAAACTCGTTAGAAACTAAAATATTGCAGCTTGACGTCAATATCAGACATATTGGAGTGTACTCATTTGCGAAAGTAAAGTATTACTTTATTGTACTGAACACTGGCGAAGCGTCCATGTAACCACCGTTACCATTGGTAACAGTTAAAATTCTTGCAAATAAATATTTTATGACGATGAATAATTCTATTTACCAATATTTTTACCAATAGAAATATAGTATTATATTATGTGGTAATAGTACCTAACTCAGTAAATAGCCAACTACTCGTAGACACGAAAATATTGGCGAGTTTATGTGACTCAGTTACACTTTATTGTACTCTGTTACCAGACTCATTTCTGGTTACAATGGTTATATACCCACCCTGGCGCTCGGGACCGGCTAGTGACTGAAAATTTTGAAGAAACGACGGCATATGCGCGCTGTGTATCAGTAGCGCTCTTACCAGATTTAAAATTGGTGACAGTACCTATAAAAAGTGTGCGTGCAGTTAACCATGGATGAGTGTCGCTTCTTAATCAATCAACTACTTAAAAGTAATTCTCCTTGTATAATTTTGAAGAAAAAAATGAGATTAAAAATGAAAGACCCATTTTAAACAATTTAAAAAAGGAATCAACAAAAGTAGTTCGATATTTTAAATTTAGTTGGTATAGTGAAAATCCTTGGTTATATTAGGGTTGCACGAAAAATATACTGTATTTTTGGCCATGTCTTCTGGTTTCTACAGAAAAATGGGTGGACCAGGTTCACGATTTAAATAGTGTTAGATTTTTAAAAAGGAGACATGAAATTTCTCCATTACCTACATGTAAGATGTATACCCAATTTGATTCAGTTTGGCAAAACAAAATCAAAATTTCTCTTAACCAAGCTTTTAAAGCAAATATTGCTAAACATAATGAGTTTGTTAAAAAAAATAGATAGGTATATCCTTACCACACTTATAATAGATACTTAATGTTTTTGGACCAAACAAGAACTAGCGTTTCGTCATTAGTTAGTTTTCGTCATTTTGAGTGCGACGACTCTGACAATCCAGGCAATTACAGGGAATTGTTAATATTAATTGCCAAAAAAGATCTAGAAGAGATCTAACAAAAAAGATCTAGAAGATCAACATCTAGAAGCATCTGTTTTTTCGAGAGTTTTAAGTGATAGACAAAACGATATTACTGAAGCTACACTCACCGGCACAAAATTCCGCCACCCAAAATTTTTGATTAAGTTTGACAATTTATAACTTTATTATTTGTGCTCCGATTTTCAAGATTCTTACACCAGTTGCATGTATTCATATTGTTTGGTATTATTCCAGTAAAAAAAATTGCTTGAATGTCATTGTACAGGGGTGAAAGGAAGCGTTGTATTTTCTCCTAATTTTAAAAAATTCTGTGGAAAAATGGAATAGCTGATTTTGTTTCATAGTCCTGTCATATTTTCCCGGAGGCATCACCAACATTTTGTTTTTTGAATTATCCGAATATCTTTTTTCTTGTAAGAGCTGTACCATTTTTTGTAAATAAAAACACTGATTAACTCATACAATTGAGGTTGGATTGGTAAGATTAGAATGGCCCGCATGCAGCCCAGATCTCAATCATATTGAGCATTTATGGGATGAATAATCAAAGCTATTTGCCGTCATCCTAGGCCTCTAGAAAATTTGGTACAGTTATGCCCCTGGTAGAGGAATATCGGGCTATTCCCCAGGCAAGGAAAACACATATTTATTAGATGCTAAACAGATTGCGAGCAGTCGTTGCTGCAAGAGGTGGACATAACCGCTATTGAATTGTTGTATTTTGTTAATTTTAGTGCGTTCGATATTTTTAATTAAATAAACCTTCAAAGCAGTGTTTTTAATTACAGCTCTTACAAGAAAAAATCAATAACATAGATACGCAGACGACACTGTGGTATTCGCTGACAGTTCTGAAGCCCTACAGGAGTTAATGAGCAGAATCGCAGAAGTCAGTCAGAGATACGGACTTTTACTAAACACTAAGAAAACCAAATGTATGATGATCTCTAAGAATGAACAGCAATTTGGACGAATCAGTGTGAATGGTCAACAAATAGAAAGAGTAAAAACATACACCTACCTTGGTACGAACGTCAATGAAAATTGGGACCATTCTATAGAAATCAAATGTAGGATAGAGAAAGCAAGATCTGCATTTCAAAAAATGGCAAAGTTGTTCAAATGTCATGATTTGTCGATACCCATAAAAGTCAGATTACTACGATGTTATATATTTCCTATACTGTTGTACGGAGTTGAGTCGTGGACTCTCACAGACGCCACCTGCAAGAAAATTGAGGCTTTTGAGATGTGGCTTTATCGTCGAATCCTAAAGATATCTTATACCGACCACATTACTAATGAGGGTGTTTTGCTGAGAATGAAAAAAGAAAAAGAGCTGTTAATCAAAATAAAAACAGCCAAAATTGAATACCTCGGTCACATCATGAGGAACAGTGAGAGATATGGACTGCTGCAACTGGTCTTGCAGGGAAAAGTAGAGGGAAAGCGAGGACCAGGCAGGCGAAGGATTTCCTGGCTGAAAAATCTACGAACGTGGTTCAACACAACCACTACAAATCTTTTCAGAGCAGCAGTGTGCAAAGTGCAGATTTCCATGATGGTCGCCAATATCCGAAACGGATAGGCACTACAAGAAGAAGACAAGAAAAGGGATATTCAGATAATTCAAAAAACAAGACCTTAGTGATACCTACAGGATAATACAAAAGAAGTATGAAACAAAATCAGCCCTCCAATTTTTCCACAGAATTATTTAAATTTAGGAGAAAAAACAACGCTTACATTCAACCCCGTATAATGCCATCTAAGCAAAAAATTTTTGTTACCGGAATAATAGCAATTGACATCAATCATCAATACATGTACCTACAAACTCGTGCAAGAATCTTTAAAATCGAACTACAAATAATAAAGTTATAGATTGTCAAACTGAATCAAAAATTTTGGGTTGCGGAATTTTGTGCCGATGAGTGTATATATACATTTACCATATCTTCATTTTTTTAAATAATATTTTTTGCATCTGGTTTTGGTAACATTTCAGAAAAAGTCACGCGTCGCCACTGGTACTGAAAGAAGAAGAACTTTACCTGCAAATATAGGGCATTCTAACATGCTGTCAAAATTAAATCACAGCCAGGAGGCAAACATAAATGTTATTCTATCTATTCTATCAGTTCTTAATGTGTTTTAAATAATTTTATTTGCATTTATTGGTAATTTTATTTTCTACAAGGATTAATTTAACTTTGTCACTAGAAGAATATGCCTTATTTCTGTTGTTTTTAAGTGTGGAATGCAAAGTATTCATGATAAAGTACAGATTTATCAGTTACCGTCAGTGCTATATTTTAAGCATAAAACAACTACAGGGGTTATCAGTATCGATTTAGCATTCGAAGCGAACAGTTCGTTTTTGCGTGTGTGATCGGTGAAAATTAGTTTTGGTGAGTCGGTAATTAATAAAATGGAAGTCAATACCATTGGCAAAGGACATCCACCCGATCGGGGAGGGACGATAAATATTAATAATATGGAACTGGATCAGGAGGAAAAACAAACACAAATAAGTCAAAATGCAAGTTCACAGGTACAAAAGGTAGCAAAAACACAATCAAATAACTTTTTTCCAGTTTATCAGGTAAGCGATAACAATAATTCTAATGAAAACCAGTTGCTAATTAAACCTATTAAAAATAAATATACACAAGGAGACCAAGGACCGTATTTTGTCTATTTACAAAACCGAAACGGGCACATTGGCCGTCTACATCGAATCGCCACCGCGCGTCTTGTGCTTTCTGCAGAACCTACGGTAAGAGATAATATAGTTCACATCAGCGTTATTGGTAGAAATAAAGTTAGAATTGAATGTAATTCATATAAAAGCGCAAATATTTTAATTGATAGTAAAAATTTATTAGAAAAAGATTATGACATATACATTCCTAATTTTATGGTACAAAAAAGTGGAGTAATTAAAGGGGTCGATAAAGGTATCTCAGAAAACGAATTAAAGGACATTATTGTTTGTAAATATGGTAATTTTAAGGTATTAAGTGTAAAAAGAATGAAAAGAAAATCAAACAACGAGCTGATAGAGACGGGTACGATAGTGGTGACTTTTAGAGGACAAATGATACCAAAAGAAGTTATCATTGAGAGAATGATATATCAAGTCGAAACCTATATACCGAGAGTAATACAATGCCTAAATTGTTTAAGGTATGGCCACGTCACTGGTCAATGTAGAGGGAAAAAAAGATGCGGACAATGTGGACAGGAGCATGAATCTGAAGCATGTGAGTTAACAGAGCCTACTTGTTTATTCTGTTTTGGAAAACACTCAGCACTGGACCGAGCAAAATGTCCTGAGTTTGAGAAACAAAAGGCTATCAAATATCTTATGGTAAACGAAAATATGGCATTTGAAGAAGCAAAATTAAAATACAGTAATAGTTATACCTCAGCCTTAAAAACATCAAATGCAGGAAATAGATATACAATAACAACAAAAAGAAAATGGAGCGAAGCCACTCAAAATAAATCGGTTTACCCATATTCGGAAGAACATGAAAATATTTTAAACAATCCTAGCACCTCTGCGTACCCGCCTCTACCAATTCCTAAGAATATTCCAATGTATCACAAACAGGTAACACAAAATAACCAAACAACAAACAAAAACCTTAGTGAAAATATATTAACAATTTTTAAAAATATATTAGGTAAAAAACTTTTGCCGACAGAAAATAAACAAATTATGGAAGAATTTAAAGATAGTCTAGAAAAATTTTTAAATGGATCTAACAAGTAAAAAAATCTTACAGTGGAATTCACGATCGATAATACACAATAAGGGACATTTCGAAAAATATATATTTGAAAATAAATTTTTGGCTATATTATTGAGTGAAACTTGGTTGAAACCAAACACAAACATAAATTTTTCTCGATATAATATATTTCGCGAAGATAGACCGCAAGGTTTTGGAGGGGTCGCAATATTATTAAATAAAAACATAAATTTTCAGAATAACTTAGATTTTTATAAAATAAATAATGTAATGTGTGTTGCAGTACAAGTCATTTTAAATCAAAATATTTTAAATCTATATTCTCTATATGCAAAACCTAAACTAGGTATATCGAAAAATGAGTGGGTCAGGTTCTTTAATAGTTTAAACAAACCATTTTTAGTGGGGGGAGACTTCAATTGCCATAATAAAATATGGGGATGTGATGAAACTGATCGCGAAGGGATAAATCTTTTTGAAGCTATGGAAGAATGTGGACTTAATTTCTTAAATGACGGTTCGGAAACATTAATTCGGAGGTCCATGAATAAAAATAAGTCAGCTATAGATCTAACAATTTGCTCAAGAGATATCTATTATAAATGCTCTTGGCACACAGAAAATATGAGTCTGGGTTCAGACCATTATCCAGTAGTTATCGAATTTGCACATGATAGTAATGTAAATACCTGTTTTGATAATAATGATATAATTAGAAATAGAATTAAATGGGATATTAAAAAAGCGGATTGGACAGTTTTCTCTTACTTGTTAAGCAATAAACAAAAAGACAATATAGGACAAAATACAGAACAAGAATATCAAATGTTTTATGATTCTATAAATGATGCTAGTAAAATTAGCATTCCAGAGAAGAGAAAAGTGACCAATGCAAAATTTAATAAACCATGGTGGAATAATGAATGTAGGGAGGCTATTAGACTACAAAAAGAGGCCTTTTTACAATTTAAAAGAATATCTAATCACGAAAATTACTTAAAATATCAGCAAGCAGAAGCATATAAAAAAAGAATTATTTTAAATAGTAAAAGAGCCTCATGGAAAAATGTATGTAATAGTTTGAACAAAAATACACCGATAGGTAAAATATGGAGTGAGATTAGAAAATTAAAAAACGCCTATAATCCACCTAAAAATCCAATAGTTGAAAATGAATGGATCGAACTATTCTTTAACAAAATTGCCAGACCTTGGGTCCTAGAGGAAGAAATTACATGTACAACGAACAGTACAATCACTGAAGACAGTAAATTTCTAACAGAATTATTTAATTTGGAAGAGCTTAAAAATTGTTTAAAAAACAATAACAACTCAGCTCCAGGAAAGGACAGTATTCACTATAGTATGCTATATAATTTGCCTATCCAAAGAAAAATACAACTACTAAATATAATAAACCGCATATGGACAAGCATGGAAGTTCCAAACTCATGGAAAGAATATATTATAGTCCCAATTCTCAAGCAATACAAACCCGCAAATTGTCCTGATTCATACAGAGGCATTTCGCTATCGTCATGTATCTTGAAAACATTGGAGAGAATGATTAAACAAAGATTAGAATTTTGGCTGGAGAAAAATTCTCGACTCTCTCCAACACAATTTGGATTCCGAAAATCATGTTCAACAATGGAAAACTTATCACACTTGGTACTAGATGTTTACAACTCATTTTCTACTAATAAGTCAGTTGTAGCTACATTTATAGACGTCGAAAATGCATATGACAATGTTAATCTGGTAAGCCTGTATCACCAAATGAAGAAAATAGGAATCCCAGATATACTATGCTGGAGAATTTATAAACTTTACAGTAATAGAATCTTGTATATCCAAATTGGGAATAAACTATTAGGTCCCAGAATATCAAACATTGGGATACCTCAAGGAAGTATTCTAAGCCCAATATTATATGCTATTTATACTTCGGATATAGGTAAAAGCATATCAAATAGTACCCAAGGTAAAATATTACAGTTTGCAGATGACATATGTATTTACGTAGACCAAAACGAGATAGAAAAGGGCTGCAAAATAATAAATGAAGTATACAGTTGTTTACTTGAAGACTTGTATCACTTAAATTTAACAATATCTTTAAATAAAACACAAATTTGCATATTCTCCAGAAAGCAAAAACTTCCCGAACTAGTAAAAATACAAAACGTCCAGTTCAAAGTTCAACCTAAAATTAAGTATTTGGGGATGATATTAGATAGAAAACTGAGCTGGAAAGACCATATTGAATACATTGTGACAAGAGCTGAAAAAGGTTATAATGCATTACGAGCAGTAAGTCACATAACTTGGGGAGCAGATGCCAATATTTCATTAATAATGTACAGATCATACATAAGATCTATTTTAGATTATGGATGCATATTTTATAATCAGGCAGCCAAAACTCATCTTAAAAAAGTAGACGTGTTATCAAATAAATGCCTTCGATTATCTATCGGAGCTCTCATAAGCACCCCATTGTCAAATTTAAGTATAGAGTGTAATGAACCACCACTATACCTAAGAAGAAAAACTCTATGCGAAAAGTTTATACTTAAAAGTATTGCTAAAGAGAGTTTAATAGGGGATAAGTGTCAAAAACTTTTTATACATGACCTAACGAGTGAATACTGGAAGAAAAAACCTTCTTTACTACTTGCTGAAACATATAACAGCTTGCGCCAATTTAAAAATAAATTATACACATCAAAAATATCACCCACATTTCAAATATATCTAAATAGCACTCCTAATATACAGCCAATTTACATGAAAGATTATTCGAACTTTCCAGCGAATTTAAGGAACTCTATGTTTAATGCAGATATAGAAACACTATGCCCACAGTATTACCAAATTTATACAGATGCCTCAAAGATTAACTCTAAAGTTGCTGCTGCCATATGGGACCCTAAAACACAGTACAAAGAAGGAATAGGACTGGATGAAGATACCACGGTATTTACAGGCGAACTAATAGCAATATTGAAAGCAATGCAATACATAGCCACGATCAACAATAACAACAATAGATTCGTAATACTGTCAGATAGCAAAAGTGCTCTAAGTAAATTGGAAAAGTGGACAGGACATAACAATCATATTATTATAGAAATAATAAGAAACTTTATCGAACTCAAAGCCAAAGGCAAAGAAATATCTTTCTGCTGGATAAAAGCTCATTGCAATTTAAAACACAATGAAATTGTAGACAAACTAGCAAAGAGTGCTACAGAACTAGAAACTAACTGTGAATATAAGCTAACACTAAATGACGCATATGCTTATATTAATAACAACAAAATGAATAACTGGAAAGAATGGTATACCAACTCCAAAAAGGGACTGTATTATAAAAGTATTCAAACAGATATTCCATCTAAAGGCTGGTTTAGTGATTATCAAGGCAACAAGGTCCTCATATCATATATATGTAGACTTAGGTTTGGTCACTCCTTAGTTCCAGAACATAAATATAAAATAGGATTGTCTGACACAAACTGTTGTGAATGTGGAGAATTAGGATCCGCAGAACATATGATATTAGATTGCAAACTAAAAGAAAAAGAAGTAGAACATTTTATAAATCAAATTCATACTAAACAACACATAAGAAAACCTTTTAGTTTACAAACACTGATTGCTACAAAAGATAAAAGTATCTACGAGATCCTAATTAAACACATTAATAATATAAAACTAAAATTGTGAAATTATATATATAAGTTACCTTTGTTTACCCCATTTGTTGACCCTCCTTTCCGTGGTCTGGTCTTGTTTGATTTTGCTCTGAAAGACCCCTGAGCACTTATGTATCCCAGTTAATAATCCTTAGGTTAGGAAAAAAAGAAAAAAAAAACACATAATAAATAAATAAAAAAAATAAAAAAAAAATATATAAATAAATTACAAAAAAAAATAAATTAAAATAATTAAAAAAAAAAAGAAAAAAAAGAAAAAAAAAATAATAATAAAAAAAAAAATGTGTGTATATATATATATAAAAAAAAAAAAAAAAAAAAAAAATGAAAGAAGCTATCATTAAAATAATAAGTACTTATATTTGTAAATCATTATTATCAAATAGGCCATCCATATTCAAAAATATAATTAGAGTATAACAGATATCTCATAAGATTTTAGTTAGTAAACAAATTTGGTTCGGCTAATGGATTAAGTCCACAGTCAAGAAATCCGATAGCACACACACAACTACAGGGGTTATCATCTGAGAGAGAGAAACATAAAACAACTAAATAATGTATTATGTGAGAGACAAAAATAATGGTTAAATGCTTTGAAACGTCCTATATAAATGATAAACAACTAATCATATCCATGCTACTTGCGCTTGGAAAACGTCTAAACCGTAGCTTAACTCAGGCCCCTTAAGGGAAAGTGGACCTATATTATTTATTTTGCCAATATTTTGCTTGTATCTATCACTGTGCGTCTAACCCTTTCAGTCATCATCATCATCATCATCATCAGTGGCGTTACAGCTCTTTATGAGCCAAAGCCTTCTTCAGAACAATCCTCCATTCGCCCCTGTCTCTGGCAACTGTTCTCCCCTTTCTTCAACCATTTCAGTCATGCTGGGTATAATTGTACCCGTTAATTTGAATGCATATATAGATAATTCTACGGGAATATGTAACTTAAGCAAGTTTAACAACATTTATATTCTATAAGCACTACACTGCGTTTTGTACCTAGATGGCGCATGGATAGTTTTATTCTAAAAGAAAATTAATATCAAAAGCAATATGGCGGCAATTGCATTGTTCATAAGAGGTAATAGTCTAAGAGCTAGTGAACCCTTCGACTAACGGTCGTCCTGTAAGGCTAGAAATTTTTCTAGTGATAATTCATAGCACACCAAGGCTAAAAACCATGACCTGGCAGGCCTCAGCGGTGCACGTGTATCTACCAGGTGAATCGAAAAGTGCAAATTTAGGGGGTAAAACAAACTTTCTCCTGTAAGGTTTAAATTTAAGTACAGTCGGAAAAATGAAAGAATACCCATGAACGAACATATAAAACACGCTGTATTTTCCTGTCACCGTGTCACAAAGAAAATTGCCCAGCGCAAGTACATGTAATAATAATTATTACATGTACTTGCGCTGGCCAATTTTTTGTATGACACGGTGACAGGAAAATACAGCGTGTTTTATATGTTCGTTCATGGGTATTCTTTCATTTTTCCTACTGTATGTGTTTAAGTAAGTCATTTAAAAGAAATGTGTACAATGACAGGCGATTCTGAAGAGCATAAGACCTTGCCAGGCGAGGGGAAAGATTAGGTGTATTTCCTAAATTTATTTTTTTTGCATCGAACAATTTTTTTTAAGTTGTTTGAATCATTCCAAACAGAAAAGGTCTTTAGTGATTTTTCTCTTAAGTTAATAGTTTTTGTTATATAAGCGATTGAAAATTTTGAAAATTGCGAAATCGACAATTTTTAACCCTAAATCGGACATTTATCTAAAAATTTCAAAGTTACCAAGGTAGGTAAATATTCTTTAAACATTGATTGATGAAATCCCAAAGAGTTTTTTGCAATACAATATCGGAAACCCCTTTGTTTTTTAATTGCTAGAGAAGCGGACGCGACACTGTAGTATAAGTGAGGACGTTTGAGTTGGAATAATTTCATTATCTCGAGAATGGGCAAATTTCAAGAACAATCCTCAGACAGGTCGATTTTTATTTTTAAATTAGGACTTTTGGCATATATATAATACTAGTGACGTCATCCATCTGAGCGTGATGACGTAATCGATGATTTTTTAAATGAGAGTAGTGGTTGTGTGATAGCTCATTTGAAAGTTTATTTAATTCTCTATTCAGTAATATAAACATTAACATAATTATTTATACAGGGTGTACAAAAATTTTTTTTTATTAAATTAACTTTGATTAAATTTGACAAATAGAAGAAAAAAATTTTGTTGTACACCCTGTATAAATAATTATGTTAATGTTTATATTACTGAATAGAGAATTAAATAACCTTTCAAATGAGCTATCACACAACCCCTACTCTTATTTAAAAAAAGCATCGATTACGTCATCACGCCCAGATGGATGACGTCACTAGTATTATATATATACCAAAAAATCCTAATTTAAAAATAAAAATTGACCTGTCTGAGGATTTCTCTTGAAATTTGCCCATTCACGAGATAATGAATTTATGCAAACTCAAACGTCCTCACTTATACTACAGTGTAGCGCCCGCTTGATTAGCAATTAAAAAAACAAAGGGGTTTTCGATATTTTATTGCAAAAAACTCTTCGAGATTTCATCAATAAATGTTAAAGGAATATCTACCTACCTTGCCAATATTGAAATTTTTAGATTAATGTCCGATTTAGGGTTAAAAATGGCCGATTTCGCAATTTTCAAAATTTTCAATCGCTTATACAGTGCTAGTCAAAAGTCCGTACCCCCCCCTCGTATCTTTTGAACGGTTATACCTATAATAGTGAAATTTAGAGGGAGGAAATAAACGGACGTAAGCTTCTTAACTAGTCATGACAGGTGACGTAATAGTGACAGATGACGTTACAGAGCCACTGTGACCGATAATTTTAAATGGGACTTTATGGCAAGTGATACCTCGTTTGAAAGGTATTGAAAATACCGATTCAGTCATACTAATTTTGTTTGAGTTGAAGCTAATTTTGATGAACAAATAAAATAAATATAAAATTGCAGTTTCGCATTTAATTAAAAAAAATTCGAAATTCCGCCTATGATTACTTGTCAAACAGGTTGACGTTGACGTAAAAACTACTAGAGAATTAAAAAACGTCAACTTTTTTGACAAAAAATGCATAAGCGGACATTTGAATTTTTATTAATTAAATTCGAAACTACAATATTATATTTATTTAATTTATTCACCAAAATCAAAATCAACCTAAACCCAAAAAAATTAGTATGACTGAATAGGTATTTTAAATACCTTTCAAACGAGATATCACTTGCCATAAAGTCCTATTTAAAATTATCGGTCACAGTGGCTCTGTAACGTCATCTGTCACTATTACGTCATCTGTCATAACTAGTTAAGAAGCTTACGTCCGTTTATTTCCTCCCTCCAAATCTCACTATTGTAGGTATAACCGTTCAAAAGATACGAGGGGGGTACGGAATTTTGACTAGCACTGTATAACAAAAACTATTAACTTAAGGGAAAAATCACTAAGGATCTTTTCTATTTGGAATGATTCAAAAAACCTAAAAAAAATTGTTCGATGCAAAAAGAATAATTTTAGGAAAAACCTCCTAATCTTTCCCCTCGCCTGGCAAGGTCTCATGCTCTTCAGAATCGCCTGTCATTGTACACATTTCTTCTAAATGATTTACTCAAACACATACTTAAATTTAAACCTTACAGGAGAAAGTTTATTTTACCCCCTAAATTTGCACTTTTCGATTCAACTGGTAGATACACGTGCACCGCTGAGGCCTGCCAGGTCATGGTTTTTAGCCTTGGTGTGCTATGAATTATTACTAGACAAATTTTTAGCCTTACAGGACGACCGTTAGTCGGAGGGTTCACTAGCTCTTAGACTATAAGTGTACTTGTTTCTTCAAATATCAGTTTGAATAAAAGTCAATCACGGTTTATATTTCAGTGCAATGTTGAAAGTAGTGTTACTTCTTACTAATTGTGAATATATTTTATTAAAATTAGATTTCTGTCAAATATAGAAGTGTAAATGACTATGTGTTATTTTTTGTTTCAGAGTAAAATGCCTCCAAAAAAGTATTTAACTGAGAAGAAACTCCTGGAAGAGCTGGAAAAACTGTCCGATATAGAAGGATGTGTTAGTGATGACAGTGACTGCGAAGAAGAAATACAAGTAAGACAGAGAATTGGAGAGATAATAGATGATGTCTCAGGAAATCAAAACGAAGGAGAGGGCGAGAAAGAGGATAATGAGGAAGAAAAGGAAGATGGTGATGAACAGGGCGAAAACGATGGTAACTATGATAACTTCATGACTCCGAAAGAAAAATGTAAAATGGTTACAGAATGTTCAATATGTAACACGACAATTACCTAATAAAATAAGACGGATTTCTAATGAAAACTGTTCTGAGGAATATCCAGTTACATATTTTATGAGATATTTTCCCTAAAGTTTATTTGAAAATTTCGTTAAATATACGAATATGTATGCTTTGCAAACTGGAATTGAGAAATTTGTACCGTGTAATCTACAAGAAGTAAAATCATTTGTTGGCCTTAGTATTCTAACAGGTTGTCTAAAATTTCCAAGACTGCGAATGTATTGGGACAAATCTTTAATAATTGATATTTTTACAGACACAATGACATTGAATCGTTATTTCAAACTTCGCACCCACATACATTGTGTTGACAATCTGAAACCCAGACAGAGCGACGACAAACTGTGGAAAGTTCGACCAGTTTTTGAATCAGTCCTAAAGAGATGTAGAGAACTGCAGATAGAAACAAATATTTGCATAGACGAACAAATCATGCCTTTCAAAGGGAGATTGTCTATAAAAACAATACATCAAAAATAAGCCTAATCCATGGGGAGTGAAACTGTATTTGTTAGGTGGTGAAAGTGAACTCCGCCTGTGGTGACAAATGGGTGAATTGAGTAGCTCAGGAGTCACCACTGCCGGTCCTAAGCCCGGATAAAGGAGGAAGGTTGGGCAGTGGGCTGACAACCCACTCCCGGAAAAAAAAACACACTGTTACGAAACCTGAACATTTGCCTCGGAATACAGGACGGAACTTTCGGAAACGACTCAAGCTACGAAACATGGACTATGCATTTGGAAACTGGAATGTGAGGACGCTAAATAGACCAGGAGCTCAAACCGCACTTCTGCAAGAACTAAAAAGATATAAGATCATGATTACTGCTCTTCAGGAGACAAGATGGCTGGGGAAAGGTGTCAGGGACACTAAAACGCACACAATTCTATATAGTGGGAAGGAACAAGGAAGCAAAGAATGTGGAGTCGCATTTGTGGTGGATAATGATTTTAAGTCAAAAATCATCGACTTCCAGGCAGTCAGTGAAAGGATATGTAAGTTGAGAATTCGCACCCACTTCTTCAACCTAACAATGATAAACATTCACTGTCCAACAGAAGATCAAGAGCAACATACAAAGAAAAGCTTTTACCAACAGCTGGAGATAGTATATGATAATGCGCCAAAAAATGACATCAAGATTATAATGGGTGATATGAATGCTAAAATAGGCAAGGAACCGCAGTTCTATGGCACAATAGGAAAACACTCTCTGCACAATGAAACAAGCGAGAATGGGGAGTTTTTGATAAATTTTGCCACCAGTAAAAACATGGTTATAAGTTCCACATGCTTCCCACATAAAAACATACACAAAATGACATGGATTTCACCAGATGGAACCACAACCAATCAAATTGACCATGTGCTGATAGACAAAAGGGCAGCCAGTAGTATCTCCGATGTGAGAACACGACGAGGAGCATGCTGTGGATCAGACCATCTTTTAGTACAAACCAAATTTAGATGCAGAGTTAACAGCAAAAAAAACGAAAGACAACAAAGAACAAACAAACTGGACCTGGAAAAACTGAAGATTCAGGAATGTAAAGAGAAGTTCAAACAAGAAGTCGCAAATGAGTTAAGGACGCTAGAACTGCACTCCATAGAGGGCAAATGGACTAATATCAAAACAGCAGTACTGACAGCAGCAGCGTCCACCCTGGGAAACAAGAAAAAGGAGAGAAGAGCAGCATGGTTTGATGACGAGTGCAGACAAGCAATCGAGGAAAGAAATGAAGCACACAAAATGTACATAACAAGAAGAACACGGAAAAGACGAACATTATTTGAAGTCACAAGACGGAAAGCAGACAAGACATGTAGAAATAAAAAGAGAGCCTATGAAAATGGACAAATAAAAAAAATGGAAGAACATTTCAAAAACAACGAAATTAGAGGGGCTTACGAATACCTAAAAAAGATAAAAAGTGGGTATAAACCTCAAACAAGTCTATGTAAAGATGAAAGTGGGCAAATAATCAGTGACCAACAGAAAGTCACAGAAACCTGGAAGCATTATTTTCAGACACTACTTGGAACTCAAGTAGACATGGAAGATGAAATGGGTATGATCTACGTAGAAGAGAATGGAGTAGAAGCTCCAACCATAGAGGAAGTTTTCGAAGCCATTAAGGCCCAGAAAAACAATAAAGCTCCGGGAGTTGATGAAATAGCAAGTCACATCCACGCGCTCATCAGAGACGTATGGCAAGAAGAGAAAATACCCGACGACTGGAAGAAAAGTATAGTATGCCCGATCTATAAAAAAGGAGACAAACTCCAGTGCAAAAACTACCGTGGAATCTCTCTACTATGTACAGCATATAAAGTCCTCACGTATATTATAAACCAGCGGCTCCAACCACTAGCAGAAAATATTATTGGAGAGTATCAGACGGGCTTCCGACGGGGAAGATCGACACTGGATCAAATATTCACAGTAAAACAGATCTTGAGCAAAGCATGGGAACACGATATTGATGTTCACAACGTGTTTGTAGACTTCAAACAGGCATACGACTCAGTCAAAAGGAACAAACTATACTATATATTGGCTGAATTGGCAATACCACACAAGTTAATAAGACTCATTAAAGCCACAATGGATGAAACTCAGGCATGTGTACGAATACAAAACCACCGGACAGACTTTTTTAACATTTCGCAGGGACTAAAACAGGGAGATGGGCTGGCCCCAACATTGTTTAACCTGGCACTGGAGTATGCGGTTAGGCAAATGCAAACTGGACGAGGAAATCTACTGACCAACCGAACGGTTCAACTGGCCGCTTATGCTGATGATATTAATATTATGAGTAGAACATCAACAGGAGCACAGGAAACATATGCAGGGTTAAAAACACAAACAAAAATGCTAGGTCCGGAAATTAACACAGAAAAAACAAAAATAATGACTCAGACGAGAAGAAATATAGTCCCAGAAAACATTATACATGAAGATGACATTGAAACGGTTGAAAAGTTTACATACCTGGGAGTAGAAATATATGCCGACGGATCAGAAGATGGAGAAATAAGGAAGAGAATAACGCAGGCAAACAGAACTTATTTTGCCCTCTCCCATATATTTCGGTCAAAAAATATCCACCGAAATACAAAGATGAGAATCTATAAAACCTTAATTCGACCAATAACATGCTACGGCAGTGAAGTCTGGGTGCTGAAAGAAACATCCAAAAACAAACTCGACACATTCGAAAGGAAAGTACTTAGGAGAATACTAGGAACTGTGAGGGAAAATGGAATCTTCAGAAGTCGATACAACAACGAGCTTTATCAACTTTATAAGGAAACGCCCCTGTCAGACTTCATTAGATTACAAAGATTGCAATTGGCCGGACATGTGATAAGAATGGGAGAGGATAGGCTACCAAAACGAGCACTGAATGCTAGAATGCAAGGAAAGAGACCGGTTGGGAAGCCACGAAAGCGCTGGGAAGACACAGTAAACAGCGACGCACAAGCCCTCTTAGGAGTCCGTGTATGGAGAAGAGCAGCCACAGACAGGCAAGGGTGGAGGCAAAAAATAAAGGAGGCCAAGGCTCAATTTGGGCTGTAGTGCCGTAGAAGAAGAAGAAGAAGAAAGTGGATTAATTTACAATTTTATAATCTATCAAGGTAGTACCACAGAAATAGAACCTTCCAATTTGAAATATGGACAAGGTGCAGCTCTCGTATTGCAATTATCAAACGGACTTGAACCTAATAAGCATGCATTGTACTGTGACAATTATTTTACGAGCTATAATCTTTTACAACTCTCAACCAAAAGTCAATAATTGTTGCTGGTACTGCGAGGATCAATAGATTTTCTAAACCACCTTTAACTGATGTAAAAGATTTTTCTAAAACCAGAGAGGATCAACGGAACAAATTATCCCTTCTGATGGAATTGTAGTAACCAGATGGTTAGATAACAAGCCAGTGATAACGGTATCCAACTTCGTTGGGGTTGGTACATAAAATGTTGTAAAACGTTGGAACAAACAAACAAAATGTTTCATTGACGTAAGTCGACCCGAAGTTATACAGAAGTATAATAAGTCCATGGGTGGCATAGATAAAACAGATGCTCTTATTGCATTTTACAGAATAAAAAACCGTTGCAGAAATCGGACTGTTCGTCTAATCTTCCACGCAGTTGACATGGCCCTAACAAATTCATGGTAAGAATATAAACGAGATATGCATACTTTAGGAATTCCACAAAAAGATATCATGGACCTTCCACACTTTAGAATGAAAGTTGGTGAAGCCCTCATAAAGTCAACTCTTTCAATAACCGAAAACGGGAAAGACCTTCAAGCGGTACATCTAGTCCAGTAGTAGCTGCAAAACGCCAAAACATTGAAATTAGACCTCTTACTGAGATGCAATAAGATAACATTGGACATTGTCCAGAGCACCCACATCTACCTTTAGCTTTAACATGTAAAAACTCTGGTTGTATAGGAAAATCACGATGGAAATATCAGAAGTGCAATGTCCATTTGTGGCTTCAGAAGGAAAAAAAATTTCTTTTTATATTTCATATGCGCCATTTTTTTAAATCTGTTAAGTACTTTTGGGTACAAATGAACCCATAATAAATTTTTTTATATATACGTGCTATATTTTTATTAATGCCAAAAAAGTGTTATATGAACTGTTTTAAGTACATTTAAACTAAAAAATATTTTTTCGTTCGCTGAAAAAAAAAGAGGTACTGAAAGGGCTAAGTATCTACTAGCAACATTTGTATTGTCTACCAACAACTTTATATTCACTAATGTTTATTTACTCACTGCTTAAAAATAAATAAATTCGTTCAAGTATTTCTACAACTAAAAACTACACAAAGTCTACAACAAAATGTTCGGAAAATACAACTAAAATCTGTTCACAGTAAAAAACTTAAGAAATATGTGGTGCAAATAATATAAACGAACACAATGTTTGGCAGTTTGCCTCCCAAACGTCAAAGTATTTGAATGCTCTATTAATCAATTTAACCGAGATAGAATGTAAGTGGTTGACGGCTGTAATCGGTTATTTATTTGAGTGAACAAAATTTATTTACTGTAATTATTAAAAATATTGTAAAAAATTTACGTTATTATTAATTCAATTTATGTCAAAAAGTGAAATTCTGCAGTATTTTGTAATTATGTTCATATAAAACAAATCAAAACTTTACTGATTTAGTAATTATTCAATATTGAAAACTATCGATTAATAATCATGCAATAGTCATCTGTCATCATTGTCATATGAAATTTTTGTTATTATTTTTGTACGGTTGTACAGTAAAAAGATTAACCAAAATATGACTATTTGTTAATGTTTTCTATGGTTGGCGATAACATTTTGCATGCAACATGTCAGTAAAGACTCTTTATCGAACTCGTCTGTTACTCGCCTCGCTCGCTTCGCTAACTCTGCTTGTAATATCAGACTCGTTCGATTTAGTCATTTAGACCAAGCCATTTTACTGACTTGGTATATAAATATCTATTCCTTATTTTGTTTTACTCATATTTGAGTACTAAGGATGCATAATGGAAAGAAATAACAGGAGTAGCGTTCATAAACCTAACTGCCGCCTATGACACAGATAACCATCAACGGCTACTCGCAAAACTCTACAAAACTACAAAGGATTTTCGACTAACAAGGTTAGTGAAATGTCTCCTCCAGAATAGACGCTTCTACGTAACGCTCTAGTCCAAGAACAGTCGGTGGAGGGACCAAAAAATGGACTACCTCAGGGAAGTGTCCTCGCGCCGATTCTATACAACATATACACCAACGACCAACCCATACACCAAAAAACAAGGCAATTTATTTACGCCGATGATACAGCTGTGACAGCTCAGGGAAGAACCTTCAATGAAGTCGAAGTGAAACTGACAGATGCCCTGGGAGACTTAGCTCTATACTACGATAAAAACCATCTGAAACCCAATTCCACCAAACCCCAGGTATGTGCTTTCCACCTTAGAAATAAGCATGTCCGAAGGCCGCTGGAGGTGGAATGGCGTGGTCAGATGCTGGAACACAACGAGACGCCAAAATACCTTGGCGTCCGTCTGGATAGAACTCTGTCTTACCGATATCACTGTCAAGATGTCAAGAAGAAAGTAAGTGCCAGAAATAATATCATCCGCAAGCTAACTAATACAAAATGGGGAGCACAAACACACACTCTCCGCACTTCTGCCTTAGCATTATGTTTTTCGGCTGCGGAGTTTGGAGCACTAGTATGGGCAAACAATGCTCACGCATTGCTAACGACGACGTAGCTCTAAATGAAACATTTCGCATAATATCGGGTTGCCTGAAACCGACACCTATCGAAGAGGTATACCCCATAGCTGGAATTTCTCCACCACCTATCAGGAGAAAGCTCACGTCAGAGGTAGAACGAAAAAATCAGAAGACGGACCGAAGACACCCCTTATATGACCACCAAACTCAACCAAGCAAACAAAGATCTCGGAAAAGCTTCCTGAAAACATCAAGATCCATCCCCGAAGCGCCAGAGACGCGCCGAATACACCTATGGCAAGCGTCAGCTACCGCGACACGTTTTCCTTCCTCAGAGGAAATGGCTGCTGGACACAATTTACCGTATCCGACTTGGAAAGCGCTAAACAGACTAAAAACTGGCGTTTCACGTTGTGTTATTAACCTGAAAAAATGGGGATACCAGGAGGACGATACCTGCGACTGTGGCGCGGTTCAGACCAGCCGGCATCTACTGTCATGCACAGAGATGAGAGAGACCTTCACAGAACAAGACTTAATTATAGCAAATGACAGGGCCATCTATGTGGCCAACCATTGGAAATACAGAATTTAAATTTGTTGGTGTTCCGAACACGGCAAGTATCATTAAAAATTACAAGTGAAGTAAATTTTGTCATACTGAGTCACTAACTAACTATACTATTTAAACTGAATATATTTGTTGACTAGCACCCAAAAGTATGATCAAACTATAGCCAAAAATATGGGAAAACTTAATAAACTTTAATTATATACTCCACGTCTTGGACAAGTTCCGGAGAAATACGAAACCCGTCAATAAGTAAAACGCTATCGACGTATTGATTACGCAAATTTTTAGAAATTAATCGCAGTTTGTCGTGTCAGTTGCTTATAAAGTCAGAAACTGGCGGTTAGTAATTCACTTTTTCGCGATACGACCGCCGATCGACTCAACGTATGAATAACTCACACGAGCTATGAAATTTTCACGAAAATGTCAGTTTTCTGGCTTCTTATGACTTAAATATGAATGGAAAAAATTCTAACATGTACCGGTGCATAAAAGAGCTTTATTTATTATTTAATGAAGCTATATACGTCAGTTTTGAAATCGAAATGAAACTTTTAGTAATACTAACTAAGTAAACTATCATCTCTAAGGATGTGTTTTCGTGTTCATCTTGTCTTAACAATAAAACAACAAAATAAATAAAAAATGCATGTTGCACTTTTGCAACTTTCTATAAGTATTGCGGCTAGTTCATATCACACGGTCTAGCGCATCGAGTTTTTGGGTTTGTGATGTTCAGTATGTTCCAAAACTAATAACGTATCGAGTTTAAGGCCATCGGTACATAATGCGCAAATATTTTACGGCTATCCTTACTTTTTCTGTCTTTACACGGCAAATTACGTGTAGTAAAATTCACACTGGTATGGATATGTAAAACATTACTACAATGTCATTCTACTTGAAAATGTCATCATTAATTTAAAAAGATGGCTTTTGAATGTTCTTGGATAACTGTTATTTGTATAATTGCAAATTATTAATCTAGTTCATAAATGTGATAATTTTTTCACTAACTATGTATTCAGTGATTGTAATAATTTATATGTACAACAAAAACGAATACTCAACCGAGAAAAGAGGAAAAGTGTTAAAGTGATTTTTTAATAATATTGTTACTATTGAACTCTTACAATTTTGAACATAACAACAAAATACTTGGATCACAGAATATATTATCCTGATGTATTCTCTGCTTGGGTCTTTCACAAATAATACACAATAAATAACTTTTTATTAAGTTCACGTCTTAAGTCAATTATTTATCAAATTACCAAAGAACGGCAGTTCTCGCCAGTGGCGCACACCTACATCCCCTACACGCGACACTATATATACACGAAATTTTCGATTTTCTAAATCTGACTGAATTGAAAATTGGACCAACTCCCATCTTAAAGTTCAGGAAAAGACTCACTCATTCATATGTCAACCATCCATTTTGGTCCAAGGGTGTGGATTTTACGGCCCTTCCTATTTAGGGTCTGTTTTTCGTTCTCGTCCCCAAAACTCCCAAAAACTTCGAAAAGTTAAATCAGATCTTTGCGGCTTCTAATAGTACTGGTCATTAACTTTCTAACGCATATCTAATTTTGAAAATAGGTTATACTTTTCAAAAGTTACCGAGCTCAGAAATATGAGTCAATTTTTATTTAAAAAAGGAAAATATTTGTGGATATGTAGGTATGTACAAGAATAAAAAACCGCTAAACGACGTAAAAATGAGTGGCGCATACAATATTCCAGCTACAAAAGATCTGATATGAATATTACGTGGCGCGAAAATGTATTTTCATTTTGATGCAAAACAAAATTCTAGTTTTATTTTAAAAGATTTTTTCATAATATTTACTAAATTTTAAGTAGACGCGCCACAAAAGAGTTTCAGAATTCAAACTGTATAAAAGTTACTCTTTTGTGGCGCATTTTACTTCAATTTGGGCAAATATTATGAAAAAATATTTTAAAATAAAACTAGAATTTTGTTTTGAATCAAAACGAAAATACATTTTTGCGCCACGTAATATTCATATCAGATCTATTGTAGCAGGAATATTGTATTCGCCACTCATTTTTACGGCGTTTAGCGGTTTTTCATTCTTGTACACTATGTATCAATATTATTCAACAGTTCAAAATATTCCCGATGCCATGTCAAATATTTAAAATTGTCACTGATTGTCACTGTCTGACTGACAATAAGCTGACAATATTCTATTCGACTGAGTGCGTTGTAAGACAAAGATAGATTTGGAAAATATTACCACGGACATTGTGTTCATTTTTTTCGAATCCCAAAAAACCAATTAATATTTTTGAAAAATTTAAACGCAGAATGAAAGTCTAAATTATTACCGAGAGCCGAAAGTCACTTAGAATAAATAAAAAGTTAGTTTTGAATGAGATATTTGAAATTAAAAATCACACTGTTTTATAGTTTCAGTATTTGTTTCGTGATGAAGTCCTCTCATCACAAATCTGAAGGTTTTCTCATTTTTTGGTCTAAAGGTATGATATTGGGTGTTTTTTTTATCAAGTTCGCTGATTAGTGTATTGAAATGTTCTGCCTCAAAACCTGAACTTTGGTAGTTTCGTGGCCAATGGTTTTAACTGTGTAGTTTGTAGTTACAGTTTGAATCAACTCATGTAACTGATATATAGCTTCTACATTGTAAATTGTTATAGGTGGAGGTTTCGGTTTGTCATTTGGCTTATTAGCTTCGTTGTTTTCACCGGACGCTTCTCCCTCTTCTGACAGCTCACTGAATCGGTTGTTGGTTTCGATTGGTTTCTGCAGCCAGTAGTTAATTTTTGTTTGTTTTTTGGCATTTATTAGTTCTGGACTTCTGAAACTTCGTTTTTTACTATTTTGTACGGTTTGCCATTCAGGAGTGTTTTGTACTGGCTGTTGTGTGGATGTTGAAGGTAGGAATGTTGAGGTATTACAATGAAGTTGTGGAGTAATATTTGGATAGGTAGGTGCGACATTCGTTAAGTGTTGAACTTGTATTGGGTGTTGTTCGTTAATAATCTGAGATTGCTGATACTGTAATAATTGAGGCGTATAAATACCTGATTGTAGCATTCCATGCTGACTAGCGGGTGTGATGAACTGTGAAGGTTGCATAATTGGTGTGGTAGAAGAGTCCATTTTTAACTTTGTTTGATGTTCACTTAATTTTAAATTTAATTTTTAATTAAAAATTAAAAAAAGATTAACCTGATGGACAAATTAGAAGCCTTCGTGATGTGGTCATATCTTAGAATGCTCAGAATATCTTGGGTTCAACGCATTTCAAACAGAGAAGTCTTAAACAGAGTAGGTCAAGGCGAAGGTGACTTAATCAAGATGATAAAAAATAGAAAACTTGAATATCTCGGGCAGATAATGAGAGGTAGTAGATACAGGATGCTGCAGTTAATACTCAACGGAAAGATCGACGGAAAAGAGGAAATGGTAGGAAGAAATATTCATGGCTCCGAAACCTTCATCAATGGACTGGCTTATCAGCAGATCAACTATTACATGCCGCACAAGATCGAGAACGATATCGGTAAATTGTCATGGAAGCTACCCACGCCTAAAATTTGGTCACGGTACTTGAAGAAGAAGAAAAATATTTTCTGCTATTAATATTGTATCATCAGCATATCTAACTTCACATATGGGTTAACAATAAGTAAGAAAACCCACTGATGTGCTTATGTTTGTAATCTGTGGGTGAGACTTTCTCTATTTTATGCTGCCTCTATTGTTTGGTAAAAGGTTTTTGTAAAATACTCTTCCATAAAACACTAGGTAAAACTTTACTGGTCTATATTAAAAATGTCGCCACTTTATTTTTTAACCAAAAAGAACCTTCGAAAGTTTTTTGAAGGAGAAAACCCGTAGAGACATAAATTAATATTAAGAGCGTTAGTGTCCTTATCGCCAAAATTCTTATATATGTATAAATGAGTCTTCTCAGTTAACAAAAAAAAGTCAGGCGTAGTAGGTTGCTAAGAAGTTGAGTGGTCCATTTGCTAGACTGAAAAGAAATCTTGTATTTTATAGAGGTATCGATTTTTAAATTATGTATATTGAGGATATACAATTTAACAGAAAATATGTTCTAAAGTGGTTGTAAATGGTCCTTTTAGCTTTTTTTTTATACATATCTATATAATATAATAATAAAGATAATGTTAAAAAGCTCAAAAGATCAAGGGGATGGTATAGCAAAAAAAAGTTCTTTACGTAAGAATAATAATTTAATAAAGTATGTGTTTTGATAACGGTAATATTAGTAAACATTTGATATTGAAATTTTTTTAAATGATGAAGTATGTGCACTTCTACATGGGCCTGGATCCCGCTTACCAAAAAAAGTTTATTAATAGTAAGCTGAAAATTTGTTAATAGCCTAACGGTGTTTAGTCTGACAAACTTTGATGTACGGGAACACTGGAACAGGGGAAGTTTTAATTGTGGAACTGCTTCAAAATTTGAAACGTCAGACTACGAAAACGTCCCATGTATTTTGTCGGACAGAACTTCCGATTGATTTGTTGCCCTTTCATTAAACTTTAATGAAAAAATCAGACTGCTATTTATCACCAACACAATGCCTGTCATTTGACATGTTCTGCGTATCGGATTTAATAAAATGCTTAACATATTTGTCGGACAAACATTTTTTCATATACAGGGTGGGGCATTAGTATGACAAAGTCCAATTACTCGTTTGTCGTAAGAGATACGAAAAAAAGTTATTTAGGTAAACGTTGGGGCACACATAGTACCATAATTTAAAAATACTTTCAAATATACAGGGGCATCCTTATTGACAGGGTGACACAAAATTATGTTTTTTTAAATGGAACACCCTATATATTTTTACATTTTTGAATTCTCCTTAATGTTTCCTTTCTTAAAATATAGGGTTTTTTTAATATTATACGAGCTAGTTTAAAAGATATTTACGTTTTTTTGTTAATTTCGTAGCAATATTTACACCCTGTAGAATTGTAGTGATTCGACATCAAATTTTTATTTTATGTTTAAACAATTTTTAATATAGTCTACTGTTGTTAAACATTAACAGTGTAGCAAAATGTTTAATTTTAGTATACAGTGTTGAAACTCGGAATGAGTATTTTCTCACTTTTCTTAAATGGAACACCCTTTATTTTAGTATTGTAATGAAATGATATTTTATGGTACTTTTTAATTTCTTAAGCATTCCCTATACCTAAGTGCTTTAATTTGTAAGTTATTCGTGATTCTTTAAGCCAAACGTTAATTGCAACAAAAATTACGTTAAATTTTATTAGATGGCCGTGAAAATATCCAATCAAAAATAATTTTTCGAAAAAAAATACATGATAATCTAGCCTGATTCTTAATTTATTAATATTGGATGAGATATCCAAATACATTCGTAGTTAAGTTTGTTGGTGCTTAAAATATTAATCAAACATACAATATTCTACCTAGTTGGCTATGACACAAAATTTGCTTAAACATTTGACATTATACTATTTATATAGTTTCGGTTACCATTACTAATAATAATTTTTCTAATTAGGAACTGATTAAAATGGCTTAAAATGAGCTACTGGCAATAAAAATGTATCATTAGCTATTCCCTGATAGACGACAACCAAGAAGAGAAAGTTTTGCAAGTATACTAAAACGGTTTCAACAGACTAGCTACCACAAACCATACATACTCATAGACGTTTCACGTAAATTGTCAAGGTCAAGACAGCAAATTAGTTACCATTCCAATCCAGAGATGCCGCTGTCAGTCAATTTTCTTGTCATATTTAACAACTGACAGTTGACAATTAAATTAATTTGTTATTTACTTTTTATTTTACAGTTTGTGGCTTAATTATTTTATTATAGTGGTGTTACGTTTTTAATTAGATTTAATCACAATTTTAATCAATTGTATTAACCTCCTCTTCGTTTTTATGTGTAGCATTTTTAGTTTACATTGATCATCCCGTGTTGTGTTTCTCCACATTTAAAAAAACAATAAATAGATCCTGAAACAGTTTATTCCAATAGACAAGTGTGTCATCAACATTTCGGGCCTATATATTTTTGGAAGTTTGTAAAAGATTATAAGGTAATATTTATCTAAACAATCATCCTACAAAAGATTCTTTCAAAAATTTTTATTCAACTCAATATTACACATCAGTGATTTTACCTGACACATGGCAGTAGTGTTTAGCATTTTGAAAACAAATTGGAATATTTGAAGTTTTCAGTAAAATATTGAATAAATCATTGAATTGTCTTTCTGTTGTTTTAATTTCCTGCGAAATTTCATCAAAAATCCCGAAAAATTTATAATTTGAAATTCCTACGTAACTAAAATTTGTCAATTTAGTTCCCATTCCAATCAAGAGATGACGTTAATTCGATCCAAAAGATTAACATGATCGTGAAACGTCTATGAGTATGTATGGTTTGTGCTAGCTACTTAGACTGTAGGAACGGTTGTACTAATATGCAGATCGTCAGTGACACTAAGGATTACATTTTTGATTCCTGTTTTCTTCATTTACAGTTGTTTTTGTTCTATATCAGATTTATCTTAATCTAAGTGTCCAGTCCGTTAAAACTGTTCTAGTATATTTCCAAACGTTTCTCTTCTTGGTTGTCGTCTATCAGGGCATTTCTGATTAAAAATTCTTATTGCTAGTAGCACATTTTTGTTATACTCCACTAGCACAAACACCTTATTAATCAGTTGTTTATTAGAAAAATTCATATTAGTAATTGTAACAAAGCAACTGGATCTATATAAATAGTAAAATGTCAAATTTTAAAGCAAATTTTGGGTCATAGCCAACTAGTGAGAATTTTGTATGTTTTTATTAATATTTTGCGCATCAACAAACTTAACTACGAATGTATTTGGATATCTCATCCAATAATAATAAATTAAGGATCATGCTAGATTATTATGTATTTTTTTTTGGAAAAAATATTTTTGATTGGATATTTTCACGGCCACCTAATAAAATTTCATGTAATTTTTGTTGCAATTAATATTTGGCTTAAAGAATCACGAATAACTTACAAATTAAAGCACTTAGGTATAGGGAATGCTTAAGAAATTAAAAAGTACCATAAAATATCGTTTCATTACAATACTAAAATATAGGTGTTCCATTTAAGAAAAGTCAGAAAATACTCATTCCGAGTTTCAACCCACCCTGTATACTAAAATTAAACATTCTGCTATACTGTTAATAATAATAATAATAAAAATGTATACCATTTTTATTCATTCAGTTGCGGTGCGAAACCAAAACTGTCTTAATTTTTACTCAGATCAGAGAATGCAGCCAGCACTTTTATCGACGATTTCACCTCTTGTTAGAGGTTCATCAGAGACTGCATAGGCTGCTTTTCTCTGGCCTAGGTAAAAATCTTCGACATATCCATCTCCCACCGCAACTGACGAGATGGTAGTAGGTGCCTAGCGGCATCTGCTAAATAAAAGACTAAGTTTTTCAACCTAATAAAAATATTTGTAAATTAAATATTTTTAAAAGATTTTTAATTGAAAAACTTTATTGGCCCATTTCCTGGTGACAACCTCCAAGGCTTCTACAATATGCAAGCCAAATGGATGCTGCAGTGAAGACTAAAGGGAAGGAATTCTACACTATGCAATTCACAACCCCCGTCTGCAGCGTGGTAAAGCTCCAACGGAAAATGGACCTAGTTACTCTATAGGAGTAATACTGCAGACGGGGGTTGTGAATTGCATAGTGTAGAATTCCTTCCCTTTAGTCTTCACTGCAGCATCCATTTGGCTTGCATATTGTAGAAGCCTTGGAGGTTGTCACCAGGAAATGGGCCAATAAAGTTTTTCAATTAAAAATCTTTTAAAAATATTTAATTTACAAATATTTTTATTAGGTTGAAAAATTTAGTCTTTTATTTAGCAGATGCCGCTAGGCACCTACTACCATCTCGTCAGTTGCGGTGGGAGATGGATATGTCGAGGATTTTTACCTGGGCCAGAGAAAAGCAGCCTATGCAGTCTCTGATGAACCTCTAACAAGAGGTGAAATCGTCGATAAGAGTGCTGGCTGCACTCTCTGATCTGAGTAAAAATTAAGACAGTTTTGGTTTCGCACCGCAACTGAATGAATAAAAATGGTATACATTTTTATTTTTATATTAGTATTACTCCTATAGAGTAACTAGGTCCATTTTCCGTTGGAGCTTTACCACGCTGCAGACGGGGGTTGTGAATTGCATAGTGTAGAATTCCTTCCCTTTAGTCTTCACTGCAGCATCCATTTGGCTTGCATATTGTAGAAGCCTTGGAGGTTGTCACCAGGAAATGGGCCAATAAAGTTTTTCAATTAAAAATCTTTTAAAAATATTTAATTTACAAATATTTTTATTAGGTTGAAAAACTTAGTCTTTTATACTGTTAATGTTTAACAACAGTAGACTATATTAAAAATCGTGTAAACATAAAATAAAAATTTGAGGTCGAATCAGTACAATTCTACAGGGTGTAAATATTGCTATGAAATTAAGAAAAGAACGTAAGTATCTTTTAAACTACCTCGTATAATATTACAAAACCCTATATTCTAAGAAAGGAAACATCGAGGAGAATCCAAAAATGTAAAATATATAAGGTGTTCTATTTAAAAAAACATAAGTTTGTGTCACCCTGTCAATACGCACGCCCCTGTATATTTGAAAATACTTTTAAATTATGGTCCTATCTCTGCCCCAACTTGTATCTAAATAACTTTTTTTCGTATCTCTTACGACAAACGAGTAATTGGACTTTGTCACACTAATGCCCCACCCTGTATGATATAAAGTTTGCTATTGAATAAACGTAAAAATAACATGCTCGTTTTCACAATCATAAACTTGTCAGGTTGACAGGTTCACAATGAAATTCACGATCCACAATTATTAAAACTTCCCCTGTTCCAGTGTTACATCAAAGTTTCCATGCATCAAAGTTTGTTCGACTAGACACCGTTAAATTATTAACAAATTTTCAGCTTGCTATTAATAAACTTTCTTTTGGTACGCGGGATCCAGGCCTAACATGTAAGCCTACAATAACTAGGTTACTCAGTAATGATCAAAACTCACAAACCATTTCAAAAGATTATGCGACTAATTTCTGAGTGAACAATTTGCACTCCATATACGTACACCATACAGCAATAAGTAGAGGCCGGAATATATGCAACAGAAATCAGAGCAAATATGCACATACCTATATGCACAAAATTGGCGCAAATATTATACAAACAGTTTTAAAAATAGTATGCGTAATATATTTATGCAAATATGTAGACGTTAATTTTAAAAGCAATTTATATAATAAGAATGACCAAAAATGCCTTAGTAAAACTGCAGTACAATTGAAATACAATTTTAACATTTACTTATTTCTTCTTCTTCTTCTCTTTGTTTTTGGTCTCGCTGCAAGGTGATTACAAGCACGATTTATAGGCGATCTTGATGTAGTCTGGCTCTATGGCCATATCAGAATCGCTGACTATATGATATATAATGAACATGAGATTAATTAGTTCAGGTTAAGTATTGTTCGTCCGTTATAACTTTTCCCATGCGTCACGATTCGTTTTCAAACAAATTAAGTCAAAACATAAAGTGAAACGAACGTCGATGTGTATACAGGGTGGTTCATCTTATTCGCCTCGGTCTCTGTACGGAAAACCACTTGATATTTTAAAAAAATTTCTTCACAGAAATATACAGGGCCTTTAATACTACAACCTAAAAATAATGTGAATTATACAGGGTGTTCCATACAAGAGTGGTATATCAAAGTTATATTTTTTCTTATGGAATGCCCTATATCTGATGACATTATTGAATTGACCTTAAAAAATAAGCTATACTTTCATAAGGGTTCCCTATACCTAAATACAGGTTGTTTTGATTTATTTCGATTTTTATAAAAATGTAAGGTTTTAGAAAAAAATAAATATCTACCAATCTAAGAAGCAGTAACAAATTCTTTCTTGGATCTTAATAAAAGACCATTTAGCATACTTAAACAGATGCTTATTGCAACAAAATTTCTTACAGGGTGTTCAAAATATGAGATTGTTCTATTAACAAATTCAAGCTGTAATAACTTACTTATTTTAAATGGAACACCCTGTATCTTACTAGTCTATTGCGTAGAAAATTTACTTAGCTTTCAATTTTTACTAGGGTTTCCTATACCTATCTTTTTACAGGGCGGTCAAAATATTAGATTTTTCTATTAACAAATTCAAGCTGTAATAACTTACTTATTTTAAATGGAACACCCTGTATCTTACTAGTCTCTCGAGTAGAAAATTTACTTAGCTTTCAATTCTTATTAGGGTTTTTTATACCTATCTCCCTTCATTTTTTAAATATTTAAAGATTTCCTAATTTGTAAGCTTTAAAAATTAGAATTACATAAGTACCTATGTCGTGTTTATGTACAACACATCACCAACACCGGCAATATACTTAGACAAGATACTGTCATTAATGAAATTTTCAGTGTTATCATGTAGTCACACAGAGTGTTGTATTATTTTAGTTGATTTTGGCCTGCATGTGAAATTGAATAATACGTTTATTTTAAACTGCATACCCTATATTAGATGCCGTATTCTGGAAGATATTTAAATTATATTTCATTCCGTATAAGTATTTTCCATATCTTAACCCAACGGTTATTAAGTAAATTTAAGAACGCCACTTTTTGTTTGAATCTTTAAATCGCAATTACAAACAATTAAATGCAATAGCTACTTTGACGAAAACGAGCCTATTTTACAAAAATATGTAAAAATGGGTATTTACAGAATAACATGGGAATTTATATCTACAGAATAACATGTGTATTGAGAATGTTAACATGGAATTGAAGAGATTTTAAATATCTTCCATTATAAAGAATAGAATATCGAGTATGTCATTTAAAATAAGAACACTCTGTGTGATTAAATGATAAAAATGTGAATTTTATTAATGAAACTATCTTGACTAAGATATTTAAGTATATTGCCGGTGTTAGTGATGTGTTGTACATAACCACGACATAGGTACTTAATTCTAATTTTTAAAGCTTACAAATTAGGAAATCTTTAAATATTTAAAAAATGAAGGGAGATAGGTATAGGAAACCCTAATAAGAATTGAAAGCTAAGTAAATTTTCTACTCGCTAGACAAGTAAGATACAGGGTGTTCCATTTAAAATAAGTAAGTTATTACAGCTTGAATTTGTTAATAGAACAATCTAATATTTTGACCACCCTGTAAAAAGATAGGTACAGGAAACCCTAGTACAAATTGAAAGGTAAGTGAATTTTCTACGCGATAGATTAGTAAGATACAGGGTGTTCCGTTTAAAATAAGTAAGTTATTACAGCTTGAATTTGTTAATAGAACAATCTCATATTTTGACCACCCTGTAAGAAATTTTGTTGCAATAAGCATCTGTTTAAGTATGCTAAATAGTCTATTATTAAGATCCAAGAAAGAATTGGTTACTGCTTCTTAGATTCGTAGATATTTATTTTTTTCTAAAACCTTACATTTTTGTAAAAATCGAAATAAATCAAAACACCCTGTGTTTAGGTATAGGGAACCCTTATGAAAGTATAGCTTATTTTTTAAGGTCAATTCAATAATGTCATCAGATATAGGGCATTCCATAAGAAAAAATATAACTTTGATATACCACTCTTTTTTGGAACACCCTGTATAATTCACATTATTTTTAGGTTGTAGTATTAAAGGCCCTGTATATTTCTGTGAAGAAATTTTTTTAAAATATCAAGTGGTTTTCTGTACAGAGACCGAGGCGAATAAGATGAACCACCCTGTATATATTTTATACACTCTATACTATATACTACACACATCAGTGTACGTTTCACATTATGTTTTGACTTAATTTGTTTGAAAATGAATCGTGACGCATGGGAAAAGTTATAGCGGACGAACAATATGATTAAAATATAAATGAAATGACAAATAGCAACATATAACATGAATACATATAAACAGTTGAGCCTTGCAATTTGTAAGCTTATTTTGTTAATTGCGAGAAAACGCATTTCAGTTTATAAGCTTATTTGGTAAATTGTAAGAAAACGCATTATTACATGTTGTTCTGAAGCTATTTTCTTGTGGCATTTTTATAATCAAGTATATTCAAATGGGAAATAAGCCACAATTTTACCTAAAAATGATTTTATTAACGTTTCGACGCCCAAGTCGGGTGTCGTTGTCAAAATACAAAATAATACTAAATAAATAAAAATGTTGTTGCTTAGTAAAAAATTCTTCTAATAATTTATTTAATCTGACTCATTTATATCGGCAATTCAGACATGTATTATACATTTTAAAGTAGACGACTTAAAAATGATATTGCCAATATTGATGAGTTGCGTTCCTGGGACGACTTTACTAAAAGATAGTTCATTCGATTACATGAAATCAATCCCAACTCAAGAATATCCGCCACAAAAAATTATAGCATGTGATCCGTCTTTAAAAAGACAACCAAATGCAACGGTAGCACTGAAATTCTCGCGTTAGAGATTCCATAGTAAATCACGAGGTAAAACCAGGAAAAATTAGAGTAAATGAACATCAGTCTTATATAAAAAATAGAGAATTTGATAGATCTCAAATATGTCAACACGCATGGGATAATGAACATAGAGTTCAGTGGAGAGATTCAAGTATAGTCCTAAAAGAAGCAGATAGTAAAAAGAGAAAAATCAAAGAAGCGGCTCTAATTATGCTAAATGAAACCAATTGTGTCGCAAATTCCTCGGTAGAATGCAGTAGGATGTGGTTACCCATATTAAAGGAGGAAGTCAATAGAAAGAAAATACCACAATTAGTAAATCAGTAACATATCGAGTTAGTACATATTTAAAATTTAAAATATCAAGTCAGAATTTGGTATTAGTTTTGAGAGTAAACTAAATGTAAACCCAAATACTTACGATGTCGGGATAGTATCGCGAGGTTTTTCCTGGTTTTCCCTCGTGATTTACTATGGAATCTCTAACGCGAGAATTTCAGTGCCACCGTTGCATTTGGTTGTCTTTTTAAAGACGGATCACATGCTATAATATTTTGTGGCGGATATTCTTGAGTTGGGATTGATTTCATGTAATCGAATGAACTATCTTTTAGTAAAGTCGTCCCAGGAACGCAACTCATCAATATTGGCAATATCATTTTTAAGTCGTCTACTTTAAAATGTATAATACATGTCTGAATTGCCGATATAAATGAGTCAGATTAAATAAATTATTAGAAGAATTTTTTACTAAGCAACAACATCTTTATTTATTTAGTATTATTTTGTATTTTGACAACGACACCCGACTTGGGCGTCGAAACGTTAATAAAATCATTTTTAGGTAAAATTGTGGCTTATTTCCCATTTGAATATAATGCATTATTACATTGACTGATTTTTCCGTTAGGGAACATAGAATATTGTATAGAGTGGTGTTTTGAAGTTCATGGAAATAGATTTTGTGTATATATCAAAATTAGGAATCACATTAATCTGGCATTCAAAAAAGATGTGGTTCAGATCCTCGAGATGACCACATTCACAAAAAGGATTATCTTTTATATTCATTTTATACAGATGTTGTTTTATTAAACAATGGCCTGTGAGAATTCTAATGATGGTGGCGGTGTGTCTTCTATTTCTATATGGAAAATTTGAATACCAAGGTTTGGTGGGAAAGAAGTCTTGAGCTGTTTTGTATTGCGAAGTCTTTTGGACTAAAGTTTTCCATTTTTCTTGGTACTCTTTGGTAATTTTTCCTCTGATAATTGATAGGGCATCCTGGGAATCCAGTTGTACTTCTATTGGTACATTCAGGCCTCTTCCTATTTTGGCCAGTATGTCAGCCTTGGTGTTACCAAATATATTAGAGTGTCCAGGTATCTAGGAAAGAAGAATTTTGGTGCCATTCTCATTGGCTGAAGATATGTTTCTTTGTTTTTAGGGCCCATATATCTGCTGAAGCTGATATGTTAATATGTTTTAATATTGGTTATTGCATTGAGCGGATCAGAAAATATTATAGCTTTCTTTATTTATTTTAATATATGCAAAGTGATGTAAGAATGAAAGATAGGAGGTGGACTTAAAAAACTACAGTGTGCAGACCACGAGCAGATAGAAGTAGAGGTAGGTAGACCATCTACAAGATGAATAGTAAATGTCAAAAGTTTGGCTGGGACTAGGTTGCATGAAATTGAAGACCGACAGAATTGGAAGAAATTAGGGGAGGCTTATGTTCAACTTTGGATGCAGAAAGCTGGATGTATACAATGACAATTTACTTGTCTAGCAACAATATTATCCATCTCAAGAGTTGGTCTGTGCCCATTGAACTGGCAAGTACCTAGCATTTTCGAGCAGGGAAGCATGTTGCCCTTTAGGCATGTATTCTATTATATCTAACAACATCGACTTGTAGTCACCATATTCTGTTAATATATAATCTGTAAACCATATATTATGGGGTTACCACTTTAAATAGTGTGCTAGTTTCAAACTACTCTGCAGAATGCACTGAAGATGTTCTGAATTAGAACGAAAACGTTTTGCAGTCCATTTGGATGACATTTTAGATAATTTTTAATAAACGATTTTATACCAGAATACAATTTGAAGTTTTTATTTCTGTATGAGTTTTTTAAACAATATACACACACCGGCAAAATTAGCCGAACACCTTAAAAATGGGACATGTTTGATGTCGCGAATTTCCTAAACCTGTTGTCCGATTTGAGTGATTCTTTTAGTATAAGAGCTGTGAGACATTTTTGAGTAGGTATTTTAGGCAACCTGAAAATTTTTCAGGTGACTTTTCTATGATAGCCTAATACAAAAATGCCGGTCTGGCTGGAGGGTAGCGGTTATTTTCCCCAAAAATCCCCCCCAAAGTTAAAAAAAGGGCAAAAATTGATATTACAAAAAATACCATTGACGTGACTTTAAAGTAAATTTAAATATTCAAATATAAAGAAAATAAACAGACCAGGCGATTTGAGGGCGATTCTAGCTCTGCAAGATACTTGCATGGGCGTCCCAGGATTATTTTCAGGGGATGCATCTGAACTTCACAAGATTTCATCTGAATCTGTACATACTATTAACGAGTATAAAATATACAACTATACATGCATAGCTATGTACACTCCTTCCGGGCAGGGAGGTGCAATTGTTATTTTGACAGGGTATTTTTTAATATTAAAAATAAATATTCTAAAAAAGACAGGTTCTTTTTGGTGAAATTTTCCAACTGCCATGTGATCAAACAAATTACGGGTGCATATAAATGAAAAGCGCTATAGGTAAGCACCAGTGTGAGAAAGAGCGTATACCGATAGCTGTTTGCGTCCTCTGTTCTAACTGAGCGAGTCCGTTCGCTCGAGAAAAATCACGTGACCTAGCGATAACCATGTTGTTGTAACTTTTTCTTAATTAAAGGAAAATAATACGTACTATACAATACAGTGATGAGCAAGCTAATAACCGGCAAAATAGCTCAAAAGGTTGAAAACATAACACATTGCGAAACAAAAAGAGTTTCATCTCTTTTTGTTTCGAGATGTATTATGTTTTCCATCTTTTGAGCTGTTTTGCCGGTTATTAGCGCGCTCATCACTGTAGATTTTGCAAATATGATAGAAAAAAAAAACAAATGTATTATTATAAATATATAGGTAGAAAAGTATTAAACTATAGACTAAATTAATTCTGTGTCTTGTACTTCTTCTTCAAACTCCTCATCTGAGCTTAACTATTCATTCTCTTCTTCTTTGTTAGACTCCCCTCAAGACTCAGATTCGTCTTCTACCTAATCTGTAAATAGTTATAATATGTATTTAGAGTTAATTAAAAGATTATTAGTGATTAATTAATTGAGTTGCTACGTATTCTTTCTTTTAAAACCAATACTTAATACTTTTCCTTATATAACCAATCACATCAGGTTTTTTATTTCTTAGTATATGACCAAAGTAGCTCATTTTTTTCCTTCATAGTGTTGAGTATTTCTTGTCTAATTTTCATCTTTCTTAATGTTTCCGCGTTTGTTACGTGTTGTGTACATTATTTTTTTACATTATTCGATAACACCACATCTCAACAATGGCAAGTCTTTCTTCAGATGCGCCCGTGGTTGTGCAGGCTTCGACTCCGTACAAAATGACAGAGAATACGTAGCAAATCAATTAATTAATCAGTAATTAATTTTTAATAAATTCTAAATGCATATTACAACTATCTACAGTTCATGTAGAAGAAGAATCTGAGTCTCGAGGGGAGTCTGACGAAGAAGAAAAGAATGAATATTTAAGCTCAGATGAGGAGTTTGAAGAAGAAGTACAAGATTCGGACACAGAATTTATTTAGTTTATAGTTTTATAATTTTCTACCTATATATTTATAATAATAAATTTGTCATTTCCTATCATATTTGCAAAATCTATTGTATAGTACGTATTATTTTCCTTTAATTAAGGAAAAGTTACTTAAAAAACTATAATATATAACAATTACTCTAACGTTTCGAGGCACAACAACATGGGTATCACCAGGTCACGTGATTTTTCTCGAGCGAACGGACTCACTTCGCTAGAACAGAGGACGCAAACAGCTATCGGTATACGCTCTTTCTCACACTGCTGCTTACCTATAGCGCTTTTCATTTATATGAACCCGTAATTTGTTTGATCACATGGCAGTTGGAAAATTTCACCAAAAAGCTGCCTTTTTTAGAATATTTATTTTTAATATTAAAAAATACCCTGTCAAAATAACAATTGTACCTCCCTGTCCAGAAGGAATATACATAGCTATGCATGTATAGTTGTATATTTTATACTTGTTAATAGTATGTACAGATTCAGATAAAATCTTCTGAAGTTAATATGCATCCCCTGAAAATAATCCTGGGACGCCCATGCAAGTATCTTGCAGAGCTAAAATCGCCCTCAAATCGCCTGGCTTGTTTATTTTCCTAATATTTGAATATTTAAATTTACTTTAAAGTCACGTCAATGATATTTTTTGTAATAACAATTTTTACCCTTTTTTAACTTTGGGGGGGATTTTTGGGGAAAATAACCGCTACCCTCCAGCCAGACCGGCATTTTTGTATTAGGCTATTATGGAAGAGTCACCTGAAAAATTTTCAGCTTGCCTAAAATACCTACTCAAAAATGTCTCACAGCTCTTGGACCATTTTAGTATGTTATAGCCTTATTAGTTAGGAGTATCAGTGTAATAATATTGTTGCTAGACAGGTAAATGTCATTTTATGCCGGGTGTTACAATCGTACTGGGTTTTTTTCTTAAAGTTCGGAACACCCTGTGTAATATTCTAGCATATATAAAATATTAAAATTAAAACTCGATTGTACACTTGGGCTGTCTTAACATTTTCTTTTTTGATTCATTTGCTTATGTTGGAAAATAAAAAAGGTATGTGCTTTAACAACTAGCTATGCTTTTTATCAATAAATCCTCATAGTAGGGGAGGAAAGTATGCTAAATTTGCAGTTACTCGAGCTTTATGGGGACCTATTTGATTGTGAAGAGTGGGTGTTAAAACCAAAAAAGTTAAGTTAAGTTTTCCATAAAGTGTGGGACTCTCCATTTTTTAATTTAATTTTCCATTTCCACCAATCGTTTTTTCCGATTATAGCGCCATATATCCATAAATGGAAAAAATGTTGCGAATAAAAGTTGTTTACTTTTACGTCAAGGATCTAAACCTGCAATAAAAATTGGGGGCTCCTATTTAAGATTTTAAAGTAAACCCCCACCCCACTTCCGTGGGGGGTCGTGTTCGGTGCCATTAGGTAGATTTTTGAAAAATATTGAATAGGTGTATTTTGCAGTTTTACGATCTGATGTTCATTTCGCGAAATATCGCAGGGTTCGTATTTAAAATTTTTAATGTACCCCCCACCCCTCTCCGTGGGGTGTCTTGAGCCCCACGAAGGTGGGGTGGGGGATTTAATTTAAAATCTTAAATAGGAGCCCCCAATTTTTATTGCAGATTTGGATTCATTACGTAAAAATAAGCAACTTTTATTCGACACATTTTTTCGAATTATGGATAGCCCTATAATCGGAGAAAAATGATTGATTCAAATGGAAAATTAAATTTAAAAAATGAAAAGTCTCCCATTTTATGGAAAACTTAACTTAACCTTTTTCTGATTTTAGGACATACTCTTCACAATTAAATAGGTCCCCATAACGCTCGAGTAACTGCAAATTTAGTATACTTTCCTCCCCTACTATGAGGATTTATTGATGAACAACATGGATAGTTGTTAACGCACATAACTTTTTTATTATCTCAAATAAGTAAATGAATCAAAAAGGAAAATGATAAGAAAGCCTAAGTCTACAATCTAGTATTAATTTTAATATTTTACATATGCTAGAATATTCCACAGGGTGTTCCAAACTTCAAGAAAGAAACACAGTATGATTGGTACACCCGGTATAAAATGATATTTACCTGTCTAGCAACAATATTATTACAAGGATATTCTTAAATAATAAGGCTATAACATACTAAAAGAATCACTCAAATCGGACCAGTAGTTTAGAAAATTCAAGACATTAAACATGTCCCATTTTTAAGGCGTTCGGCTAATTTTGCCGGTGTGTGTATTATATTTTGGTAATAAAGTTATATGTATTTACTTATTTAATTTATAATTCCCACATATTTTTTCTGGCGCCCTGTTTGTTAGATATTAATAAAATCTACTTTGAACAAATCATTTTAGGCCAGACTAAAATGGTTTCTTCTTATGTTTTCTAACCCACCCCAGAGAAGTCCCAAATCTCTATGGTCTGACTCTTATTTGTTTCTGTTTTCTTTAAGTTAACTATAGCTGTTACAGAGAAAGCGTCTTTCTTGGTAATAATGTATATGCCAAAAAATTGTAATTTAAAAATAAAAATCGACCTGTTTTAGTATTTTTCCTTAAATAATCGAAAGAATATTTTCTTAAATAATAAGCAGAGTCAGGCAAATATGCAATAGTGCATATACATATGCATTTGCACATTTTTGTAGTTTCTTTTGAATTTTGCATATACTGTTATATTTAAAAATAAAGTGCATATTATAGGTTTTCAAAGCGAATTTATTTGTTTATTCATGGTTCAAATACCTTCGTACCTGATATTTCTGTGTGGATCAGGGCATCCAGAATTAGTCATTGATATGGCAAAATTATTATGCTCAGCATGCAGTAAGTAAATACAAAGTAAACCTAAATATTTTAAATTGCATAAAAATAATCAGAAGACCAAAAGATATACATTTTTAATTTAAAATGCATTAAATAATCCCCGATCTAAAAATTATTTAATTTACTGTAGGAATTTTTTGCAGATTCCATGCGAAAAAAATTCCAAATTGTCCAGCATTGCAAAACTCTTTACACACTGGTAAAAAAAAAGAAATTAGAATCGGGCGAGAAAAAGCAAGATTCGATATCTAGGTGCTTAAAATCAACTAATCGGAAATCAAGTGAGCAAGAGATATTTAACCATGATTTGTTCGAAGCATTGCTAAGCTAAAATATATCTTTGTCCAAATTATCAAACGAAAATTTGCGAATATGTCTTGGAAAATACTGCAAATGGAATATTCCAAGTGAAAGAAGCTTAAGAAGAAACGAGGTCGATTCTGTAGGTATATTCTGCGGTACTGAGTAAAATAAAATTAGATATAGGAGACAATTATTTTTATGTATGTGTGGATGAAACAATTCATTCTTCTGGACGTTAAATCGCACATTTATTAATCGAAACTCTTAAAAATGAGCAAGCTTGTAAATCGCATTTAATTGCTTTCAAGCAGTTGAATAAAACCAACGCACTAGGTAACAGTTTAATGCCCGGTTGCACCAACAGATCTTAAGCTTAAGTCGAGAATATCATAAGAATTAATATAATATAATTATAATAATATATTACAATAAGAATACCATAATATAATAATAGATATAATTGACAATAAGGTAAGAATCTAAAAGTATGGTGCAACGTAAGTGATACTCAAGGAGGCCCTATCTATAAGTAGAGCTTAGCTAAGCTGGAGCTTAAAATCTGTTAGTGCAACCAGGCATTAAGATTTTTGCAAGACAGTTTAGCAATTTTTTTTCTTCCTTTAGCTGTTCCCAACAAAAAATTTTTCTTTCATATGCTGCACCTTACATGGTTAAAGTAGAAAACAATTTGAAATTTTTTTATCCACGGTTAGTACATACAACTTGCTTAGCACATGGTTTATATAGGGTCGCCGAAGAAATTAGAAATAAATTTCCTCTTTTAATAATTTTATTTCAAATATGAACAAAATATTTCTTGGGACACCTATAAGATATCAGTTATATAAAGAACATTTGCCGAATCTTCCTCTTCCACCAAAACCTATTGTTACTAGAAGAGGTTGAAATATTTTATGCAAAAATTTTTGCTGAATTGAAGACAGTAGATTCTTCCGAACCACTAGTGAAAAATAAAATATTAACACAGCAACTATCATACTTACAATATTATGTAGACATACATCCATATTTGACACAAATAATACAATATACATGCATATTTGACATAAAATAAATAAATGCATACACATGCATATTTGACACAAATAATATGCATATATATGCGCATATATCTTCCTTTTCTCCCTGCATATTTTCCTGACTTTGATAATAAGAAATATCGAATTTATTCCAGACATTTGTACCATACTGTATAATATCTGAAAATTGTCATTTTTTAGCAGAATGCGCCAGATGACTCTCTCTTTAACCTAAGTTCCTCATTTTTCAGTTAGAGCTAAATCCTTTCCTGCCTTTACTTTTATTATATCGCCGCTGAGAGGTTCTAAGAATAATGTATTAAGGCGCATGAATACCTTCGTTCCTTCAACAAAACGAAAATCGTTTTACGGCAAACATTTACATAACTTCGGAGTTAAATTTTTATTCCATTTAAGATTTAATGAAAAATGAAACATGGACTTTTAAATCCGAAACGTAGAACATTCAGCTCCTAAGCCCATTTTCTCAATTGGTAAATGTAAAAATCATTTCCTATACTTGGAACCTCTTTAAATCTTGTATTTTGTTATGAATAAAAAGTAATTTCCTCTGCCCTAATGAAGGCCTGGACGAAATTAGCAAAGGATTTGCCTGACAACGACGGCCCAGAGATTAGGAGAGTTAGCTTGAATTTTTATTTTCACTTAAATTTATAACATTTTTGGGAATTGGCGCGGCGGTGATCACATTTTACCAATATATAAGAAAAATCGTTTCCCAAAAATAAACCATTGTATTTGTGACATTTAGCTGAATAAAATATTTTATACCTTCTTCTTCTTCTACTTTTTGTATAAACATGACTCTGTCTGTTTTTTTAATGCGCCTCTAGTAAGTTGTAGTTCCGTCGTTTTCGTTGTCTTCCCACTGATCGCCTTCCCATTAGGGAACCGTCTCTCGCTGTCCTTACTACTCTATTTATTGTCATTCGGCTTATCTGGTCATTCCATTCTATGCTTCTGTTTCTCACCGGTGTCGGCCGGTATGCGCTCGACCGTTTTGCGCCCTTACCTGAAATCGGCCGGTTTGCGCTCTAACACTTGGTAATGGAGATGTATAAGCTATTTGTTTCCTTATATCGACCGTTTTGTGCTCTCTTGTAATCGACGTTTAATTTTATTCTACCATAACGGTCAGGTAACGGTTAGGCTGGTAAAATTAGTTTTAAAAAATCATAAAACTCTAAAAAAATGGATAGAGTCTAGATAATGTGCACAGCAATTGGAAAGTGGAAACACAAAAAAATCTTATGTATGCCTTTGTACTCACTTTATAATGCTAAAAAAATCACGGCTTTTAGATTTCAATGCCTATTTTTTTTATAATTCTCATTATAGAAACACATATAGAAACATGGATAATTTTGTTTTAATTACTCGCTTGTAGCCTGTAGATATAGTAAAAATTTCGATAAGCTTTTATTTTAACATTTAAATTAAATTTAATATCTCACTGAAGTATGTGGTTCTTGATAATATTACGAAAATTAATGTCTAAAGACGGAAATACCCGACACTTAAGTTAGAACCGAAGGGTTGGGTCTCCCTCCTTCCCCACAGATTTTGAATCAGGTAGGTTCACCAGACTATTATTGTAGAATGATATTAAAATTATATTGCAAGATAGCGCAAATCGGCCGATTAAGGAAATTATAGTAGTTAGATACTTCTATTATGAAAATTGCAAAGCTCAAACCGGTCGATTCCAGGTAAGGGCGCAAAACGGTCGAGCGCAAACAGGCCGTATTCTTCTCACCCAGTTATTAACACTAGAAGCACCAGAGCGGTCATTTGGACTGCTTTCTATTTTTGATCTTCTGTATTACTTATTAATAATTGCTTTAGAAAGTTGATAATTTAGGACTTTTCCTAGATGTATTTGATGATTATAATTCCTCCTTTATAGGTAGTTAGTGTAATTATTTTTGAGATGTGTTAGTCTATATCTAGCAGCACCAGGGCAGTCATTTTGATTGCTTTCTATTTTTGACCCTCTGTATTACTTATTCATGGTTATTTTAGAAACTTGATAATTTAGAAATTCGCTACATCTATTTAAGAATTACAATTTTTTACAGGTAAATACTTAGTGTAATTACTTTTTGAATATGTTTATGTCTACCTAGAAAAAATATCTTGTTGCGGAGGAAAAGTACCAGATCTGAGCCATTATCAACAGATAAATTTGCACTTGCGTCGGCAATACGGAACCCATTTATAGAGAATTTTATATTTTCCTAAAAATGTATCTATAAATATAACACCTGGCTAAAATAGATCTATCGACGAACGGCTTTTTCCCATGAAGGCAAGATGTAACTTCAACCAGTACATGGCATATAAATCCGATAAGTTTGGAATTAAATTCTGGCTTACAGCTAATGTCTAGTCCAAATATTTATTGAACGGATTTCCTTACCTAGGGAAATATGAACAACGACCAGGCAATCAACTTCGAGTGGAACATGTAGTTAGCCATCTAATGAGAGCATTTATGAATAAAAGAAGAAATGTCACGACGCATATAAAGTATTAAGAAAGAAGGCTATCAGCAATGTTGGAACAATAAACCGAGCAAGAAGGGATATTCCTCGATCAATAAAAAACGAAAAGATGAAGTTGTATAAATCAAAAACTTTCATATAGGAAGACTGGAGTTAACCAGGGAAACCAGGTGTACCAGATAAAAATGAGCAAAATGTTCTAGCGCTGATTTCTCTATACTCAAACAATATTGAAATAGGTGTTGGTAAAAAGAAGAAACCAGAAGCAATGATCTACTACAACCACACAAAATACCGAGTAGACGTTGTAGATCAGATGGCCATACAGTGTTCAACCAAATCAGCTTAAAGAAGATGGCCGTTGCAGGCTTTTTTAATATCTTAGATACGGCAGGAATAAATGCTTGGATTCTATATAAAGATGTTACTGCCTGCCAAATATCTAGGTAAACTTTCCTACTTCAATTAGCACAAGAATTGCGACAAGATCATAATAAAATTAAGGGCAGGACAACGTCAACAGATACAAATCAGAGATACAACACCTCAATCAAATAATAAACGTAGGCAGTGGCAAACAGGGAACTACAACAAAAATAAAACATGTGAAATTTGTCATATACCTATGTAAAAAATTTGTATGTAGGTCTTGTACAAGCAAAATTAAAAAAATTGCTACTACATAAATTGTGCTTAAATAATTAAATAAGTTATTTAAATTAATTAAATATGTATGTCTTTCGTTAGTAGGTATTAACTCAGTATAGGTTTTTTCAAGTAGAAAAGGATACAAAAACGACTGGCGATAGAAAATTTTAATACAGGTCATCTTGACCGCTCCGGTGCTTCTAGGTATGCAAAAATGCTGGTGCTTCTAGTGTTAATGTTGTCCACCTTGCATCTCCGTCGTATATCTGTACTTGTAGCTCTGTCCCATAGAGTTTAACCATCGATTTTTCGAAGGGTTTTCATCTCCGTTATTTCGAGCAATATTTTATACCATTTCATACTACTTAGTAAAACTACATAAACAATATTTTATTCCATTTCATACTACTTAAACAAAATGAATGGTGGTCGAAAAAATTAATATCGCAAACTCAGTACTAAAATTAGATAACAAAATCCTGGAGAGGGTGGAACACTTTAGATATCTGGGTAGCTGGATTGACTGCAGGGTTGAAAGTGATGAGGACATTTCGACCAGAATAGAACTTACACGAAAAATCTTTATTAGCTGGCGTTCTGTTATTGTGCAGTAGAAGTCTGTCATTGACCACACGTCTAAGAGTATTTAAGTGCTAAGTCTGGTCCGTTTTGTTCTATGGATGTGAAACCTAAACAACAAAAATGAATAATCTCAACAAATTAGAAACGTTCGAGTTGTAGTGTTACGGTCGCATGCTCAGAATCCCATGGATAGTACACATATCCAACGAACGTGTGCTGGAGACCATGCACAAAGAGCGAGAATTGATCAACGTCATAAAAATGAGAAAGGTCATACTTCGGTCATATAATGAGAGGACCTAAATATCGCTTACAAGTTACGCAAGTTTGATAGTAGATTTGCTAGAATTTTTGAAGTTATACTTCTTTACGGGCGATATGAGGGTGAATTTTTATATGTTAAAACTCCATATTTCCTTATCCCGTAAGTTCACTATTAACATCTTATCTGACAGATAGATTTTTTCAAGTCAAAAGAGGAGGGGAAATTACTAACCTGTTTCCAATATGTTCTGGAGTTCCACAAGGAAGCATATTAGGACCAACACTTTACTTAAGATACACATCGGATCTTCCAACCACCATTAATACAACAATTGCTACATATGCGGACGACACAGTTATAATGGCTTCAAATCCTATAGCAACAGAAGCATCCGAGGTATTGCAAAATCATCTGACTGAACTAGAGAGCTGGCTTAAATTGTGGCGAGTGCAAGTCAACAGTTTAAAATCCACACAAATAACATTTACTTTAAAAAAAGGTGTCGCGCCTCCGGTTTCTATAAATAACACTCCACTACCAGTCAATACCGCCGTAAAATACCTGGGAATTCATTTAGATAGTAAACTTAATTGGGGCACCAACATCTGGAAGAAACGTCTTCAACTCGGCCTAATCTACAGGAAAATGTATTGGTACATGAGTAGGAAATCAAATCTTAGCCTGGAGAACAAAATTATGATTTATAAATGTATTTTAAAAACGGTGTGGCTACATGCAGCACAAATATGGGGAACAGCAAGAAATACCAACATTCAAAAACTTCAACGGTTCCAATCAAAAGTGTTGCGCCAGATCTGCAATGCCCCTTGGTATGTTACGAACCAGAGATTGCACCACGACCTACAGCTACCAACAGTTAGCGAAGCAATATCTGCTGTAAATTCTAGATACAAGACCAGACTATCCTGCCATCCAAATCCACTCGCCACGGACCTGCTCAACATTTCTCATGAAAGACGATTAAAAAGACCTGACCCTTTGGACCTCTGGTACATCTGGACATCAGAGCAACAACAGAGTGCAGTGTCATAGTGCAGTGAAATAATCATGTTTTAGTTTCAGTGATTTTTTAAACTTCTGTCGTATTTTTATTCATGTTCCTTAGATTTTAATAATCATATTTTTATTGTCTGAACTGTCCACTAGACTAAATTTGATCTATGTATGTATTATGTTCCAAGTAATTGTTATGTCTTATTTTAAAATTATAATGCTATATGTCTTACTGGGTGCTCGCCACTGGGCGGCTTCCATCTGTGTTATTTTTCAATAATTATATGTATTGCTTATTGTTTGTGATCAGACAGATTGCAGTAAACGTTGGATGTTAAAAAAAATATTTAAATATATATGTTAAAACCTATGATCCCGGCGCATGCGCATTATAACTTTGTTCTGATTGGATGTTCAAATGACATATAAAAAATTGTCCAATATGGCAGCTGTAGCACAGCTGTGGTGTGGACGGTTGAAGGTTTGGTTATGTAATGTATGGTTGTTGCGTGTTAAAATTTGTAGGAACAGAAACAACAAAGGTTAGTTAATAGATATACTGCCTTTTTGAAATTATACTTCTTTAGGCGCGATTTCATTGAGGGTGAAATTTTAGTAATCTGCGCACACAGGCAGTATGGAGTTCGTTACTAAATGTTTTAATTTATGTATTTATCAGTCCAGAAAATGTGTGGAAAGAATATATTAGTGTTTTTAAATATATTTTTCTACAATCGTGTTAAAAATACAATTTATAGCACTCCATAGGAGCGTTAAAAATGCTACTTTAAAGCAGCGCTGCTTTAAAAATTTTAAGGCATTGCAGTTAAAAGTGAATTGTCAAATTGCCAAACGTCAAAATATTTATATTTCATTTAGTAACATTAATAGATATTAATAATACATATTTACGAATGTTTCTTCTAAAATTTAGGAATATATTAATTTTATAATACATTTAAGTATGTATGAATTTTCTTTACAATTTTTACTTACCAATTTGTTTTGTTTATACCTAATATCGCCGTTGTCTAGCAAGTGTCTTCGTAGATTAGCGGTATGTGTATTTAGCTACGGACCCGTTAGTACTTGGTTAAATTCCCACGTAAGGATTTTTTTTTTGTTTATTATTAATGGTTATTGACCTCTTAGACTATTATTATATGGACTTATAAATGATTGAAAATAGTTAAAAATAATTAATATAATTAATCGGGATGTTGCCCAAATATTTACCGGGTTGCAAATTTATAATAATTGCCTATTTCAAAATGCACTTTTGAAATGAATTTTTCTTATGCACAAATGCAATTTCAGATTTCTTATTCACTACAATAGTTCACAAAATTTCCTGACATTCTCACGAATCCAACGCACCAAACTGCATTAAAATCCGTCTTACTGCGCCAAAAATCGAGAGTAAGGCCTTTTTTGTGCTTCAATACCTCGACTAATTCGGCCAGAGATCGAGAGGTCGTGAGTTCGAATCCAGTGCTATCCTATACTTTTTTTATTTTTTTGAAAGCGGTAAGCACAAAATTAGTTTGGTGTTTAAAAAAAAATTAAAACAAACTGTTTAAAGTATATTTATTTTTAAGAAATGATATAATAGAAGTATAACTTCTTACGTGCGTACAAAGTACACACACATTCTTTTTTTTTATTGTTTGTTTACTGTGCAATCAGTCAAAAAAAACAGGCCATAAACACATTTGTTAAAATTTACAATGGCGCGAAGAGAAATATTTCAATAAATATTTACTCTACACAAGTACAGTGGAACCTCGATAACTCGGATTAATCGGGACCGCGGCCGATCCGGTTTATCGAAAATCCGGGTTAGCCGGAGAGCATGGTAAAAATTAATAAAATACGGTATACTAATAGATAAAGTCCCTTATAAGCAAAATAATATGAAATATATATGTACAGTTACCTATAGTTGTATAGAGTTTAGTATAGACAATATAGAGTATTATTCATTTCTAGGTAAAAAACTCCGCCAGTTTGGTTTTGTCAATTTCGTCTGGTCTGCCATCGGAACGATGTTATGTCATTTAAGAACAGTGATTCTTTCATTGTTTAAAAGACCATTGTTTAAAAAACAATTTTTTAAAAGACAGTTTAAAATAATTAATGGAATAACTGGTGCCTGTTGTTTGCGATAATGAACGTCGCTCTGCCGCCGCCGTGTGCATGAGTCATTTTTACTATCATATAGTTCAAATTACACAGATACCCATTATCTCTTAAATATTATATTATGATTGAAGGGAAGTTTTATCAATGAAATTCGATATTTTTAAAACATTCCAGAAGCGGCTGCAGATAAAATGTTTTAAAATAATACATACATTTTTATTGTTGAAATGTTTGGCCGATGAAAATCGGTCCGGGTTAGCCGGACTTCCGGTTTATCGGGGGCCGACTTATCGAAGTTCCACTGTATTACAATTACGTTTACAATTAGTGTTTCTTAAGTTAAGAATGGTAAATCTGATGGAAATTTTTGCTTAAGGCGTCTTATTTGTTGACCATTGTCCAATAAATTTAGGGCTAACACATTTGGGTGGTTTTCTAGTCGCTGTAACTATTTATCACTGTGTGACACTATCACTTCACTCACAGTTGGCACTTGAAGGTCTTGTAGGATGTCTTTGTTGCTTACAAACCACGGCTCATCAGTTATTGCTCGTAACATCTTGTTTTGAAATCGGTCCATGATTGCTAGATTGGATTTTAAAGCAGTGCCCCACATCTGCATTCCGTACGTCCAAATTGGCTTGAGTATGGCATTGTATGCTAGTAATTTATTTCTCAACGACAACTGGGATTTTCTTCCGAGCAACCAATATTATTTTCTATATATGGTATCAAGATGTTTTCTTTTTTTCCATATATGGGTTTTCCAAGTGAGTCTCTTGTCCATATGTAGGCCTAAGTACTTTACAGTATCTTCCATTGGAAGGGGAGCATTGTTGAGTGATATTTGAGGAGAGTCGCTATGACATTTAGTGAATACTATGTGGCTTGATTTGGATTCGTTAAGTTTTATCTTCCATTTCTTAGTCCATTTCTGGACTTTATTTAGGTTTTCTTGGAGTTGGTCTACTGCAACAACGGGATCTGAATGTACCGCCATTATTGCGGTATCGTCTGCAAATGTCGCTGTATATACTTTATTGTCCGTAGGCAAATCGGAGGTAAATAGTAGATACAAAATCGGCCCAAGAACGCTACCTTGAGGAACGCCTGCCTTTATGAGATATAGACCGGTTATTTCGTCTTCATATTTTACCTGGAAATATCATTCTTTTAGGTATGAGTATAGTATGTCATACATGTTCTGGTGTAGGTCCCTTTTTAGTTTATAGAGTAGTCCCTGATGCCACACCTTGTCAAAAGCTTGACTCACATCGATGAATGCAGTTGAGCAATATTGCTTACTTTTAAAAGAGCCTTGGATTAATTCTACCAGTTGATGGATCTGTTCAATTGTTGGATGTTTGGCTCTAAATCCAAATTGGTGTATCGGTAGAATAAGTTCAGTGAAGAGATGGGAAAACCTACCGGTTTTAACCTAAAACCGGACCGGTTTTTTTACTTCGCAATAACCGGTTTTACTGGTTGTTTTTTTTGTCCCGGTTATAACCGTTTTTTTCTTTTTAAAGTAAAAACCGGTTATTAGGATTTTACGGTGATTAGGATTAGGTTAGGTATTATTTTAGATCCCAATTATAATTATTATTCCCAAGTAATTATTCCAAACAAAACCATAATTCAAATTTTATTTTATAAATACAGAAGCAAACTGAAAGTGCAAACTCACATCAGCCAGAAACAATTAAGTTTTATTATATTTCGTTGAAAAGGTATTTGTAATCATAATACATATTTACATAAGAAGTGGTCTGGTTAAAATAGATGCAAACATCATCTATTTTTCACACTTGACTCTTGACATCGAAAGTGGGTGAATGACTTTTTCTGATTACCAAAAATAATATTCTGACTATGAATATCGAATTACCGATTACGAATACGAGTCTCCAAGGATTTTCCTATGTTTTCCAAACGATACACGCATACAGGAAGTATTAAATGAGTTAAAATGTACCTATTATACAAATATACAAACGTGTTAAAAGAAATACATTTTTTTGATGGTAGTAAAAATAAAAGATAAATTGCATTATCCAATTTATTTTAAGTAAAATATTTATGTTGATATTATTTGTTTTAATCCCATTTGAAAGAGTCTGGGAAATTTTTTATAAGTTGTAATTATTGGGTTAAATTGTATATTATTGTAATATGTAGGTATATATTAATCTTACGCTATATTATATTTAATAATAATCAATAAATATATAATAATATTAAAATAATAAATAAATATAATAATTATTAGAATAAAATGGTTTTATTAAAAATTGTGTTTTATTTATATTGATATTGATGTTCTTTCAATAGTACTAATTTTGATCATATTGATATCCAGTACCGAGTCGAGTGGAGTATCGCAAACTAAAGTGCATTGTAAATGTAACATTGTAACCTATTGGATTAAAAAAACCGGAAACCGGTTATTAGAAAAACCGGTTTTTTTTGGCCGGTTATAACCGCCAGGTTAAACCGTAAGCAAAAAAACCGGTATAACGGAAAACCGGTGTTTTGTCAAAAACCGCCATCCCTAGTTCAGTGATCAGAATTATCTTTCTTGAGCTCCTAACTTGGTAAATTTTTATAGAGACGCTTTTTGCTTTTGTAATATTCAAGGAATCGATAAAGGACATTAATTCATCGTTTTTGCTGTTTTCCAACCGGAAATGTACGTATATTCGTTACAATAAATATTGTAAGATATTTTTTCTCAAGCTTCTACTTCTTAAGTGGTTTGTTAAATATATAATGAAATCCATTAGCCACATTAGGTAAGCATACAATATTATTGACAATGTGAATTAAAACGGTTGTATTCAATCAACAGCTAATTGTCTGGTATGCATTAGTATAATCGGACTTGGAACACGTTTGAAAACAGGAGCGGAATTGCCGAATTGGACTATTGCTGCACACTAGCGAATATTGGTGGATGCGAGTATAAGCGTATACACCAATAACTTGATTTACCACTCATTTCAATGAACCACTTGATTTACCAATAGTAAAATGAAGAAAAAACTAAGTTAAAAATAAAAATTTGTACCATTTTTATTCAGTTGCAATGCGAAGGCAAAACAATCTTATTTTTCACTTAGAACAGGGAGAGTAGTCCAGCACTCTGAATCGACGATTTTCGACTCTTATTGGAGTCTCATCGGAGAGACGTAGGCTTGATGCTCCATACTCGAAGTGACCATCCATGAAAGCTTACCCCTACATTGCAACTGACGTGTATGAATTAGGTGACTACGTCATCTGGCAATTAAAAGGTAAAGTTTTCAATCCTAATAGCAACATTTATAATATTGTATATACACCGTTCTTAGGCGTCAACGCCCTTGGGTAGGGATCTATGGGGGAGTATCACCTAGCCGCAAGCCCTTATCTCTTGCCGTACTGCTCCCTCATAAATCGTTCAGATGCCCGCATATTCCAATCAAAGCGCCAGATTTATATTTAGAATTTTATACTGACGCGTTAGCCTTTTTGTTTTTCCGATGGCCTGGCTTGGGCTTAAACTCTCGTACCTCACGGCGAAGTGAAGTGCGGGTCAGCCACTAGTCGCACTGAGCTATTCGATCGACATTTATAATATTGAAAAATATTAAAAATATTACTAAAAGATTCTTAAATTGAAATCTTATTGGTCCATTTCCCTGGTGACAACTCCAGGTCATATTGTATAAGCCTTGGAGTTGTCACCAGGGAAATGGACCAATAAGTTTTTAAATTAAAAAATATTTTAGTAATATTTTTAATATTTTTCAATATTATAAATGTTAAAGATAAAAAAGGGTTCAAGGCAGGTTTTGTTTATATTCGATTCAGAGTTGGACTACCATCTCCATATAGTAACTATTTCAGCATCTTTATGCATCATCAGTGAAGATTATAAATGTTGTTATTAGGATTTAAAACTTTATTTACCTTTCAATTGCCAGATGACGCTAGTCACCTAATCCATACACGTCAGTTGCAATGTGGGGCTAAGCTTTCATGGTTGGTCACTTGGAGTATGGAGCAGCAGGCCTACGTCTCTCCGATGAGACTCCAATAAGAGTCGAAAATCGTCGATTCAGAGTGATGGATTGCGCTCCGTATTCTAAGTGAAAAATATGATTTTTTTGCCTTCGCATTGCAACTGAATAAAAATGGCATATATTTTTATTTTTTATTTTTATTTCTATTTTATATTAGTATTATTCCTATAGAGTAACTAGGTCCATTTTCCGTTGGAACTTTACCAAGCTGCAGACGGGGGTTGTGAATTGCATTGTATAGAATTCCTTCCCCTTTGTCTTCACTACAGCATCCATCTGACTTGCATCTTGTAGAAGCCTTGGAGGTGTCACCAGGGAAATGGACCAATAAGTTTTCACTTTAAAAATCTTTTAGTAATATTTTTAATATTTTCCAATATTATAAATGTTGCTATTAGGATTGAAAACTTTACCTTTACCTTTAAAAAAACTAAATGTTAATTTAAATTTTAAAGCTAGCATTAGGTGGCTCGATGAATTCAAGTTTTGCGATTGAATTTCTCAATGTATAATAATAGCCCAATAAATGACAGTTTTGGAGTGTAATTTCCATGGGCAACTCCGAATTGCATGAAAATTTGGATTTAGGTTCTACTTACCCTCCACTTAAAAGTTGAATTTGTGCCGTTGGTTGCTTTTACTTGGGGGGTGACATTTACCCCTTCTCAGGGGGTGAAAAACTCGTGTTTAAAATAAGGCCGAAAATGGATAAATTTACTTATTTTAAGCACCTTTTGTTCTATAAAGTTTTTTACGTAAGTCAATACTATTCGAGTTATTCGCGATTTAAAATGTTGATTTTTCGACAAAAAAACTACGTTTTCAGACAGTTTTTCCCAAATAACTCAAAAAGTAAATATTTTATCGAAAAAAATAATTCTAGCAAAAGTGTAGCCTATAAAAAAACGAAAAAAATGGTGTACCAGTAAAGTATACAAATTGGGTAGAAGCAAAGTTGTAGCTAATGAAAAATACTTTCTTATTCGTCTAATTCCAAATCGAATAATTCAACGCGAAATCACCGAAGAAAGAAGCGTTTTTCGGGAAAACCTTATTAACATTTTTAAAGTATCGAAAAAAAGCTTATTATTTGTTTTTTACAAATGTTTACAACATCAAAAATAAACGAGTTACACTGAAAAAAAAAAGTTTGCCCCTTTTTTTAGTAAAAAAATCATGAAAAAACCTCCCTCTATTTAGCACCCTAAATGAAATTAATCGTTTGGCTTTACCATCTATTTTAACTGTATGTGTATTGTTTATATGATCTGTAAGTTTGATTGTTTTGAAGTGCTTATTTTTGAAAACATTTGGTATTATAGTAAAAAAAAATTTTCCAAAAATTTTTGAAAAATTTAATGTTTTCAAAATAACTTAAAAAGTATTAGTGATAAGGAAAATCTTAAAGAGTAAAAAAATGTAGGTTCTGCTATTATAAATGTACTAGTTTCATTTTGTTTCTCCGTAAGACAAAAATTGGTTAAGATATGACTGTTAAAAATTTGCATACACTCGTGATTAGTGACCCATTCAAGCTTTCTCAATTATAACCCTTTCAAAAATAAACACTTTAAACCGGTGAGACCGACAGATCATATGAAAAATAGATAGGTAAGTAAATTGTTTGTAAAGCGGTAGCGATTAATTTCATTTGGGGAGCTAAACACGGCAAAATTTTCATGATTTTTTACAAAAAAAAAGAGGACCAACTTTATTTTGAGCGTAACTCGCTTATTTTTAATGCTAAAACTTTTGTTAACAATTAAAATAAAGCTTTTTATAAACACTTTAAAAAAGTTTAAATGGGTTTTTCCTGAAAAGTGCGTAATTTTTCGGTGATTTCACCTTGAAATATTCGATTTGGAATTAGATGAATAAGAACGTAGTTTTCATGAGCTAGAACTTTGTTTTTATTTGATTGATAGACTTTAATAATACACCATTTTTTTGGATTTTTTATAAGCTACACATTTGCTAAGGATATTTTTTTCGATAAAAATTTACTATTTGAGTTATTTGCGAAAAACCGTCTGAAAACGTAGTTTTTTTGTCGAAAAATCAACATTTTCAATGGCAGATAACTCGAAAAGTATTGGGTTACGTAAAAAACTCTGTAGAACAAAAGTTGCTTAAAATCAGTAAATTTATCCATTTCCGGTCTTATCTTGAACGTATGTTTTTTCACCCCCGAGAAGGGGTGACTGTCAACCCCCCAAGTAAAAGCAACCAACGGCACAATTTCAACTTTGAAGTGGAGGGTAAGTAGAACCTAAATCCAAATTTTCATGCAATTCGGAGTTGCCCCTGAAAATTACACGGTATCGCCGAATTTCCCGTTCATTTACTGGGCTATAAGACCATTGACTGCAATTAATAGCAGACGATAACATCAAAAATAACATTCGTCGATTTGAGATCAGCGGATTAAACTTGTCTTTAAATCAATTCAGTTATTGATATATTCAGGCAACCGTCTATTTCAGCAACTCTCACAGTTGACGAAATTAGGCAGTTTTGTAATGATTTGTCAAGCAGTGAAAAGTTGGCGTGATAAGAACCAATAGTTATGAATATTATAGGAAGATGTTATATGAATGCTATAGATTAGATTGAGAGTTGAAATTTGAAGTGGAGATGAAATTGAACCAATATTAGTGCCTTGGAAGAAAAGATGGAGCTTATTCTTAGCCCATCTTCCTTAGAGTGCATACGTTGATACATGCACTATATAAAGATGAATCTTATAACCTACTGAAGTCCGTTCTTATTTATAACTTCTACCCCATTTCTATCACCCAACATATTTACTTTCTGCAAAAGCACCTAATGGTGTACAATTAGCGTTTACTTCCAATAACATACACGTAAATACCCCCCTTTCGGCCTAAAACTCCTCACAAAATATGTTTCTCCCCCGTAGTTCCTACAAATCATGAATAACTCTTCAATAACTTACCAGATTAGCACCAGAACTGTAGGATAGTTGTTTTCAAGGAAAAAAACGCCATCGACTCTTTTAGAACCCACTAATGTTGCCTATCATATACCTTATTTTTTTTGTAAGCATTTATTAACAATCAGAATTACATATTCTATGAGTTAATTTGATAACAAGTACAATAACTTATATCAACTATTAAAGTATTGTACACTAATATGGCGTTATGAGGTACATCACCCAGCGGTTTCACCTCAGTCTCAGCGAAGATCTATGGGCCATAATCTTCGCAATCTTCTGTTGTTTAGTGGCTGCAGTAGTGGTAATATTAATTGGTTGGGGTGGCCTTTCAACTTCTCGTCGTGTCTGTTGGCTCTTTCTTGAATTACTGTGTTGACTAATGGGATGTTTAGGTCTTTATGAAGAGTTTGGTTGAAAATGTACCACGGGGCATTTGCGATGGTGCGTAGAATTTTTGATTGAGTTCTTTGGATAATTTGTGTACTTGATTTGCTGGCACAACTCCGTAGTTCTATATCGTAAGTCCATATAGGTTTGATGACTGTTCTATAAATTAGCAGTTTGTTCTCAATTGAGAGTCGAGATTTTCGACCTATAAGCCAATTAATTTCTTTTACTCTCAACTCAATTTGTTTCTTCTTCTTTAAAATGTGTTGTTTCTAGTTTAATTTAGAATCAAGATGAAGCCCCAAGTATTTGACAATATTCTGTTGTGGTATATTGACTTGATTAAGGCTAATATTTGGGCATTGGTCTTTCCTTAGTGGGAAAGTTATATGTGTTAAATTAGTTTCATTAGCTTTTATCTTCCATTTCTTTAACCACTGCCCAATTTGGTCTAGGTGTTCTCGAAGTTTTAATACTGCAGCTGTTGGATCCTCTTCAGTTGCAAATATTGCTGTGTCATCATACGGTTTGATAGTCCATCCTCCATTTTAGTTTCAAATTCTGTGGGAGTTAGATATGATTTTAATAAGTCAAAGTATTTGTTGGGTAAAGATTTTTTGATTTAATAAAGTAATCCTGGGTGCCATACCTTATAAAATGCTTGGCCGATGTCCAGAAAGGCTGCTGTGCAATATTGTTTATTGTCCAAAGCTCTATTAATTACATTTGATATGCGATGGCATTGTTGCACTGTAGAATGAGCTTGTCGGAATCCAAATTGGTGTTCTGGGATCCAGTTTTGGAATTTTAGGTCGCTCATAATTCTTTTAAGTAGCAGCTTTTCAAGAAGTTTTGACATTACTGGCAGTAGACTTATTGGGCGGTATGATGAAACATCGGTTAAAGCTTTACCAGGTTTCGGTATCATAATTACTGGAGCAATTTTTAGTGATTTAGGCCAATAATTAAGTCTTAAGATTTATGCAGAGTGCAACTCCTGATACATTGGCCAGACCAACCGTTCTCTTCAAGGTCGACTAACTGCTCACAAAAGCGACATTAGGATTTATAAACCCTCTGGTGCCCTTGCACAACATACTATTTCAACTGCATAGCTCAACCTCACCGATCGCTCAATTAAGAACTACGTAAATAGACAAGCGCATTGCATTTCTTCACGTTCATGTTCTTGTTCACTAACGGAAAATTTCCAAATATACACTAAAAGTACATATCTTGTCTAGGTATGATCTTAAACATCATAGACCAATACCTTGAAAATAGTCATTTTTCCAGTTTTCAATCGCTTATACTCGTAATTCGGAAACGATCAACTTTGGGAGCAAAATTATAAGAGACCTTTTTTGTGCAGAATGGTTCAGAAACCCTAAAAAAATCTGCCCGGGTCAAAAAAATTGTTTTTTTTTTCAATTTTTAAAAAAATAATTATTTTAAATATATTAGGACCATTTTTCTTATGGGTTACCTCTTGAATCTTATGCTGCGGTATTTCTTGAACATAATTATGGAATGTTATGGAAAAAATATCATTAAAATATTTTTCCGACAAAAACCGAGTTTTTCGCCTTGTCTATCAAGATTGTACAGCTATTCTCGCTAACAAGATTAATAATAGGTTTGTTCTAGCATCACTTTCAAACGGTTTGAAACTACCAGAAGCATGCGCATTTGTTTAACGGCGTTCAAGCACACATATTACTAGCTTGAAACTACTAGTCGAGCGTTCTAACGAAAGTAAATTTTAATTTGGAAACTGGCTTAAAACGGTCAAAAGATTTTGTGGATTTTGTTCAGATTTTCAGTTTGTGACTTGCGCAGTGTATTGGCGTTTACAAATTTTACATGACAGTAATATGTTTTGACTATGTTACTTACCATTATTTATGTTTATAATATCAATTTTCAATATTTACCATAAATCTTGAAAATTTTGATACTTATAAGAAAAATGTATTTATAATCTAACCTCAGGATTATAAATAAAAACAAACAATTCGACATTAGTATTTACTCCGATAAAAAGCGTTCTAGCAAAAAACAATGTGATACCAGTTTGTGGATTGAACATGCGCAGTAAAGCAGTACAATAATCTGGTATCGAACCATACAAAACTACATGCTAGAACAAACCTAATGTTAACTAGAAAGGAAAAAAAAGAGCTAATGACATAAAGTATTATTCCTTAAAGAGGAAATCATAAGGATAATAAAATCAGACCTCAGTTTAGTATTCCACACTCCTTCTGCATTCCACACTGTTCCACCATTGTAAGAAAAGACCGTTCTCTTAATTTATTCTACCTAATACTATAAAGCAGCTGTTTTATTTTCAAGATTATAGTTTTTCCACAAACAAAATCCATTAACCCAATTAAAAAATACATACAAAATAATTTCCCTTCAGATCCAAAGTGTTAAAACCTTTCCCTATTTCATTATGAATAAAAAATTATTTCCTTCCCAACAATAGAGGGTGTCTGCCGAAATTAGCAGAGCATTTCGTCGACGACGCTGAAGGGGATTAAAAGATTTAGTTTTATTTTTTCTACCCTCATTTAATTTTAAAATTTTAAGTAGTGAGGTTAGCGATGTGTTGTTTGTCATGAACGTTTAGAATTACGTCAGCGAAAATATGGAAGGAAATAATAAAATAAAGAAAGTTGGAAATACGATTTAGTCTAGGCGTTAGAGGGGTCACCGTGTTCTTTTCAATTCTGATGGAGAAACTCAACGGTTTCTTATGGATTTTTGGCTAATGATTACGAATTTCGAGGGTGGATTTCGATAAGAATGGTCAAAAAATTGTTATAAACAATTTAATTGTCTATAGGGCTCTGGCTCATAAACTAAAAGAGATAAAAAAAATGTTTCACATAAAATTTGTTCCTTAATAAAAAACAAAGAAAAACTGTTTACTAAACTTAAATACAACAATTAGAACTCAAGATATTGTAAAATTAGTGCACAAACCAAATTGCAAATTGCATAATAAGTATTTTTCGAAGCTTTATCGATCGTAGCTCGGCTTCTACGCATGCAAATGCGTTTGTTCCAAACAAAGTTTGTTAAATTACTTTGTCTTCATTTATTTAAAAGTTATATTCGTTTGAAGTTATAATTTTCTTAAAAAAATTGTACATTAATTTGTTTATAAGGATTTTAAGCAAATTTGACCTGTAAACATTTATACTTTAATTAACAATAATGATAGAAGGACTCAAAAGGAACAATTTGAGCTTATGAAAATGTTCGTGAGTTTATTTTTGGCCAAGATATTTTAATGGTCTCTATGAGGCTAAAGATCGGCTCACAGTCAAGTAAGTATTTTTCGACGCTTTATCGATCGTAACTCGGCTTCTACGTATGCAATTGACCTTTTAAATTTTAAAAGTCTCATTTAAAGCTTAATTAATAAACTTCCAAACAAAGTTTGTCAAATTATTTTACCTTCATTTGTTTTGAAGTTATACTCGTTTGAAGTTATAATTTTCTTAAAAAATTTGTACATTAAATTGTTTATAAGGGTTTTTAGTAAATTTAAGCAATAAACATTTATACTTTAATTAACATAAGTAATAGAAGAACTCAAAAGGAATAGTTTGAGCTTAGGAAAGTGTTCGTCGGTTTATTTTTGGCCAATATATCGATAGAGATTTACGCTGTGAGCCGATCTTTCTCCTCATTGAGCGCTATTAAAATATCGATGAAAAGGACATGGTGACCTCTATTTGGCGCCTAGACTAATTACGGTTAAGGTGAATATAAAATTTGTACGAGATATGTCATAAAGGAGCCGCACACATCTGATGGAAAATACAGGGTGTAACGAAAATACAGATCATAAATTTAATCGCATATTCTGGGACCAAAAATAGTTTGATTGAACCTAACTTACCTTAGTACAAATGTGCATATAAAAAAAGTTACAACCCTTTGAAGTTACAAAATGAAAATCGATTTTTTCCAACATATCGAAAACTATTAAAGATTTTTTATTGAAAATGGACATATGGCATTCTTATGACAGTAGCATCTTAACAAAAAATTATAGTGAAATTTGGACACCCTATAAAAATTTTATGGGGTTTAGTTCCTTTAAACCCCCCCAAACTTTTGTGTACGTTCCAATTAAATTATTATTGTAGTACCATTACTTAAACACCATATTTTTAAAACTTTTTTGGCTCTTTGTACTTTTTCGAAAATTCAGTTTTTATCGATATATTTTAAATATTTGTCAAATCCACCACATATTTGTATATGGTTAAGTACGATTATGGAGACTTGGTAATACAGTCGAACCCGCTTATTAGAATACCTCTTAAAAGAATATCACGCTTTAAGGAATAGAAATTTGAGGTCCCAAAAGGTTTCTACTGGCCACCAATAATCGGCTATTAGAATATACCGGTTATAGGAATACTTTTGCTTGGCACGAAGGCTATTCCAATAAACGGGTTCGACTGTAATATGAAAATTTATGTATGATTTACATTTTTAGGTATATTTTGAACCGTATTAAAAAAGAAGCCATATCTCGATAAAAGTTGCCTTCTCGAAAAAATACAAAGAGGCAAAAAAGTTTTAAAAACATTTTGTTTAACTAATGGTATCGCAGTCATAGTTTAATTGAAGCGTACACAAACATTTGGGGGGTTTAAAGGAACAAAACCCCCATAAAATTTTTATGTAAACATATTAAAAAAGAAGCCACAACTCGATAAAAAATGCCTTATCGAAAAAATACTAAGAGCCAAAAAAGTTTTAAAAATATTGAATTTAACTAATGGTACCACAATAATAATTTAATTGGAACGTACAGAAAAGTTTGGGGGGGTTTAATGGAACAAAACCCCCATAAAATTTTTATGGGAAGCACAAATTTCACTATAATTTTTCTTTAAGATGCTCCTGCCATAAGAATGCCACATATCCATTTTCAATAAAAAATCTCTAATAGTTTTCGATATATTCGAAAAAATCGATTTTCATTTTGTAACTTCAAAGGGCTATAACTTTTTTGTGTGCATATTTGTACAAAGGTAAGTTAGGTTCATTCGAACTATTTTTGGTCCCAGAATATGTGATTTAATTTATGACCTGTATTTTTGTTACACCCTGTATAATGTCACTCAAATTCAATGAAATTTACAAGAATAGATTCATCTCGAAATTGAAATAATTTCATATTATTGCACCAACTCTGAATTTTGGTTAATAACGGCGTAAATTTATATAAAAAAATCATGGGTATATACGTGAGTTAGAGAGAGAAAGGAGATTTTGTGAATCGACAGTTCATAAATCTTGCAGCAGGCACTAAGACAAATGCTTCCTCTTATCTTTTAGATAATGAAGTAGGTATAATTTGGTCAGTCGTACCAAAGTATGTAGTTCGTCTTATTGGCTTGGCTCACGCTAGGTTAAGCTGTTTTCAATAGCGACTAGACTGATAGTATTTATGAATAACAATAAATATTGTGATTTCCATAAAGTTCAATTAGCTTCTACGCCGCGCAATGATATGGAGGCCATAATAGATTTTTTCGGAATGGCTGACTGAAAGGAAAACTTTATCCAAGGGATGAGCCACAATAGACCTATTACCTCGTGTGGAAAAGTGTGGTTAAGCTTCTACTCAAATGGATCTTAACCTAACCTAACACTAGGAAAAAATAAGTACGACTTTAATTAATTCTACGCCTACGTTCTACGTTAATACCATACACAATATAATTATTAATATAATTACTAATATAATGACATACATGTTTACTAATTTGTGCCACTTTTGTCGTTAAAACGTGAACAATATATCGCTGTTTTTACGAGTCATTTGAATGTGTTTATGAAATCCATACTGCAGTGTAATATATTATCATTATTCCGTTATTTCCCATGTCCATTACACAATGTACATGTACATCAGAAAATCAAATCACACAAAATCTAGTCAAACAACTAAAGTGTTATGTTCGTTCACCTGTGATCGATATCAAATGTGTTTGCACTTTGATGTCAATGATGATTCATCTCTAAAAATATGTATTAAAGGAGAAGTTCATAAAACTTTGCACCCAGAATAATAATTAACAAAAACGAACAAAAGGAAACTTCGTATTCATTTTCCACAGGACAAGCGTACTAAACGAGTTTGTACTGATTTTAAATAGAATATATACAGGGTGTCCAGAAACTCTACCGACAAACGAAGACAGGAGATTCCTCAGATAATTTTAAGACAATTTAACCCAATTCACCTAGTCCGAAAATGCTTCCTAAGGGAGCTAGAGCTCTTTGAAGATGGCGCCATGTAATTAGTTTTTCTTAAATACCTCCAGAATGCTTCTATTTAGAAAAACTAAAATTTGTATACATATTTACTTTCCTGAAATGAATCGATTCCATCCATTGCGAATTTCTAGTACCGGTCATAGGCGTCCGTTTTGGGTAGGGCAACGGTTATTTTATCGCATAACTTTTTTGTCTTCAACTTTTAAGCATTTTTGATACTGGATTATTAAATTGTGAGGTATTCTAGTACTAAAAGTTACTCTTACTTTAAGTCGGTAGGATACACCGTTTTCTAGAAAAATCGTTTTTAAAGTTTTTAGTTTTGGGAATTTGAAAAAAAAGTTAAAAAAAATTAAAAAAAAAAACGATGTATTTTACCAACTTAAAGCAAGAGTAACTTTTAGTACTCGAATATCTCATAATTGAATAATCTAGTGTCAAAAATACTTAAAAATTAAAGACAATAAAGTTATGCTATAAAATAACTATTGACCTACCCAAAACAGACGCCTATGACCGGTACTAGAAATTCGCCATTAATGAAATCGATTAATCTCTGGAATATAAATAAATGTACCAGTTTTCATCTTTCTAAATAGTTTTTTTTAATCTTTTTTTTTTAATTCAAGGAACGAAAAATTTTCAAATCGATTTTTCTAGAAAACGGTGTATCCTATCGACTTAAACCAAGAGTACCTTTTAGTACAAGAATAACTCACAATTTAATAATTCAGAGTCAAAAATGCTTAAAAATTAAAGACAAAAAAGTTAGGCGATAAAATAACCGTTGGCCTACCCAAAACGGACGCCTATGACCTGTACTAGAAATTCGCAATGGATGGAATCGATTCATTTCTTCAAAGTAAATATGTATACCAATTTTAGTTTTTCTAAATAAAAGCGTTCTGGAGGTATTTAAGAAAAACTAATTACATGACGCCATCTTCAAAGAGCTCTAGCTCCCTTAGGAAGCATTTTCGGACTAGGTGAATTGGGTTAAATTGTCTTAAAATTATCTGAGGAATCTCTTGTCCTCGTTTGTCGGTAGAGTTTCTGGACACCCTGTATAGTAATAGGTAAAAAGTAACAAAAATGATAAAAAAATAAATTATTTAAAAAAAAATTAAAAAAAAAATATATTGTTTAGTTTGGATATTTTGGACAAAATATAGAAATCCTTTTTTTTGCTACGGAAATATTGGTTTTATTTTCCAATTTTTAGTAAAAAGACAATCATCTTTTTTGAGTTTTTATATCGCACCTTCATATTTCTGCAATGTGTGCTATAGGTGCTGTTTGTATTTTTTTTTCGACTTTGACTTTTTTGGTTGTTATTCATTGTAAGAATTCCAGTTTCATTTCAATTATTGTTATTTTGGTTGCGTCTGCTAAACATTTTTTAACAATTATTTTTCTAAATTGTAACGTGTCCATTCTTTTCGGTTTTCCAAATTCCTCTTTGTAAAGAATTCAAGATTTAATAGCGGACGTACCAAGTAATATATTAAAAATTATTTTTATACCAATTTATAGTTTCACAAAGCCAGTTTTGTAAAATTTTGAGGAATATAGTCTCTGGGCCAAAATTAACGGGCCACCTTAAAAATGGGTCATTTTTGATGTCTTACATCTCCTAAATCTGTGTCCGATTTAAGTGATTTTTTTAATATGTTATAGCTTAATTCCTTGACAATATCGTTATAATAATATTGTTGCTAAACAGGTAAATTTTCATTGTGTACCGGGTGTACCAATCAAATAGTGTTTTTGTCTTAAAGTTTGCACCTGTGGAATATTCTAGCATTTATAAAATATTGAGTTTAAAACCTAACTATAGCCCCATATTTTCTTAGTATTCTGTTTTTTTATTCATTCGCTTATGTTGGATAATAAAAAAGTTGGGTAGTTTAACAACTAGCCATGTTTTTCATTAAAACAGACGATTTAACTCACCAGCAAAATTAACCCCGCCACCTTTATTATTGTTGTGTTTACATTAGCTGCGGCAGTTTGTTTCCTAAATTTGTGTCATTGAAAGATTTTTGACCAATAGTCGTTGTACGACATTGTTGCAAATCTGTTTCCATGTTAACAATAATTCTTGAACAATACCTGTAATTTCATATCATTGTGAGCGAATATGGTTTAAGTTAAAATTTTAGTGCTTATTTATTGTTTGTGATTTTAAAAATGCCACTCGCTCCAACAGATGCTGCTAGGGCAGTGGCTTTAGTTGATGCTGGTTACAGTCAACGTCATATCGCCCGTACGCTCGATTTATCCAGAACTACGGTACAAAATGCCATCAGACGATTTCGGAAGACAGGATCGTGCAACCGCAGGCCAGGTCAAGGCCGGCAATGGTGCACTTCAGTTCGAGATGACCGCTTCATTGCCACCACAGTATTGATAAATTGCTTTTGCACCGCTCCTGAAGCTTGCAGGTCTCTTTTTGAGGTGAGAAACGTTAGTGTGAGTAGACAAACAATTATAAGAAGACTGTCAGAAATAAACTTGAGGGCTTTCCGTCCAGCTCGCGCACCACAACTGCTCCCACAACCCGTAGGGCTAGACTTCATTTTGCGCGAGAATATGCTCAGATGAGAGCAGAATAGCCCTAAAAGGTGTCTATAGGCGTCAAAATGAAAGGTTTGCTCCATGCGCTATAACCAAAACAGTGGCTTCCCGAGGAGGGTCAATAATGATTTGGTAAGGTATTTTTTACGAAGCGCGTACTGATCTTGTTGTGTTTGGTAGAGGCAGTGTGAATGCCCAAGTATACGTACAAGAAGTACTCCAAGACCATGTCATGCCTTTTGCACCATTCATTGGTGATAACTTCAGACTAATGCATGACAATGCACGTTGCCATACAGCAAGATCTACCCGTAAGTTTTTTAATGAAGTCGGGATTCAAGTTCTACCATGGCCAGCACACAATCCCGATCTTAACAAAATTGAGCATTTCTGGGACAACCTCAAAAGACGGGTAAGAGCGAGAGTACCAGCCCCTGCATCCCTTGAAGAGCTGAAAACAGCTGAAGTAGAGGAGTGGCAAAATATCCCCCAACCTGATATCCAGGATATCATGAATGGATTGCCAAACCGGCTCCAAGAAGTCCCAGGGGCTAGAGGCGGCAACACTAATTATTGATACCCAATTTGTTTTCAATTAGACACCCTGTATTGATAAAAAACATGTCTAGTTGTTAAAGCACCTAACTTTTTTATTATCCAACATAAGCGAATCAATCAAAAACAAAATGTTGTGAAAGCATGAGGCTATAGCTAGGTTTTAATTTCAGTATTCTACAAATGCTAAAATATTCCACAGGGTGATGCAAACTTTAAGAAAAAACACAGTTTGATTCGTACACCCGGTATACAATGAAAATCTACCTGTTTAGCAACAATATTATTATAACGATATTGCTAAGGAATAAGGCTATAAAATATTAAAAAATCACTTAAATCGGACAACAGGTTTATGAGAAATAATACACCAAAAATGACCTATTTTTAAGGTGGCCCGTTCATTTTGGCCCAGAGGTAGTATAATTAGAGATACTTCTAATAAAATTGTTCCGTCTCCTTATAGTTTAGTAAATTTTGATTTTAGATTTTATTTTACGATTTAAATTCATATAGTAATTCTTAATGTTGTTTTGAAGCTATTTCCTTGTGGCATTTTTATAATTAACTATTTAGATGAGAAATAAGCCACAATTAAATTGAAAAAAATTGAACAGAACAACTTAGAATGGGAGCCTACAATATTGACAAGAACTAATACGAGGAAAATATCAGTACCATATACAGGGTGTTTCATTAATAATTGTCCATATAGTAACTGGAGATACCTTAGCACAAAATACGAAGATTTAACGTAAAACACTTAAATAAAATGTGGTTCCTTACTGAGTTACAGGGTGTTTTATCTAAAAATTTAAAAATTATTTTTGCTCAGCATTTTAAAACTATTCGACGTATCCTTTTCATACTTGTCAGGAAGTATAGATACTGTACAAACTACTAAATTATGTTAAAAAAACGTTTCTGGCTGTTACCAGAGGCGTACGACGGGGAAAGTGAATGGTTGGCCCTTTCCAAATTCTATGCCACTGGCGGAATTGCTATGTCAGTTAACTTTTTGGATCCTACAATATTTTCTATGAAAATAATATCCGTTTCATTCGTAACGATAAATTCATTAGTTTTCGAGATCTTTGAAGTTAAAAATGAAACGACACGGTTATTTTGATTAATGTAGTGTGTCGCTTCATTTTTAATTTCAAATATATCGAAAACTAATCATTTTATCGTTACGAATGAAGAGTATATTATTTACGTAAAAAGTATTGAAAAACAAAATTACACTAAAATAGCAATTTCTTCAGTGGCGTAGAATTTGGGAAGGGTCAACCAGCCACTATCCCCTGTTGTACGCCTCTGGTAACAGCCAGCAACGTTTTTTTAACATAATTTGGTAGTTTGTACAGTATCTATACTTCCTGCCAAGTATGATAATGATACGCCAAATAGTTTTACAGTACTGGCTACAAATAATTTTTAAATTTTAATCATATGAATCATATATCATAAATTAATCAAAATAACTGTACCGTTTCATATTTAACTTCAAATATCTCGAAAACTAATGATTTTATCGTTACCAATGAAGAGTATATTATTTACGTAGAAAGTATTGAAGAATCTAAAAATGCCAGTAAAATAGTAATTCCTCCAGTGGCGTAGAATTTGAGAAGGGTCAACCATTCACTATCCCCTGTCGTACGCCTCTGTTAGTAGCTAGAAACTTTTTTGTATCACAATTTCGTAGGGTGTCTAGTAGTCGCACTTTCTGCCCAGTATGAAAAAGATATGTAGAATAGTTTTAAAATGCTGAGCAAAAATATTTTTAAAATTTTTAGATAAAACACCCTGTAACTCAGTAAAGAACCACATTTTATTTAAGTGTTTTAGGTTAAATCTTCGTATTTTGTGCTAAGGTTTCTCCAGTGACTATATGGACAATTATTAATGAAACACCCTGTATAAAAGGACTATCCGAGAAACTGAGAACATTCAAAACAATACACACATTGAGATCTATTCTATTTAAAACTAAACCTAACAATGAACAAGAAAGAACAAAGAATTGTATTTATAAAATACCTTGTGAATGCGAACAATTTTATTTAGGTGAAACATCAAGACCATTAAACGTTAGAATAAGTGAACATCAGTCTTATATTAAAAGTAGAGAATTTGATAGATCTCAAATATGTCAACACGCATGGGATAATGAACATAGAGTTCAGTGGAGAGATTCAAGTATAGTCCGGAAATAACCAGATAGTAAAAAGAGAAAAATCAAAGAAGCGGCTCTAGTTATGCTGAATGAAACCAATTGTGTCGCAAATTCCTCGGTAGAATGTAGTAGGATGTGGTTACCCATACTGAAAGAGGAAGTCAATAGAAGAAAATAACCACGATTAGTAAGTCAATACCATATCGAATTAGTACATATTTTATATTTTAGTATTACTTATATATCTATGTATTATTAATATTATCTATAATTTAAACAATATGTATGTTATATATTAAAGTCCGAATTTGGTCGAGAGTAAACTAAATGTAATATCAAATACTTACGATGTCGGGATAGTATCATGAAGTTTTTTCCTGGTTTTCCCTCGTGATTTACTATGGAATCTCTAACGCGAGAATTCTACGGTCACCATTGCATTTGGTTGTCTTTTTAAAGACAGATCACATGCTATGATTTTTTTGTGGCGGATATTCTGGAGTTGGGTTTGATTTCATGTAATCGAATAAACTGCTATCTTTCAGTAAAGTCGTCAAAGGAACGCAACTCATAAATATTGGCAATATCATTTTAAAGTCTTCTACTTTAAAATGTATAATATATGTCTAAATTGCCGATATAAATGAGTCAGATTAAATAAATTATTAGAAGAATTTTTTACTAAGCAACAACATTTTTGAGAAGAATTTTTTATTAAGCAACAACATTTTTGTTTAATTTAGTGGTATTTTGTAAAAAATAATTTTTTTCAATTTAATTGTGGCTTATTTCTAAATAGTTAATTAAGTAATTCTTAAAGTTTAGGTAAATTAGTTTCCAGAAATCTCTTAAAAGTTTAAAATACATTCATTTTTGCCCATATTTCTGGGTAACATTTGTCATTTGTATCATAATCCTTCTCTTTAGAAAGTAGTTATTGGGAAATTAAGTTAGGCGACTCCAGCGGATATTGTCAGCTTCTGCGAAGGACAGTGATGAACTGTTTTGTAATTACATTTTTTCCAAAGTGAAATTGTGTTTGAGATAGATATTTTTGTGTTCTCCAACATCAGGGATTTCTGGTCGGGAGTAGTTTTGTAATTTTAGTAGTATTAAGTAGCTAGCGAAAATTATATCTGTAAACACGTATAGTAATCAATAAATAGTTCTATCAAAAATGTCGTGTATATTATTTTAATTTGCTAAAGTAATATTTTATAGCAACTATATCTCACGGTAAACTAATCGTGGGTCAAAAGAGAATTTATTTGGAAAAACGTTACGAAAGAAGTTTGAAAATAAAGAGACTTGGTAATGGTCAAACGAAATACTAGAAAAAATATAAGAAAAGATTAAATGATATAAAAAGTCAAGAAAATATGTTGGACACAGGTCTTCAAAACTATACGGTCACCAAAAAGGAGCGAAAAGCAGTATCAAAAGCTAAAACAAAAGCGTATACAAAACTATACGATTAACATATACAAAACAAAGATATATAAAATAGGCAAACAGAGAGCAAAAAAAGCAAAAGAGTTTAATTAGAATAGCTCTATCCGCGATAAAATTAATAAACTACTAATTCACGAAATGGATGCCAACAAGAGATGAAAAAAGTACTTTGGCAGTTCATTAAATTAAGAATTTGACATAAAACTAGTTGAATGAAAGGAGATAGTAACAGCAGTTGTCACCAAAATAAAAAAGCAATGAAGTGGTTCAAGCACCTCAAAAAATAAAGAAAGGAAAATCAGTTGGACCAGATGATACTCCTAGAGTGTGTAGAGTATTAGGAGAGACGGGAAAAAGTTGTCTTTGGCAGCTTTATTCGATAGAATTATGAGAGTTGGTAACAAATACCATACGAATGAAGAAGCAATATATTAGCACCTGTATAAAAACTGATATGGGATAGGTCAGCCACAACTAACAAACGGATTTGCCGCCCAAGGATCAAAAATACTATTGGCCTTTGTGGATGACGTGGACACAATTGCACAATCTACCAGAGATGTAAAAGAAGTTTTCACCCTATTCGAGAACGGAGCCAAGGAAGTTGGTCTTAAGGTCAACGAGGACAAGACTAAGTACATGGTGGTTACGAAGAACCTAAGACCAAGGGTTAGACAAAACGTAACAATCAATGAATACAACTTTAAATTCGTCAAAGAATTTAAGTACCTGGGAGCGATCATAACATTTGAAACTAAATACGAAAAGGACGTGGCAGCCAGGATCATTGCAGGAAACAGGGCATACTATTCATTAATGACCCTACTTAAATCAAAAATATTCTCAAGACCAGCAAAAGTAAGGGTATATAAGACAATAATTCGTCCCACAATAATGTATGGAAGCGAAACATGGACTCTGAACCAGCGGAAAACGACAAAATGACTGGTACTTGAAAGTTTGAAAGAAAGATACTGTGGACTATCTATGGGCATTGCAGGGAAGATACAACAGAAGAATGGAGAAGAAGACACAATGATGAACTCCAGACAATATGGAGATGAAAATATAGTACGCTACATTAAAGCAAACCGAATACGATGGGCGGGTCACGTGCTAAGATCGAGTGACAAAAGACTTCTGAACGCCACATTGTGGGAAAGGCCCGATGGCAAAAGGTCAGTTGGTTGCCCAAGAAAGAGATGGAAGGACGCAGTGGCCAGTGATCTACGCAAAATGGGAGTACAGCAATGGGAAATAGCTGCTCAGGACCGACAACAATGGAGGAAAATAGTAAACGCGGCCAAGACTCACATAGAGTTTCAGAGCCAAATGATGATATGGGAGAGACTAATAAATATTATGTGAAAGTAGGATTGCACCAAGCTTAGCTGCTACGTCCCACTTTATTCTCATTAGTTTTGGATCAAATAACAGCACAACTACTTCCCAGGTGCTTAATTTATGCTGATGATGTAGTGTTAGTAGGAAATAGTGAAAGCGACTTAGAACAAAAACTCGAACACTGGACACATGCATAGTAAATTTATAAATCTCATTGAACATAGTTATCGTGTTAAATTTGTAAATCTTATAATGTTGTACATTTTAAAAATACTTTCAATTCACTCTAAGTTAATCGTTTACTGAATTATACAGGGTGTCCCGAAAAGATTGGTCATAAATTATACCACAGATTCTGGGGTCAAAAATAGGTTGATTGAACCTCACTTACTTATATAAAATAGTACACACAAAAAAAGTTACAGCCCTTTGAAGTTACAAAATGAAAATCAATTTTTTTTCGTATATCGAAAATTCTAATGCCCGGTTGCACCAACAGATCTTAAGCTTAACTCGAGAATAACATAAGAATTAATATAATATAATTGTAATATATTATAATATAAATATCATAATATAATAATAGATATAATTGATAATAAAGTAAGAATCAAAAATTATGGTGCAACGTTACTTATACTCAAGGAGGCCCTATCTGTAAGCAGAGCTTAGCTAAGCTGGAGCTTAAGATCTGTTGGTGCAATCAGGCAATAAAGATTTTTCATTGAAAATGGACATGTGGCATTTTTATGGCAGCAGCATCTTAAATAAAGATTAAAGTGAAATTTGTGTACCCCATAAAAAATTTATGGGGGTTTTGTTCCTTTACACCCTCCCAAACTTTTGTGTACGTTCCAATTTAATTATTAGTGTGGCACCATTAGTTAAACACACTGTTTTTATAACATTTTTGCCTCTTAGAACTTTTTCGATAAGCCAGTGTTTCTCGAGATATTTTGAATAGTTATCGAATCCACCACATATTTTTATATAATTAAGTACGATTATAGAGACCTGTTAATAATCTGAAAATGTATTATTAATTTACATTTTTAGGTATATTTTGAAAAATAAGCCACATCTCGATAAAAGGTGACTTATCATAAAATGACTAAGAGTCAAAAAAGTTTTAACCAAACCGTGTTTAACTAATGGTACTACAATAATTGTTTAATTGGAACGTACACAAACATTTGGGGGGTTTAAAAGAACAAAACTCCCATAAAATTTGTATGTAAATATAATATAAAAAAGAAGCCCCATCTCGATAAAAACTCGCTTATCAAACAATACTAACAGGCAAAAAAGTTTTAAAAACGTTGTGTTTAACTAATGGTACCACAATAATGAATTAATTGCACAAAAGTTTGGGGGGCTTTTAAGGGATCAAAACCCCCATAAAATTTTTATGGGGTGGACAAATCTCACTATAATTTTGTATTAAGATGATCCTGCCATAAGAATGATACATGTCCATTTTCAATAAAAAATCTTTAATAGTTTTCGACATATTGAAAAAATCTATTTTCATTTTGTAAATTCAAAGGGCTGTAACTTTTTTTATGAGCACATTTGTACTAAGTTAGGTTCAATCGAACTATTTTTGACTCCAGAATGTGTGGTATAATTTATGACCAATCTTTTCGGGACACCCTGTATATTCTATGAATTAATAAAATGCTCACTTTTTACTTTCCACGTTTCAGTTTTTAGCATATTAGTCAGAGATGTCACTACTGAAAAGACAATAAATAACACTCTTGATAAATCGTGCTAGAAAATAATTAATATTGACAATGAAATTTGGGGCAGAAGGGTCATATTTAATCAATGTTTGTAATCGGTTTGTAAACGTAAATAAAATTTATTCGAACCTCACTCCCTCTATTCGGATATTCGAGGTGATTTGTCTATGCTGATGGGTAATTTTATTTATAACTATGTAGGTTGATATTTCATATTATATATTATATATACACTCAACCAAACTTATATGGAGTCATCTGATATTTCATTTATTTTAAGCGAATTATTGCTAAATTAAATTTTCTTCCATCGCATTTCTCAGGAGCTTAACTACAGGTTATAGAACCAAATCAACATATCTCCACGCTATCAAAGTTGGTAGGATGGAAATGAAAGGATTTTTTTACTGATAATTGAAGCTTGGCTTTATAGGCAACAAAAATTGAAGAAAAAGGCGCCTATATAGGCAAATATTTTTATTAAAAAAGGCAGGAATATTAACATTTAGGCAAAATATAGGCAATAAAGGAATATAACTTATTATTTATTGTACAAAGTGAATTAACGTAATATTAACTTAAGGCAGGTATTTATTAACTTTATATTATATTAACTTAAGCATAATTTTACACATCATAATCATAACATTAGTATAAATAAACTAGTAACTAAATAACTGTTAATTAATAATTAAACATTGTAACCACTTAAAATTTAATTAATAGAAACAACTAAATGTTTTTCAATATTTTCGGTCTTAAAACTATGTCTTCGATCACTTAAAATTAATTTGTACATTGAAAACGAACGTTCGACATCGACAGATGTAATTGGAGCATATTTCAGAGCGGATAATAAATCTGGCATAATTTGTAATTCCTCGTAAAATGTCCCATTCAAAACTTTAGCAACATTAGATAAAAACGAAAAACCTTCATTCTTGTCGAAAACATATTCCATTTTTTTAAAAATTAATTGACCGTTACTTCCAGGTGCCGATTTAATTTTCTTCTTTAAATTATCTATTAATTTTACTGACTCACATAAATTTATCTCTTGTTTTTCTAATAAGGTAATTGTGGTAACTATTAATTTATAATTATTGTCATTGATTTAAGCGAGTTCCTGTTTCAATTTGGGATTTTTTAATATTTTTTTTACTTCTCGAATGGCTTCGGAAATATCATCATCAAATTCTGACATAACTAATTCTATTTCATTGCAGTGTTCAAAGTAAAAAAAACTGCTTCGAGCCAGGTTCCCCATATTTCTTATTTCTTCAGCAATTCTATTTACCCCGTGGGCTACACAAGTGCAATGAATTAAATTAGGATAAACAATCTTTAAATTAACAGCAGCTTTTAACATATATGCCGCAGCATCTGAAAGCATTAAAACTATTTTATTCACTGGTATAGGGTTGGGTAAAAAGAGGTTTGTTAAACTATCTTGTATAAATCGACTTATTGTTAAATTGTTTGTTTTTTCCAATTCTTTAACGGCAACTAAATAAGGTTTTCTTCCAAAGTTTTCGTTCAAAATTCCAATCATTAAATTAGCTATATACCTGCCGCATACATCTGTCGTTTCATCCACGATAATATACAAAAAATTGCCCTCTAACTCCCGCTTAATTTTTGAAATACATTCCACATAACATTTTTCCACAGTATGTTTTCTCAATGTACTCTCGTCCGGTAAGGATTTATTAAGATATTTTTCGAAAAAGCATTTAAAACTAGGGTTATTAACTTTATATAGCGGAATGTTGGATGCAATCATCATCTGGCATAAATCAAATTTAAATGCGTCTTCCTCCTTTTTTTTAACTGCTTAAACTATCCCGCAGATATATTTGGCCTAACTTAGAGGAATTTAATTTTTCCAAATTACGTTTATGAAGTGGGGTTCCACAATGCTGGTCAATAAAGTACTTTTTTCTACTTGAAATCTGAGAATTTAAAAAAAAAATAATTAGAATTCTAAAACCGCTTTAGAATTTAGTTATGTTGTGGGACGAGAAAAAAAGAGAAAAAATAAAACTTACCGATTTGCCGCATGGTTTACAAAATGCTCCATCTCCTTCTAGAGAAAGTTCCGAATAAGGTGCGATCCATAGCCTTAATTTAGATGTCATCTTTTCACACAAATGTCTAAAACGTTTTAAAACGTGTTCTTTGCTTTTCGGTATACGCAACAAAACTAAACTAGGATATAGCAATTTGTGACTAAACTCTGATACAGTAACCGACTGTACAACTGATAATAAACTAATAAAGCTTAGGGATTTCCAAATAGTTAACCCTCAAGTCTCGATCAGGTACATTTTCCTAGAAATATGTTATATAAACAAACCATTGATATTTTATTGTTGACTCAAAATTTCATTATAGAATGGTTTAGTAATAGAATAATATCATGGGTAGTACCATGAAATTTTAAAAAAGGCACAAATAGGCGGAATTTACGAAAAAAAGCAAAAAGTGCAAAAAACAATTATAATAGGCAAAATAGGCAAAAAAAGGCATTTTGCCTATAATCCGAGCTTTACTGATAATAATTCCTGCCCAGAATATGACCAGAAATCTTGATAGTAGAAGGCCAGCAAATCGAAAGAGTAAAAAATTACACTTACCTAGGAACACTTATAACAGAAAATAATGACTACACTGCATAAATCAGAGTCAGAATCGAAAAAGCACGTTCTAATTTTATGAAAATGAAAAAGATCCTATTTAGCAAAGATTTAACATTAGCTCTTAAAGTACGCATAACAAAATGTTATGTATACAGTGTTCTATACCAGGGGTCACCAATTAGTTTCCCTGAGGGTCCGTTTAGAAAACCTATGACACTTCCGGGGTCCGAATTTATGCTGCCTGTGTCTGACTGTTCTGATTTGGTTTCTTTATACTTTTTTGGATAGTGTATACTTTTCTGTAAGTTTTCCTGGTACAATAAATAAAATATAAATTCATTGTGTATTGTTTTGATGTTATTATTCGTAACTTTTGAAAACAGCAGTATTGTAAATTGTTACTGAGCATATTTTAAAAATTATGAATTTACATTTTGAATTCTAATGAAGTTTTTAGACATCTTCAATTTTGTAGAAATAGTCTGATATAATTGATCCAAATAATGGCATAACCCAGACATCCAAAGTGAAAGTTATCCTCCAACACCAAATTGTTCTATATGGTCCACATAATGTTCAGAAAAAAGTCACAGCATTTTGAGCGTCGGGTTTGGAGGGGAGAGGGGGGAGGAATCGGTTAATTCGTAGTTTTTTAGGTTTTTCGTCAATATTTCTAAAACTACGCGGTTTAGCATAGACAACCTTCTACACAAAAATGTTCTACATTAAATTTGCAATAAAAAAGGTTCTATGCATAATCCTTCTAAAATAAACGGTTCCAAAGTTACGGAGGTAGTATATTATAATTGGTCCAAAAAAGGCCTAACCCAGACATCTAAAGTAAAAGTTTTCCTCCAACACCAAATTGTTTCAGTAAAAAGTTACACCATTTTGAGCGTCCAGTTTGGGGGGGAGATGGGGGAGAAGTCGATAAATTAGTAGGTTTTTTAGGTTTTTCGTCAATATTTCTAAAACTATGCATTAGCGTAAATAATGGTCTATACAAAAATGTTTTATATACAATTTAAAACAAAAAAGGTCCTATACATAATTGTTATAAAATCAACGGTTCCAGAGTTAAGGAGGGTGAAAAGTGGAGGTTTTCGTTACTTTTTATATTATCTGGGCAATTGATGATGATTTTGGGTGGTGAGGTTGACGTTTCTTCAAGGGCTTATCACTCACATATCATCGGCCACTGAAATAGCAAATTTTATTTACAAAACTCCTGTTAAAGAAAATTTCTATAAATTGCCCAAAGAATATAAAAAGTATCGAAAACCTCCACTTTTACCCTCCGTAACTCTGGAACCGTTGATTTTATAACAATTTTGTATATGACCTTTTTTGTTTTAAATTTCACGTAGAACATTTTTGTATAGAACATTGTTTTTGCTAAAGCATAGTTTTAGAAATATTGACGAAAAACTTAAAAAAACTACTAATTTACCGACTTTTCCCCCATCTTCCCCCCAAACCGGACGCTCAAAATGGCGTAACTTTTTACTGAACAATATGTGGACCATATAGAACAATTTGGTGTTGAAGGAAAACTTCTACTTTGGATTTCTGGGTTAGGCCTTTTTTTGGAACAATTATACTATATTACCTCCGTAACTTTTGAACCGTTCATTTTAGAAGGATTATGCGTAGGACGTTTTTTATTTCAAATTTAATGTAGAACATTTTTGTATATAAGGTTATTCATGCTAAACCGCATAGTATTAGAAATATTGACGAAAAACTTAAAAAACTACGAATTTGCCGATTTCTCCCCCCTCTCCCCCCAAACCCGACGCTCAAAATGGTGTGACTTTTTTCTGAACATTATGTGGACCATATAGAACAATATGGTGTTGGAGGATAACTTTCACTTTGGATGTCTGGGTTTGGGTGTAGTTATACCATACTAAAAGGAAACGGAGGAATTTAAAATAAATAATCAGTACAAAATGCTAATTAACTTGTTATATTTTCTACATTAGTTTCAATGCAAGTGTTTGTTGCAAACTTATTAAATCTGAACATTATTTTAATTAAATGCACATCTGAAAAGTACTCCCACTTAACATATATGAGAGAGGAAATGAGTATAAAAAATGCACATGACAATTTTATATTACAGCTTACTTAATTTCAAAATTAATGATTAGTAAGTATAACAATAATAGCCCGGGAGGTAGTGTCAAATTTAACCGGAGCATTTTAGCATGGCTGTTTTCTTTTTATTTAGTTATAGACCAGGGTAATAAGACAAAAATATACGCTGTTCGTGACGCTTCAGCAGCCAGGGTACTGAAGCGTTTTTTCGACAAGTAATACCTACAGGAACAAACTGTAACTATTTCCTGCGTAGGATCTGGCGGCCATTTTTATTTATAAACAATTAACTGTCAAAAAATGGCATTTTTCCTTTTTTTTTCAAATCAATTGAAAACAATGAAACTTATGATTTCTTTAGTACAAATATCTTTGAGATTATGGAAAAAGCTTTAAAATGACATATTACAAAGTTTAATATACTCATTTATTGTTAATATAATTGAGAAAAAAGATCGGAATTGCAAAAAAAATTATTTTCGCAATAACTTCTGTAAAAATTAGTGTACAGGTTTGAAATTTTTGTCAAAAGAGGGTTCTTTGGTGCTTAATATGTGATAAAAATTTCAAAGCGATTCATTCAATTGTTTAAATTTTATTCGAATTGTTTATCTCAGAGAGCATTTTTTTTGCAATAACATAAGTCAGAAAAAAATGATGTTAGAACCATTCCACAGGTGTCAAATGGAAGAGCATGATCTATATTTTCAACTTGGTTTAGAGAAAGCGAATAAAAAATGCATTTATTAGTAATAAATAATTATGCAAAAGTATGTAAATCTTCCCTTATAAACTTTTTGAATAACTTTTTCCAAAAAAAATAACTTTTTTTACCCTGTTTTAAGTGCACAACTACCAAGTAATGTTATTTATATCATACTTGATTAAAAATTGTAATAAATATATATAATTTCTTATATAACAAAATAAAAAGTTTATAAGGAAAGATTTACGATACTTTTGCATAATTATTTATTACTAATAAATGCATTTTTTATTCACTTTTTTTTAAACCAAGTTGACAATATAGCTCATGCTCTTTCATTTGACACCTGTGGAATGGTTCTAACTTCATTTTTTTCTGACTTATGTTATTGCAAAGAAAATGCTCTCTGGGATAAACAATCTGAATAAAATTTAAACAATTGAATGAATCGCTTTGAAATTTTTATCACATATTAAGCACCAAAGAACCCTTATATGACAAAAATTTCAAAGCTGTACATTAATTCTTATAATAGATATTGCGAAATTATTTTTTTTTGCAATTCCGACTTTTTCTCAATTATATTAACAATAAATGAGTATATCAAACTTTGTAATACGTCATTTTAAAGCTGTTTCCATAATCTCAAAGATATTTGTACTAAAAAAACCATAAGTTTCACCGTTTTCCATTGATTTGAAAAAATAGGGAAAAATGCCACTTTTTGACAGTTTATTGTTTATAAATAAAAATGGCCGCCAGATCCTACGCAGGAAATAGTTACAATTTGCTCTTATAGGTATTACCTGTTGAAAAAACGCTTCATTACCCTGGCTGCTCGAGTGTCATGGAAAAAACCTTATTACCCTGGACTATTAGGTGTTCCAAAGCTTATTCACAAATGATGTGTCAGCTGGCCCAAAGCCGAGGATTTTTGCCAAGAAAAGGTAAAATGTGAAACTTGATGGAAAAATGCTACAACTTATGTGTCAAATATTTATCTCCGTCACTTACGTGTATAATAGCCACAAATACCTAGCTACTGGCTTTCACCCAGACGACTCGGGTTCAAATCTTGGCCCTGAAAATCTTTTTTGTCTTTAAAATTGACATTTTGATTTGAAAAATAATTATTTTTTTTTATAATACCACGTTTTTATTATTTATACGACACAATATAAAACAGTCTATGTCTTTTATGGAATCATAAACTTTGCATTTGATCATAACTATATATTCAGATGACGATTTTTCTTACAATCATACAATCATTCATAAATTAATGATTTACCTATACTTTTTAATCTTTGCCAAACTACATAGTTCAAGAATATTTTTTTATTATTAACTAGCTGACCCGGCAAACTTCGTACCGCCTTAGAACTAAAAAATAATGTTTAAAATTTAAATACCTAAAAATTACCAGAAAGCCAAAAAATACTCAAAAATATTGCGTATACCTTTTTTCTAATAAACAATATTGTTTTTGTGGTGTCTGCATGAATAATTATTACTTAGATTGGTTTTATTAACTCAGAAACCTTCCCGGGTTCATGTACAACAACTTGCTTGAGGTCATCATATTATCAAATGCATATTTTACGATTCTATAAGGGGTATACAGACAAATATTCATTTTTATATATTATACAGAACAAGGAAATATTTAGATTAATAATAATAATAGAAAAGAACGTCGAGGGGGGGGGGGGCAACCCCCTTTTTCACTTAGATTGGTCGTACTAACTAAGGAAGCTTTAGGGGATTTTATACAACAACTTTGTTTATTAAGGACGTCAATTATAATAATATTATGATTATTATCATATTATGTTCAAATGCATAGTTTACGATTCTATAAAAGACATAGAGGCTTTTTTATATTGTGTCGTATAAATAATACTAAAAACGTGGCATTATCAAAAAATAATTATTTTTCAAATCAAAATGTCACTTTTAAAAACAAAAAAGATTTTCAGGGCCAGGATTTGAACCCGAGTCGTCTGGGTGAAAACCAGTAGCTAGGTATTTGTGGCTATTATACCCGTAAGTCACGGAGAAAAATATTAGACATATAAGTTGTAGCATTTTTCCATCAAGTTTCATATTTTACCTTTTCTTGGCTAAAATCCCCGGTTTTGGGCCAGCTGACACATCATTTGTTAATAAGCTTTGGAACACCTAACTAAATAGAAAGAAAACAGCCATGCTAAAATGCTCCGGGTAAATTTGACACTAGCTCCCTGGCTATAAGGGGAAAAACTCTAACATGAAACATGACATTTTTTTATGTACAACCTGTCTGAATAGGTTGTACTGTGACTTAAGTGTCTATGCTTCTATCCTGTAAAGTAGAGTCGGGAAAATATAACACCTTAGATCTGAGGTCATCCCGAACATAATTAAAAAAATAATGTGTGTACTTTGTACGCACGTAAGAAGTTATACTTATATTTTATGATTTAAATGAAACTAATATACTTTTTATTTATATTTTATTTAAATATTAAACTAATTTATACTTACTACTTCTCAAACATTTTTATTAAAACAGTACCAAAAATTAAAATAATAAAAGAATAAAACACATACAAACACATTAAAAATGCCACAAATGATTTTTGAATATTAATTGTTGGAAATTTTTTTAACTAAATACGTATTTTCTGAAAATAAAATTATATAATAAATATACTTACAATCAAAAAATGTATAAAAAAAAATAAAAAATAAAAGTTTTTATTGGGATTCGAACCAGCTATCAGCGCGGTTGGTATATTGGGGTTCATTCGCCTTAAACGCTTCGCCACGGAGGCAACGTGTCATTATGTGCGAAGATCGACTAACTAAACGGATTAAGCTTTTGACATTTTTGAATTAAATTAAATTATTTTGATTTTGAATTGAAATGATTTAGAATTGAAAAAATACAACAAAACATAGAGTAAGAAAACAATATATTAGGTGAACATTGATTGAAATTTTGATGGTAATCAAATTATGTAAATAAAAGTATTACATACTATGTATTTTGGTAGGTTCAAATAGGTAGGTACCTATGTTACATTTACAATTATTACATACCTGTTGCTTTTAAAAACTATTTAAATGTCACTACAATTATAAACTTTTTTGTTTCTGTCCTCACAACAATAAAACTAATATATTATACATTTGTTTACCTTCATATTGAACAATTATTTATTATTGACAGATCATTTCAACGCCCAATCAGAGCCCGTATAACGACTAATACCATACTGTCGGTGTGCGCATGCGCGCAGATCAATATAAATTCACCCTCAATCGCGCCTAAAGAAGTATAACTTCAAAAAGTTGCATATCCGTAGGTGGTGAATTTAAAAATCTACTTATATTTTCATAAATGCCCTGGTCTAAATCATAATATAAGATTTGTATTTAAATTTACAACCACATGCAATGATGACAATAAAATTATTTTGTTAATGATTTCATAGCAACTCATGAAGGAGAAACCAGGCCTTTACTTTTTTGGTCTTGAAAGAAGTAGACAATAAAAAAGAGAAAAATTAAAGAAGCGGCTGTAATTATGTTAAATGAAACCAATTTGAGCCGCAAATACCTCGTCAGAATAAAATAGAATCTGGTTACGCACATTAAAAGAGGAAATCAATAGAAACAAATAACCACGATGAATAAGTCAATAACATATCGAAGATATATCATCAGCTTACTTACATATAAAATCAAATTTTGGTATTAATATTGAGAGTAAACTTATGGCCGGTTTCACCAACGACAAATAGTAAGTAGTTTATTCTATGATTAAAATTATTCGATAAATAAACTGACATTTCTCCATTTTAATGTCCAATACGGATTATTTTAATTATTTATCAAAAAATACTTAGGTAAATTATTAAATTTCATTGTGTATATAATTTTGTAATGTTTTTGTACTCAATCAAACCACAAATAAACCACTAACAAAAAAATAGAATATTTTACCACCTTCTCCATTAAAGGAGATTACTTCACTACACAAATGCTGATGGATGTGGTGATGATTGAAATGCTCGAAACCGCTACTTGACCAAATACGTGTCGTTTGGTGGGTAAAGCTCGTAATCCCGAATTACGGAATATTGGAAACCAATTATTAACAAGATGCTTTGATACATCACAGAGCTATGCTAAATAGTTGCTAATGTTATTCAGCAATAACATTATCGATGGGATGACTGAGGTCGATATTACCATTGCTTAAACACAGTATTGAAAAATTTGTTTCATACATTATTTAAATAGTAATAATTAAATTGTATGATAATATACAGTGATGAGCGCGCTCCTCCTCCTCCTCCTCCTACTCCTCAGTCGTTTCCTCATTGCTGAGTTTCGTGATTCCCTATAATACGATCAACTATCTCTTTCCGTCGGCTTCTGTCCTGAGCTTCCCTCATGGATTCAGAGAATGTTTTTCCACTGGCTTTCTGTACTTGATCCGTCCATCGAGTAGATGAGCGACCTCTATACTTCTGCGCCCTTCAACGTTTCCCGAAATTATAAGTCTCTCCAGATTATCATCACTTCATGCAATATGGCCGAAAAATTTTAAGACGGTGGAGAGACAAATAGAGGAAAGTCGAATGTGAATATTAAGCTCTTCGAGGATTGAGTAATTTGTTCTCTGTTCCGTCCATGAGAACCGAAGTATTCTTCTCCAGCACCACATTTCAAAGGCGTCAATCCTTTATCTGTCGTCCGATTTCATTGTCAATGTTTCGGATCCGTAATTAAATATGGGAAAAATTAATGCACGTACTAATCTTATTTTGGTGTTCTTCGACAAGGAGCGATCTTTCCAGATTTTCGATAATCGACCCATAGCGTTACATTCTTCTCCAGCACCACATTTCAAAGGCGTCAATCCTTTTTCTGTCGTCCGATTTCATTGTCCATGTTTCGGATCCGTAATTAAATATGGGAAAAATTAATGCACGTACTAATCTTATTTTGGTGTTCTTCGACAAGGAGCGATCTTTCCAGATTTTCGATAATCGACCCATAGCGTTACATTCTTCTCCAGCACCACATTTCAAAGGCGTCAATCCTTTTTCTGTCGTCCGATTTCATTTTCCATGTTTCGGATCCGTAATTAAATATGGGAAAAATTAATGCACGTACTAATCTTATTTTGGTGTTCTTCGACAAGGAGCGATCTTTCCAGATTTTCGATAATCGACCCATAGCGTTACATTCTTCTCCAGCACCACATTTCAAAGGCGTCAATCCTTTTTCTGTCGTCCGATTTCATTGTCCATGTTTCGGATCCGTAATTAAATATGGGAAAACTTAATGCACGTACTAATCTTATTTTGGTGTTCTTCGACAAGGAGCGATCTTTCCAGATTTTCGATAATCGACTCATAGCGTTTTTGGCAATTCCTATTCTCCTACGTATTTGTGTTTCACAAGATCCTGTATTACTGATGTAGGATCCTAGATAATTGAACTCGTTAACCACTTCAAACTGGTCTAAGGCTCCTGTTGTCTGAAGTGAATTTGAATATTCTACTATCATAATTTTTGTTTTTTGTTTATTGATTTTGAGACCACATCTATTGCTTTCGGCTTCCACTAGCTGCAGCAGGCTGGACAGTTCTTCTTCGGATGCAGTTATTAATGGAGTATCATCTGCATATCTGAGATTTGAGATCTTCTTTCCTGCGATAGAAATACCGCCATTCCATTTGTCGAGTGCTTTTCTCATTATATATTCCCCATAGAATAACCATAGCGCGCTAATAACCGGCAAAATAATTCAAAAGATGTAAAACACATTAAGTTTTAAAATAAAATGAAACTTTTGAAGGTGGGAGATTTAGCGATAAAAACCTATAAATTTACAATACATTTTTATTGTTTCCCCCTTTCAGCGTATCAGAGGAGTTTGTCAACTAAAACTGTCTCAGTCACAGTGGCAGTTGCCAAACTCATATCATAATCATCATTCTCTTTGCCTTATCCCTATGCAGAGTCGGCTTCCATAATTGCATTCCCCACACAATTCTATCTTGGGTCATATTAATGTTAATCCCCTTTAACAACATGTCCTGCCTTATCGTTTCCCCCCAGGTCTTCTTTGGTCTTCCTCTCCTACTCCTTCCAGGAATCTGCACTTCAGCTATTCTTCGTATTAAGTGATTAACGTCTCGACGTTGAACATGACCAAACTCATCCTCATCCATGTAATCATTCTCATTTCCGCCACCTGCATTCGTTATTCCTCTTTCTTTTTCACTGCCCAACATTCAGTTCCGTACATCATAGCCGGTCTTATGGCTGTTCTGTAGAATTTTCCCTTAAGCTTCATTTAAATTTTTCTGCCACACAACACACTCGCTTCTTTCCACTTCATCCATCCAGCCCTAATTATTCTACTACATGCATCTTCATATATTTCTCCATTACTCTGTAATACCGATTCTATGTACTTAAAACTATTGCTTTTCACAATCATTTCACCATCCAAAGATACCATTTTATTTGTAGTAGCTCCATCTTTAAATGAACATTCCAAATACTCTGTTTTTGTCCTACTAAGTTTTAAACCTTTTTCCTCCAGAGTTTGTCTCCACTGTTCCAGTTTTTGTTCTAAGTCTCTTTCACTATTTCCTACTAGCACGACATCATAAGCATTCATTAAGCACCTGGGGCATCATCTTGATTCTAAATTAAACTGGAAACAACACATTTTAAAGAAGAAGAAACAAATTGAGTTGAGAGTGAAAGAGATTAATTGGCTTATAGGTAGAAAATCTCGACTCTCAATTGAGAACAAACTGCTGATTTATAAAACAGTCATCAAACCTATATGGACGTACGGTATAGAACTATCGAGTTGTGCTAGCAAATCAAAAACAAAAATTATCCAAAGAACTCAATCAAAAATTCTACGCACCATCGCAAATGCCCCGTGGTACATTTCCAACCAAACCCTTCATACAGACCTAAACATCCCGTTGGTCAGCACAGTAATTCAAGAAAGAGCCAACAGACACCACGAGAAATTGGAAGGCCACCCCAACCAATTAATATTACCATTACTGCAGCCACTAAACAACAGAAGATTGCGAAGATTATGGCCCATAGATCTTCGCTGAAACTGAGGTGAAACCGCTGGGTGATGTACCTCATAACGCCATTTTAGTGTACAATACTACATTGATATAAGTTATTGTACTTGTTATCAAATTAACTCATAGAATATGTAATTCTGATTGTTAATAAATGCTTACAAAAAAAAAGTTCACCATCCAAAGGTACCATTTTATTATGTGTTGCCAAACTCGTATAATACGTCTAAAGGTGGGAAAAAATAAGTAGAATTTATAGGTAAATTTAAAGGTTTTTATCGCTAAATCTTCCACTTCTACCAGTTCCATTTCTTTTTATCTCACAACTTAATGTGTTTTCCATCTTTTACGTTATTTTGCCGGTTATTAGCGCGCTCATCACTGTAAACACCTATATATTTCTATTTCTATCTGTATCTATCTATCCTTCTTTCAGCCAACGTCTGCAGTCCTTCCTGTTCTACCATTCTCCATCTTCAACGTCTCGTCTTTCCATGGCTTCGTACACTTCATCCCTCCACGATGTTCGGGGTCTACCTCTTCTTCTCTTTCCTATTGGGCTCCAATCCGTAATCTTTGATATCCACCTTGTATGATCTGCTCTTCTCACATGTTCATACCAAATTGAACGTTTTTCTTCGATGTAGTGGATTAGGTCTTGTTCTACTGCCATTTTTCGTTTTATCTCCTCATTTCTAATGGGATCCATTCTTGTCACTCTGCAGCTTCTTCTCATGAACTTCATTTCAGTTGCTGTAATTTTGGACCTGATTCGTTTGTTTATTACCCAATACCCAATTCTCTGCTCGATAGGTCATTACACTAAGTACCGAGGTGTTATATACTCTTTTGTGTGTATTTCTGGTATCAGTCTATTCCATAGTACCCCGTTCATTTGCTTAATACATGTTCTTGTCTATGCTAATCTGCTGGTTATCTTTTGCTCGGTAAATATTTGAATTTTTCGGTGCCGTTAATTTCCATATAATCGTCGATTTCCAAGTTTCTCACTGGTTCTTGTTCCGTTGTTAAGTATTCGGTCTTTTTTAGGTTTATTTCTAGTTTATTTTTACGATAAAGGATAAAGGATAAAGGACAGCTCTTCTTCATCTTGAGCCGTTACCAATGGGTAATCTGCAAAACTTAATGTGTACAAGAAGTTGTCCCGGATTGGTATTCCCAGCCCTTCACATTTCCTTTTTCATGGTTTTAATATTTGTTCTAGAAATATCTTGAACCGTGTCGGAGACGTAGAGTATCCCTGCAATAAGCCTTTTGTGGTCTTCAATTCGTTGGAGTATTTATTGACGGTTTTAACTCTTACTCTGTTGCAAAGATGTTTACGGCTTCTATTAATCTCTGAGTTATTCCGATTTCCTTCATTGTATTCCATAGTTGTTTTTTGGGAACTGTATCATATGCCTTTTTTAAGTCGATGAATGTCATGTGTACTACTGGTCTATTTTTTTCTCAATTAATTTTTGGAGTTATCTGGTCTCTGCAAGATATTCCTGCCGTGAACCGCGCCTGATCTCCTATTTACTTTATATTTCTATTCTACATTCTATTTCTTGGTAAGATGAGTGCGCTACTTGACATAGCCATTCTTTGAGTTTGGTGGGAGTGTGATACCAAATAGTTTACCAAGCTCTGTGATTACTTTCTAATAAATCCTGGGCATTTAATTTATGACAGCAATATGTTGGAACTGATGATAAACTTCTGCACGAATAACGAACTTCGAATAAAAAACACCTTTTTTGACCACAAAGACCAACACAAATATACATTCAATACTACCCGTGGACAAAGATCTATGATAGATTATGTTGTAAGTATCAAAGATATACATCCATCAAAAATAATTGACGTAAGATGCCTCAACTCAGCAGATGTAGGTAGTGACCACAGCCTAGTATTATGTAAAATTAGAATCACCATGATATGCTTCACACCTAAGAGAGTGGCACCAACACAAACAAAAATCAAAGTCGAAGGACTAAGTACGGAATCCACGGAGTACTTATATAGAAAAAAAATATCAGAGAAGATTTCTGATAATGAAATATTAGAAAACGATAATATCGAGGAAAGCTGGGAAAACTCAAAAGTAACATAATTAACGCAGCAACAGAATCACTTGGAGAGAGGAAAGTAACGAATACCAATATATCAAAAAAGAAAACCCCATGGTTTCGACAGGAAGTGAAGATAAAATGTAAAGAAAAGAAGAAAGCCGTTTTATAACACAGAACACAACAAACACAACAGGCATACAACCACTATAAAAGAATTAGAAACGAAACAAACACTTTAGTCAGACAAATAAAAAGAGAACACTGGGAGAGTTTCTCAAAACAGATGGAACACGTCTTCTACGGAACACAAAAGGAAATATGAAGAATGATGAGAGGACAAAGAAAAGAGATGAACGAACTAATAAAAACGAAACACATTCAGAAGGAAATTTGGGCACACTATTTTCGATCTCTGTTTGCTAAAGATAAAGATAACGAACCACCAACACCTGAAGTGACAACAAACGAAGAAATAAATATTGAAGAAGCAGAGGTAACAGAAGCATTAAGGAAATTAAAAAATAGAAAATCACCAGAAGAGGACAGAATATCGAATGAACTCCTAAAGTATGGAGGACAAGACCTGACCAAACAATTATTAAAACTAATCCAAAAAATAATAGAACAAAACAGAATACCACAAGGATAGAGATCAAGCATCCTAATACCTCTCTTCAAAAAGGGAGAAATATCGGACCCAGGTAATTACAGAGGAATTAATTTATTAAACACAACACTAAAATTAACGACCAAAGTAATAACAAACAAACTGAATAAAATTACAACATTAGCAGAAGAACAAGGTTTTAAGTCGGGAAGATCATGCACCGGCGCTATATTTATAATGAGGCATATTCAAGAAAAATCGTTAGAAAACAACAAACCGGCATACTTATTTTTTGTGGACCTTGAGAAGGAATTTGACAGAGTAAATTAAAGGACGTTATCCATTTATTTTACGCAAGAGAGGTACCTCTAGGAATAATTAAAACGATCGAAAATATCTACCAGAACAACACAATAAAAGTAAAAGTAGAGGAAGAACTAACTGACCCAATTGAAGCTGGTAATGGGATAAGACAGGGAGATTCCCTAAGTCCTCTGTTGTTCAACCTGATCATGTACGAAATAATAAAAAAAGTAACAACAAAAAAAGGATACCACATGGGAGAAAAACAACTTAAAATAATCTGCTATGCAGACGACGCAATACTAATCTCTCAAAGTGAAGATGATTTACAATTTACAACGTATGCCGCACGAATTTAATATAACCGCTAGAAAATTTAACATGTTAATTTCCCCAAAAAAAGACTAAATGCATGGTTATAACAGCAGATCTAATAAGGTGTAAATTAGAGCTCTAGGGTCAAATAATAGAACAAGTCATGAAGTTTAAATATCTAGGCATCACACTATGCAGCTACGGAAAGCTCGAAACAGAAGTGGAAGATCAGGTGAATAAAGCAAACAGAGCCGCAGGTTGCCTGAATGAAACAATATGGAGAAATAAAAACATCGGAAAAGAAGTGAGAGGCAGAATTTACAAAACAGTCATCAGACCAATAATGACATAAGCGGCAGAAACGCGACCTGATACAGAAAGGACAAAAAGAATGCTAGAAACAGCAGAGATGAAAACATTGCGAAAAATCGATGGTAAGACCCTGTGGGATAGAGCTAGTGCAGATATACGTAAGTGCAGATATACGAAGGAGATGAAAGGTGGACAACATTAATAACTGGGTGAAAAGCAGAAGAGTAGAATGGAACGACCACATAAGCCGAATGACAACAAATAGGGTAGTAAGGACGGCGAGAGACGGTTCCCCAATAGGAAGACGATCAGTGGGAAGACCACGAAAACAATGGAATGACAACTTACTGGAGGCACATTGAAAAACAGACAGAGTAATGTCTATATAAAAAGAAGAAGAAAAATATGTTGGTCAGTTACACGGTTCTTAGACATTACTATTATTAAAGTCATTAATATTAAAGTCATTAAAGTCATTACTATTATTATATATTATTAAAGTCTAATAACCGTGGGTCAGTTATTTCATTGCTTGCCAGGGAGTCTACTCAGGGCCGGTCCTAGGGCTTTGGGAGCCCCGGGCAAAATAGAATTTGGCGCCCTTTCGAACAAGAATATACCTACAAATTTAGTGCAAATATAAAAAATAGCAAAAAAATTAAAATTTCACTATAAAAAACTAATGAAAAATACATTTATTTAAAAAATTGTACAGTAGTTATTATTTATAACTGATCCAACATATGACATAGCATAAGGAAGTTCAAACGACGAAGGAGCGACATAAAAGATAAAGATAAATGCACATTATCAACAAGCAGAAAAAAAATGTGCATAATGTTGTACAATCCAAAAAAATGTGTTCATTGTGCGCAAGATATAGCTGTATCACAAAGGACTAAATTGAGGGAGTGGCATTCATATGGCATAAAAAAGCAAGACGTTATTCTTTGCAAACACAAGTTTGTACAGCTTTATTTTTTCCATTCATGTTAGAGCCACTGTCCTATCCTTGGCCTTACAATCATCTAAATTTAGTTAAAAATTATTCATTAATTTTTTTGTTACTTATCTCATATGAGTAGGACTATGACTCGATATTTAGAACCAAACTATGGGAAGCAATGGAAGACACCGAACTTCCACGAATATTAATAAGAGCATTAAAAGCAGTCTACAAGAATAACAAAGTAGCTATAAAAATTGATAATAGAATATGCAGTCCATTTAAGACAACAATACAGTGAAAACTGCATAAATCCTTAGTAATATACAGGGTGCTTTTAAATAAGTGCGACAAACTTTAAGGGCTACATGAAAAAATAATGACAGTTTCTATAAACGTATGTCCGCAAATGATTTGTTTACGAGATACGGGCTGTTGAAAATTTCTTACAAACTGACGATTTATTTAGTGCTCTAAAACCGGTTGAGATATGCAAATGAAATTTGATAGGTTTTAAGAGATAATTATTGCACATTTTTTTGACCTAAAATTAAAAATTGGCGCGAATACGGGTAATGGTCTGAATAAAAAAAGTACGCCACTGAGATATTTCAAATAGAAAATCATTTTGGAATTCCTCGTTCAATTTGTGACACAAAAATCTATCTTTCCTTTTTTTCATGCGACGCATCGTTTTTACGCAAAAATAAAAGATCTTAACCGTACAAAGTATTCGAAATAAGTTTCTATATACAGTGAGCACGTAAAGGTTGGAATAAATTCATTTTCTCGAGAATGGACGATTTTGGAAAAAATCCCGAGACAGGTCAATTTTTATTTTTTAAATACCACTTTTTGGCATCTACATCATATTAGTGAGGTCACCCATTTGGGCGTGATAACGTCATCGATGATTTTTTTAAATGAGAATAGAGGTCATGTGATAGCTCATTTGAAAGGTAATTCAGTTGTCTATGCAGTTTACACAGGGTGTCGAAAAAAAATTTTGAATTAAATTTATTGGCATAAAAAGAAGAATCTGTGCAATTTATTTAATTCAAAGATAAAAATAAGAATAAGGTCGCAATTCAAAGATAAAAATCGACCTGTTTCGGGATTTTTTTTTTTCAAAATCGTCCATTCTCGAGAAAATGAATTTATTCCAACATTTACGTGCTCACTGTATATTCATATGAAAAAGAACTTATCATTTCTAATTTATTCATACCCAGTTTATTGGCAGAAAAAATTGTTAAAAGAAGAAATAAATCACTTTTTAATGAAAGAATAGGTAAATTTATTTACGGATGAGAATAATAATTTTAAAAAATCACTTCAAATGTTTAAAATTCCCGTCGTTTACCTCCTGAAAAAGTGCAATTTAATATTATGTGTCCTACCATAAATTTTATATTTTTTATTACGTGGATACCTACTTACCGAAATTTATATAAGGTTAAATTAAAAAAAAATAGCTAATTAATACCACAATGCCACAAATCCCAATTCTAACAAATCTTTTTTAACAAAATTCCCTGTCCAATGGCTTGTAATCCCTTTGCCAAAAAGAACAACGCAAAAAAGTGTCAAGACCACCGACTGATTAGTCTGATGAGCCATTCCTTAAAAATATTCCTCAAAGTTCTTCACTACAGATTCACCACAAAATGCGATAAAGTTATTGGTTGCTCACAATATCGGATAGAAAGGACCAGAAGTGCATTCATGAAGTGCATTTTATATTATCTACTGGGGTTTGTTCTGTACATACTACTGCTTTATCATTTTAGCGGTTTTTTAATAATATTTACATTACCTCTTTTAATATCTTTAAAACTATACCATCTCCTACTTCCACTGTTCAAATTTTAAAATTTTCTAAGCGAAATAAGTAACAAAAAGTTTATTATAAATATTTTGTATATTGTTTGCAATCTTCTGTACAAACTATTTTATCGGTTGGGCAAGCCAAAACTATTTTCCCGAAAAAAAAAAAAATTAAGAAATGAAAAGTAACCAGTTACTCGTAAGAATTTTTATTTGTGTTTTGGTTAAGTTTTTGTACTGACTCATTTCTAAGAGATTTGAGATCTTTTTTGGATTCTGTTTACCCCTTTTCAAAAAGTTTGTCGGACAAAAATTTGAAGGGTTCAGTTAGACCAGGGCTGATTTGTGAAAAAAGGTCTATTTTTGGATGTGCGAGGTGGCATTCGGATTTTTGCAGATGAAGTTAGGTAACAACTTCAACAATAATAATTGACTTATGCTCCTTCTCAAATATGCCCGGAACATTACTAAAAAAATTAAAATATTTAAAAATTTCGAAAAACATCGATTTTTTCTACTTTCTTTGCTTATAACTTTAAAACGATTCATTTTGGAACAAAATCGTAGGAAAGTAAAATAAAGATAATTGAATTTTGTATGATAAACGATTGGTTAAAAATGTCTTAAATTATTACCCTTTCTGCAAAATAGCAATAAATACAAAATAAGTGGGCAAAATAAGCCTGTTTTTACTCAATGTTTTTCAACCACTTTGGTTGCACTTAGAACTTTCGTAATTCGTTTAGAAAATTCTTACAACATACTTAAATCGTTCAGCAAATTTCATTAAAATCGACCTGATAGATTTTGCAGAATAATTTTGCAATCTAATTTTTTTTAAGTTCAAATATTTTAAAAACTTTCTGAAGAAAAGTAGACCATTTAGAAGCTTACTTTTTTTTTACATATAAAGAAGTTCTCTACCTAGCTAATACACTTTACAAAATTAAAATCGGATTATTTAAGCGGCCTCAGCACTGTTTTAAAGTTATAAACAACTTTTTGGCTTATAAACAAATAAAGTGAGAACGTTTGAGTTGGCATAAATCCATTTTCTCGAGAATATGCGTCTCTGGAGATAAATTCCGAAACAGGTCGATTTTCATTTTTAAATTCTAATTTTTTGGTATATATACTAGTGACGTCGTCCATCTGGGCGTGATGACGTAATCGATGATTTTTTAAATGAGAATAGGTGCCGTGTGATAGCTCAATCGAAAGGCTATTTAATTTTGTATTCACTAATATAAACATTAACATAACTATTTTTACAGGGTTTGAATAAAAATTTTTTTTTTAGTTAAATTAGTTCCAATATTTAGATTACGTCATCACACATCACAGATGAATGACGTCACTAGTATGATATTTATGCCAAAAAATTATAATTTAAAAATAAAAATCGATCTGTTTCAGGATTTATCTTCAGAGTCTCCCATTCTCAAGAAAATGAATTTAATCCAACTCAAACGTCCTCACTGTATTTGTTTATAAACCAAAACATTGTTTATAACTTTAAAACAGTGCTGAGGCCGCTTAAATAATCCGATTTTAATTCTGTAAAATGTATTAGATAGGTAGACAACCTCTGTATATGTAACAGAAATTAGCAAACTTCTAAATGGTCTACTTTTTGTTCAATTATGAATGTTCTAAGTGCAACCAAATTGGTTGAAAAGCATTGAATAAAAACAGTCTTTTTTGCCCCCTTATTTTCTATTTATTGCTATTTTTCAGAAAGGGTAATAATTTAAGACATTTTGAACCAGTCGTATATTATACAAAATTCAATTATCTTTATTTTTTTTCCCTACGACTTTGTTCCAAAATGAATCGTTTTAAAGTTATATGCAATGATATTAGAAAAAAATCGATATTTTTCGAAATTTTTAAATTTTTTTATTACTGTTCCGGACATATTTGAAAAGGATCATATAATAAGTCAATTATAATTATTGAAGTTGTCACCAAATTTAATCTGCACAAATCCGAATGCCACCTCTCACATCTACCTCAAAACAGATCCGTCCTAATCTAAGTACAGAAATTGGTTGTCACGTTTGACCACATTTTGTTAGTTTACTGTTTTTAATTATTAAAGCCACCGCAACTGAAAACTAAATATTCTGAAAATGCCAAATCAATAAAATTATTGATATAATCTTTATAAAACATGAATTAGCTTGTATTTCATTTTAAAGTCGACGGGACTACACATAATTTTCTGTCTGTCTCGATGATGTCTGTCTCATAAATTTAAAATATGAAACGATTGTATAGTTCTGGACGTTTGGCACGTAGGTACGTTATTTCTTCATGAAGTATTAAAAAGTCTGACGTGACTAGTTGTTGTTTTAAGCCGTGATGAAGAACGAACTTGCCAAGAGAGGGGCAATTAAATAAGTCCAGACGAGCTTTTATTTTTTAAAGGGGGTTGTAATTTTAAAAATGGTGGTTGCCCAAAGTAATCATAGTTAAAAGACAACAGATTACCACGTATTATTCATATTAAATAGTAGGCAGATTACCACGTAAAAGGTAGTAAATTAATGTCTCAGTATTTTTAAAAGATACAAATAATAATAATATATAGAAAAAAATAAAATAATAAAGTGAAAAATATTACCCTATTTTTATATTTGCTAGTAGTAAGTATAGGTAAGTATAGGATAGAGAAATACTTCTAACAGTTAAGAGAAGAAAACTGAGATATATGGGACATGTGATGAGAGGCGATAAATACCTAATACTCCAGGTCATTAAGCAAGGAAAATCCAGGGAAAAGATCCATAGGAAGAAGACGTAACTCATGGCTGAAGAACCTTAGGAAGTGGTTTGGATGTAGTAACAACAAATTATTTAGAGCCGCGGTATCAAAAGTAAATATCGCTGTGATGATTGCCAAGCTTCCAAGTGGAGACGGCACCTAGAGAAGAAGTAGTAAGTATAAAAATAGAGCAATATTTGCTCTATAAGCAAATTATATGGAAGCATAAAATTTCCAGCATTCCTTCAAATAGTTCAAAGTTGTTTAGCTGACAAAACATTTCAAACTGGTTATCTCAGGTAATATTGAGTTCTATACAGCTATTTTGATGTTGACACTAATCGTCATGACACTAGGAATAAAGAGCAATATATTGAAAGTCATGCTGATATAGAGTAAAATCTTATGATGATTTAGAAAGATACTTTTTACATAATTTTAGTTGGTTTTAATTATTTATTTCTAAATAAATACATTCATAATTATGTGGCATTTGATAATATACATGTAGTTTAAAGATATCTTTTCTATTTAAAAAAATTTAACATTATGGTTTTTTAAAATCTAGATGTGTGATTAATTTAAAACTTTCAAACACATAACCCAGATTATACAGTGTGGGCCAAAGAAAACAGTCCATCTCGATATTTGGCAGTATTTATTAGATTTTAAGGAAATTAAGAAACAGGTCGATTTTTGATCTAAGGGGACATATTTTTACGGTACATACATATTTCCTTTGTCAACCCCCTCCCTTCCACTTCTCCCACCCAATATTTTTAAATAGGGAATAGAAGTTGTGTGCTATCTCGTTTAAAAGATTATTCAATTCTCTATTCAGTAATATTCACATTGACATAATAATTTATACAGGGTTTTCAGATAAAATATTTTGAATTAAATTAATTGTACAAAAAGAAGAATGTATGTAATTTATTTAACTCAAAATATATTCTAATGCTGACAAAAAACTTAAAAAAACGTTTATTTGATAACAAAATATTCTTTGTTGCCTAAATTCAACATTCAACTCAACAAGAGGCAGATGGGTGGAAGCTTGAACATTGAAATTAAGCGAAAAGCAATCTTTTTTTATCAAAAAATAATTTTTTTCTGTTTTTTGACAGCAGTAGAATGTATTTTGAATTAAATAAATTACATACATTCTTCTTTTTGTGTCAATTAATTGAATTAAAATATTTTTTTCTTGGACACCGTGTATAAATAATTATGTTAATGTTTATATTACTGATTAGAGAATTGAATACCTAACGTTTCAAATAAGCTGACACACGACCCCTATTCCCTATTTAAAAATAAGGGGTAGGGGAAATAGAAGGTAGGGGGTTGACAAATGTGTGTACCGTAAAAATGTGTCCTCCTTAGATCAAAAATTGACCTGTTTCGTCATTTCCTTAAAATCTAATAAATACTGCCAAATATTGAGGTGGACTGTTTTCTTTGGCCCACTCTGTATAAAGTAAATGTATAATTATGTGCATCTGTTATTAAGTAATCTTTTCTATTTAAAAAAATTTCACATGCTGGTTTTTAAAATCTAAATGTGTGATTAATTTAAAACTTTCAAACACATAACCCAGACATATTATATAAAACGTGACTTAACCACATTTTGCACTGAACCCTTCAATTGTTTGCCCGACAAACTTTTTCGAAAGAGAGTAAACAAAATCAAAAAAAGATGTTAATCTCCAATCTTTTAGAAACAAGTCAGTACAAAAAACACAGACAAAAAACAAATAAAAATTTTTACGGGTACCTAGTTATTTCCCATTTCTTAATATTTTTTAAGGAAAATAGTTTTGATTTGACCAACGGGTAAAATAATTTGTACAGAAGATTACAAACCATATACAAAATATTTATAGCATATAATAGACCTGGATCCCACGTACCAAAAAAAGTTTTGTAATAGCGAGCTCAAAACTTTTTAATAGCTTAACGGTGTCTAGTCGAACAAACTTTGATATACGGGAACACTGGAACAGGGGAAATTTTAATTGTGGAACAGTTTACTGGTTCCGGTTATCAGATTACGAAAACGTTCCATGTATTTTATTGGACAGAACCTTAAATTGATTTGTAACCCTTTCATTAAACTCTCATGTAAAAATCAGACTGCTATTATTTACCATCAACAAAATTTCTGTCATTTGACATGTTCTACGTGTCGGGCTTAAAGTTCCCAACATATCTGTAGGACAAACATTTTCATATAATTATATAGGGTGTCAATTTGAAAAGTTGCCACCCCCTATAATTTGGTCTCTATAGAAAATTTTAGAATATACAAAAACACGTCAAATTTATTTGTGAGGGGTACATTTTATACACCAGTTTTCCCTCTAGCGGGGCGGACACAACCCCCAAAATCTTTAATGGAAAGGGGGGTTTAGTGATACCTCATTTTAAAGATCGTTCGATTACATTTTCAAAAATACCACATACATTATATTTCTTTTCAGTTCTTTTGGAAAAATCAAGTGAAACCGTACGGATATTAAGTATCGAGTTCAGAACTCCGAAACTTTTTTTGGAGTATTGAACTCCAAATTGAATTTTTTTTTGGATATTGGAGTATTAAGAGTATTTTTTTGAAGTATTTTTGGACAAATCAAGTAAAACCGTAAAGATATTAAGTATCGAGTTCATAACTCCAAAATTTTTTAGAGCATTGAGTCCAAGATTTTTTCAAAAGTACTAAAAATAATTATAAGGTATGTGGTATTTTTGAAAAGGTAATTGAATGACCTTCAAAATGAGGTATCACTCAATCCCCCTTTCCGTTAAAGATTTTGGGGGTTCTCTCCGCTTCCGCTAGAGGGTTGATGTAATTTCGTTGAAAACTGGTCTACAAAATGTCCCACTCACAAATAAATTTGACGTGTTTTGCATATTTTTAGATTTTTTATAGAGACCAAATGGGGTGGTAAACTTTTATATAAACTTTTTTATAACTTTTCAAATTGACACATTGTATAAAGTTTGCTATTGAATAAACTTAAAAACAACCTGTTAGTTTTCACAATCATAAACTTGTCAGGATGACACGTTTCACAATTAAAATCACGTTCCACAATTAAAACTTCCTCTGTTCCAGTGTTATCATACATCCATACATCAAAGTTTGTCCAAATAGATATAATTAAGCTATCAACAAATTTTTAGCTTAATATTACTTAATTTTTTTTGGGTACGGGGGTATTTAAAGATATTAAAAGAGAAAATTAAAATGTCATAAAAAAGCAATAAAAATGGTAAAGCAGTAGGTTCAGACCAAATCCCAGTAGACAGCTTAACTGCATAAATGATGAAACTTTAGACATTATAGTAAAGTTGTTTAAAAACAGGACACATACCGAAACAGTGCAGTGGTTATTATCCATCTATTGTGCTATCCCTAAAAATACAATCGTGTTCTCAAATTATTTTTGAAAATAATAGGTCTGGATCCCCCGTATGAAAAAAAAGTTGATTAATAGCAAGCTGAAAATTTGTTAATAGCTTAAGGGTGTCTAGTCGGACGAATTGTGGAACAGGTTAAAAATTTGGAACGGTCAGACCACGAAAACGGCACATTTATTTTGTCCGACAGAACAGACTTAAACTCTCCGAACAGAGATTAAACTCTCATGCAAAAATCAGACTGCTATTTACCACCTGTCATAATTCCTGTCATTTGACATATTCTACATGTTCCACTCATTTAAACGCCCATTTGGTGATAAATAACAGTCTGATTTTTGCATGAGAGTTTAATATCTGTTCGGAGAGTTTAAGTCTGTTCTGTCGGACAAAATACATGTGCCGTTTTCGTGGTCTGACCGTTCCAAATTTTTAAACTGTTCCACAATTAAAACTACCCCCGTTCCAGTGTTCCCATATATCAAAGTTTGTCTGACTAGACACCCTTAAGCTATTAACAAATTTTCAGCTTGCTATTAATCAACTTTTTTTTCATACGCGGGATCCAGACCTATAATGCATGGTCATATACATACAAAACTGGAAGAGGGAATTGATAATATTCAGTTTGGGTTCAGAAACGGACTAGGAACTAGAAAGGCGCTAATTGCTTTTAATGTGATAGTTTAAAGATGCATAGATATGAATATATTCATGTTTGTTTGTTTCATTGATTTTGCAAAAGCTTTTGACAAAATAAGATGAAAAATTAGTCCAAATTCTAAAGACAAAACGTAGACAAAAGGACTTATGAATAACATAACAAACCTTTACAGAAACGTGAAAAGGTGACTTAACCACTTTTTGCACTGACCCCTTCAATTGTTTGTCCGACAAACTTCTTAGAGGAGGAAACAGAATCCAAGGAATAATATGTTGATCTCCAATGTTAAAAAGTACAAAAAACGCAGGAAAAACAAATAAAATTTGTTAAGGATTTTTAATAAATTTCCATTTCTAAATTTTTTTTCGGGAAACTATTTCTGGGTTGACCAACTGGTAAAGGAATTTTTACAGAAGATTACAAACCATACACAATAAATAATTGCTTGTTGCTTATTTCGCGTAGAAAAACTTGAAATAGGTTGGTATTAAAACTTTTAAAAACTTTCTACAAAATTTTCTTTGACACTAATTTTCATTTTACCGATAAAGTGTAACATAAATTAATGCTTGAAGGGCATGTCAATGCCAATTTAAGGTGAACAAATGCATACCTAGAGGAGAAGATATCGTTGTCGACAGTAGCGCGAAAACAAAAAACACCACATTTCCACGTGAGTTTGCTATGGAGTTGTACGAATCTCTTCTTCTGCCACATGATGATCCATCCAGTGGGAAGTACATAATATGCATGTTCAGACGAAATAGCTTAAGCACTTCCAAAACTATGCAAAATCATAGTATTGTAAAATCAAATCAATAGAAGATACGTCTGAAATTATTATATTTTTGATTGCGAAAAGAACCAGCTTTTGCCTGTACCTAACGTACAAGGCAAATATTATATTAGTCGGTTATGGCTGTAGGGTTTTGGAATTCGCAACCGAAAAACTCATAGAACTAATGTTATTTTATACGGAAAATGTTTCCCAAAGAGTGTCTAATGAGGTTATAACGTGCTTGTCTGATTATATCGTATTATAAAACATAAGATCCGCTGCAGTCAAAGGTAAAAACATTTTATGTCAACGCATTTAGCCTAAACTAAAATCGAATATTGACAAAAAAAATTAAAAACAGGAAACGCATGTAAACTAGAGAGTATATGAAATCAATGTGCAACCATATCACTCTTTATAGAGTAGGAATAAACAAAAACAATTTAAGCATTCCTTCAAAAAGCTAAAGTTATTTTTCAAACTGGTTATCTCAGGTAATATTGAGTTGTATACAAAGTTTTTTTTAATGTTGAAAATTACTACCAATAATCCTCATTGCATTGGGAACGAAGAGCAAGGTATCAAACGTGATGCTAATATAAATGTATGAGTAAAAGCTTAGATGATTTAGAAAATAATTTTTGACATAATTCTAGTTTTTAATTTTGTAATTACAAATAAATAAATTTATCATTACGTGGTATCTATTAATATATAGTTTAAAGGTATGGGTTATATTCAAATCAATTTCACATGCTGCTTCTTAAAAATCTAGATGTGGGACAATTTAAAACTTTCAAACACATATCACGTACCTTTACCACTTTATGCAGTGACCCCTTCAATAAAATTATTTGTCCGACAAACTTTTTAGAAAAGATATCAAGAGAATAAAAAAAAACATGTTAAACTCCAATTTTAGAAACTACGTCAATATAAAAAGCAGAAAAAAGCATTAAAACATTTTACACGTTTCTAATTACATTCAATTTAAATAAGTGATGGGTTCAGCCAGTACTTGATGGAAGTTCATTTTATCTACCAATAAAACAATATTTTCACAAAATTTTTAATATTTTTACAAAATTTATTACAAATGAATTGGCCTACAACTGTTTCTCAAGTACATAATGTATTTTACTTTATCTACACTTTATAGTCTTTAACTAAATAGTTTGTATGAGAAGTGAGGAGCTGTTTGTCTCCTCAAATACATAAAAAGAAAAGAATAACATCAGCTTTCACGATAAACAATTTAAGCAAATACTTTAAGAACAATAAGAACCAAAATAAAAAAGCAATTTTAGAGTCATGTATACGAACTTGTGGTTACTATATGTATACGAACTGTCTAAAAACTTACATCGGCCAAACTGGCAGAACTTTTAAAAAACGTATAGCAAAACACAAAAGAGCTTTCAATGATAAAAAACAGATTTTACGTATACACCTCACCTTCTAGATCATAATCATTCTCTTAGTGAACAGTTTAAAATTCTCCATTTTCAGAATAAAGTCCTTAAGCTATTTATATTAGCATCTAAGAAAATTAACAAATTAAAAAATGCTTTCAATTTGTAAATGTTTTTAAGGAAACTAATTCTGGTTTGACTAACTGGAAAAAGAAATTTTACATAAGATTGCAAACAGTACACACAATATTTTATATCGTCTAAAACTTTTTAAATGAGATACACTAACAAACGTATTGGTGCAGAAACTTTTAAAAACTTTCTCCAAAGTTTCTTTGAGACTAATTTTCGTTCTGATTACAAATCTAGGATAAATAATTAATACTGAAAGTGCATGCCAACGCCAATTTAAGGTGAACAAATGCATACCTAGAGGAGAAGACATCGTCGTCGACACTAGCGCGAACACGAAAAGCACCACATTTCCACGTGAGTTTGCCATGGAGTTGTACGAATATCTCTTGCCGCATGTCGACTGACGCTAAAAACGGCGCGTCTTTCGGCCGACGCGACGGCCGTAATGTTTGGTTCCGGAACGGCTGTTGCTCTGCGCACGCCCAAAATTTTGATTTCTTAAAAGGATAGGTTACACTCTTATTAATTTACTAGGTATGATAGGACGCAGGCTGAACGCAAATTACGAGCTTCGCTGCATACCTACCGAACGTTTTCTAGTAATATATTTCCACGCTCTTTTCGGCTTTTAATGCTCTTAATTTTTGTATATTTCTTTTTCAAGTTGAGTTTAAAGTTTTCTGATGCGCTCTGTGGAAAAAGAGCTCTAGTTGCAAAGCGGGGTATTTCTTTAAATAAAACACAAACTCACTTGCTTGGAATGAAAGGCTTTACTTGACAAAAAATTATATTTTTAAATTTAATTTACTACAAATTTCAGCTTCGGGTCAAAAGATCGTTGGCGAGTGGATTTGAATGATATGATCTTCTCTTGAAGTAGTTTGTACAGTGAGTGGCAGTTGCTTCTTTAATAATTTTAACATTCATGTCATGATAAATAACATAGTTTGGTACATACCATGGTACATTCTAGACACCACGAAGGACTTTGAATTGGAATCTTTGTAGTCTTTGTATATTTGTATTACTTTCAGTTCCCAGATTTGAATCCCGTACATCCAGACCGGTCGCAGTATTTCCTTATAGAGAAGTTTGTCTTGGATACTTAAACCTGAATTTTGATTCATATACCAGTACGTTTTCTTGTTAATCATGCCTAGTTATAGTCCTTTGGATCATAATATTATGTGTTCCCAACTTAGGTGATTATTTTTTAATGATTTTAACTTCCAATCGTGTAGTAAGATTTTTCATCACGTGTTGAATTCTGTCCAATCAGATTATTATTACAGCGGTAATTTTCTACTGTACAATATTATAGTGGGAATAATTTTAGGTAGATTGTTCCTGTTTAATTGAAACCAGTTTCCTAGTTTTGACAACAGTTAAATTTAAGAAAAATATCTATAATAAACTTTTACTTTTGCATCTACTGACAAATTGTCACGAGGAGAACACAAATCGGCAATTTTAAGCGTTCGAGTTTACTTCGGTAAGATTATTTCACGAATAAAACTGTATTTATCAATAATTTTAACTAATACTTTATTGGCATCTTCGTATGAATATTTTCTAAACTGTGCTGCTCACTTTGACAAGTTGAAAAATGTGTCACATTAATTATTGGCATTAATGTCACTGAATGTTTTTATACAACGACTTGAATTTTATATGTAAGTATTAGAGAATAATCTATTGAATATCACACGACAGTAAGAATGAATAAGAAAATAATGCTCCAATTTTCTTTCTTAAACTTATTGCCAGGAAACAAGTTTTTGAAAAATTGTCGCCTTATTGTCAATTTATTCTCAGTCTCGTGTGACATTAATCTTGATAATCTATGCAGGCCGTAATTTTTGGTTTATAGATACCAGAGAGCACTTGTTCCCCATTGTTATCGTAAACGTGATGTTAGTTGATTTAGTATTATCTACTTTAACACGTTATATTAAATGTTTTTGCAAAGTACCCCGCACAAACCTTATGGAAATTAGGTCCCAGTGGATTTAGTTCATACTTCGGGAAAATACCCTTTGAAGCATCCTGATAAAAAGTTCTCATGGGTACATCTCGATCGTATGGAGGATTTTCAAGATATAGAGTCACAAACTCGGAAAATTATAAGATTTACCGGGAATTCCAATTCCCTGAGTTCTATTCCAATGATTATCTGGCAGTATGTAGAAGTTTGGATCAAAGTAGTCTAGGATTTTTTCCTAGCTATCCAATGGCGACCTTTACTTTGACCTTGACCTTCAACGGACGTCATCTTCTAGCTAGAGTTTCGAGGGTTTTCGGCATTAAATTGATATAATTAGAGTACTTATGGGTTTTTGGGATCGCTAAACACGAATATGCCATCAGAATAGACCTCCGGAGCACGTGGTGGCCAGGGCCACTGCAAGTGACGTCATCTTCTAGTTTCGATGGTTTTCGCCATTACTTAATGCAAATGAATTACTGGAGGGCTTTTTGAGGCTGCTAAACACGAATATGCCACCAGAACCGACTCCCGGAGCACCTGGTTTCCAAGGTCAGTGAAAGGGGCTCCTGGAGTTTTGAGGGTCTTCGGTACTACATTAATGCAAACGGGTTAGACATAGGTTTTTGAGGTTAATTAACACGAATACGTAATCAGCACGGACACAGGAGCACCTGGTGCCTAAGACAGGTTATCTTCTGGAGTTTCGAGAGTTTTTGGTACTAAATTGATGCAAATGGATTTCTCTTAGGTTTTTGGGTTGCTGAAAACATTGTGCCTACGGCACGTCATCTTCTACAATTTCAAGGGTTTTCGGCATTAAATTGATAAAAACGGATTGAATAACAATCCGTTTAACAATTAATAAAAGCAGCCATGAGTCATCCGTTTTTATCAATTTAATGCCGAAAACCCTCGAAACTCCAGAAAATGATCTGCCGTAAGCACAATGTGATTCGTGGGTCGGATCTGATAGTGTATGAATGTTCAGCAACCCAAAAAAACCTAAGAGTAATCCATTTGCATAAATTTAGTACCGAAAACTCTCGAAACTCCAGAAAATAATCTGTCTAAGGCACCAGATGCTCATGTGTCTGTGTTGATCACGTATTCGTGTTCAAACCAAGTTTTCACGGGTAATTCGTGAATTTTTACTGGATTTACCAAGCTTTTTTAACTGTTTATATCACTAAAAAGCATTTTTTTAAATCATCTTAAATACCTTAACAACTTTTGATTTTGCAATCAGATTATAGTGTAATATGTGGTGTAACGTCATGTGATGTCTTGTTACTTAGTAAAGTCGATTTCATTGTCTTTACAAAAAGACCCTAATTATATCCGAACGTCTGCGGTCCCTCCGGTGAACATCTAAACATTCTGTATATGTATTTGGCACCAAGGACTTTTCTATTGGTTCTTTGCAGCACGTGGTGATATTTCAACCAATAGGCGGCGAGGTGCCAAACGCCTATACGGAATGTTATTCGGTGCGAAATTCATATACAGAATGTTAAATATTCGTAGACCGAAAAAGACAACTTTTTATTAGGGTTATATTGTAGGAAACAGAGGTTGAACCTTGCAAAATGGACATAAGTCCGGTTTTATTTTTTTCTGGTAGATCAAGGGGTGCTTATTATAAGACTAACTTTTTCTGAAAAAATTTCGCCCCGGAACCCCCTTTTCCACCCCTTTAAAGGGGGTAATTTGTGGTTTTTGCGGAACGTAGCCCTTCCTGTACCTTTTACAAAAAATTTTTTTTATAGAAATATGAAGAGGACTATATTTTCTATGATTTATTTCCCGACAGCATATGTCTATCATCCACCGTTTAGCGGGGGTGGCGCCCCAAAGTTGACAAGTTTTTAAAAAAGATGTTTTTAAAAAAAATATATTTTTCCCTAACTGTAACGGAAATTAGGAAAAAATCCTGCCACAATTATTCACAACTAAGTGACTGATTTTTTGGTATAGGTTTCACTTAAGGGTAATTGGCCTATTTTTAATTACAGGGTGTTACATTTTAAAAAACCCCTTTTTATACCATCTGAACCGTTTACGCTAGAGTAAAAACACTTTCAGCGATTACCCACGTACTGGTGCTATTTACAAATTTGTATAATTTACCCCCATTTTTTCCTCGGAACCACCCCAAAAAAAAAGAAAAATTAATAAATAAAGTGATTTTCTTGAAATCCTTCACACACAATGCCCTTTATTAATATGCTTCATATATCATTTTGTGCACGTTATTATTACCCATGCATGGACACCAAAAGCAATTTCCTAGTGCAACCCCTGTAGCCAAAAATAAATAAATAAAATGGGGGTTGAAACTTATTTTTTGTTTTTTGCTTTTTGATCCATACGGGCATTTGCTTCATCAACAGTGCTTTTTAAAAATATATATGGTTATTGCAACATTCCTGCGGAAACCACCCCTATCCTTGAAAATATTCTGCAGAAACTACCCCTATCCCTTGGCGAGCATGTTTTTACGATTTCCTCATTACTTATGCATTATTTTTAAACAAAACTTATACAAGGTTAAAGACCACTATTTACTCTAAAAATTATGTTCTATTCATTTTTTTCGTATAAGCAACCGTTACGGCACAGTAGCGCCGTAAACTTCGTGATATGCTTGGCGGGCTCCAGTTTTTGTTTTTTATTTCGTCACTTGTTTGTTTTATGGATAAAGTACTTATATGTAAAATAAAACAACACAGTGTAAGCTACAAATTATGACCTATTTTACATTCTTTTCCCCCCAAAGCCACAGTGGTGGCCCAAAATCAATTTTTGCATATTTTCGCCACCTACACGCATTTTATTTCATTAATGCTACCTTAATAGCACAATATTCACCCTTAAGTGGTCGCTAAGCAGTGGCAAATCCAGGGAGGGGAGATGGGGGCGATCACCCCCCCTCAAACCAAAAGTGATATTATATTTAAAGATTATAAAAATATTCATTTATTTTTATAGAAATACTTATTTTATTATTTTTATAATGATGGCGTCCTTTTTAGGTTTTAGCGACAGTGGCGGATCCAGCATCGTTAAGGGGCGTGCCAATTGGCTAAATTTCTATAAAAATAAATGAATATTTTTATAATCTTTAAATATAATATCACTCTTTGTGTGAGAGGGGGGGTGATCGCCCCCATCACCCCTCCATGGATCCGCTACTGCTTAGTGACCACTTAAGGGTGAATATTGTGCTACTAAGGTAGCATTAATGAAATAAAATGCGTGTAGGTGGCGAAAATAGGCAAAAATTGATTTTGGGCCACCACTGTGGCTTTGGGGGGCAAAGAATATAAAATGTGTGTAGGTTATAATTTGTAGCTTACACTGTGTTGTTTTATTTTACATAAGTACTTTATCAATAAAACAAACAAGTGACGAAATAAAAAACAAAAACTGGAGCCCGCCAAAGCATATCATGAAGTTTACGGCGCCACTGTGCCGTAACGGTTGCTTATACGAAAAAAATGAATAGGACCTAATTTTTAGAGTTAATAGTGGTTTTAACCTTATATAAGTTTTGTTTAAAAATAATGCATAGGTAATGAAAAAATCGTAAAAACAGCTCGCCAAGGGATAGGGGTAGTTTCTGCAGTATATTTTTAAGGATAGAGGTGGTTTCCGCAAGAATGTTGCAATAACCATATATATTTTTGAAAAGCAGAATTGATGAAGCATATGCCCATATGGATCAAAAATCAAAAAACAAAAAAAAATTTCAACCCCCATTTTATTTATTTATTTTTGGCTACAGGGGTTGCACTAGGAAATCGCTTTTGGTGTCCATGCATGGGTAATAATAACGTGCACAAAATGATATATGAAGCATATTAATAAAGGGCATTGTGTGTGAAAGATTCCAAGAGAATCACTTTATTTATTAATTCTTCTTTTTTTTGGGATGGTTCCGGGGAAAAAATGGGGGTGTATTATATAAATTTGTAAATAGCACCAGTACATGGGTAATCGCTGAAAGTCTTTTTACTCTAGCATAAACGGTTCAGATGGTATAAAAAGGGGTTTTTTAAAATGTAACACCCTGTAATTAAAAATAGGGCAATTACCCTTAAGTTGAAACCTATACCAAAAAATCAGTCACTTATTTGTGAAAAATTGTCGCAGGACATTTTCTTAATTTCCGTTACAGTTAGGGAAAAATATATTTTTTTAAACACATCTTTTTTAAAAACTTGTCAAATTTGGGGCGCCACCCCCGCTAAACGGTGGATGATAGACATATGCTGTCGGGAAATAAATCATAGAAAATATAGTCGTCTTCATATTTCTATAAAAAAAATTTTTTGTAAAAGGTACAGGAAGGGCTACGTTTCGCAAAAACCACAAATTACCCCCTTTAAAGGGGTGAAAAAGGGGGTTCCGGGGCGAAATTTTTTCATAAAAAGTTAGTCTTATAATAAGCACCCCTTGATCTACCAGAAAAAAAATAAAACCCGACTTGTGTCCATTTTGCAAGGTTCAACCTCTGTTTCCTACACTATTAGTTAAAAGGAGATTGATTAAAATACTTGTTAATGTATTATTAAATAAAAATAAAACAATTATATAGCACAGCGGTTCTCAATCTTTTTGTGTCATGTACCACCAAATACTTTTTATTATTTTTGGTACCACCTAACTGAAATACATATCTAACTAGGTGATCTAATAATTAACTATAATAGTGGTGCTGATTTTGGCTGTTTTTGCGTTTTGTGTACCACCTCAAAAAATGAAATGTACCACCAGTGGTACATGTACCACAGATTGAGAACCGCTGAATAGCATTTGGAATGTTATTTGATGCGAAATTCATATGCGGAATGTTAAATATTCGTAGACAAAAAATACGACTTTTTAACAAGTCAGTTAAAGAAGGCTGATTTTAAAATATTTTGTTTATGTATTATTAAAAAAATAAAACAGTTATTACCGATATGGAATGTTATTTGGTGCGAAATTCATAAATGGAATGGTATAGATTTAAGAGACATTATTTCTTTATTTGACTAAGTTTTCGCTTTCGCAGAATTTTTAGTGACTTGCACGTGTTGTTTAGTATGTTTAGAAATGTTTCAGCTATTCAATTCTGTTAAAATTTAGGGCTGTGTGCTACCAGACGAAAATAGTCATTTTTGATCTACGAACATTTAACATTCCGTATATAAATTTGAATTTCGCACCAAATAACACTCCATATGATATAATTGTTTTATTTCTATTTAATAATATATTAACTGGTATTTTAAAATCAATTTCCTTTTAACTGATTAATAAAAAGTTGTTTTTTTCCGTCTACGAATATTTAAAATTCCGTATATGAATTTCGCATCGAATAACATTCCGTATATTTGTCTGGTACCTCTCCGCCTATTAGTTGAAATATGGCCGCGTGCCGCAAGGAACCAATAGAAAAGTCCTAAGTGCCAAATACATATACGGAATGTTTAGATGCCTCCGGCGAGTAGGCACCGATCACACAAGGATAGAAATGTTTTTAAAAATTTTACAAAATAATATGATAGGATGTATTTTCCATATTCAAAGAAGCTAGAGCTAGAGCTAAACATGCAAAACCCCCGTATTTTTAGTTTATTCGAGAATTTTACTAGATTTTCCATTTCTTATTAACTGAAAACACTATTAGGCAGCGTGTTTCACAGAAAGTGACTACAACACAGGAGGTTTTTTTTTTCAGAAAAATTGGAAGTGTATAAAAACTACCATTAATGTTCCGAAAAAGCAATGATTCAGTAGAATATTTCATAATATTTGAGTTTTTAGCATTAAAATAATATTTATAGGTTATAAAATCATTATTAGAATACTATGAAATAAAATCCATTAAAACTTTACTGTACAATATTTTTTAATAAAAGTTAATAAAAATTTATGAAATAATAGAAAAGTTAAAGGATTATTTTATCTAACAACGATAAATGCTTTCATTTTGTTTTGATATTAAAAACTTAATTATTTATTTTCGTTTTTCATACAAATAAAACATTTTTATGATATAAACACGTACTATTAAATTAGACAAGACGAAAACGGCGGGTTCGTTAGAAAATAAATTCCCATGAAATTTTTTTTGCATAATCACATTCGTGAGACACCCCAGAATAAGGTTCAAGAAGCCGTCTACGCGAAAAGTGGTCCAAAGTTTTTTTAACAATTTTTTTAATCAAATTGCAAAAATAAATCGTTTCGTTCGGGACAAATTTTTTTATATTTTTTGGACCATTCTGGACAAAACAGTTTTCTTGTATTTTTTTTTTCTAAATTTGATAGTTTTCGAGTTACAAGCAATTTAAAATTTGAAAAACGCGAATATGGCCATTTTTAAGACTTAATAACTCGGTTAAAAATTATTATTATTAAAGTCATAAATGTCGGCTGTAAATGTGAGTGCGAGTAAGATGCCCCATTGGACTGCCTGAATGCCATATCTCTCGCACTCATCATTGACGGCAGCCTAATACGTGCATGGCGCTCATTATTATTACTTATAAATAACAGCTTAGTAATAAAATAATGACAAAAATTTCTTCAGCATCTTGTAGGGGTGGCTTTAATCTTTGATTTAGTCACTTTCTGACTTTCATAATAATAACTTTTAACCGAGTTATTAAGCCTTGACAATCGACATTTTTTGTTTTTTTTTTTTTCAATTTTAAATTGCTTATAACTCGAATTAGACAAAAATTATAAGAGACCTTTTTTGTACAGAATGGTCCAAAAAACCCAAAAAAATTCTTTGGTCCGAAAGTATTGATTTTTGCAATTTGATTAAAAATATCGTTAAAAAAATTGGACCGCTTTTCATGTGGGCGACTTCTTGAACCTTATTCTGGGATTTCTCACAAATGTGATTATGCAAAAAAATCTCATGGGAATATTTTTTCCAACGAACCCGCCGTTTTCACCTTGTCTAAATGGCAATTTAAATTAAAACGCCCAAAATATAATTTGACAATGAAAAAAAAATGTTTTGTGGTATTTTACACGCTAACGGATAACGCATTGACAATGGATAATCCTTTAAGCTCTCCTTGATTAAAAATATTTATGTATACATTTTAATGCGTTATGCATAAATATAAACTATTTACACTAGTACTATTTATATATTTAGTAATAAAGTTATAAATTTATATAGTTAAAATATATATGCCGATTTATTCTACACCAATATAGTAGGATACATGGTATTTTGGGAGATAGCCGATTAATTTTATTGTTATTCAATAAAGCATCCTGATGTTTTAAGCCTAGATATACAGTGAGCACGTAAAGGTCGGAATAAATTCATTTTCTCAAGAACGGACGATTTTGGAAAAAAATCCCGAAACAGGTCAATTTTTATTTTTAAATTACGACTTTTTGGCATATATTATATAATACTAATGACGTCGCTCATCTGGGCGTGATGACGTCACCGGTGATTATTTTAAATGAGAATAGGGGTCGTGTGATAGCTCATTTGGAAGGTAATTCAATTATTTATTCAGTAATATAAACATTAACATATTTATTTATACAGGGTGCTCAAAAAAATTTTTTTTTAATAAATTTTGACATAAAAAGAAGAATGTGTGTAATTTATTTAATTCAAAATATATTTTACTGCTACCAGAAAACAGCAAAAAATGTTTTTTGGCAAATAAATATTGTTTCTTCCTTAAATTCAAAATTAAAGCAGCCACCCACCAGCCTCGTGACAATTTAAACATTTAATTTAAACGAAAAGCAATGATTATTTTTCAAATATACATTTTTTTCTGTTTTCTGAGAGCAGTAAAATGTATTTTGAATTAAATAAATTACATACATTCTTCTTTTTATGTCAATAAATTTAATCAAAAAAAATTTTTTTGGACACTGTATAAATATGCAATGTATAAATAATTATGTTAATTTTTATATTACTGGATAGAGAATTGAATTAGGTTTGAAATGAGCGATCACATGACCCCCATTCTCATTTAAAAAAATCATCGATGACGTCATCACGCCCAGATGGGTGACGTCACTAGTATGATATATATGCCAAAAAGTCGTAATTTAAAAATAAATTTGACCTGTTTCGGGATTTTTTTCCAAAATCGTCCATTCTCGAGAAAATGAATTTATTCCAACCTTTACGTGCTCACTGTATAGGTATATAACCTATATGATTGTATCGATCAATAGGGAACTAGCATAAAAATTATATTCCAGAAATATTACTCATAAAGGTTATTTAATGCTGTTACAAGATCCCCAGTTTACAAAAGAACTCATATTTTATTATTATGAAATAAATATAAGCAATTAAAACTGCAGGAATTTAAATTATTCTTTCAACGGGCGGGATCGGTTGTGACGTCAGACAGTTTGTTGGTCGTCCCTATAAACGGGAGAAAGCGATAAGTATTGCAACGCTGCAACGGTACATTATGAATAATATGTGATAAAATCTCCATAATCTCCATTGTCTCCGTATTTTAATTTTCAGATTTCTGTACTTGGCGATCTTTTCAGTAAATTTACTACGTAGATTATTGTTGTTAGGAATCGCCACATCAATCAGTGTTGTTTGTCTCGTTAATTTATTGACTAATACAACATCTGGTGTACTATGTGCCACTGTTTGGTCTGAGAGCACAGTTCGGTCCCAGTATAGCTTATAGTTTTCATTCTCAAGCATACTCTCAGGAACGTATTGATATTATGGGAGATAGTCTGCTTGGAGAAGTCCTAGTTTGATAGCTATCTCTTGATGAGGGATCTTTCCAACTGAGTCATGCCATTCATTGTATTTAGATGCAGCAAATGCCTGGCCTCCCCAAAGTACTATGTGGGATGGTTTCTTGGGCTTGACATCCATATCGGCATCTGTCGTTTTGAACCTAAGGGTCTTTAATGATTTGCTTCCATTATCCAGATTTAGCCATACGGCTCAAACTCCCTCTGAGGGAAAAATTGACTCATCGCAGATACCTACGGTATCAAAAGGATTGAGCTCTGGTGGGACTATTTCCGTGTTATCGAGCCCTCTAGGTGGGTTGGTATGCAGGTGTATCTCCCAAAAATTTTCGTACACATCTGGCCGTTGCGAGTAGTACAGCTTTCTGCATGGTCTTGTAAAGATTTTCATTTAGACCCAGCTTTTTTGCTTTCTAGGAGGTTCTTCGGAACGACTCCAGTGGTAGACATAATAATAGGCAGCGTCTGGGTACTTTGTATTCTCCATTGTCTTTGTATTTGAATTTCCAGATCTCTGTACTTGGCGATCTTTTCAGTAAATTTACTACGTAGATTATTTTTGTTAGGTATTGCCACATGAATTAGTGTTGTTTGTTTTGTTAATTTATTAACTAGTTCAAGATCTGGTCTATTATGTGCCACTGTTTGGTCTGTGAGCACAGTGCGGTCCCAGTATAGCTTGTAGTTGCCATCCTCAAGCATACTCTCAGGGACGTATTGATAATATGGAAGGTGGTCCGTTTGGAGAAGTCCCAGCTTGATAGCTATCCCTTGAGGAAGGATTTTTCCCACTCCGTCATGCCGTTCCTTATATTCAGTTGCAGCAAATGCCTGGTAGCCCCCTGTAAGATGTTGGAGGGTTTCTTGGGTTTGGCATCCATATCGGCATTTGTCGTTTTGGACCTGAGGGTCTTTGATGATATATTTGAGGTTATTTTTGGTTGGTATAACCTGATCCTGAATGGCCAGTAATGAACCCTCCGTTTCAGGGAACATCTTTCCTGATGTCAACCAATAGTTCGACGCTGTATTGTCGACATAGTCTTGGCTGACCCCATTGGGATGTCGCCCGTGCAGAAATTTACTCATCCAGGCGCGCATTTTTTCATCTTTAGTGAGGTGATTTATGCACATTTCTGGTTCCCTCAGTTTGATCGGTGTTGCGTCATCTACTGCACAAATAGCGCGATGTAAAGTAGATGTCTCAGCTTGCATCCGAAAATAAGTTCTTAAGTTAGCAATTTGTATATCTAATTCCTCACCTATATCCATAAGTCCTCTTCCTCCTAGATTCCGTGGTAATGTTGTTCTTTCTACTGCACTTTTACGATGGTGCTTTTGTGCCTTTGTGAGGTGTGTTCTTACTTTTCGCTGAAGATTCTCTATGTCCGTTTTTGTCTACTTAACAATGCCAAAAAAATAGCTAAGCGCGGAATATGCTTATGTGTTTAGTGCCTTAAACAAATTTCTACTATTAAGGTGTGAACGAAACATCTGTTTTACCCGTATAAACTCAGTAGTTATCTCAGTTTTCATTTGCTTATGGTCAATTTTCCGCGCTTGCTTTACTCCAAGATATTTATACATATTGTTTTCTCCCATGGCTTCGATTTTCTGGCCATTTTGCATATCGAATACTCCGGACTGTACTTTTCCTCTGACTATATTTAAAACACGGTATTTGTCTAGTCCGAAGTGCATACTAATATCATTTGAAAATAATTCTACAGTTCTTAGCATCTCATTTAGTTGTTTTCGAGTGGAAGCCATTAATTTCAAATCATCCATATACAACAGATGATTAAGTTTCGCCACCACATTGATGTTATTTTTGATGCTAAAACCTGCGTCAGTGGAGTTCAATAACTGAGATAGTGGGTACATAGCTAGACAGAACCACAGTGGACTTAACGAATCTACTTGGAAAAGACCCCGGCTGATTGCGATATTTTCAGATTCGATGTTATTTTCACCAGGTATTTGAAGGTGAATTCTAGTCTTCCACTCTATCATTATATGCTGTTAAAAGGTCACTATATTATCATCGACTTTATATATTCTCAATATATCTATAAGCCATTCATGCGGCACTGAATCAAAGGCCTTCTTGTAATCAATGAAGGCAGTAAATAGGTTCCTCTTTTTGAAATATGCTTGATTAGAAATGACTGAGTCGATGATAAGTTGTTCTTTGGAACCCGTGGAACCCTTAGCGCATCCTTTCTGTTGAGGCTCTATGATATTGTTCAGTGCACAGTGTTGGCAGATACGCCGGGTTACACAGGATGTGACCAATTTATACAAAGTTGGAAGACAAGTAATTGGGATACAAAGTTGGAAGACACGTATTTAGCTGGATCTTGGGTGTTATTTTGATCCTTCGGTATTAAATAAGTGGTTCCCTGAGTTAGAAATAATGGTGTTTCCTGCGGATTAGAAATAACATTATTAATTAGTGTTGATAAGCAATCATGAACACTCCAAAACTTCTTAAGCCAGAAGTATCGAACTCCATCTGATCCAGAAGATTTCCAGTTATGAAGCTCTTTGATGATATTTGAGACTTCTTCAGTGGTGAAGGGTTCGTAGAGAGTACTAGTATAGTGTTGACAGTTCTGTGTCATATGTTATATCTATCCAGCATTGTTGTTAAGAGCAGCTGCTGTGGAAAGTTGATTTCCCCAAAACTCATGAATTTCTTCTTGCCTTTGATAAGACTTATCGAGATTTTCCACGGTAGAATTTAGTTTTCGATAGAAGAGCTTCCCAGATTTGATTTGCTTCCATCTTGCTTTCATAATTATTATCAATATTATTAAAGCACACATAAAAAAAATTATACACGAACACAATCTAACCTTCAAAACACAATGTTTTTAAATCAACGAACTGCCAATTTTAATACAAACAATCTTCAATGCAAAAACAATCGTGTGGAATATGAAAATCATGTTTTGGAAAAAGGCTTGTCTGTGCAAGAATAAGAGAATGATAAACAACTGATTCTACTCTCGTAGCGGTCTAAGAACTCCAGACAGTGTTTTCTTGAGCTCAGAGGAAGGCTTCATCGTGTTATTACATATTTATTATTGCCATTTGTTTCTTTATGGTTAAACTAAACTAAAAAGCGACAAAATTGGGCAATAGTTCACCTGGAACGCATCAAAAGGAAAAAGGGAAATCAGAAAAACTGCAAGATGTGTGCTCATATATTTGCGTTGCTTGATTGACAGTGCCCTTATCGTAATCTCTTATACTGACAACTGTTGTGGGTAGCAAAAAAATACATGTACATGATGGCCATGCAAAAATATGGCGAAAATATTATACAATAATGTTTGATCATATTTTATATATATCTATGTATAATAATGATGTTTTAAATTCACTGTTTGATAAATCTACCCAAAATTAATTTTTTTGAATTCATAAAATTATGATTTTATTATATTTAATAAGCTTAATGCGGTATAATCCATAAACTATACGATTTTAAAAATTATGTTACCACATTTTAAATCAGCTTATATACTTAGGTACTGTATATACAAACTGGAAGAGAAAAAAGGGCTAGAGTCTAACTCGACAGTATGAAAAGCAAAATTGAAATCTAAAAAACTAAATGGATTAAAAAAAACGCAAATGCAAAATTTAGATAAACTAATAACAACAATAATATAACAACAACAAAAAATAAACTTTTTAAGTTTAGTGAATGATGCATGTATTATTTCATTACAAATGTCGTAGTTTCTTTGGTGTTATTTGGTGTTATCCATGTTCCTATGTATGTACATATTTTTTAAGTGTCCACACTCTCAATTACAGTGTCTTCAATAAATTAGATTCTATTGTCAGACTCTTCCAATTATTGCCAAATCAACTTCTGCAACTGAACTAGACGCATGCCTAACATAATCCAGTTTGTGGTGGCACGTAAAGTCTATGTCCACTAACATCAGTGTTTTTCCAACAAGATCTAAGTGCAATAATTGTATCTTCGAAGCAGTTAGACATTGGAAATGGTAAAGTCGCTACTGACACTTCGACCGGATATATCACATTATCCACAGATTTCTCTTCTTTCAAAGGAGCTTAGACAAAGGAGCTTAGACATAGTCCATTGGTTCAATATCCATAATTTACTTAGTGTACGAGCTTTATTGCCACCAAAAAATAACGTGGAGAACACTAATGAATAATGTCATTAATGCAGCGATGATCAAGAAAAACTACAAAGAAGAGGATGTCTTGATCCCGCTTATACAGATGATTACAACAGACTGAAGATTTGATTTTAGGCCTCTACAATTTCCCGTGAACTTTTGCAATGACGATCAACCAATCGCCAATCGTTGGAACTTTTCTGAATTAACTTGGACAATGCCAATTAACAATGGACAATTATTCGTGCGCCGAAAGCATTGCGCCATTTACGCACAGCAAAAATAGTTATTTATCAAAAGGCTTTAAATTAATTCAACTTTTTATCTTCTGGTTTTCTTTAATTTTTATACATGGTGTCCAGAAACTCTACCGACAAACTATTTTAAGATATTTTAATCCAATTCACCTAGTCCGAAAATGCTTCCTAAAGGAGCTAGAGCTCTTTGAGGATGGCGTCTTGTAAGTAATTTTTCTTAAATAACTCCAGAACGCTTCTATTAAAAAAAAAAAAACGAAAATTGGTACACATATTTATTTTCCACAAATAAATCGACTCCATGCATTGCGAATTTCTAGTACCGGTCATAGGCGCCCGTTTTGGGTTGGGTAACAATTATTTTATCGCATAATTTTTTATCTTTAATTTTTAAGCATTTTTGACTCTGGATTATTAAATTGTGAGATATTCTACAACTAAAAAGGTACTCTTGTTTTAGGTCGATAGGATACACCGTTTTCTAGAAAAATAGATTTGAAAATTTTTCTTTTTTTGAATTTACAAAAAAAAAATTCAAAAAAAAAACTATTTAGAAATCTGAAAACTGGTACGTTTATTTATATTTCAGAGATAAATCGATTTCATTAACTGCGAATTTCTAGTACGGGCCATATGCGTCCGTTTTGGGTAGGTCAACGGTTATTTTATCGCATAACATTTTTGTCTTTCATTTTTAAGCATTTTTGACTCTAGATTATTAAGTTACGAAGAATTCTAGTACTAAAAGTTACTCTTGTTTTGAGTTAATGAAATACACCGTTTTTTTTTTAATTTTTTTTTTCAATTTTCATTCAAATTCAAAAAACGAAAAATTTTCAATTCGATTTTTCTAGAAAATCGTGTGTCCTGCGGACTTAAACAAAGAGTACCTTTTAGTACTAGAATATCTCACAATTTAATAATCCAGTGTCAAAAATGCTTAAAAGTTAAAGACAAAAAAGTTATGTGATAAAATAACCGTTGCCCTACCCAAAACGGACGCTTATGATCGGTACTAGAAATTGACAATAGATGGAATCGATTTATCTCTGGAAGATAAATGTACGTACCGATTTTCGTTTTTCTAAATTGAAGCGTTCTGGAGGTATTTAAGAAAAACTAATTACAAGAAGCCATCTTCAAAGAGCTCTAGCTCCTTTAGGCAGCATTTTCGGACTAGGCAAATTGAGCTAAATTGTCTTAAAATTATCTGAAGTATCTCCTGTCTTTGTTTGTCGGCAGAGTTTCTGGACACCCGGTATATTAGCTTTGACTTTAATTCTAAGGCGGTATGAAGTTTGTCGGATAAGCTAGTATATACGTAATTTTCTTTTTTTTTATTAATGAAATTCATTCTCATTTTATTTCCATGCTTGTTCTTTACATTTCACTTGAGTATATTTTTATTCTCACATCACTTGACTACATTTATCTTTCTGTAGGTCACATATTTTGTATGTTTCAGTGCTTTAATAGTTTGTTCAATTTTCTAGGGTTTCGCTGGTCGCTGAGTTTAGAGCAGATATTAACTTTTGATCTGGTCAAATATGGATATGGATATGAAGTTTATCGGGTCAGCTAATATCCATGTAATTTTCTTTTTTTTTTGTTTTAATAAAACCACTCTATTTTATGCTTTGCTATTCTTTCACTTCTACATATTTTTATTTTATTGGATAAGACTGTATGACTTGTACACACTTCTAATAGACGGAGAGCTAGAGCCGAAAAATCATCGTCATAAGTGATATGGAGTTTGGCATGTGAAATGTGTCTATTGTATATTGATAATTATGCCCCTTTCAGCCTGACACCTCAGTGGATACAGAAAGTAGCAATAAGGGATGAAAGGGGAAAGTCAGTGCAGTCATTAATGGTTTTCACCTCCTATTTTGTTAAACCTCCATCGATTTGCATGAAAATTGGTGACTAGTTAGAGCATACCTTAAGAAATAAAACTGATTTGGTGCTAACTTGCAGAGATCTGGTGAATACCACCCCTTCCCGCGGGTGAAAACAATTGTAATAAAAATAACCCCACAAATCGATAGAGGGACAAATTTTAAGTAAAATTTGTTATATCATGTTACTAAAATAAATCAATATTTTTTGAGTTATTTTCTAGATCAAAGATTTGTCTATTTAAGAGCATATTATGCGTGAAGTTACAGATGACAAAAAGAATATTATTAATTAATTGTATGTTAGTAAAGTATTATTTTTATATTAAAAAAAAAGGTTCCCATTGTTTTCAGTCTGATAGGATTTAGAACAACAGATTTGGATGTTATTTTATGTGCTACTAGATTAAAAACTTAGTTTTCTGCTAGCAGTTACCTCTAGGGCATCCCTGCCATTTCGTTCGTTGCAATCCGTGACTGCACGCCGGGGTTTGTCCTAGTTGGGTCAGAGAGAGTAGCATATTATGTGCCTCAGGATGAGAGACTAATAAGTTTCGAAACCGGTAAAGGTGTTTGCTGCACTCTCTGATTGAACTGGAATAATTATGCGGCTGTGGTTTCGTGTTGCAACGAAATTGAAAATGGTTATCCATTTTTTATTTTTATATTATTTCGATATTTAATTGAATTGTATCAATCAATATAAACTAAATATGTCCAGAAACTGGGGGTGTCCAATAATGGGTACATTTGACATATTCGAATACACTTTTGCCAAATTTATAATATCGAAATAATATAAAAATAATATTTTAGTAACCTACAATTAGTTAATATGTTCTTTTTATTATCCGTAACTTACATATCCGTAACGATATAACAAATTTTACTTATATGTCCCTCTATCGATTTGTGGGGTTATTTTTAATAAAATAGTTTTCACCCCCGAGAAGGGGTGGTATCCACCCCCAGGGTAGAAGTGCAAGTTGGCACCAAATCATTTTATTTCTTGTGGTATGTTCTAACTAGTCACCAATTTTCATGCAAATCGATGGAGGTTTAACAAAATAGGAGGTGAAAACCTTTAAAGACTACACTAACTTTCCCCTTTCATACCTTATTGCTACTTCTTGTATCCACTGAGGTGTCAGCCTGAAAGGGGTCATAATTATCAATATAGGTACAATAGACACGTTTCACATGACAAACTCCATATTACTTATGACGATGATTTTTCGGCTCTAGCTCTTAGACTATAAGTAGGTCAAACCGGCAAACAGGTGTATGTTCCCAAAAGAATTGATAGTGTGTAAAATTTTTTTTTTATTAATTAGCTAAGTACTTTTAGCACATCACGTGCCATCATCAGAGCTTCGTTCTATAGATATAAATCCTTCATAGAAGAGCAATTGCCAAACAACACATTAAAATGCATAGATACTGATTGAAATCTAAAAAATGGATCAAAAGTGGGCAAAGCTACAGATCTCGGGTCAAAAAAACCCTTAATATTAATAAAATCACATCTAAATTCTTTCCATTTCAAAAAGACAACAGGGCTGCGTCAAACCAAATTTTTATTTTCACATCAGTTGAATATATTATTCATCCTTCTGTATGTCATGTATTTTTGTATTTTTGTCTGTGCTTTGATAGTTTGTTCAATTTCCTAGGGTTTCGTTGGTCGTTGAGTTTAGAGCGGATATTATACGTTGACAAAGGGCGTCGGTTTCAAGCATTAAGTGGCAATTAGTTAACTTTTGATCTGCTCGCGTATGAAATAGTGATCTGCTACTTGGTTTATAGAATCTATTAAAGTTTTATCTCGTTTGTTCAGCTGTGGTTTTGTGTTTGACTGTTTAGTTTGCAGGTGTTTGTTTTAAACTGAATGTGGATTAATAAAATAACACGTAATATACTATGTCAATTGTTTATTTTTGTCTAATATAATTTTCATATTCAACTATACTTCTTGAATGCATTGAATATAACCAGATCTCCGTTTAATACAATAACAATATTTAGATAAGGGAGCCAATATAAAAATAGTAGAAAATACACACATAAATTTGGCTAACACTAACAAAACCTAACTGTTGCAAATAGCAAAAATAACAATACAAACATAACAAATTTTTGAAGTTATACTTCTTTACCGGCGATATGAGGGTGAATTTTTATATGTTAAAACCTATGATCCCGGCGCATGCGCATTATAACTTTGTTCTGATTGGATGTTCAAATGACATGTCAAAAATTATTCAATATGGCGGCTGTGGCACAGCTGTAGTTAGATTATTTATGGTTGTTGCGTTTTAAAATTTGTGTGAAAAGAAACAACAAACAAAAGTTAGTTAATAGTTATACTGCCTTTTTAAATAGTTTTCATATACCTATATTTTTGGACTTTTGGACAATTTGGGACAAGGAAAACTCATTCTAATTTGGTAAGTAGTTTTTATTATAATCATATTGACATTATACATTTGGATTAGGTTGAAATACAGTAGAGCGGCGATTATCCGAACTAATTGGGGGACATAGGTGTTCGGAAAACCGATTTGTTCGGATAATCGAACTACAATATATTGATACATATTTATAGTCATACATATTTATCCACAAGTGAATAAAAGCCATATTTATATACCTACATATTTATTTATATCTTGATAATGACAACTAGCAACTAAACAAAAAAGTGCAGTCTTTGCAACAACATAATTATTTTTGGATACAATATTGAAGAAAATTGAAGATATTTCAAGCGTCAATTACTAACGCTTGCTCGGTATTGAGTGCGGGACGCGGGAGTCGATAGTTCGAATAAGCGGTCGTTCGGTTGATCGACGTTCGGATATTCGACGCTCTACTGTACATTTATTTTCTCAAGAATGGGGATTTTAGAGAGAAATCCCAAATTAGGTCCGATTTTTATTTTTAAATTATGATTTTTTGGCGTAGTTATCTAGTAGGTATGTAATGCTTTGATTTACATACTTAATTTGATTGCCAACAAAAGTTCTACCTAATCTAATCTTCATCTAATATATTGTTTTCTTACTGTTTTATTATATTTTAATATTTTCTTCCACAAAATTTAAACTACATAATTTAATTATATTCAAAACAACTGTCAAACAGTAAAACGTTCAGTTACCCTATTTTTCCACATGACAAATAATGTGGAATTGGACGAGTGAGTTTAGGTTTCGATTACGAATCAAAGCTCCACGAAATTCACGGGTTCGATTCCCGATGCAAGTTTTTATTTTTTTATTTTTTTATGCATTTTATGATTGTAAGTATATTTGTTATATAATTTTTTTTTTTTTTAGAAAATGCGTATTTAAAATTTTTGCCAACAATTATTATCGTTCAGAAATAATTTTTTCTTTGTGGCATTTTTCAATGTGTGTGTGTGCGTTTTATTCTTTTATTTTTTAAAATTTTTATTATTGTCTTAAAAATCACATAATATGTAATAGAAGTATAACTTCTTACGTGCGTACAAAGTACACACACATTCTTTTTTTATTGTTGATTTATTTACCAATAATAATATTTTTGTAACCGGTGAAGTAGCAGGCATAAAAATAAATAGCATACCCATATGTGAAATTAAATACACTGATGACACAATATTAATAGCAGAAACTATTACAGATCTACAAAGAATCTTAGATAAGGTTGTTGCAACGAGTGAAGGATTTGGTCTGTCACTAAACATAAAGACAACAAAATTCATGATTATATTAAAGAAAAATATTAGAAACATCAATCTACACGTAAATAATAAGACGATAGAACGAGTTTAGAATTATTTTGTTTCTACTATTTAGCTATTTAGGGACAAACATTAGTGAAACAAACGATTATACCAAAGAAATCAGAATTAGGACAGAAAAGGCTAGAAGTGCATTCACTAATATGAAACATATATTATGTAGTAGAGACCTCAGCCTAAATCTTAGAAAGCTAGTACTAAAATGTTATGTATTTTATGTTATTTTGTATGGTGTCGAGACATGGACTCTTAATAAACAATGTCTCAATAGATTAAAAGCATTTGTAATGTGGACATATCGAAGAATGCTGAGAATCTCTTGGACAGACAGAATAACCAATGAAGAAGTACTAACAAGAATACAGACCAGTAGGGAGGTACTGGATACCATCAAAATAAGAAAAATTCAATTCCTGGGTCATATAACGCGTGGTGACAGATATGAACTCCTAAAATTAATTATGCAGGGAAAGTTTCAAGGAAGGCGCAGCACAAGTAGGAGAAAAATGACCTGGCTGAGAAATCTTAGGGAATGGTTTGGATGCAGCTCAACTGAACTCTTTCGGGCTGTAATGTCAAAAGTTAGAAGAGCAATAATGATTGCCAACCTTCGTCGCGGAGATGGCACGTAAAGAAAAAAGAAGAAGAAAAAATATTTTACACTATCTACGTTAAATTGTTTACGGAGTGATTGCTCTGGCTCACAGACTAAAAAAGATAAAAATAATGTTTTAAATAAAATTTGTTCTTTAAATCAATAGGCTTCTAAACAAAGTTTGTTAAATTATTTTATCTTTATTTGTTTTAAAGTTATACCCGTTTGAAGTTATAATTTTCTTAAAAAAATTGTACATTAATGTGTTCATAAGGGTTTCAAGCAAATTTGAGCTACAAACATTTATACTTTAATTAACAATAATGGTAGAAGAAATTAAATGGAACATTTTGAGCTTACGAAAATGTTCGTAAGTTTATTTTTGGCCAAGATATCGATATTTTAATGGCGCGCTCTGAGACGTAAGTTCGGGCACTAACTTCTCGATGCAAATTATAATTATAATTTCTATGTATATATTATTATGTTATCTTCATTTTTCACAGTAGTATGTTATATTTGTAGACATTGACAGATATATTAAAAATAGGCAAGGCCTCCTGAGCAAAATAGTGTAACACGAGAGCAGTGAATATTATCGATATCTTGGCCAAAAATAAACCTACTAACACTTTCCTAAGCTCAAAATATTTCTTTTGAGTTCTTCTATTATTAGTGTTAATTAAAGATAAATGCTTATTGCTCAAATTTACTAAAAACCCTTATAAAGAAATAATTAAAGTAAAAATTTTTTAAGAAAATTATAAATTCAAACGAACATAACTTAAAAAAAAATTAAGATAAAGTAATTTGACAAACTTTGTTTGAAAGTCTATTAATTAAACTTTAAAATGAAATGTTATAAGATTTATTTTCATACTCAGAAGCCGAGTTACGATCAGTAAAGCTTCGAAAATTACTTACTTGACTGTGAGCCGATCTTGCGCCTCATAGCGCGCCATTAAAATTTCGAGATCTTGGTCAAAAATAAACTTACGTACATTTTCGTAAGCTCAAATTGTTCCTTTTGAGTTCTTCTATCATTATTGTTAATTAGAGTATAAATGTTTATAGCTCAAATTTGCTTGAAACCCTTATAATACAAATTAATGTACATTTTTTTAAGAAAATTATAACTTCAAACGGGTATAACTTTAAAACAAATAAAGTTGGAGTAATTTAACAAACTTTGCTTGGAAGCCTATTAATTAAACTTTAAAATGAAATATTTTAAGGTCTATTTGCATGCGCAGAAGCCGAGTTACTATCGATAAAGCTTCGAAAAATACTTATTTTGCAATTTGCAATTTGCGATTTGCATTGTGCAATAATTTTACAATATCTTGAGTTCTAATTGTTGGATTTAAGTTTAGTAAACGTTTGTTTCTTGGCTTTTTATTAAGGAACAAATTTTATTTGAACCATTTTTTATCTCTTTTAGTTTATTAGACAGAGCTTTATAAACAATTTAATTGTTTATAACAATTTTTTGATCAGTCGGATCGAAATCCACCCTCGAAATTTGTAATCAGCAGCCAAAAATCCATAAGAAACCGTTGAGTTTGTCCATCAGAATTGAAAAGTACACGGTGCCTCCTCTGGCGCGTACACTAACCACAGTGTACTCATTTTTCGCTATTTACTTAAAATAAAATAATATAAAAGCGTTTCCTTTAGTCAGTACATTCTTAATAAGAAACTAAAAGTGAATACACTTTATACAGTAAACCGTAAAGGCTTTAGCCCGACGCCACGCTTTATTTTTCCCGACGCGCGAGATTCGTTTTAATTTACGCGAACACTTTCAACACTTTCTTATTAAAAATCACAAACAGCTTTTCCAATCTCCGAGCAAATATCGATACATTGATTCTAAACAGATATATTGCAACATTCCCATCTTTCCAATCTGCTTAAAACGCTGCTCTATTCAATAAGAAACAATCGGGGGGACCGAAGCCTCCGTTTAATCGACCGTGCATTATGTACAAACCATAGAGGTGTTCCACCTTTATCCGATTCATCAAGTCACTTTTAAAAAACAATAAATTACATTTTACTGAATAAGTGAAGGATTCGATGGATTCGAAAATAGCAACTTAACCCATACTTAACCCTTACCCGGGCAACACATTTTACTTACGTAACCGGGCAACTCCGGCTCGTTGGGCCCACCACTGTTCTTGAATGTACTATTCATATTTATCCATATATTTCTAATATTCTTGTTTGATTTTTTATTAAAGTTAAATTTAAATTGTCTAGAATAGAAAAAAGGTGCTACTATAGTATGCGGTCTACCTAGAGGGTGCGATCTACCAGTAGAGTAGTTAGTAGTAGTTCAATAAAGGCATATAGCTTTGTAGAGTCGCAATATTTCCAGTTCTCTATCCCCACGACTTTTTCGGCTTCTTTATTTGTACACTTCACTATTTCGTTCATAATTTTTTCGTCCACAAACAAACAAAAGGAATCAACAAGATCATCTGCACTTTGACTAGGGCATTACTTTGTGCACTTTGCTGCAGGATCGCATACGTCCTGTCGGTTGTGGTTGACTCTTCCAGTTAATTCCATCCTTAGTTTCAAAACTAAATACACACTCTGAAATCTGGGAACTTGTAGCTACACATTTTTCTTCATTATCACTTAATACTACTTGCTGATCATCCTCTTCACTTACTTTCGATAGATGATCTTTAATTTCCGAGTCACTTTCAATACCACCTACTTCAGGAGATTCTTCATAATCGGAATCCCATAAATTATTAGCAGTATCTTTCAGTTTTGCAGCTGATAATGGTTCTCAAGACATTTTATTCGCACTATCTACTTTAACTGTAATTCAATATAATTTTAGTAGCTTAGTTGTCGAGACTAACATCGATATCAAACGACTGATAGCAGATGCATTATTTATTTCAAAATGTGTATAGGTACTTACCTAACAATAATATTGCATTCCAACAATGATTATGTTTTTAAAATTCATTTAGAATAGATCTAACTCCTACTGTAAGCAATATTTCAAATGTTCACATCAAAGAGATGTTAACATTGTTTGTTACACATTTAGACTTTATTATTGGATTTCCATAATAATAAAAGTCGTTTAGATAGTCCACAAAAACATTACCTGACTGCCAGATTAACTTCTGTAACAAAGATTTAGACTTTAGGTATAAATACATATAGGGTCCGACGGGCCCGTAATACCCCTTTAAGTGACAAAATTCTTTCGAGGCAATAATTTCAAAAATGATAATGACTATTTTGAATAGCTCATGACTAAGGAAACATACTTCTAAACAAATTCAGTGATGCGTACAATTCAATAAAAATTTTTTTATCAGTTTATGATAAAAAAATTGGCGTTTCGGGCCCGTTGGACCAACCTTGCCCGTATAAGGGTTAAGCAATGATATTCAGAACAAAAGAAAAATATTTACACGGTGGTGTATACAAACTTACATATGGTGGTTGTCCAAAAACTTATATCGGTCAAACTGGCAGAAACCTGAAAAACGCATAGCAGAACACAAACGGGCTTTCGTTAATAGAAAAACGGATTCTATATGCGAATTTCACCTCCTAGATTAAAGAAAAGTTTTCAGTGTTTTATTGTTATTCAATTGTAAAATATTTAAATAGTATCGAAACGAACTACAATATTGTTTCTCAAAACGTATAATATAAGTCAAAGCTACTTTTTACCAATAATAAATAAAATAATAATAATAATAATAGAACCTCTAAACAATATCATAGAGCCTCAACAGAAAGTATGCGCTAAGGGTTCTATGGGTTGCAAAGAACAACTGATCATCGACTCAGTCATTTCTAACCAGGCATTCACCAAAAAAGGAACCTCTTTGCTGCCTTTATTGACTACAAAAAGGCCTTTGATTCAGTACCGCATGAACGGCTTATAGATATATTAAGAATATACAAAATCGATGATAACATAGTGACTTTTTTAAGGCATATAATGACAAGTTGAAAGACTAAAATTCACCTCCAAATACCTGGTGAAAACAATATCGAAACGGAAAATATCGCAATCAACCGGGGTCTGTTTCAAGGAGACTCGCTGAGTCCATTGTGGTTCTGTTTGGCTATGAACCCTCTATCGCAGCTATTAAACTCCACCGACTCAGGTTTTAGCATTAAAAACAACAATACTGTAGTAGCGAAGCTTAATCATCTGTTGTATATGGATGATTTGAAATTAATGGCTTCTACTCGAGACAATTTAGAAGAGATGCCAAAAACAGTAGAAACATGTTCTAATGATATTAATATGCACTTTAGACTAGACAAGTGTCGCGTTTTAAATATAGTCAGAGGAAAGATACAGCCCGGTGGATTCGATATGCAAAATGGCCAGAACATCGAGGCCATCGGTGAAAACGATGTATACAAATATCTTGGAGTAAAGCAAGCGCGGAAAATTGACCATAAGCAAATGAAAACTGAGATAACTACTGAGTTTATACGAAGGATAAATCAGCTGCTTCGTTCACAGCTTAACAGTAGAAATTTGTTTAAGGCACTAAACACCTACGCTTGTTCCGCGCTTAGCTATTCATTTGGTATTGTTAAGTGGACAAAAACAGATATAAAAAATTTTCAGCGAAAAGTACGAACACACCTCACAAAGGCACAAAAACACCATCCTAAAAGTGCAGTAGAAAGAACGACATTACCACGGAATCTAGGAGGAAGAGGACTTATAGATATAGGTGAGCAATTAGATAAACAAATTGCTAATTTAAGATCTTATTTTCAGATGCAAGCTGAGACATCCACTCGACATCGCGCTATTTGCGCAGTAGATGACACAACACCGATCAAACTGAGGGAACCAGAAATGCGCATAAACCACCTCACTAAAAACGAAAAAATGCGCACCTGGATGGGTAAACCTCTGCACGGGCGACATCCCAATGAGGTCAGCCAAGACTACGTCGACAATACAGCGTCGAACTATTGGTTGACATCAGAAAAGATGTTCCCTGAAACGGAGGGTTCATTACTGGTCATTCAGGATCAGGTTATACCAACCAGAAATTACCTGAAATATATCATCAAAGACCCTCAGGTTCAAAACGGCTGATGCCGACATGGATGTCAAGCCCAAGAAACCATCCAACATCTTACAGGGGGCTGCCAGACATTTGCTGCAACTGAATACAAGGAACGGCATGACGCAGTGGGAAAAATCTTTCGTCAAGAGATAGCTATCAAGCTGGGACTTCTCCAAACGGACGATCTCCCGTATTACCAATACGTCCCCGAGAATATGCTTGAGGAAGGCAATTACAAGCTATACTGGGACCGCACTGGGCTCACAGACCAAACAGTGGCACATAATAGAACAGATCTCGTACTAGTTAATAAATTAACAAGACAAACAACACTAATTGATGTGGCGATACCTAACAACAATAATCTACGTAGTAAATTTACTGAAAAGATCGCCAAGTACAGAGATCTGGAAATTCAAATACAAAGGCAATGGAGAATGCAAAGTACCCAGATGATACCGATTATTATGTCTACTACTGGAGCATACTCCTCGAAAGCATAAAAAAGCTGGGTCTAAATGAACACCTTTATAAGACCATGCAGAAAGTGTACTACTTGCGACGGCCAGATGCGTACGAAAATTTCTGGGAGAAACTCCAGCATACCAAGTCACCTAGGGCTCGATAACACGTAAAGAGTCCCACCAGAGCTCAATCCTTTTGATACCGTAAGTATCTGGGATGAGTCAATTTTCCCCTTACAGGGAGTGTGAGCCGTACGACTAAATCTGGATATAGAACCAGAACCAGAAATGCGCATAAACCACCTCACCAAAGAAGAAAAAATGCGCACCTGGATGGGCAAAACTCTGCATGGGCGACATTCCAATGAGGTCAGACTATGTAGACAATACAGCGTCGAACTTGGTTGAAAGCGTTGGTTGACATCAGGAGAGATGTTCCCTGAAACAGAGGGTTCATTAGTGGCCATTCGGGATCAGGTTATACCAACCAGAAATTACCTGAAATTTATCGTCAGAGACGCTCAGGTCCAAAACGACAAATGCCGATATGGATGCCAAACCCAAGAAACCCTCCAACATCTTACATGGGGCTGCCAGAATACCAACTGAATTAAAGGAACGGCATGACGCTGTGGGAAAAATCCTTCATCAAGAGATAGCTATCAAGCTGCGACTTCTTCAAACGGACCATCTCCCATATTATCAACACTAGTTAATAAATTAACAAGACAAACAACACTAATTGATGTGGCGATACCTAACAACACTACGTAGTAAATTTACTTAAAAGATCGTCAAGTACAGAGATCATCTGGAAATTCAAATACAATGGAGAATGCAAAGTACCCAGACGATACCTATCATTATGTCCACTACTGGAGTCATTCCTAAGAACCTCCTCGAAAGCATAAAAAGGCTGGGTCTAAATGAACATCTTTACAAGACCATGCAAAAAGTTGTACTACTCGCAACGGCCAGATGTGTATGAAAAGTTTTGGGAGATACACCCGCATACCAAGTCACCTAGGGCTCGATAACACGGAAAGAGTCCCACCAGAGCTCAATCCTTTTGATACCGTAGGTACCTGGGATAAGTAATTTTTCCCCTTAGTGGGAGTGTGAGCCGGATGGCTAAATCTGATAATAATAGTAAAATAATAATCCAACTGTATACTATTCCCGTCAAAATAAATTTTTTACAAGTGTATGCCCCCACAAACGATAAACCAGAAGAAGAGCTAGATCAATTCTATGAGTTATTGATAAAGTCACTTAAACTCCTTAAACTTAAACTAAAATTTTTTATTCATTAGTAGTTCCAAAATGGCACAAAATCTAGGTACCTATCGGATAAAAAAGTTTATTTGAAGAAAGTATATTTTTTTGTACTACTTAATGGCGGTACAGGCTCGTTTTTTTAATATTGTCTTTAATTACAGAGTAATTTCCACATATTAATATATTTTTCAAATTGGGCTCTGTACCACCATTCTTTATTATATTACGAATACGTGTGCCAAATTAAAACATAAAAACGTTTATCTTATTAACTCTTTATGCCACTACTTACGACCGACCATCTTTGCCAAAACACTATAAAACGAATTCAATACTGGCATATTTATATCCAAGTTCTCGAAATTCCTACAATGGAAAAAAATGTAATATCTAACCATTCATTGACGAGTATTTTTTTCTTCTGTCGACCTCTTATTCATAAACTGTAATTTTGAATGGTATTTTATGATGTCATGCAACTTCATGGTCAATTATCTCAAGAACTTCATTTTGGCGGTTGTGCCACTATAGAACTCAGTGAGCGATGTGATGAATGTCAGAGATCCGTTCCTGCAGATCCGGTTGTTGGTGAATGACGCATCTCTATTACACAATGCTTTCACACTATCCAAAACACCCCCCTTTCATCAACTCCCAGACCTTTTTTGTTAACATCTACATAAATCATACGGTTCATCAGTAAGCTGGCAAAAAGTGTGTTTTGGTTTTTAATCGCATGTTGGTTGGCGTGGAAAGAGTCACAAATGTTGAAAAGAAGTCACCGGAGAATAACACCGGCTCACGAATTCACTTTTTTATTGTCTCAAAATACCGGCAGAAAATCATTAAGACGCTCTTCGGTAAGATAGAAATAAATAATAGGGGAGTGCATTTAGATTTTCACTTCGGAAAAAATCAAACAAGATAAAACTTTTGGTAATTTCATTAAGAAATGTTTAATAAACAACATATCAAAAAGTTCTACTCGAGAAGTGTGTGCTTCATTTTTTATTAAACAAATGAACAGCGAAGTTAGACCTTTTTTTAAATAACTCAGAAAATATAATTTTTAGAAAAAGACTGACTTGACCATTGAAAAATTCAGAAAATTTTACAAAAAAACCTCATATAAAGATTTTTCTGAAATTAAATCTCTAGCTTCTGTAATTTTTTATTTATAACGCTAAAGTCACCCTTCTCACACACATTGGCGCACTGTAAACTAGCGTTGGAAGAAGTGCACGGTCGAGTTTTTTTAATGTAATTCTTTAACTAATGGATCAAAAGAAATTTCACAAATTGGACATGAAAGAAGATGAAATAAGCTATCTTATGGTTTTAATAAAAAGACATAAAATTTATGGACATAAGTACGGTGTGGTCGGAAATTGAGCCTTACATGAATTTTGTTTAAAAATGATTTAAAAATGTGTAACTAATAGAAATTTACTTATAAAACTCTCAAATTTGCACAACTTACCTCTCAATCATCTTACTAAACGATGTTTCGTTCAAAAAAAAAAATCTCAAAAATTTAAATCAAATATTACGATATCTCAAAAAATGTAATTTTTAAAAACTTCGTAGTTTTACAGAATTCTTACCACTTTAAGACGGTATTACTCAAGTTTGAATAAATCTAATACAATTTTTTTGATATTTTTTTAAGCTCAGGATGTAATCTTTAAAAAACATTAAATTATTTTAGTTTAAAAATGAAATAAATAATTTCTTTTTGAGAAAACTAAGAAAGATAACAAAAATGTAATACAAAAACCGAAAATTACCAGCTGAAAAAATGTATATACAGAGTGATCAAAACTTTTTTCTGTAAAACTTACCTAAAATACATTTAATAATAAGCTTAAACAATAATAAATGTTCAACAAAAAAAATTTTTTTAGCTCTTATACAGTATGTCTGCGTAACTTGGAACCTATTGATAACTTTTTTAATATCAGTTTTACGAAAAAAACTTTTTCTTTATAAAATACTTTGCATCGTATATAACATAAGATGCAACCATCAAATATCAAATTTTGTTAATTTTCTACGAGGTATGTCAAAAAATATGAATTTCACCCAAGAGTAAAGTACCTTTATATTTCACTATATCGAAATTTTTTATAAAGAAAAGTTTTTTGGAATTAAAAACTATGTTCCAATTTGTAATTATATCCTTCTAATCGAAAATTTGTTTTTTTTTAATAGTGTTTCAAATTAATTATACCAAACATCATTAAATTTTCACGTATTATTTATGATAACTGTTTTATTATTAATTTTATGAAGAAAGTTATCCGTCATCAATAGCTGTACATGGTCTAACACTTAATATACAAATATAAAATATTATATTTTATCAATATTATACGAGGTATGTAAAAAAATTATATTTCGCGCATTAAATATGTACCTTTATAGTTCACAATATTTCGATTAGAAGAGTGTAATTGCATATTGACACATCGTTTTTTAATTCTGAATAAGTTTCCATAATAACAATTTTCAGTATTATGAAAAATATAGGTATTTTACTCCTAACTGAAATTTTTGTTTATTTACATTTGCACAAAATTGATAAAAATTGATATTTTATGATTGCATTTAAAGTTTTAGGATATGCAGAGCTTTTTACTAAGAATACCTTTTTTATTTATGATCCCGTTGCAACAATTTTTTGAATATTGAAGAGATAGATTTTGAATAATTTGTTCTTTCTTTCTAATACATTTTAATTTTTAATATTATTTTGGAAACTATTTGTTTATCTTTTTTTTAAGAATGAAATTTCATATTTATTTGATTGGATTCTATTTGTTTTTCATTTAAATATCCGCCATTTTGAAATTTAAATTTTTAATCTTTAATTCAGATTCAACAACCTGTTAAAAATAAAGACAATAAATGTTTTAGAAAAATAATGTTCTTTTTTATGTTCGTTTTAGAATATCCGCATTTTGGATCCGCCATTTTATAGTTTATAATGTTAACATTTAAGTTAGGTTTATCAAAACTCTCAAAAATAAATATATGTAGAAATAAATACATTTTGTAAAGAAATTATGATTTTACATCTATTTTTTAAGTTATCCGCCATTTTGGATCTGCCATTTTATAATTTAAATTATCAAAATTTGATTCAGGTTCAGCAACCTCTCAAAAATATCCACATATATGTAAACAAACACGTTTTATAAAAAAATTCGGATTTGGAACTACTTTTTAAGGATTTTTAGGAAAAAACTACGCCATTTTAAATCCGTTATTTTGAATTTGCAAATTGTTATGTCAGATTCGGGTTCGGCATAATCAAAACTAAAATAAAAACATTTTTTATCAAAATAAAATATTGAATTCACCCATATTCTTAACATTATTTATACAAAAAAATTGTTATTGTTTAAACAATTAATAAACAATTAGCGGCGAAATTTGTGAGTAGAACTTTTTACTTTAACATATTTATAAACTAACAAAAAAAGTTTTAGAAAAATATAACCTTGTTTGATTTTTTCCGAAACATTGTATCTTTTCGTTCTAATTGCACTCCCCTATAAAGGAACTCAGTATGATGATATATTTATAGTATAAGAATTGGTTACTCAGTATAAGAATTGGTTAAAATTGTTGAAGATTAAAAGTTTATATCAGATTATGGTTACTATGATACATGGTAATAGAAAAACTACTCAGAACGTTCTTTTAGGTTTATATGTATATAGTACAACTAAAAGTAAAAATGCTTTAACTATTTTGAACAGTCTCGGTCTTTCTATTTCTTACGATGAAATTCAAAGAATAAGAGTGCGACTAGCATCATTAACAATGCTGAATTGTATAGATGATACGCCAATACCAAATCATTTTGATCGAAATACATATACTACTATTGCTTTCGACAATTTCGATCATAATGAATCGACAATTTCAGGGTTAGACAGCTCTCACGATACTGTTATCGTTCTTTTTCAAAATGAAAATTCTAATTTTCAAGATAGAAAACCAAGGGTCTCAGAAGTAGCAGTGGAAAACGCCTAAGAGCTTTAAATTCGACACTTAAATGTCAAGAAATTATTAACTACATCAAGAGGAATGAAAAAATTACAATACCCAATGATTTTTCTCTTCATGCAGACAAAAAGGCATTATCGATTAATGATTTCCTTTACACTTTAAATGCTACTGATCTAATATGGTATTTGTTGCGAATGGATTTTTCAAAAAATCGTAATGGTACATCTGACAAGCAAACGTGCCAATGTATACCTTCATGGAGTGCTTTTAATTCAGTCGTTACAGAAGATAATCGTTGCAATCAAAAAATTGGCTACTTTCCGGTCATTCCATCTCCTGCAACAGATCCTAGCACAATATATACGTGCATGAAAACTTTTGTAAACATATCCCTTCAATTGAAACAAAAATATTTACCGATATTTTGTGACGAAGGTGTTTATAAAATAACTAGACAAATTAAATTTGAAAATGAAAAAGAATTCGAAAATTTAGTGATATGCCTTGGTGGTTTTCATTTGATCAAAGTTGTATTGGCATGCATTGGCAAATATTTGAAAAATAGCGGTGTTGAAAATGTTTTTATTGAGACTAATTTGTTTGGAGCTTATGTAACTGAAAAATTGCTTGAGGGAAGTAACTATGCCAGGTCTGTTAAAGCATTCACGTATTTAGCTGAGGCTCTAAGAAGATTGCAGCTAAAAGAATTTTTCACCGAAGACAGATATTTGAAATACAATAATACTATAAATTATTTGATAACACTTCAAGAAAGCTTTTAAAGTAAGGACAGCAATGAATGTCTACACATTTTTAATGGGTTACAGCCTAAAAGTATAGATTTATTGAAATATTTTAATGATTTTGTAATTGAAAGATGTGAAAAATCGGAAATGTTCAAATATTGGAATAATGTACTAATTTTAATAAATATAATGTTCGATTTAATTAGAGCAGACCGGACAGGAAACTGGCTATTACATTTGACTTGTGTTGAAAAGCTTCAACCTGTATTTCATGTAATGGATAGAACCAACTATTTAAAATGGTGTGCAGTTTATCTCGAAGAAATGCTTTCTTTGCCAACCATAGCTAAAGAAGTATACGAGGAATTCTTAAGTGGTAGATTTACCGTTAAAAAATCAGATGTTCCTTATACATCTGTTGCCACGGATCAAGCTTTGGAGCAGTCAATTAATCGTACTGCCAAAGCACCTGGTGGTGTTATTGGTACTACGCGTAAAAAGGAATCTGTTGCTTTGTGGAATTTAACTTATCACGAATTTATTGCTACAAACAATTTGTTTAAAGAGATTACTAATTTAAAAAATAACCAAGAGATATTTTCCCATCACGAATCATCCGAAACTATATCCATTAATTCAGAACTAGCTGTGCAGAAAATATTAGATTATTTACACTGTAAAAACGTCGACCCATTTCATGAAGGCGATCAACCTTTAAGAAATTTAATTACTGAAGAACTTGTACATGAATCAATTCGTCCAGAAATTTTAAATATATTTGAAAAAGGTATGAATCTTTACAGTAATTTTTTTGAAGAACGATTTGTAACTAAGATTAAGCCACTTACTGAAACAGTCAAAAAAAATAATTTACCTGACTTTAAATCCATTCCAAATTCAGAAAAAGTTAAATCAAAAGTAAAAAAGATGACTGCATCTGACACTCAACGTGTTTTAGCTTTAGCTCAAGAACGTAATTTTCCTTTGGAAGAACTCCTGTCATATGAACTTACTTCTCAAAATAAATTATTTGATGAAGATGATTTATTTAAAAAAGAAACTGCTAAAAGTAAGTTAGTACTCGAATTGGAGAAAATTGAAAATTACGATAGAAATGAAATTTTTAATACTGATATAGCTACTTGCTTAGTTTTTGATGTAATGCTTTCTATCAGAAAAGTTACTTGGAAATCTTGTGAAACTTTTACCGATTTAGCTAACAAATTTTGTTTTTATGTAATACAAAAGGCTTCTGCACAAAAAACGCAAAGAATCGACTTCATTTTTGACTCTTATTTCGAGCAGTCAGTGAAATCAACAGAGCACTTAAGAAGATCTAAAACAGAATGTATTATTCTTCACTCTATTGATGATCATACGAAATTACCTAAACAAGTGAACAAATTTTAGGGTTCATCTAGAGATAAAATTTTATTGCAACAATTTTTGAAAAGGCATATTGAAAACAGACAGTATTAAATAACTATGACATTGTATTTAGTACCATTAATGAAGACCCAAGTACTTCCAATATCATTAATTTAATTGATTCTCAGTTACAACGCAGCGACGTCGAAGAAGCTGACGTGAAAATCATAATTCATATAAATCATGCCGTTTTAAATGGATTTGAAAACATATATTTAATTTCGTCAGATACAGATGTTATGGTATTAGCTTTATTCTTTTTTGAGTCATTCAAAAATCTAGGTTTAAAGGTAAATATTAATTTAATATCAATTTAAAGTTGAGTACATCTATTAAAATGTTGTTACAGACTCTATGGATTCAAGGTGGGTCTGGCAAATGCACAAGAAATATAGCCATACATTCTTTAGCACGCCTTCATGGAAAACAAGTTTGCAGTATTTTGCCTGCCCTGCATCACCTCACAGGAGGTGATTATACTAGTAAAGTGGGCACAAAAGCTAGAGCTTTAAAAGAAAATCCCACCCAATATTTACAAAATTTTGCAAGAGGTATATATATGTACTATGTAGATATACTTTTTACCAATTATGTTACAAATGATTGTTTCATATATTTAATTTATCAATTATTTTACAGACTGTTCTCCATTTAGTATAGAAAAATGCACGAAGAATGCAGAAAAATTTTTAGTTAACATTACCAAGACTGTAGACTGCAATTGTACCTCATTCGATGAATTAAGAGTTTGGATTTATAAACACAAAAATTCAGTAATAGAAAATTTGCCACCCACTTCCAATTCAATTAAACTTCACATTTTAAGAGCTTTTTATGTTGTACACATTCAGACAAATGTTTTAAATTAAGCTATGGATGAATTAGATCCGACATCATATGGATTTTTTATGGACGATAATTTATTAATGCCACAGAAAGTACATATTTTGATTCCTCCAGCTGAAAAGTTACCAGCTGGTTGTAACTGTTCAGTTTGCGGTCCAAGATGTAACTGCCGCAGGTTGAAAATACTTTGCTGCACCTTTTGTGCTTGCATGAAAAAAAATACTTGCACAAATAAACAGTAATTATTTTTGTTTTTTGTTTTTTTTTAACAAATAAAAATTACTTACTCGACAATTGAATTCACTGATGTTTTCAATGCATCTCCAATTTAAAAGTGCCTGAAAACAGGCAATTTCTTCGTAGCTTGCATAGTGGGCACACGTAAAACGCTAAAACACTATTTGTTTATAGCTTCGTTTAACAATAAAAAAATTATTTATTAGCAATGCAAATAATAAAAACCAGTATAATTTGACTTGAAATTTTTAATTCTGCCAGGAGAATTTCTGTTTTATTTTTTAGTCAAAAATTATTCGGGTTCAAAAATTGCAATTTTTCGATTTTTTGAAAGTCCAACCGCGTTTATCTCGAAGACTATGCATCCAACGAAAAACTTGTAAGAACATTTTTTGCTTCGAATGACTCAAAAAATACAAAAAATTGTTTGGTTTTGCGAAATATCGCTGTTATGTAATTCCTCAAGTTCTTTGTCTATAATAGCCACTTTACACCATGCAACTAATTGCGCAATTAATTGCACAATTTCTTGCAGCAATAGAAATTGCATCGTGTCATACGCGAATTGCACATAAAAGCTGCAACTTCTTGCAGCAATTTCTTGCTGCAAGAAGTTGCAGCTAGATAGAACATGTCCTATTTTTCATGCAATTTTTTCTGCAATTTGGGTATATTTTTAGTAACTTTTAAGGCTACACTGTTTGTTTTAACATTCTGTTATACTAAATTTCAAACTAAACAATTTTTGACAAAACTAGAGGAACTTTTTACCAATTTGACGCTTCACAGATAACATTATTCTGGGGGATAACTTTAATTATGCAACATAGGGATTAAAGAAACTATATTCTATTTTTATTTCTTTTGTATTTAACAACTTGTTTCCTTTTGTAAATGAATAATGTATTATAGGTATACTTGCATTAGGTATTAATTGATTTTGTTATACATAATACATATTATACTTTTCTCAAATTATAATCTAACATTTTCAATCTAATATATCTGATAACTCTACTCAAAAAATTACATTTTTAATTTATAAAAACAACATAACCCAAAATTTATGGTATGTCAAAGTTTCTGTCCATTTCATGTCAGTTTATGCAATTACTTGCACTGTGTAATCACTTTATTGCAGAAAGCTAGTTGCAACTTATTGCAGAAGTTCTTGCTGCAAGAACTTGTGCAATAAATTTCGCAATTACTTGCATCGTGTAAAGTGGCTATAACAATCTTATCTACATCCGAATCAACTGTTACCCAAAAAATTCGTGTTCTACTTAACGCGACCACGTAGAGAACAAGTCAAGCACTTGCAAACAGGCAGTTTCTACGTAGAATTCATAGCGGACATGCGTCGAAACGCTGAAACACTATGTGTTTAGAGCTTTGTTTAACAATAAAATAATTTATTTGCAGCAATGAAAATAATCAAAACCGGTGTAATTTAACTTGAGCTTTCCAATTCTGCAAGCAGAATTGTTATTTTATTTTTTATTCAAAAGTTATTCGGGTTCAAAAATTCAAAATTTTCGAATTTTGGAAAGTTCAACGGCGTTTATCTCAAAAACTATGCATCCTACGAAAAAACTTGTCAACACATTTTTTGCTTAAAATTACCCAAAAAATACAAAATATTGTTTTGTCTTGGGAAAAATCGCTGTTTTTTGATTCCTCAACTTCTTTGTCTATAACAATCTTATCGACATCCGGATCGACTGTTACCCAAAAAATTCGTGTTCTACGGGTCAAAATACATAAAAAAACTTGGGTAAGTCCATCTGAATTAACGAGGCCGTTGTACCCCCCCTGGCGACGGGTTGTGGAATTTATTTGTAGATTTCCCCATGTCAATAATTTATCGATCCGTTTACCTTGCAAATTGTAGACGGCTCGGATTTTAGGTTGTTAATACCAGAATTTTCTTTCCGGATTATATTGCTTCTATACCTTAGATTTCTCGTTGTTTAAATATATGTCGCTATTGCATTCATTGCTTACTATCCAGCTGCACTCAACGAAAAAGGTACGTAATATTAATAAAAATGTTAATTCAGACAACAAACGCAATACTTAAAATTTGTCCAATTCTTTGTTTTATTGGAACAACAAAGCGATGTTCGTCAATTCATTATGTTCGTTAGTTGATCCAATGTATTACGTTTATTGAATGGATGAATATCCATTTATTAATATTACGGACACTGTTCACTGAGCCAACGAACACTATTCATTGAAACAACAACGTCGTTAATTGACCGACGAAGACTATTCGTTGTGTCGATAACAGTGTTATTTCTCCTAACGCACTTCCGTTATTTCTACAATTATTTCCGTTTATTCTTACAATTAATTCCGTTCATTCCCACAATAAGTACGGTTATTCTTACAAGCAATTCTATTTATCCCTACTATGAACGTATTTTATATTGATAATAATTACTGAATGCATTAGCAATGATATTAATTGATTAATAATAATTTTGCAAATCCTCCTTTTTTTGTCCTAAACCTAATGGAATTTACAGTGTGTGATTTCTCATATGATTTCACTTATACAGTGCGCTGGAAAAAGTGTTGCCCCCTTATTAACTTATTTATTTTTAGCACATAAGCAAAACGCTCGGACAGGTCGATTTTTAAAATAATCAAAGTATATTATAACATCATCTTTCGAACTTTACGCGATCCCTCTTCAGGTGACAGCCACAACTTTGGTTTTTTTAAATGGGAAAGTATATCATGTGAATGCTCATTTAAAGCGTTTGAAATAGCGATTCCAAAAATGTAAAACACTTTTCCTTTTGGAGAGCGCAGGTGCAAAATTTCTATCGAATTCTTTTTAAACGTATTCATTTTTTTTTGGAATCCTGAGAAAACAAGTATTTTTGAAAAATTTAAACGCAGAATAAAAGATTACATTATTACCGAGGGCTGAAAGTCCCTTAGAATAAACAAAAGGTTTCTTTTGAATGGTATATTTGAAATTAAAAATAATAATAAATGTTCTCTTTTTCACCCCTGTGACTTATTAAAATAATCATTATAGAAGTTCTCAGGGACTGCGTTTAAATTTTTCCAAAATACTAATTAGTTTTCTCGGGATTCGAAAAAAAAATGAATACTATAATAGACACACGAAAACTTCCTTCCAGTACGGACTACACTTGGAAACGAAATGAAATTATTCGGCACTTCGGCGGAGGTAACAGCATTGTTTAACAAAGAACGATACACTCAACGAAAAAGGTACGTAATATCAATAAAAATGTTAATTCAGACAACAAACGCAATTCTTAAAATTTGTCCAATTCTTGGTTTTATTGGAACAACAAAGCGATGTTCATCAATTCATTATTTTCGTTAGTTGAGCCAATGTATTACGTTTATTGAATGGACGAACATTCATTATGTATACCATAATCTCACTTTATTGATATTACGAACTCTGTTCATTGAGTCAACGAACACTATTTATTGAAACAACAACGTCGTTAATTGACCGACGAAGACCATTCGTTGTGCCAATAACAGTGTTATTTCTCCTAACGTATTTCGTTTATTTCTACAATTATTTCCGTTTATTGTTACAATTAATTCCGTTCATTGGCACAATAAATACGGTTATTCTTACAAGCAATTCTATTCATTGTTACAATCAGTTTCGTTCATTCCTACTATGAACGTATTTTATATTAATAATTACTGAATGCATTAGCCCAATTTATCATATTAATTGATTAATAATAATTTTTTAAATCCCCTTTTTTGTCCTTAACCTTTATAAGCAAAACGCTCAGACAGGTCGATTTAAAAATTATCAAAGTATATTATAACATCAATGTTTCGAACTTTACACGATCCCTCTTCAGGTGACAAGCGTAACTTTGATTTTTTTAATGGGAAAGTACATCATGTGACAGCTCATTTAAAAGTGTTTGAAATGGTGATTTCAAAAATGTATAACACTTTAATCATTTTTGAGAGCCCAGGGGCAAAATTTCAATCGAATTATTTTTAAACGCATTCATTTTTTTGGAATCCTGAGAAAACTAATAAGTATTTTTGAAAAATTTAACCGCAGAATAAAAGACTACATTATTACTGAGGGCTGAAAGTCCCCTAGAATAAACAAAAAGTTTCTTTTGAATAGTATATTTGAAATAAAAGAATCATACTAAATTTTCTCTTTTTCACCCCTGTGACTTATTAAAATAATCATAGAAGTTCTCAGGGACGTCAGACCCTCGATATTTTATTCTGCGTTTAAATTTTCAAAAATACTAATTATTTTTTTCATTCAGGATTCGAAAATTAATTTTTAGTTCATCTTATAAATAACATCACAAGACAATATTAAAAGTAAACACTTACAAACATAAGACACTGACAAGTTTATTTTTAATTAGAATGTTCTCCCGTATTTACCTTATCAGAAAAAATTTACTTTTATTCAAATATAAAAAATAAGTAATATCTTATCCTTATCTTCCTTCTAATACGGACTACACTTGGAAACAAAATGCAATTATTTTTCGGCACTTCGGTAGAGGTAACAGCATTGTTTAACAAAGAACTCTTTTTTAAACAATGGTAACACAGGGAAGCTAGGGGTATCACGATAAGGAAAAGCCGTTACATTTCAAATGGTCAAGCAAAACATTTATTGTCTCAACAACCACGATTATTATCACAATTAACGCATTGATTGTGGGAATTAAAGGCAGTAGTAGATTGATTAATGCATTCGTTGGCACAACAATCAGTGTACATCTATTCAATAATCATATATTACTCTATATTAACAACATTTGTACATTGTTTTAATGAAATCTGTACGTTGTCACGATAAACCAAGGTAATTGCTTGTCATCTACGAAATCAAGAACGTGAGTTGCTGCCACAATTAACAGTATTTATTAAATATACGAAACTAAGTTATTGGCTGAATAAATTGAGTGTTATTGATTAATGTACTCGAGTTATTCTCACAATTATTATTCAATCATTGTGGCAATAACCAAGTACATTCGTCAATGTCTAAAAGTTCGTTGAAACAACAAATTAAATTGTTGTGACAACGAAATACTATTCAATAATCACTGTTAATCAATATTACGAACTAACTTTTTTTGAGTGTAAGAAAAAGCCGTTACATTTCAAATGGTCAAGCATTTATTGTGGTTATTAAACGCACTACTAGATTGATTAATGCATTCGTTGTCACAACAATCAGTTTACATCTATGGAATAATCAAATATTACTCTATATTAACAATATTTGTACATTTTTAAAATGAAATCTGTACGTTGTTACGATAAACCAAGGAAATAACTTATCATCTACGAAATCAAGAAAGTGCTTTGCTGCCAGAATTACCATTATTTATTAAATATACGAAACTAACTTATTGTCTGAATAAATTGAGTGTTATTGATTAATTTAGTCTAGTTATTTTCACAATTATTTTTCGATCATTGTGAGAATAACCAAATATATTGATCAAATAGTTCGTTGAAACAAAAAATTAAATTGTTGTTACAATGAAATACTATTCAATAATCACTGTTAATCAATATTACGAACTAAATTTTTTTCAAGTTGCCCAAATATCGAGGTGGATTGTTTTCTTTGGCCCACTCTGTATGGGTCATTTCACGAATATACGACTCTCTTGGATTATCGCGACAACGAATATTTTAGTGTAAAACATAAGAAGTACGAAAGTAAATGGCTCTAATAAATTATTCCAATAAACAACAATATAATTTTCAATTTACTTTCATTCTTCATATTTTGCACAGTAAAATATTCGTTGTGGAGATAATCCAAGAGAGTCGTAGGTTCGTGGAATAGGGTATATAAAATCATTCTATCAAAAAGATATCGATCTTTTGTTTTGTTTTTTAATAAAGCACGAAAATAAAATAAAATACACATCAGTAGTGTATATAAATGAACAGATGTGAACAAAAGTTTAATGCAACATATTGCTGCTTCCTGAGAGGTAAATTGTAAGTAGAGAGCAGCTTTTCCTTTATATATTAATTTAACGTATGAAATGAAAATTGTTTTATGATTCTGTTAAAGTACAATAAAGCTGCAGACGGTGGAAATACGCAATAATAATACACCATCAAAATTAATTTCTATATCAAGAAGTTGATTTATTTCAATTAGAAGGATTGATGTTAATTTAATAGGAACAATAATAAAGGGATAACAGAAATATACGACCTAAAAATATGGATTTGGGAAGAAGAAAGAATGCCCGAAGAATGGAAAACAAGGTGGATATTTTCTATTCTAAAGAAAGGTGAAACCACACACTGGGACAACTACAGAAGAGTAACATTTTTAAATCGCTTTTACAAAATATTTTCATCATTAATCAGACAAAGACTCTCAAAATACATTGAAACTAAAATAGAAGAATATTAACAGGGGTTTAGAGAGGGAACGTCAACAATAGAGGCAATATACATAATCACACGTCAATTGAGAAGTGTTACAAACATGATATAGACTTCCATCTCCTTTTCATAATATAATTATTTCAAGCAATCATTAAACAGCATAATAAGACCCGACCTAATAGAAGACATTAAAAGCATATATTATATCCCAATGAAACTTATAAAGCTTATGAAAATGACGATGGAAGGATCGACGACAGCAATAATAACAGATGAAAGCATCACCAAAAATATAAAAATAGCCACTGGAGTACGACAGGGAGACTCCCTATCAAGGTCACAATTTTTAATATCGCTATAGAAGGAACAATAAGAGCTATCGAAATAAAAGTATCTTGGTACTGGGAGTTGTTACCCCCGATGATGGGGGTTGATTAAGTTGAAAACACTATTTACCAGACATATCTTTATTTGGAAAAAGTACAACTTTGCTCCCTACAATCAGGTCCGGAAAAGTATACTTTCGGTAGAGGTAGGTGGAAAAAATATTACTTGAAGCGTACGTTGATATATCATATCACTGATATAATATGTACTGTCAATGTAATATTTAGGAAATGGCTATTATTGGTGGACGTATTTTATATTGTACATTTATATTTAACTATGTTTTAATATATTTACCACAATATAACTTTAGAGAATAAACGCCATATAAGTTATAAGTTTATAAAATAAAAACAACAAATGCGCTAACGTCACTGTCACTGAAAACGATAAACGTCAAAATTCATAGTAAACAAGGTATCCAAGACATGCCGTATACGCTCTGAGCTTCGCTGGTGTCGCTCCTGGCGGATTACTAATTCAACTTTTACCGATAATTTTTAAATTAATTATTTAATTGTTATCGCTTAATATTTACAACGCAAAAAAGTAATTAAATTGTAATCGATTTTTTTTAAATTTTGCTAATCATTTTGACGTTCTATTGATAAAATATGAATTTCTTACTTCGGATACTTTCACAATTATCGTGTAGATGGCGCAGATTAATTTATAATTACATATTACGGAACATTAAAAAACTTAAATTCAGCATTTAAAACGTAAGTATATTTAAGGTAAAAATATATACCACAGCTTTGACCAACTAATATTTTTTATAATTAATGTTTTTAATTTTAATTTTAAATTAATCACTTTGATATTTATGTCAAATTTCCGGTAAACGTTTACAGACTTGCCACTACTGGCGTTCGCGAATTTGTAAATATCCCCTCTACGTACGAGCTCACAGCGTATAGCCCGATCAAATAACAATCAGACCCCAAAAAAAAATAAAGGAAGGATGAGAATTTGGGAATATTTAGTTGAAATTGTCTATTATTATATAAAAAAAAGTTTACAATTCTACATCCCCTCCATTATACCCCCTCTCGAAGATGAAAAAAATACATTAAAAATAAGACCGGAATTGGACAAAATGACTAATTCTAAACAACTTTTCTTCTATAGAGTTTTTTCACTAAGTCAATATTATTTGAGTTATTTGCGAGTGAATATGTTCATGTTTAATAAAATAAAACATGTTTTTGGACGGTTTTTCTGAGATAACTCAAAAAGTAAGTATTTTAGCGAAATAAATATTCTTATCAAAAATATAGCCCATAAAAAATTGAAAATAAGATGTATACATGAAGTCTGTAGACCCAGTAGAAGCAGAATTGTAGCTAATGAAAAGTAGGTTCTCCTTCGTCAAATTCCAAATCGAATATTTCAATGTGAAATAACCCAAAAACGAATTACTTTTAGGGGAAAATTAATTTTAACTTTTTTAAAGTGTTTAAAAAAGGTTTATTTTTGGTTTTTAAAAAGACCTGTAATATTAAAAGTGAATTACGCTCAAAATATTGTTGGTCCCATTTATTTTTTGGTAAAAAAATCGCGAAAATCACCCTCTAATTAGCATCACATATACATTTTAACATTAACAATTCACAAGTTACTTTGTCTATGTATTATTTATATGATCTGTAAGTTTCATTGGTTCAAGGTGCTTCGTTTTGAAAAAGCTGTAGTTAAAATGGCTTGAACGAGTAACTAATCAAGAGTTTAGGCAAATTTTGAACAGCCATAGCATAACCAATTTTTGTCTAACAAGAAAACAAAAAATCAAAAATATTCAGAAAAGCAAAACGTACATTTTATTACTCTTTGAGATTTTTGGTATTCCTAATTGTTTTTAAGTTAATTCCATAAACAATAACGATGTTTTTCAAAAAAAAAAAATATTTTATTTTAAACCCATTTTTTTTTCAAATCTGAGCACATTGAACCAATGAAACTTATAGATAATATAAACAATACATAAGTAAAGTAACTTGTAAAGCGGTAACGAATAATTTTATTTGAGAAGCTAATTAAAGGGTGATTTTCGCCATTTTTTTACCAAAAAATAAAAAGGACCAACAATATTTTGAGCGTAACTCACTTAATTTTAATGTTAGAAGTTTTTTTAAAAAACAAAAATAAACTTTTTTAAACACTTTAAAAAAGTAGTAATGAATTTTCCCCGACAAGTGCTCGGATTTTTTGGTTATTTCACATTGAAATATTCGATTTGGAATTTGACGAAGAAGAACCTACATTTCATTAGCCGCAACTCTGCTTCTACTGGGTCTGCAAACCTCACGCATAAACATTTTTTTTTTCAATTTTTTATAAGCTATATTTTTACTGAGAATATTGTTTTCGCTAAAATACTTACTTTTTGAGTTATCTCCGAAAAACCGTCCAAAAACATTTTTTTTTTTGTTAAAAATGAACACATTCACTCGTAAATAACTCGAAAAGTATTGACTTAGTAAAAAAACTCTAGAGGACAAAAGTTACTTAGAATTAGTCATTTTATCCAATTCCGGACTTATTTTGAAAGTATATCATCAGAACCAACATCAGGTTAAACTTTTTATCAAATAGGGTTGTTTATGCTTGGAATTCATTACCGGCTTATGTCGCTATGGCTCCTAGTACAAATAGTTTTAAGAATAGACTCGATAATAATTGATTGTATTTTTAATTTAATTATATGTAAATCAGCATAAGTGTAAAACAGCTAAGTACCAAAATTTGTTTAGCTTTTAGAGTATAATAGGATTCTAATCCTCTATTCTTATTGAATGTTAATAATAATAATAATAATAATATTTTTTCACCCCCGAGAAAAAAATTTTCACCCCGTATTTTCCAATTTTTGTAAAATGGAGGGGATGTAGAATTGTAAAATTTTTCTTATATAATAATAGACAATTTCAACTACCTATTCCCAAATTTTCATCCTTCGTTTATATTTTTGGAGGTTTTCATAAAATTTTGCGTTCCCTGATCGGGCTAGTGCTGTTTATCTTGGTTTAAAATATTGTGGTTTCTATATATAGATTTTATCTTTCTTCTTTTCTATTTTCGAGCCTTAATCTATCCATCTTTGGACATAGGCCTCCCCTTCTCTTTTCCACTGGTTTCTACCCAGAGCTGTGGTTATCCATCTGGATCCGGCATGCTTTTTGAGGTCATCGCTCAGTCTCATCTGAAGCCTTCCTCTTCCTCTCTTATATTCCAATGGTCGCCAGTAGATTATTTGCTTCTTCCATCTTTCATCTGCTTATCAGATGGTGAGACCTCCAAATTTCCATTTGAATTTAGCCACCTGTTCCTTAACGTCTTTCACTTCTTGGTTACTCCTCTGATTCAGACGTTTCTTTTGCGATCTTTAAGGTTTATATGCCGCATCTGTCGTTCCATCGATTTTTGCGCTTTTGCCACTTTATCGATATTATTCTTTGTAACTATCCAAAGTTGGGAGCCACATGTGAAGACAGTAAGTAAACATTAATTAAAAACTCGCGTTCTAAGATATTGCGGGTATTTTTTGTTTTTTCAAAATGTAGCTTAATTTACCGAATGCTCCCCAGGCCAGGCTGATTCGCATTTTTATTTCAGACGTTTGGTTATCCTTGCTAATAATTTCAAGCATGGGCAAAATCAGAGTGTAAGAACCACTGGCGAAGCGTCCATGTAACTACTATTACCATTGGTAACAGTTAAAAATCTTGCAAATAAATATTTTATGACTAATGTGAAATAATTTAATTTATATTTTAACCAATAGAAATATATTATTATATTATATGTGTTAATAGTACCTAATTCAGTAAATAACCAACTACTCGTAGACACACGAAAATATTGGCGATTTTATGTGACTCTTTTGCACTTTATTATACGTTGTTACCAGTTTCATTTGTAGTTAAAATGGTTACATCCTCGCTGTCGCTCGGGACCGGCTAGTGCCTGAAAATTTTGAAGGAGCGAAGGCGTGAGCGCGCTGTGTATATCAGTAGGCCTGTTACCAGATTTGGATTTGGTTACAGTACCTATTAAAGTGTACGTGCAGTTAACCATGGATGAGTGTCGCGGAGTAATCGATCAACTACTTGAGAAGTAATTATCCTTGTATAATTTTAAAGAAAAAAAATGGACCTATTTTAAACAATTTAAAAAAGGAATCAAAAAAGTAGTTCGATATTTTAAATTTAGTTGGTAGGTACAGTAAAAATCCTTGGTTGTATGGTTGCAAGAAAATATACTGTATTGTTGGCCATGTCTTCTGGTTCTACAGAAAAAATGGGTGGACCAGGTTTACGATTTAAATAGTTTTAGAGTTTTAAAAAGGAGACATAAAATTTCTCCGTTACCTACATGTAAGATGTATAGATAGTTTGATTCAGTTTAGCAAAACAAAATCGAAAGTTCTCTTAACCAAGCTTTTAAAGCAAATATTGCTAAACATAATGAGTTTGTTAAAAAATAGGTAGGTATATCCTTAGCACACTTATAATAGATTCGGTATGTTTTTTGGCCAAACAAGAATTAGCGTCTCTTGGTCATTTTGAGGGCGACGACTCTGACAACCGAGGCAATTACAGGGAATTGGTAACATTAATTGCCAAAAAAAGATCAAAAATTTTGCCAATATCTAGAAACATCAACAGTTTTTTTCGAGAGTTTTAAGTGATATACAAAATGAATGATATTATTGAAGCTGTATACACATTTAGCCATATATCTTCATTTTTTTAAATAGGATTTTTTGCATCTGGTTTTTTATCACTTTAGAAAAAGTCACGCGTCGCCACTGGGAAGAACTATAACTTTATGAATAAACAGTTGGCTTTTTATAGTTATTAAGGTACCAAGGGTATTATAAGGATAATAACGCTTGAGGTATATACGTTGACCGAAAGCGTTATTATCTATAATACCCGTGGTGCCTTCAACGTTTAATGTCCGACTAAATTCTTCTTTATATGCAAAAAACTTGAATCAATTTTGAATTAATTAATTTTCAAATAAATACATTTAGCAGCAATAGTCGTAACGTAATTGTGGTAACCATAGTTTTACTTGGGTTTTTATTTGTCAACTTGACAGTATTTATCTAGTTATTTAAATTTAACGCCCAAGGGCGTTATATTTCAAAATATAGGGCATTATAATATACAGGGTGTAACAAAAATACAGGTCATAAATTTAATCACATATTCTGAGACCAAAAATAATTCGATTGAACCTAACTTACCTTAGTACAAATGTGCACATAAAAAAAGTTAAAGCCCTTTAAAGTTACAAAATGAAAATCGATTTTTTCGAATGTATCGAAAACTATTGGAGATTTTTTATTGAAAATGAACTTGTGGCATTCTTATGGCAGTAGCATCTTAAGAAAAAATTATAGTGAAATTTGGACACCCCATAAAAATTTTATGGGGGTTTTGTTCCTTTAAACCCCCCCAAACTTTTGTGTACGTTCCAATTAAATTATTATTGTAGTACCATTAGTTAAACATAATGTTTTAAAACTTTTTTGCCTCTTAGTACTTTTTCGAAAACTCAGTTTTTATCGAGATATTTCGAATATTTGTCAAATCCACCACATATTTGTATATGGTAAGTACGATTATGGAGAATTGATAATAATGTGAACATTTATGTATGATTTACATTTTTAGGGATATTTTGAACCATATTAAAAAAGAAGTCACATCTCTCTAAAAGGTGCCTTTTCGAAAAAATACAAAGAGTCAAAAAAGTTTTAAAAACGCTCTGTTTAACTAATGGTACCGCAGTAATATTTTAATTGAGACGTACACAAAAGTTTGGGGGGTTTAAGGGAACAAAATTCCCATAAAATTTTTATGGGGTGCACAAATTTCACTATAATTTTTCTTTAAGATGTTCCTGCCATCAGAATGCCACATGTCTATTTTCAATAAAAAATCTCCAATAGTTTTCGATATCTAAAAAAAAATCGATTTTCATTTTTTAACTTCAAAGGACTGTAACTTTTTTTATGTGCATATTTGTACTAAGATAAGTTAGGTTCATTCGAGCTATTTTTGGTCCCAGAATATGTGATTTAATTTATGACCTGTATTTTTGTTACAACCTGTATTTAACTGACTTCGAAATCATGTCATTATTTGTCAAATAATATACCAGTTGGACATTAAACAGTTTTACGTAAGTATGTTTAGTAAGTTATGTTTAGTTAATAAAATAGAATTATAACGTTTTCCCAATTTGTTTTACTAAATCTCATTAATTCTTTATACGGACGCTCTGTTAAAATATCGTTTAAAGTTTTTGTGGTACCAACAAAATATATTAAATGAAATATACGCGTTATTCTCATTTTTCGTTGTTTTTGCGGAAGATCTCTCGCTTCTTTTCCTTTTATTTGACACTTTTATAAATGGATACCTACTTTATCAACTTGGAATCTGAACAAACGAAATCGGACACTAGAGAATATAGAATAATGATCTATTATCGAGGGGTTTTGTGGGAAGAGAGAAAAGCATGAAGTCGCTTGGAAACTCTCTGCCCGAGCAGCTTTCTCCACGAGCAAATTTATCCACGAAGATGTTTCTCGAAACCGCGGAAAGAATTTACAGTTAATAACTTAATACGCAGATTTTTTCTTTGGGGAATAGATTTTCAATTGGGATTTTCCGCTTCTGATATTAGGTTTCGTATATTTTGAATGAAGTATTACTAAAAAATTGCGATGTACATATAATTATTAAACGAAATAAATTTTGTTTCATTATAATTAACTCCCAGTTTATATACAATTTGTCACAGATAGGTAATATAATTATCTGATACTTACAATATACTTTATTTATTGGTATTCAAACTACAAACATCAACAATAATTAAAATAGTAAAAACATCAACAATAATTAGTATCGACATAGCCCAAGCATGTCGCAATCGCCTTTACATTAATAAAAACACTACTACAGGGTGATTGATTAGTGGGGTAAAGGTCCGTAGATCCGTTATAGCAATAGATAGCGATAAAAGTTGATAACAAAAATGGTAGCCAACTTTGAGCTTCACATTACTAAATTAGTTAGAATGTAACAGGGTTTAAAGTAAACTCTCCCTGCCCGAGCAGCTTTCTCCACGAACAAATTTATCCACGAAGATGTTTCTCGAAACCGCTGAAAGAATTTACAGTTAATAACTTTAATAATACGCAAATTTTTTCTTTGGGTAATGGATTTTCAATTGGGATTTTCCGCTTCTGATATGTTTTATATATTTTAAATAAAGTGTTACCAATTTTGCTATAGACATATTTATAATTAAACGGAATAAAAAATAAAACACAATTAGTCTCGTTTTAATTTAAACTTTAAAATAATTTTGTTAAAAGAGTAGCCAGAATATACCTATAAATAACTTTTTTTTCTTGGAGTTATATGACTACGGACCCTTTAACGCTCATTCGAAGATACAACAATTTTGCTCATTTATTTCAAAATCAAGAAAATACTTCTGGTGTATTGGGTAATTTGCTATATTTGTAGAATTACAAAAATAGGAAAGAAATTGGTTCGCCTAATGGTCAACGAACATGAAACAATTAAGAACTGTGAGGAACATATATATTTGGGGACAACAATCAATAAGAGTGGGCGCACCAAGAAAAAGATAGAGCAAAGGATCGTGAAAGGAAAAAGGGTGATTGGATGCCTAAATCGGATGCTATTGTCAAAAGAACTTGTATAAACTTGGGCTGGATCTGGACTGTATATAGGTGTGGTTTTACTTTTTTGTGTTTCCAATGGTTAAATAAATTTATACTGATTTACATCTATTAAGTGAACATGTATTATGGAAAAAGTTACAAACCAGTATACAAAAAAAATTTCTACATTAAACATTAAAATTGCTATGGCAACAAAATAAAAATCTTCTTCTATTCTTCTTTCAAATTCTTGAAGGTGGGCTAAAAGGAAAACTGTACATACCCCCCCCCCCCACCTTGAAAGAAAGTCTTTCAACACTAAGTTGCAGCCAAAGGAAGAAGAAGAAATGGTCCAGCCGATTAACGTTAATTTCTGTGAAGTTCTTCTCAAGTATAGAGGTAAGAGGTCTTCCAATTAAGAAATGTGAAGGTGTGAGACAGGAAAAGTCGTCAGGATCGGAAGAAAGAGGTCGTGAATTTAAAATTGACTTAACTTGAACTAAAATAGTTTGAAAATCTTCATATCCGAGAAGAGCCTCGGAGAGAACACGCTTTAAATATCGTTTAATGGACTTTACACCAGCCTCCCAAATACCACCGAAATGAGGGGAGTAAGCAGGAATAAAATGCCAAGCAATTCCTTGGGAGGCACAAGAGGAAGATATATTTTCATTATTAATACTTAAAAATTTTCCAAGTTCCAAAAGATGATTGTTGGCACCTACAAAGGTAGTACCGTTGTCTGAATAAAGGGCTTGGGGTTTTCCCCGTCTGGAAATAAATCGTTTCAAAGCTGATATGAAGGCAATAGTTGTCAGGTCAGTAACGATTTCTAGGTGAACCGTCTTCGATTAGAGTCAAATAAATAGGTTAATATAAGCTTTATAAGTTTTAAATCCGCGACCGCGTCTGTCTTTTAAAACAAAAGGTCCCGCATAGTCAACTCCAGTATCAATGAAGGGAAGGTTTGGAGTCACTCTTACTTCTGGGAGATTTCCCATAAGGGGAAAGTTGGAAACGGGTCGAGCCTTAAAACAAATAAAACAGTGATGAACTACCTGACGGGCCAAAGCCTTGCCGTGTATTGGCCAATAGGTTTCGCGAGTTGAATAAAACAATTGTTGAGGACCGGCATGCATTAGCCTCAGGTGCTCATGTTCAAATAAAATTTGGAAAGACGATGCTTTGGAGAAATTATGGTAGGATGTTTCTTATCATATGAGTGAGAAGATTGATGTAATCTACCCCCCACCCTGAGTAATCCACTTGCACCAAGAAAAGGATTCAAAGATAACAGTTTACTGTTAGATGGGATAGTTTTTCCATTCAACAAGCTGAAATATTCAGTATAAAATGATTCACGTTGAGAGAATTTGACTAAAATACTTAGAGCTAAATCAAGCTCTTCTACAGAAAGAGCTCCAGATTTCACCTGCTGGGCCTTAAGTACAGCAGATGAGTTATGAATGAATTTCAAACAGTAGGCAAACGAACGCTTTAAACGATCAATTCTAGAATATCTATCAAAGGGAAATTTAAAACTTTCTATAGAAACCATTGAAATTATTTTTGGCTGTTTAGTTTCAAGTTTAGTTTTCAATTCTAAGGGTGTAAACGGCCATTCTTCAATAGATTTCAACAAAAATTCGGGGCCATGCCACCATAAATTACAGGATATGAGACTAGAGGGATTGACTCCCCTAGAAATAAAATCTGCGGGATTTTTGTTCGTGCTTATATGTCGCCAGGAAAAATTGCTGGTGAGAGATTGAATCTCTGACACCCTGTTAGCTACGAATGTTTGTAATAAATGAGGTAACGTTTGAATCCATGAAAGGGCTACAATTGAGTCAGACCAAAGAAAAATATTACGAATATTAATCGATAAAGATTCAAGTGCTTTCTTTAATAATCTGCTCAAAATCAGGGCAGAACATAGTTCAAGACGAAGTATTGTTACCCTTTTCAAAGGTGCCACCTTAGATTTGGCGCAGAGCAATTCGATTTTAACCTTTCCAAATGCATTAATGGAGCGAACGTAAATGCATGAGCCATAAGCAAGCTCAGATGCATCATAGAAACCGTGAAGTTCATTGAGGAGAGGATCATGTAACTTGACGTTACGAGGTACCCCAAGATCATTTATTTTAAGCAGTTGCTCCCGAAAGGCCATCCATTCAGTATGAATTTTTAAAGGTACTGATTCATCCCAACTAAGTTCTCTAACCACAATTGTTGCATTAACACTTTGGCCTTGATAATGACTGGACTTAAGAGTCCTAACGGATCAAATATACTGGCAATACTTGAAAGTATCGTGCGCTTCGTTATCACACTAGAAAAAACTTCGGAAGAAATAGTATATTTAAGCGAATCGGAGCTTTGAAGCCAATGAAGACCCAAAGCTTTCGTCCCATTGTTGGAACCAAAAGTATATGTAGTGTCCTGAGATTCAATAATTTATTTGATACCTTTTAGAACCAAGACTTCGTTAGATACCCATTTACGAAGAGGAAAACAAACTTTAGCTAAAATGGCTACGATTTGGTTACAATGCAAAATAAGTTCAGAAATGGAATCGGAGCCAGTTAGCAGATCATCCACATATAAATCATTAGCTATAAATTTTAGATGCTTCAGGATACTCATTTAAGTGTTCCTCAGAAAGTTGTGTTTAAACATCGAGTAGCTAAAAAACTTGCCGAAGCAGTACCATAGGTCACATTATTCAGACAAAAAGTTTGCAAATGTTGGGAAGGATCTGATCGCCAAAATATTTGCTGAAGGTTTCTTTGAGAAGGATTGATTCAAAGTTGACGGTACATTTTTGCAATATCAGCGGATACCACATAAGAATGTTGTCTAAATCTCAGAATTATTGTAAATAAATCATTTTGAACTACTGGACCTACCATTTGTAAGTCATTCAACGAAACTCCAGATGTAGTGGGTGACGAACCATTGAATACAACTCGAAGTTTTGTAGTTGGGCTATCTTCTTTTTCCACTCCATGATGAGGAAAATAGAAATTAACTGGAGACTGTGACACATAGATAAGTATTCGTTCAGATATACTGAATATTTTTCCTTTAACATAGAATTCTTTTGAAACACGCTCAAGAGACATAAATTTACTTCTAGCAATGGATTTGACTCACCTAATTGACCAAGAGAGTCCTTAAAGGGAATTGTTACGATAAACCTGCCATTTTTGTCCCTCTTGTGAAATGACTGAAAATGTTCCTCGCAAGGGATTTCTTCCTTCGAAAGTGGGGAAGATGCAAAAATTTCCTCTATTTCCCAAAAGCGAGATAGATCGTTTCCATCAGATAAACGGGAAACATTACAGATTGTCCGGTTAGACGTAGTGTGAGCAATTGGACCAGAAACAATCCTAATCTCGTTTTCTGCAAAATGGGACCAACGCGATTTAATTTTATCTGTACCATACACAGCAAGTTATAAAATAGACCTGCTCCAATTCACAAATCTATCGATGAGTTAATATGAAAGTTAGGGTCAGATACCTGAATATTAGAAGGAATTCGTAATAAAGATATATCAACATTATAACCAGGGAGTTGATCACATATTGAGTTAGTAATTAGACAGTTGATAGAACTTTGAAACGAAGAATAGCAAGAACCAATTTGTAAATTACAATTGTATTTTAAATTCGAGGAAACTTGACCAAAGCCAGATACTGATACATTCAAACGGTTTTTTGCTATTCCCAATTTATCAAAAAAACTAGATACAATATAATTTGATTGTGAAGCACTATCCAGGAGGGCACGATATTTGTGCGCAACTCCTGCGCTATCAAAAACATTCACTAGAACTGTCGATAACAGAAGAGACTTGTATTCTGGAACATAGTTAGATAGGGTTTTAGTGTTGTGTACAGTCGAGCCAGATTGAATATTCGAAGATGACTGCACTGGATTGGAATATGAAGTTAACTTATCTGAGTTGTCCGTATTGATATGCAAGAGAGAATGATGCTTTTTACCACATTTAGTACACTTTCCGTACTTACAATTTACATTAATGTAGCCTGAATGTAAACAATTGAAACATAATTTAAGCCTTTTAACATTTTCGGCCCGATCAGAAATACTTAAATGATTGAAATCGTACACAGACGTATTTTATGATTAATGGATTCGCAGAAAGCACAAGAAGTTTGGGTGGCTACTAGATCTCTTGAGGATTTCTTATCGGAACCGAATCGTTCTTTATTATTCTGTCCACGGTTGGCATCAATTTTTTCCAAAACGTCAGCCTTACCTTTTAGAAAATTAATAAGATCCTTTAACGTTGCGTTTGAAGGATTCTTAGATACCCACTCCTGTATGGTGTAGGAATCAAGTTTTTCTATTATAATAAATATAAGTAGGGTATCCCAAGTATCAACTGGTTGGTCTAATGATTTAAGTGACCTTAAATTACCTTGAAGTTCATCTATTAATTGCCTGATGCTTGATGCAGATGGCTTTGTGATTTTTGGGAGAGAAAAAAGACACTTGGTGTGATTGCATATTAATAAATCTTTGTTTGAAAATCTTTCACATAGCATTTTCCACGCGACTGAGAAATTATCCAAAGACACTGGCAAACTACTAATGACCTTTTCGGCAATACCGCTAAGAGAGGATTTCAAGTAGTGGAATTTTTGAATAGGATTTATATCTGAATTATCTAATATTATTGACTGAAATGAATCTCTATACTCTAACTATTTCTCATAGCTCCCGCTATATTTTACAAGTTGAAGAGTAGGTAATTTGATGTTACAACTGACGTTAGGTCGACTAGAAGGACCTGCTTGGGGTTGAACATCGTTTTCTGAATTAATGTTATGCATTACTTCACTGGGATTGGACTTTAATAGTAGCGATTGTGTTTTAGTAATAATAGAGAAATAATCTTTTTCGAATAACTCTCTTTGGGACGTTTCCTCCTCTAAATCGTTCACCTGACATTCAATTTCGATTTGAATTTCATCGAAATTATCTAATACATCTATAGCTTTATTTAATCTTAATTTGATTTCCTCATATGGAATATTATAATCATCGTTGGAAATATTATACTCTACATCTGTGATATAATTTTTAAAAATTGTCAATTTAGATTTAAGCCCTGCTCCCTTTCTCTTGTACCTCTCAACGTTAGAAACTTGATTATGATTTTCAGTTTCGGACATTGTGACTTATATTGAAGTAAAAAAGAAGAAAATAAAATATGACAATAATTCTATAACGAGAAATGTCACGTAAACTCACGTAAATGTCAGATAGTTTTGACAAACCAAATTAAATGCAGAACTGTCAAATATGAAGGATTGATATTAAAGAATTAGGTAATAAGTTAGTAACAACAAAAATTAATAACCAACTGGAAACTTAGGCGTCACAAGTGAATGATTAGACACTGTGAACTTAAATATCAAATAATCGATCAATAAAATAAACCAAAGAAATATGAATAAATTTTGTGACACTGGCGAATGATTAGACGCCGAAATTGTCAATTAAATAGGAAAATGAAACACAATTAAATTTTTATAACACTGGCGAATGACTAGACGCCGAAATTGTTAATTTAATTATATTCAATGTACAAATTCGAAAAATAACAAGTATGAGTCAATTCTTATTCAACAAGAAAGTGGAATATAAGAAAAGGAATATAAGTTCTAACTTTTTAACTTCAACGGCTAAAAGTCGGCTTCTCGTTATTTTTCTTATATCCGGCTCGAAGGACTAATGAATAAACTTGGGCTGGATCTGGACTGTATATAGGTGTGGTTTTCCTTTTTGTGTTTCCAATGGTTAAATAAATTTATACTGATTTACATCTATTAAGTGAACATGTATTATGGAAAAAGTTACAAACCAGTATATAAAACAAATTTTTCTACATTAAACATTAAAATTGCTATGGTAACAAAATACAAATCTCCTTCTACTCTTCTTTCAAATTCTTGAAGATGGGCTAAAAGGAAAACTGTACAGAACTATCAAAACAAAGAAAACGTCTTATCTTTAACTCCTTCTTTAAAATATGTCCAAAATATCTCAGAATACTTTGATTGGTGATTTTGGAAAGTCTAATTTTTAATTCTAAGTTCTTCTGGTATTGAATTGCCTGTGCGATGTATGATCCATAGCATGCGCAACATTTTATGGTAGGCCCACATTTCAAATGCTTCTATGATTCGAATCGACTTTACCTGGCCCATTTTTCTAAAGCGTATGTGGCGTTCTCCAGCAAGGCATAATTTGTTTTCTTTAATGTCAATGTTCTTCCTAATTTTTGTGAGTTTGACTATTAATGATCTGGCCACGAAATATGTCTCGGATTTTGTCTTCACATCCACCACTGTTAGTGATGACGGGTTTCTACTTCTATATCTCTGCTTGTTTCTGTTTCTATCGACGGTCATTACATAAAGTGTTATGTATATAGTGTAATATTACACGGCATGGAAGCTTGGACGTTAACAGTCATCTCGTTCCGACGTTTAGAGAGGTTTGAGATATGGGTATTTCGTCGTATGCTGAAAATTCCGTGGACCGACTGCATTAGAAAGGAAGAAGTTGTAAGGGGTATCAATAGGTAACGTAAACTCACAGGAATTGTTAATAAACGTAAAACATCTTATCTTGGAGACACATTTATACACGACATGTATAACTTCCTTTAGCTTATTATAGAAAGGAATAGGAAATAGGAGGCAGACGTGGACCATGTAGACAAAAAAAATGACATTGCGGCTCAACATCAAAGAATGGACAGGATTAGACTTTCAAAGTCTAATAAGAAAAGCCCAAAATAGAGAAGACTTTGCAGAAGTCATCGCCAACCTTCGCAAAGAAGACGACACCTAAAGATCATTACTTTGTTCTTTGTATATTTATTTTAAAACCATATTCATTAAGTACTGACCGTTCCCAGCTTACACATAATTTGTTCCAGTTTTTCTGTTAAAGACGCTATTATAGCCTTGTCATAAACAAGTCGTAAGTTTTTTATTTTTTGCTTCATCAATAAAGATCTAACTAACCCGAGATTTGCATCTTCAACGATTAAATATATACTAATGCTTATAAACATAAGAAATTATCTATAAAAACAAACACAGCGAACTATTCAAAAACAAACTTTAATACATCCAAAACCTTTATTAAAATGCTATTCCGTTCTCAATTTTATAAACAATATGTATCTCTACCTTCCGGCGTTATAAAGCGTAAAAATCATGTAAGTTTTCATATAAAAAGGATGCAGTTTAAACGAACGCAATAAAGTCATGAGCAGCAGACAGATATTGCATTATGGATTTTATAGCGGCCCTAAATTTGTACTATCTCTCGTTTGAAATAAACTAACTGCAGACTAATATCCTTCAACGTCAAAGTACGAGCAAATAAACTTTGTTGCATCATGTTATAATCGATAGTTTGCAAGTTATAACAGGTCGAGTAATTGAAGACTGTATAATACGGTAAAATTTTGACCGAACTTCAACCAGAAACTTTACCTTAAGTACATTTATCGGCCACTTGGTGATCCATCCTAGACATTGACGTAAGAACTTAATAATAGCGTTAAAACTACCTGAATATTACTGCTCCCCCAAGACTATTGAATAATGCAATTAAGTTATTATGTAGTAACAAGGCATTTTGAGAACTATGTTTCAGGTGGCACTCGGAACGTCAAACTAATAAAATAATATTGTGTTTTATCTTCAAGAGAAACACTAGTTTATATATAAAAATGGAAAGAAGCGAAAGGGGACCTGATTTTAGAACCATATTAGGTATAAATTTCAAATTAAAAATATATAAAGAAACATATAAAAATATAAGATAAAGATATATTCTTGTGATACTTTAATGGAGGTCATTAATCATCATCGTCAGTGGCGTCACAGCTCTTTATGAGCCAAAGCCTTCTTCAATACGATTCTCCATTCGCCCATGTCTCTGGCAACTCTTCTCCATCCTCTTAATTCCAACAAATTTTAAATCATTCACTAAGTTGTCTTGTACCTAACTCCTGCTCGTCCATAACGGCCCTCTTCGTTCAAAAACTTTTCTGACCATAGCATCTCCCTCTCGCCTGATTACATGCCCTATCCATCTAAGGCGTGCCACCTTAATGAATTTTACAACGTCCGGTTCTCCAAAGCTTCTATACAACTCAAAGTTGTAACGCTTGCGCCACAAACCTTGTTCTTTTATGCCTCCGTATATCCTGCTTACGATTTTTCGCTGGAAACGTTTGAGTAGCTCTTGGTCATTATGTGTAAGTGACCAAGGTTCTTAACCATATTGTGACGAATTACCGACAGCAAATAACAGATTCCGTCTCGACAGCTCGTTACGTATGGAGACATCTGGAAGGATGACTCAGCAGACGAGCGAGGAAAAGATTTCTCAAAAAAGATCGCCTACGCGTTACTAAAATTGAGCGGTTCCGTTTTTCTGGAACGTTCAAAAACATGGCTTGTATTTTTGTATTCAATATAAATAAGGATGCAATTTTTAGGACTAGTGAGTCTGTAAAATAAATTGATCTGTAACTTGTATAAATAAATTCGTATAAACGAACCGAGAGTATTATTTTAAAAGTAAGCACGCTACAAAATGTTATCACTGGTCTTAGTAGTGTCTTGTAGACAGTGAATTTAATTTTTCTAAGTATTTTTGACGCCATCTGTCTTCTTAAGACATAGTAACACTTATTGGTGAGCACTATTCTTCTTTTATTTTCTTCACTGACATTGTTATCTTTAGTTAGCAACGAACCTAGGTATATGAAGGCGTCGACACTTTCCAGTTCTAGGTCGCCAATTATTATTCTTGTAGGTGTCGGGTTGTTTGACCCAGTGCAACACAGACATTTGGTCTTTTGAGCATTTATATTTAGTCCCATTCTCAGTACAGATGCTCTTAACAACCGAAATGCTTCAGTCAGAGATTCTGTGGATCTACCTACGATGTCTATGTCATCTGAGTATCCGACAATTTGTACTGATTTTTAAGATAGAATGATTTTTTCTAATGCCAGGTCAAATAAGAAACACGATAGTCCATCACCCTGTCTTAGTCCATTTTTGCAATAGAAGGGCCTTGAGAAATAGTTTTGGATTTTTACCGTGCTCTCTGCTACTGTGAGTGTAAGTTTAGTTAATTGGACAAGACGAAGCGGTATTTGAACTTCTACCATAGCGCTTTAGCTTTACTAACAACAGTACAATATACAATTCAACAGTCCTTGGAGGCCCAAGGCTTCTAATTTCTGCTCTGATTTAATCAATTTTCCATTTTTAAGTCCATCGCCGCAGTTTTCCAATTTATTATCCCGATTATTTCCAGGTTTTCCTTACCCGCTTCTAGTCACTTCTTTCATGGTTGTCCTCTTCTCATCTTTTCTTCCCCTCTCAGCAGCGAGTCCTTTACCCTCCTTCCATCAGTCAGCCATTCTCGCAAGATGACCTAACCAACTAAGTCTCTTTGTTCTGACAATCTGGCTAATTTCTCTCATTTCATCTCCTCCAAAATTTTTCATCGTCTTTTACTCCCCCGAACATTTTCCTTACAGTATTTTCACATTCCCACACAGTACTAACAGAAATGTAAACGTTTATTTATCGTTTACTAAGGACACAATATAAATATAAACGAACATTTTTAATGAGAATTTTTAAAAAAACTCAACAATCAGTTTTGATATATTTCCATTGCTGTACCTCAGGAGTCTGGAGTCTGATCTAATATGTTTTGGGAAGATGCTGGGTGATCGTTAGAGGTGGATGTAGAGATTGTATAATAAATGAACGTATGTTTTTTTAAACAAGAAGCTATGCTTTTCGCAGCAAATACTTATAGTTTGGGCTGATTATCGGAGAATACGCCATTTTTGGGAAAAGTTATTTACCAGCAATTTTATTGCTGGAATCGAATTATAAGATACTACATATTAATAATATAGGTATGCAAAGTCCTCAGATAGTGTGCTACTTTTTTTATAAACAAAATGGCGCCCGAAAATCGTGTTTTTTTCAATTATTGCTCTAGAACTCCGAAGATTTTAACTTTACAACAAAAACACTCAAATAAAAATTCACCGTGATTAAATTCTGCATAGAGACGTGTTTTTCCCGATCTGCTCCAACGAAAATTCTCCTCGGAAAATGCGGGTTTTCCCAACAAAATCTTTAATTTTCAAATAAAGTTTTAGATAAGTAATTATTTACCAATAATTAAATAATTTGGTGACTTAAAAGCCTTCTTGGTTTAGATTATAGTTCCAGAAGCAGGTGAAAATTAAACGAATATTTTAGCAACAATTCAATTGTTAATTAATAATTTACGGTCGCAATAATAACCAAAATAATTATGATGCACTGATCAAACTTTGAAATCATAAAAAGAGGAGATGCCTATTTAACATTTTGTCGACAAAATATAAATTTTTTATTTTTTTGCATAATCTTTAAATGTTAAAAAAAAAATAGTTATAAACAAATTAACGTTTCTCAGAAAGTTTTTATTATATTATAATTTTAAAAAATAGCTAAAATGCGCATTTCAAATATCTTGAAAATGGATGCTTTAAAACTTTTTTGCAACCATTTGCAAAAAAGTTATGAAACAGCAAAATAAACATACTATTACTACGGTGTTAGTAATTTTTTTTAATTCTTTCAAAGCGTAGAAGTGAGTTTAAAGTACAAGCTAATTATTTATAAAACAATATCGATTATCAGCTTAATGGTTATATTTTAATTAAAGATTATAAATATATTTTTTTGTAATTTACACGCGCGAAAGTAGAATAATACAGTACCGTAGCTACCCGCCCACATACACAACTCGCGCGAGTTTAAGCGTGTCAGTCGCTTCAAGTGAACATTTTATCTCCGGCTCTGTATCAAGCCTACTTTCGCGTTAAAAATTACAAAAAAAAGTATTTTTAATCTTTGATTAAAATATAACCATTGCACTAATTTTTGACATTGTTTGTGAGTAATTAGATTGTACCATAGACTCACTTTTAAGCTTTGAAACAATTAAAACAAATTATAAACAATGGAGATATCGTATATTTATTTTGCTGTTTCCTAACTTTTTTGCAAATGGTTGGAAAATTTTTTTAAAGCATTCATTTTCAAGACCTATGAAATACGCATTTTAAGTATTTTTTAAAATTAGAATATAATAAACAATTTCTAAGAAATGTTAATTTGTTTATAACAATTTTTTTTAAACATTTAAAGATTATGCAAAAAAATGAAAAATTTATATTTTGTCGACAAAATATTAAATAGGCATCACACCTTTATAATCTTTCTAAGTTTGATCAATATCTCATGATTATTTTGGTAGTTATTGCGACTGTAAATTGTTAATTAACAATTGAATTGTTGCTAAAATATTCGTTTCATGTTAACCGGCTTCTGAATTTATAATCTATACCAAGAAAGCTTTTATTTCACCAAGCTATATAATTATTGATAAATAACTACTGGCCCAAAAAATTTATTTGAAAATTCGAGATTTTGTTGGGAAAACCCACATTTTCCGAGGAAAATTTTCGTCGGAGCAAATCGGAAAAAACATGCCTCTATGTAGAATTAAATTGGGGTGAATTTTTATTTGAGTATTTTTGGTGTAAAGTTAAAATCTTCGGAGTTATAGAGCAATAATTGAAAAAAATACGATTTGTCGGCGCCATTTTGTTTATAAAAAAAGTAGCACACTATCTGTGGACTTTGCATACCTATATTAATAATATATAAGATCTTATAATTCGATTAAAGCAATAAAATTGCTGGTAACTAACCTTTCTTTGTACTTTACTAATTAGACCAACGTATTATAACTATTTTTTTTTCAAAATTTAAAGGTTATGCAAAAAAAAGAAAAATTTACATTTTGTCGATAAAATATTAAACAAGCATCTCATCTTTATAATCTTTATAAGTTTGATCAATGTATCATGATTATTTTGGTTATTATTGCGATCGTAAATTGTTAATTAACAATTGAATTGTTGCTAAAATATTCGTTTAATTTTCACCGGCTTCTGGAATTACAATCTATACCAAGAAATCTTTGATGTCACTAAGTTATTTAATTATTGATTAATAATTACTTACCTAAAACTTTATTTGAAAATTATAGTTTTTGTTAGGAAAACTCGCATTTTCCGAGGAAAATTTTCGTCGGAGCAAATCGTGAAAAACATATCTCTATGCAGAATTTAATTGCGGTGAATTTTTATTTGGGTGTTTTTGTTGTAAAGTTAAAATCTTCGGAGTTATAGAGCAATAATTGAAAAAAATACGATTTGTCGGCGCCATTTTGTTTATAAAAAAAGTAGCACACTATCTGCGGACTTTGCATACCTATATTATTAATATATAGGATCTTATAATTCGATTCCAGCAATAAAATTGCTGGTAAATAACTTTTCCATGAATTTTGCTAATTAGCCCAGAGTATTACAGTTTAAAATAATAATAAGTTTATGAATATGTATTATAACTGCCCGTACTTGAGGGAATATAAGACAAACTAGAATTTGAGAAAACTTTCATATCGTAAGATTTCACTTATATAATATCTTTCCGAAAGTAAGATGTATAGAAAAAAATCGCTGTTCCATATGAGATGCTAGCAAGGAATTATTACGAATATGCATACTAAAAAATCGTATGAGCAGAGTGATTTTCTCGTATAGTGAACCAAGCGCTACGCCCGCCAGTCCGTTAGTTGCTGAGTATGGAAAATAAAGTTGCAGTGGGGGCGCTTTGGACATTTTATATAAATTTTGGATACATTTTATGTATAAATTTCAGGCTACCATATAATATGAATAAGAAATTTCAAAATGAGTACCTGTCTGAAAATTTAAAATGTTTAAAAAATGAATAAAGGAAATATTTTCTAAAGAAGTCTATTTTCTAAATTAAAAAAAATTGAGCCACATTTAAGAGAAAGACGAGATTCATAATAGTAAATGATTTTAATCAATATGTGGGTCAATATAAGAGGAAATATGAATCAATGTTTTGGGGGACTAGACATTGGAGTTAAAAAACTTACACTTTTATAAAAAAGAACTTGTTATAATAAAACGTTTTCATTATTTATCGGACCCAATATAAAATTATAAACTATTTTTTGTTTCAATTTCTATTAGGTCTGGATCCCGCGTATGAAAAAAAAGTTGATTAATAGCAAGCTGACAATTTGTTAATAGTTTAAGGGTGTCTAGTCGGACAAACTTTGATATATGGGAACACTGGAACAGGGGAAGTTTTAATTGTGGAACAGGTTAAAAATTTGGAACGGTCAGACCACGAAAACGGCACATGTATTTTGTCCGACAGAACAGACTTAAACTCTTCGAACAGAGATTAAACTCTCATGCAAAAATCAGACTGCTATTTATCAGCAAATGGGCGTTTTAATGAGTGGAACATGTAGAATATGTCAAATGACAAGAATTATGACAGGTGATAAATAACAGTCTGATTTTTGCATGAGAGTTTAATCTCTGTTTGGAGAGTTTAAGTCTGTTCTGTCGGACAAAATAAATGCGCCGTTTTCGTGGTGTGACCGTTCCAAATTTTTAACCTGTTCCACAATTAAAACTTCCCCTGTTCCAGTGTTCCAATATATCAAAGTTTATCAGACTAGACACCCTTAAACTATTAAAAAATTTTCAGCTTGCTATTATTCAACTTTTTTTCATACGCGGGATCCAGACCTATATGTCATATTAGTATATTATGCAACGAGTATTTAATGATGGGCATTATGAATCGAGTATGAGGGGTAAGAAACGAGCCGCCTAGCGGCGAGTTTCGTACAGAGTACGAGCTTCATAATGAGAATTAAATGCAAGTTGTATACAAGATTTTTTCTATGATCATTCACAACAGAAAATATATTAAAATTTATTAGTTTTGTAACGCAAATAAATTAAGTAGTTTGTCAGTTTGTTTACATATTGAGAACTGTCAAAGCGTATGTATTTGACTCACCATTGGTCACTGCGCGTGTGCCACCTTCATCGCGAATGCCATATCGCGATTCTATTGGTTAAAAATCTGTATCGTAATAAAAATCTGTATCATAATGAAGTTCATTATGATACAGGTAGTGAAATCATAATTGATATTGAATAGAAAAAAGAAATTTGTTATCGATTTTTAGAGGCATAATTATTTACCTAGCGGATTTAAATTCATATAAATCAAAGACAATATTTAAAATGGTATTTTATATACAGTGATGAGCGCGCTAATAATTGGCAAAATAGCACAAAAGATGGAAAACGTATTAAGTTGTGAGATAAAAAGAAATGAAACTAGTCGAGCTGGGAAATTTAGCGATATACATTTACATCATATTGATTGTTTCCACCTTTAGACGTATCAGACGAGTTTAGAAACTACCACTGTCACAGTGACAGTTTTAGTTGACATACACCTCTGATTTGTGTAGGGGTGGAAAACAATCAATATAATGTAAATGTATAAGTTAATATCACTAAATTTCCGAGCTCGACTAGTTACATTTCTTTTTATCTAACAACTTAATACGTTTTTCATCTTTTGCGCTATTTTGCAGGTTATTGGCGTGCTCATCACTGTATAATAATTAACTTATAAAATAAGAATTTTAATTATATTAACTTTTAATCATTTCGTTTACGTAGGTACTTTAAAATTGTATTTAAATGTCACTGCATTAGTCACATTTTTAAAATAGTTTGAAATTTAAAAAAAAAATCGATTTATCCATATAGTAGCAATTAGATATTGCATTCTTAGCTAGTTCTGAGCTATTCTCAGGTGCCTGGGAAACATAGAACTATGTTTAACATGAATTACAAACTTTGTGGAGATAGTGATAAAGACCAAGCAAAGTCTATAAAAACGTTTTAAAATGAAGCTGTTCTGAAGCTATTTCCTTGTGGCATTTTTATAATTAACTATTTTGATTGTAAAATGAGCCACAATTAAATTGAAAAAATAATTATATCTATTAACGTTTCGACTCCCAAATCGGATGTCGTTGTTGCTTAGTAAAAAATTCTTCTAATAATTTATTTAATCTGACTCATTTATATCGGCAATTCAGACATATATTATACATTTTAAAGTAAAAGCCTTTAAAATGATATTGCCAATATTTATGAGTTGCGTTCCTGGGACGACTTTAGTTAAAAATAGTTCATTCGATTACATGAAATCAACTCAACTCAAGAATATCCGTCACAAAAAAATCATAGCGTGTGATCCTTCAACTGTTTAGTATTTTAGTGATTGAAAATAAGGATTTAAATTATTTTGTTAGCTTAAACAAGAATACTATACTTGCTTGTTTATCACAACCAAAAACAACAGGATTTTTCCACCAATCAGTTACACACACTATATCTGATGTATTTTACTTTTTATCTAATTTTTATAAATACATCTGCAAAACCATTTTTCCGTTTGTCTTATTAACCCTAATATGATACAATAACAGAATGATCACTAGAAGTATATGCATGTTAATTTGGGGGAAGTGGGTTATGAACCAGAACTTCATTCCATCCTACCTGGTTTTAGTATAAAGATCACACGTACCTCTCTCCACTTTCTAGGAATATATATATCAGAGCCAAGGAGGCTCTGAATATTCCCACAAGGTGCGACAGAAAGACATCTAGTTCCCATCATAGTAGGGCTGGATATATGCCGTCAACTCCTGGTGACTTGAAAGGGGTATAGCACGATATGGCCCATCTTACCTTTTTCTCTCGAATCAATGTTCTAGCAAGAAGCAAGACATTCTGAGTAGGTATGATTATTTTTTCCATCCAGTTCGGTGCTTTTGAGGTGCTAGAACCGAGGAAGTGTGTTTTCATCAGGATCTAAGCACTTTCGTAAAGGTGGAAGTTTTGTTTCCATCTTCCTTCGTTAATATACCGATATGCCGTTGTGGATCTTTTGAGAGCGCTTTTTGTAGACTGGAAGCCTGCGAAAAATCTTAGTTTTCCTCACAGTAGTCTCTCCAAGCAGCTCTTTGTTTTTGTCTGCAAATTATCTTAAACTCTCTGAGGTTTAATTGATAAGTATTCCAACCCTCTGCAAATTTGGTGCGTTTTGGTATATTAAAAGCTATTCTTGCTTGCTATCTTTCTAATTTGCTCCAGTTCATTGCACCACCAAGAGTTGGTTTTGCTTTAAAGACTTTTCATTCTCCAGAGCATCTTTTAAGGGACGGCTGTAGAGTTCTACAATCTACATCTGTCCTCCTAGGATAGCGAGATTTGATAAGGCTTTTTTTTCCAGACTAATAGTATAGGTCAGCCAGCGGTGGTCAGACATAGATTAATAAAGCTATATGTTCTGTGCCTCTATTTAAGATATATAAATATTTTCTAATACTATAACTGGCGTGATGATAACAATGGCATATTCCACCAACTAGTTTTGCATTTTATTATATCTCATATATTTTATAGGTCTGGATCCCGCGTATGAAAATAAATGATTAATAGCAAGCTGAAAATTTGTTAATAGCTTAAGGGTGTCTAGTCGGAAAAACTTTGATACATATATAGAAACACTAGAACAGGGGAAGTCTTAATTGTACAACAGGTTAAAAATTTGGAACGGTCAGACCACGAAAACGTCACATGTATTTTGTCCGACTGTAATGATACATCGATACGCCGAGCGCGCGTCGACACTGGGAACCGAGCGATTCTCTCAAATCGCGCAGATGCCCCCACTAAGTTCCACCTCTCCGAACCAACACCTGCAGAGGGATATTTAAGAGCACCGCAAGCGACGATCCGTCAGTCCTGAACGACCGTTCTGGGCTCCATAACCAGCCAAGCGAAGTGAGCTAGGCAGGACGACCAGAGTCGTGACGTGCACCGTATTGACGTGATTCGAAAACTTAGGCAGGCCAACTCGAGACGCAAGGTGTACCGAAGTGAGGTAATTTGCGACTCGTAATTCAACGGAGGCAAGCGTAGTGAGCGAGTCCCCGATAAATACATTTTTAAATATCGCTGTTAATTTTGTTCTTCTGTTACAGACGCCCATACGGAGGAGGACTTCGCTGGGACAAAATAGAAAATTGAATTATTTTGTACATAATTTAGAATTAATAGATTTGCTTTGTTTTCAACCTGTGTTTTATTGAGTCTGTGGTCCTAAAAGAACTACCACGTTACTTTGGCGCCCGAACAAAAGTTAGAGAACTTCCAATAATTGATTTGTTACTTTCATTAAACTCTCATGCAAAAGTCAGGCTGCTATTTATCACCAAATGGGAATTATAATAAGTGGAACACGCAGAATATGTCAAATGACAGGAATTATGACAGGTGATAAATTGCAGTCTGAATTTTGCATGAGAGTTTAATGAAAGGGTAACAATTCAATTGGAAGTTCTGTCGGACAAAATACATGTGACGTTTTCGTGGTCTGACCGTTAGAAATTTTTCCACTGTTCCACAATTCAAACTTTCCCTGTTCCAGTGTTTCCATATATCAAAGTTTGTCCGACTAGACACCCTTAGCTATTAACAAATTTTCAGCTTGCTATTAATCAACTTTTGTTTAATACGCGGGATCCAGACCTATTATATTTTATCGAATTTTTAGAAACACATTTACAAAAGCATTTTTCTGTTTTATTAACTTGTTATCTATGACCCGAATTTAATTATTTTGTTGCATTCCAAACCTCATGACAGTTTCACCATTACGAGCTGCATCAATTCAACGATGGAATGTAAAATTAAAAAACGTTTCCAGATGCGTCCACACTAAAGCGAGCGCAAGCAGGACGAGAATGACACATTAATCAGAATCATGGCACACTATATGGATTCCGAATTGTACAGAAAGGTTATTGTTTTGTTTCTGTTGTTCCGGAAGAGGCTACATGAGTGATACAAGCATAAATCGAAACTGAATTCCGTTCCAGAAATTAAATGTCATATGTGGCTATTTACCACTAAATTGAAGAACTCGATACGTTTAGTCGTTTCTCCACCAGGCTTTCCTTTATACGGTTCAGCTAAATATAGTTAGAGAACCTGAAAAGGACAATGAACGAGATTAGTGAATTTAATTCTCTGTATAAAATCTGGAATTGCTGTTTGAACTTAGTTTATCACGTAGAATAAATAAAATACTGTAATATTGGCTGTTGTTTTATAACAAATATCTACTTATTAAACGCTTTTTTTAGTTCAATCGTTTGCGTCAAATCCTTTGACGTTAATTTGACTGCCTTTTATTCATTAAAAATTAATGAAAATTTGCAGACATATGCATTCACGGGAATGAGACACAAAGCGTCAATATTTTTTTTACGTTAATTAATTATTTAATTAAAAAGAAAACGATTTTAATCGACAATGCTTAAATTCTCTTGGTTTTTACAATGAAGAAACTTGAAACTTTTACAGATTGTAGCTAATTATATGATCTATACATAATTTTACTTTTTACGTTAATTGTTTACGTTATGCTTCATAAATAAAGAATAAAGTATAAAATTTTTTGCCGATTCCGACTACTTTCCATCATATTTGTACATCTTATGTTTTATACATATACAGTCCCTGGCCATATTATTATGACCACCTATGAATTTTTACAAAAATCAACTATTCCACTAAGTACATTTTGTTTAAAATATGATTTTTAAATTTAATTTTGTTTTGCAATGTTAATGTTTTTTATTAATTATAATATATTTAATAATAAACAGCAATAAAATATTTGAAAATATTACATATTTATATTTTTTAATATTTTGTTAAACTTCTGACCTTAATCAGATGGAAAATATTTGGGAGCTTTTAAAACGAGAAATTTCCGATGAAAAGGTTAATAACGAAATTGTTTTGATTAAAGAACTAATATATCGTTGAAACCACAATGACAAATTGAAGCAAAAAAATTTAACTGCATTCAAAGTATGCCAAGACGGGTACTAGCGGTAATCAAAGTTAGAGGGGACTCAGCAAAATATGAAAAAAATACAAATATGTGATATTTTCAAATGGTTTATTGCTGTTTCTTATTAAATATATTATATTGAATAATAAACACCAATAAAACATTTAACAATATCACATATTTTAAAATTTTTTAAATTCAATTTATTTTATTTTAATTTTTTAAATTTATTTAAAGTTAAATTTTTTTTGCTTCAATTTGTCATTGTGGTTTCAACGATATATTAGTCCTTTAATCAAAACAATTTCGTTAGTGACCATTTCATCGGAAATTTCTCGTTTTAAAAGCTCCCAAATATTTTCCATCTGATTAAGGTCAGAAGTTGAACAAAATATTAAAAATATATAAATGTGTAATATTTTCAAATATTTTATTGCTATTTATTATTAAATATATTATAGTTAATTAATAACATTAACATTGCATAACACAATTAAATTTAAAAATCATATTTTAAACAAAACGTACTTGGTGGATTAGTTGATTTTTGTAAAAATTCATAGGTGCTCATAATAATACGGCCAGGGAGTGTATATTAATAAACATAACGATAGGTTTTAATGTTTGAAAAGTGTAAGACGAAAAAGTAAAAAATAAAAAAATAGGAAAAACAATTTTTAAGAAACGCTTTTCTTTAGTTACGAGTGACTAAAATTAAGAATATAAAAAAATCAACTAAAAAGCAGACATTAAAAAAAATTCAGAACTCGTCAATTATCGGCGGAAATGAGTTCAATTTTGTTACTCGGAGGTTGTTGGGGTTGCTAAAAATGGATATAACGTGGTAAGTGATCTCCGGAGTACCTGGTGCTTAGGGTACCTACTTTGGACCTCATCACTGGAAAGGAGTTTTCGATAATTTTGATAAAGAATTAGTCAAAACTTGATACTTGGGGGTTTTTGTGTTCACTGAGAACGTATTTAATATCGAAAACGATCTTCTGAACAACAACTACGTCATAGAGGTTCATTTGATATCATTAAAAAATATCACATTTTTTTTTAATTTGGCGCTTTAACTTCTGTTGGTAGCATTGATGAATCTTATCTGATGAAGGAGAGAATAGTAAAAGTAAAAATACGATCCCCCGCTTAAAATATATCTGTGACTTGGTGCTAAAAGGGCCAATGTCAACGTTTTACATTTTTGTACAGCTTTATTTAAAACTTATTATTGACAAAACAAAACGCAAAAACCCCCAAGTATCAAGTTTTGACTAATAATTTATCAAAATTATCGAAAACTCCAAGAGATGAGGTAACCAATAGGTACATTAGGCACCAGGTACTCCAGAGATCACTTCCAACGCCATATTCGTTTTCATCGACCCCAAAAGCCCCCGAGTAATGATTTTTCACTAATTTTTTAATGAATTTGCCGAAAAGTCCAGAAGACGAGGTAAACAGTGGGTACCCTGGGCACCAGGTACTCCGGAGATCACTTTCGACGTCATATTCGTTTTCAGCGACCCTAAAAACCTCCGAGTAACAAAATTGAACTCATTTCCGCAGATAATTGACGAGTTCTGCATTTTTCTTATTGTCTGTTTGAGGTGCACTTTAACCTTCGTCGGGCGGCATAGGTATAATTGTAACTTTTGAGTTTTCAAATTGTGATAAGTTTTTGAAGTTATACTTCTTTACGCGCGATAGGAGGGTGAATTTTTATATGTTAAAGCCTACGATCCCGGCGCATGCGCATTATAACTTTGTTCTGATTGGATGTTCAAATGACATGTCAAAAATTATCCAATATGGCAGCTGTAGCGCAGTTGTGGTTTGGACGGTTGACGGTTTGGTTATGTATGGTTGTTGCGTTTTAAAATTTGTGAGAAGAGAAACAACAAAGGTTAATTAATAGTTATACTGCCTTTTTAAATAGTTTCCATATTATATTTTTGAAGTTATACTTCAAAATGTTTTAATTTATGTATGAATCAGTCCAGAAAAGGTGTGGAAAGAATATATTAGTGTTTTTAAATATATTTTTCTACAAATGTGTTAAAAATGCAATTTTTAGGACTCCATAGGAGCGTTAAAAATGCTACTTTAAGGCACTAGTGCTTTAAAATTTTTAAGGCACTGCAGTTAAAAGTGAATTGTCGAATTGTGAAAAGTCAAAATATTTATATTTCATTTATTAACATTAATATTAATAATACAACCTGCGCAATTTGAAAAAGGTGGTTTAAAAGGTTTTTTATTATAATTTTGTGTATTTGGATTTGTCTTCCTTGGGCGTAAAATAATAAAACATCTATTTTTATATTTCACTTGTCACCGTGATGTATAATTATGTATATCTGAAAGGTAAGTGCATACGGCTTGATAGCCTTGTTGGTAGAGCATTAGACCAGAGATCATAAAATCGCGAGATTGCGGGTTCAAATCCCGGACGATTCATATTTTTTCTTTTTTTTTTAATATTTGGCATTGTTAAGTTTTGGTTCATTTTTGGTAATTATTGTTAATTTTTTGTATTATAACTATTAAGTAGGTATATTTATTTCGTTGAAATTATATTATAATAGAAGTATAACTTCCTACGTGCGTACAAAGTACACACACATTCTTATTTTTGTTAACAAGATAGAGACTTGAGCTTTTGTGTCATCTCTACATTTATCCAGTAGATTATGTGAGCCAAATATAACAAAGAAATCTTTATTCAGTTCGCAGCAGGGGGCTTAAATTGTTCCTACCCCCATAAACGACGGCATAGGTACATTTGTACCTTGTATTTTTTTTAATAAACGTTATAAAAATTAATACATGTTGTATTGAAGTGGTACTTTATTTGAATCAAAATACAAAAATGAATGGTAGTGTGTATTTTCGCAATACATAGATGTCGCAAAAAGAATTTTCGTCACACAAAGGTAGAAAACGTAGTACACAACTCTTTCTGGTTTTAGGTTGTTTTTTCCTTTGGTTTTGACAAACATGGAAACTTCCGCTTACTCGAGTAGATGCACGAGTGAGGAGGATCCTTCAAAAACTTCTTGCGTTGGTCCTTTTTTTTGTAATGGATTGTGCTCTCGATATTGTGTAGGATGCTAAACCAGTGACTTCAATCATATTATAAAAAACGCTGGACGGAAGGGCCGCCCGAGAACTTTATCGTACCGATCTATTATCGTTATGGTACTAGATACTGGAATTCTATAAAAATAACAAAGTTACTCGTTATTTTGATATTTTAGAAACACCTACTGTACTTAAATTTTATGGTTCTACGCATCATTAATTCCTGCATTTGAGAAAATGTTCGATGCCATATTTCGGGAACACACTATAGATGTGTAGGTTATTGCATAAATCAATAGAATATTATAGTCATACTTTCATTTCAAATTAGTTCATTTTTCTGAGAAATTAATAGTTTACAATATTTGCATTTCATTCTATATCGATTACGCCAGTCAATGCGCGAGATTAAGAACAAGATATTATCTCCAAATTCTATCCTACTGCATGGATTTTAATGAAATTTTGGGAGTAGCCCAATCTCCTAATTCAAAGTCTATCCTATACACTATGGCGCTTTTATCATGGGGGAAGTTCCCACCACTTCTCAGGGGTGAAATATTTTTATTTTAGAATTACATGGAGAAAAAGGAAGATTTTTAAAAAAATTTAAAAATTCATTCTATAATTTGATCACATTTTTTACAAAAACCATTCATTTTAAACCCGTTCAACTTTTTGAAAGTAGAAATAACACTATATATATTAAAAGGTATTGTAGAAGGAAAACAATGCATTTCAATTATGGTGGATGGGGAGTTAAATGTATATACTTTTCATTTTTCCTTAAGGCTATGGGTACATAATTCGCAAATATTTTACGGCTATCCCTACTTTTTCTGTATTTACACGGCAAATTACGTGTAGTAAAATTCTCACTGGTACGGAAACTGCAGATGTAAACATTAGGTTGACAGTGACATTGTCATTAGAAAGGTAGAGATGGCTATTTCGGTTTCGTTCAGTTTTTGAATGTTCTTGGGTAACCTTTACTTGTATAAATGATAGGATTATTTTTTCACTAATTATGTATTCAGTGGTTACCATTATTTATATACTATACAAATAGTCGAAAAAGAAAAAAGTTGTAAAGTTATTTTAATAATGTCCTCTTACCATGGAAAGCCTAGATAATGTGAAGAACTGCGTTGTATAAATATAGTATTACTCAATTAATTTATAAAGACTTTATTTATTCCTCTATTTGCGCAAATTAAAATATGGGACGTTGTTACAAGAAATGTGTTACTGAAAAGCGAAGAAATAGACGGTTAGCTCAATTGAAGTAAGTACTTTTTTACATAAATCAAATTAATTACTTTTGTATTTTTCAAATTAATTTTAAATTTATAGTGAAAATATGATCTATAAAATCTATGGGTAAACCAATAATTTTCGCATTAAATTTTATTCTCGTTTAAAGAGGTAAACTATTATGTTGGATTGTTGGAAGTTTTTGCCGATTGTAGATATGTTTGTGGTCATATCAAATGATCACATCAAATGATTTATTACTATGATCACTACAAAGCGTAGCGCCAGCCGTGTCTGCATTACACCAATCGTGACGGAATTAGTTTTCCATTTGCTTGTGATTTGTGAATTCACATTTTTACGTAGGTACCAAATTATTATAATTGTACATGAGTAAAAATGAGTGACTCAGATACGAAGCGACAAAAGAGTTACGCGAGGATAAAAATGAACAATTGTTATTTGTTAATCTTCTTCACAATTATTAAATTTTATTTGATAAAAGAATGACCCCAAAAATTAAAATCTTAGTTTGTAAATTTTTCAATGACACACATTCATAAATGCTGCCATATTGTAACAAAAAAATACCTACGCCGAAGATGTCCACCCACCAACTTCACTGAAACTGAAGCAAAATACTAGTAAACAAGCACATATTTCAAAAGCGTAGTACATTCTTCTATGTAGGCTGGTAAATAGTAGCAAATACTACGGAGAAAAGCAAATGCTTTTTAAGTGTAGTGAAATCTTCAAAAATGTAGTACGTACTTGAAGCATTAGCATTTACTACATTTTATGCCACCATGGGCACTTTACTTTATAGCTAAACTCGTACCTATTTACGGTTATCGGAACAAACTCTTATAACATAGGTAATACTTTTATTTGATTTTTAATGACTTGAAATACTTGGATTTTCCATAAATAATATATAAACAATAAATAACTTTTTATTAATTGTACGCCTTAAATCAATTATTATTTTTCAAATACACTATCAATACTATTTAATAAACAACTCTTTGATTGATTTGATTATCATCGTAAAAGCGTCAAAAAGCAGTAGCAGAATGAATTGCTATTTCAAAATAGCGGGTGGGACACATCTCTACTTGTCACTGTCTTGAGTCTTGTCATAACATTATATTCGAATGAGTGCATTGTATGACAAAGATAGCGAATGTTAGATTTCCACGGACATGGTGTCCATTTTTTTCGAATCCTGAAAAAACTAATAAATATTTTTAAAAAATTTAAACACAAAATGAAAGAATAAATTATTATCGAGGGCCGAAAGTCCCTTAGAATATATAAGAAGTTTCTTTCGAATGAGATATTTGAAATTAAAAATAACACCAAATTTTCTCTTAGTTTTTCACCCCTGTAACTTATTAAAATAAACATTATAGAAGTTCTCAGGGACTTTCGGCCCTCGCTAATAATGTAATCTTTCATTCTGCGTTTAAATTTTTCAAAAATACTTATTAGTTTTCTCAGGATTCGAAAAAAATGAATCCCCATTTGAATAGCATTGCCGCCGAAAATACGTACCGATCCTCTTAAAGCACATTAGTCATATATTTTTTTGCACCATATCTCGCTTAGTTTGTAAGTAACCGACATTTAACGGTGCTCGTTTTAAAGGCCTTTTCAAACACTACAAAAGTGTTGGTAGCATTATACACCTAAAACCTACCGTTCCTCTGTTATTTCAAGTTGAATACACCAATTTGAGCATGCACCAAAAAACAAACTATTTTCACCTACCATAATACTTTTTGTATTATAAATAGAACATTTACGAAGGAACGAATCTCCTTATTATTTATAATCTAAAAAATGTTTTATATAGTGTTTTTAGTTCGATGCATAGTTTTTAAGGTATTCACAAAAAATCCGTCCGAAAAGGTGTCATTTTTCAATGAAAATGGCCAATTTTCAACTACGCATAACTCAAAAAGTATTGAGTTCTCAAAAAAAAGTATAGACCAGTTTTTGCTTAGAAATAGGTTCTTTAGCCACTTCCGTGCTTATTTTGACCAACAAATTTTCCACCCCCTTGAAGAAGTGGGAACCGCCCCAAGATAAAAGCGCCATAGTATATAGGGTAGATTTTGTTTCTTGAGCTATTCCCTACTTACTGTGAAAATATCAAGTACATCAATGTAGTAGGATGGAATTCGGAGCCAAATACCCTCATTGACTGCCCTACAATAATGCTCTGCTATGAACGCGTGAGAGAGGACACACATAAGATTATAGCAAAATTTCTAAATACCTTAACTTTTCGAGTTTTTGAGCTACAGCAATGAATTTTATGTTACTAGAAAGGTAATTTTGCATTCTTTCAAAATGTGTTAAAATATACAGGGCATATCTAAAAAAAATAAGATTTTTTATTAATTTCCGGTTCAACCGGAAGCCATATTTTTGGTAACATTTATTGTGATAATAGATAATAAAGTACTATATATGTCTGCAAAATTTCAAATTTTAGTTTCTATCAAGAAGGAAGTTACGGGCACTCGAATATTTTTTTATAAAAAATTCATAACTCCCCTCCTATGGGGAGTTAAGATATACGACTAGTGTCATTCAATTTACTGATAGGATATCAAAAATATATCAAAAAATAAAAAAAATTCCTTGGAGCCATTTTTGAGAAAATCTAGTTCAAATTTATGTCAAAATTTGACCCCTTAGATATAGGCAACCCGTAACTTTTTCTGAAAAACGATAACATCCTTCTTATAGCCCTATCTTTAGGCTATATAACGACTTTTTCAAATTAAACTTATCTTAAACAAGTTTTTAGATAGATAGGGAAATGTGTCGGGTGGGCGGTCGGCCATGTTGGCCGCCATTTTGAATTTGGAAATGTCGAATTCCGTATTTTTATTTACCTATCGATGAGCTTACTTTGAGTTGAATTTCATTCATTTCGGTCAAAATTTGCAAAAATGGGCCCTAAATAACCCCCCTATTTCGGCCCCCCTTTGAGAGGTTTTTTTTTTAAAGCTTAGTTTCTCGACAAAATTCTCTTAAATTTACTCATACCGAATTTCATCAAAATCGGTCTAGTAGTTTTTGTTGGGCGGTGGCGACATACGTACGTACGTACATACGTACGTACGTACGTACATACTTCCGACATGTTTTTTTTATTTGCTTTTTAGACTCAGGGGGACTCAAAACGTCGAAAAAAAGTGAAATCTGAAAAATTTTTTTTTGCACGATCCTATAACTTTAACTATTATACTCATACTACGTATGTAGTACGATAAAGTAAAAAGGCCAAGAGCCAAAGCAATGTTAGATGTGTGATTTTATACACACCCAGCATTTTATCCATGGTATCAACCCCCCTTTAATTTTACTCTAATACTCAGTAATTTCTGGCTACTTGTCCTGTTATATGCATGGACGAGAGTAACACTACTGCTTTGTTTTTCTTTAGCAAATAAGGTCATACAATAGCATCATGATTGTATGCAAGATTGGTGGAAAAAATATGTAGCTCTTTTCTAACTTACTTTTATATTGGTGAGTAGAAATCTCTTATTTTTTATAAAAGAGCAGCTAACGTCATATGATATGAATTCTAGATTTTAGCAAGTTCAAAACTGGTAAAAAGTTATCTGTGGTAACATTTCGCCCAGAATCTTTATAAGATGTGACCAGATTTAAAACTGTTCTTTTGCCAACGTTAATTTGCTTTTCGGGAAACCATAAATATGCTTTTTTCAAATATAAAGGTGAATTTGTATGGGATAAGGTATTTAATGCATTACAAACCCAAAACACCATGTTTAGTGGGTTTGGAAGATATATATTGTGTAAATTTTGTGCGGCCTCTAAAATAAACAAGTATTGTTCATCTATGGTTATGCATTGTGATGGTTTGTAGATTTGTTGCACAGTTTTATTTAGCATTGTCCAGATATCTCGTATGAGTGCAGCCTTATCGGATGTTTTCGTTATTGGCGGGTATTTTCGTTGTCAAATATTATAAATTTTCGCACAGTCTTGAAACGATTACGAGACATTGCTGCACGTATTAGTGGCAGAATATTCCACATCTCATACAAGTTTTCTTTGTTGATTCTATATATACCTCTTGTGTCGGCATGTCGTCAAACTAAATGTAGAATCATTATAACTCATGATAATTTTCAAGTTTACACGTATTGGCAAGCACCAAAGAACTTAATGTGAATGAAATCTTCCAATCGAAATACAATACAATGCTGCTCTTCCTAGAATTTGTTTACGACCCCTATTTCCGAATTTATTGTTACAGTAATTTCAATAATTTACGATAAATAAGAAGGGTTACTTAAAAGCAGTTCTAATCTTTGTTTGTAAATCCGTAGAAGAACAAATTACCGAATATTATTATTTATTTATTGCAATAGTAAAAAATTGTTTAACCAGTTATGCTAGTATTATGTAATATTATCTTAAAACTAAGAAAAATTTCCCTTTCGATTAAGGATTTTTTAAGAAAATATATAACAGGTACAATTGTACCTATGCCGTCTGTTACCGGTGTAAAATTATACCGCTCGACAAAGGTTACGAATGCATTTTTTGTATGCCAAATGCAGTTTTTCAAGATTTTAGTGCTTTATTGCCTCGCCTATATATAAAATTATTGTATATTATAATAAAAATGCAGAAAAAATACGAACTGAAGTAGATATAATGGTGGAACCATGTCTTTTGTAAGTACAGTTTTGTATTGTGCTTATTTGTTGTATTGGTTTAATTTAAAATGAAAAAATAATTTTTTGGAAAATATTTTATGAATTCAGTAAAATTTAATTTTGCAGTTGAACGTGGTCTTTGTACAACAATATCTGGTTAATACAATTGGTGTTTGATCTATTTTCCGTAGCTGTGTTTTAGATTGGAAAATAGTTCATTGATCAGTGAAAATATGGAAATTGAGGTATAACTGACTGAAATTATTTTTTTTTGGAATCGAAATTTTTCAAACGAACGAATAATGGATTATTAAATTTTCTGGAAATTACTAATTAAAAAACTATATGTACATTATAAACCTTTGTTTGTAATATCTTGCCAAGAAAGCAGCTTTTGAGTACAAAGGAAATAATTGCACTTTCATAAAAAAGAAATTTTTTATAATAAAACGTTTTTATTATTTACAGGAGAGAACATAAAATAATTTGACGATATAAAATGCTTAAAATTCCATAACATTACACTATAATAAAAAAAAAGTCCTTTTTAGAATACCACGGTTGTTTAAAGTGGCATACAGTCGGAAAAATGAAAGAATACCCATGAACGAACATATAAAACACGCTGTATTTTCCTGTCACCGTGTCACAAAGAAAATTGTCCAGTGCAATTACATGTAACAATATTTATTACATGTACTTGCACTGGCTAATTTTTTGTTTGACACGGTGACAGGAAAATACAGCGTGTTTTATATGTTCGTTCATGGGTATTCTTTCATTTTTCCGACTGTATATAATATTAATATATAATAAATAACTTTGTTATTTGTAGGGTTGGTAGTTTACGAAATATAGCGCGAAACCCTTTTGCACACCTTTTCCACGATGGCGGCCGTTTGACAAGGGTAGCGACCCCAAAAACTTAAACATAAGCTTCTATTGATTTCGTTTTCACATTAAAAAAATAAAATTGACTCCTTTAACAAATACAAGGTACAACCTAAAAAATGTAGCATTTCAATGGACTAATAACCAATTTCAATTTAATTGCAAAACGAAAACACAGCCGCATCATATTCTAGTCCTATCAGAGAGTGCAGCAAGCACCTCTACCGGTTTCGAAACTTTTTAGTCTCTCATCAGGAGGCACATATGCTGCTCTCTCTGATCCAACGAAAACAAACCCCGGCGTGCAGTCACGGATTGCAACGAACGAAATGGCATAAATGCCCTGGCGGCAACTGCTAGTAAAAGACTAAGTTTTCAATCTAATGGCATGTAAAACAACATAATGTTACTCTATATCCCACCAGACCGAACACAATGGGAACCTTCTCTGGTTACACCTCCGAGGCTGTATTTTCGTTCTGCAACGAAATTGAAAATGGTTAATCATTTTTGAGCTAAATTAAAGATTATTAAATTAATGAAATCATTGATTATTATAAAACTATACTTTTTTAGACCGTAAATTGAAAACTCAAGCAAAACATCTTAAATAAATATTATTTTAGAAATAAACGGCTACACTGTATATAAAACTTTTCTTAACACCTCCAGCAGATATCGTATCGAGTATTGATACCGATAACTTTTATTGCATCATTGCGAAAAGTTGAAACTCTAAAAAAGCTCATCGAAAACGTCAAGGGGGAAATAAAGTGGTGGCAGAAGTCGCGCAAACTTTGTTATAATGCACTAGTTTTCAGTGAAAAACTTTTTGTTCGACGAAGTAAATAGGGCAAAGGGAAAGAATAATCATGTAGCAGTATAATCTATAAAACGTCAGTCCAATGTCGGCTTTGCAGATAACACAAGAGACAGATCGAGTCATCTATCACTTATCTCTTTTCTTGGCCACAGAACTATTGAAAACTTACAAAGATTTATTACTTGTCACAAAAATACAACATTATTGAATTAAGGGGATTTCCTGCTAGTTTTTTTAGTTTAGTAATATATGTAGTGTAAAAAAATATTAGTAGTAAGTGCAGATAGCGGATACTACATTAAAATACTCTATAACCAATTGCATTAAAGAGGATCAGTGTATGTAATTGATATTAAGAGAAGTAAAAAAGATACAAATAGAAGAACAAACGGAGAACAACTGGGAAATCATAAAGCAAATAATGAAAAAGCAGCAAAAGAATGTAATAAACACGAGATTAAAAAGAGGAAGGAGTGGTTCGACATAGAACGCCAAAAAGAAATAGAACTAAGAAAATCATTAAGGATGGAAATTATCAAGAAAGAAAAAACAGAGACGCAGAATAGATATATAGAGCAAAGACAAAAAGTAAAGATGTTGTTGAGAGAAAAGAAGAGAAACACTTAGATAATAAGCTAAAAGAAATAAAAGAGAACTACAGAAATAAAGAAATAAAAAACCTGTATCAAGGTACCAGAAACGAGAAAAGAGGATATCAGCAAAAACCAGATTCGTTAAAAACAAAGCTGGGGATAATATAAGCGGAGAAGCAGAAGTAGTAGAGAGATGGAAAGAGTATTTTGACGAATTACTAAATGGCAAATAAGCCAAACCAAAGTGAATCCATGGAAACAGAGACAGAATTACGAACAGTTAGAAGACATAGAAGATAATTCACCCAGCAAAGAATAAATCGACGAAATCATTAAAAATCTTAAAAAAAAAAACAAAATGCCCTGGAAGCGATAACATAACAGCAGAGATGTTGAAATATGGTGTAAAATTGCTGAATGATTGGATACACAAAATCATAAAAGATATATGGTTAAAAGAACGAATACCAGAAGACTGGAAGGAAGCAATTATCTGCCCATTACATAAAAAAAGGCGACAAAACGCAGTAATTACAGAGGAATAGCATTACTAAATACCGTATACAAAATCCTATCAAAGTCCATAAAAGGTAAACTTGAAAAAGAAGCAGAAAATATAACAGGTGAATATAAGTGCGGATTTAGAAGAGGGAGAAGCACAACGGACCAAGTATTCGTAATCAGAGAATTACAAGCAGAAAGCTATGAACACAACCTACCAACTATAGCGTTATTCATCGATTTCCAACAAACATACGATAGAATAAAGAGGAAGAAATTAAAAAAGGCGTTTTAGGAATTGGGAGTTAGCAGAAAGTTACGTAACATGATACATCTTACTCTTAAGAATACAGAAAACAGAGTCAAAATAAACAATCAATCATCAGAAAAAGTTAAAATAAACGAAGGATTAAGGCAGGGTGATCCTCTGTCATCATTACTCTTCAACTTATGCCTAGAAACAATAATGCGAGAAGCGAAAATCAATAGAGAAGGACTCATATATCAAAGAAGACACCAAGTTTTGGCGTTTGCGGATGATGTGGTGTTACTGGCAAGAGGAAAGAAAGAGCTACAGGAGATGGTACAGATGTTACAGTATAGTAAAAGCGGCGAAGAAAATGGGACTGTATATAAATGCAACTAAAACAAAATGTATGGAGTGGACAGATGGTCAGCTCAGGAATGGATAAAAGTTTAAAGAAGAAGTAGAAGAAGGAACATCATACGAATTTGAAATGGTAGAAATATTTACATACCTAGGAGCAATAATATCACGTAAACCTGTCATTAAAGAAGAAATACAAGCTAGAATAATGGCAGGCAATAGAAGTGTACATGCGCTTAATGTAATGTTTAAAAGCAAGTGTCTATCATGAAGGGCAAAAATAAAGTTATACAAGACAACTAGACAGCCAATTGTAACATACTGCGAGACATGGACAATGACAAAAAATGAACAAAATTTACTGGGGATCTGGGAAAGGAAAATCCTGAGGAAGATATATGGAGGAAAAATAAGGGACGATTTATGGATAAGAAGATCGAATGATGAGTTAAAGCAATTATACAACCAATATAATATCACAGGAGTGATAAAGACACAGATACTTAGATGGCGAGGTCACATTGAAAGGATGCCAAACACAAGGACTCCAAAAAGGGTACTAAACTACACTCTAGCTTCAATAAAGTGAAGAGGAAGGCCGAAAAATAGATGGAAGCAAGACGTCGAAAAAGATTTGGAAAGAATGGGGCTAGAGGGTCAAAAAAGAAAAATGAATAACAGGAAGGAATGGAGAAAAATCACATATCAAGCCAGACAAGAGCTCAGCACATAAAGAAACTTGAAAATGAATTATAATCAAAAAATTCAAGCCATGGGCCTCTAAGGCCTTTAGTGCTATTGAATATATATACATAAATTATATTTAATTACAGTTCAGTCTTTTTCTACACTCCTTCACCACCTCTCTCCATCTCCTTTTATCCAATGCTAGTTCTTTCCATCTCTCAATGTTACTTTTCTTCAGGTCTTCGTACACACTATCCTTCTATCTTTTCCTTGGCCTGTCTTTCCTTCTCTTTTGTATTGGTCTTCGTGAGAGTACCATTTTTTGCACTCTTTTACTTCCGATTCTCTCGATGTGCCCCAAATATCGTATTCTCTGTGCTTTGAGTGTGAAAAATTTTCTTACTTGTTATAAATAAAGTCACCACCATTTAAGAAAAAAAAAACAATTATCTCGGCTTCAGTTGGTCGTAAAAAATTGTTATTTTTTTTAATCTTTGTTTTGGCTTCAGCAACAATAATCTGTAAGTTAGAAACTCATAGGATGTATAGGTCCGCTAAATGTTTAAAACGAAATTTGCCCCCTTATTTTCAAACCCAAAAATAAGAGGTTGAAAAATGTTTTACGCATTTATTTACATCAGAATATGAGAATATAACTCTTTAGATGTAGAATGGATTTTGCGTTAACTCTCTGCGATTTTTTTTAAGTTATAACCTTCGACATTTGACCTCTCGGGATAAACAATTTGTAATATCTAAGCAACAAGTTCGCCAATCGGGCTTTACAATTTTTTTTTTTGTAATTATTGAAAGATCTTCTTTTAAAGCCGTATGGAATAAAAAAAAGTTATTCTTACAATGAATAATACAATAGCAAAAAACGGCCATTTTGTACCTTTCGCAGGTTGTTTCGAAATAACAAATTAACAAAATTAAACTTGAAGGTTTTTTTAATCTACTAGAATTTTATATTTAAAAGTTTTTCTCTAAAATGAATATCCTAAGCTGCAAAATTAAAAATCTTCAAAAATTGCAAATTTAACAAATGAAAAACGTCATAAATAAAAAAGCTCCTAAAAGTTTTGGTTACATTTTAGTAGAACCTATTCCTGGCATCGTCCTTTACAACACCTGATAGATTTCAAAAGGCATTGTTTTTTTTTTGTTAAATAAACATTTTTTTCTGTATTTTGCTAGCAGTGAAATATATTTTGAATTAATTAAATTACATACATTTTTCTTTTGTGTCAATTAATTTAACTAAAAAAATTCTCTGTGGACACCCTGTATAAATAATTATTGTATGAGTATTTATATTACTGAATAGAGAATCGAAATAACTTTCAAATGAGCTAGCATACGAGCCCTATTCTCATTAAAAAAATCATCGATTACGTCATCATGCCCAGATGGATGACGTCACTAGTATGATACATATACCAAAAAATCATTATTTAAAAATAGAAATCGAATTGTTTCAAAATTTTCCTCTAAAAACTCCCGTTCTTGAAAAAATGAATTTATTCCATAATTTTGCTCCTCTGTATGGGTATATTATAATTTAATTACACAAAGTAGGGTGTATTTGTGTCTTCAGAACTAAGATTCACATGGATAACTCTGATACTTTTTATGTCAAAATTCCTTTAAAATCGCTGGTCTTTTCATAGAGTGGATCGTAAATAATTTACGCGAATGTACGGGCTTGTTTCGCGGCGCAGAAATTTTCCGCAAAACATCAGCTTATTTTAAGTTTAGGGACATCAGAGGGCGCAACAAAAGTAGTGGAATTCCGCTTCGAATTCATTCGAATTCATCAAAAGTCAAAGACTACTCGATAGGATAGAAGTGCAATTACAATTAACGATTTGTCAGTCAGAGATGTTTCAAATTCGTGAAAGCTTGCTCTAGCTTTCCAATTGGCTAAGAGCAACGGGCTTTGATCCTTTGAAGTTATGCCGAACAAACGTTAGGCAACCGTGTAACTGTATATAAGTGTATTCATTCACTGTGTGAATTGAACATGTACATGTTTCAACATGTCGGCTCAGTTGGTTTCTGGCGGAGCTTTTATGTGCGGTTGAGGCGGGCTAGAAAATAAACTGAAATTTAAAGTTTAAATGACATTTAATATGTCTTAAAGCTTAATGTTTAAGGACTAGTGTAACCCTAAAATATGAAATTTAACGATTGTTACCTCTCACCCCTTAAAATTGTTCCAATTATGGAGAAACTTAAAAATGTAAATTTTTATTGAAATCTGAAAATATTTAAAGGTGGCCCCGGGCCCCTGAGACCCCATGCAATTGAAATTAGTCATGTACTACGAATTTCTGCCAATAATGTAAAAGATATTAATAATTAATCGCCTATCAGTTACAATTAAGCACAGGGATAAAGAATATTAAAATTGGTGAAGGTTAAATGGACTTGGACAACAATAATGATGCTAACGTTGGTGCGGCTGCGACTTCTGAAGGTGAAACCTTACCTAAAAGAACACGAATCAAAATCATGACTTCTGAACTTTCGTCTTCCCTCGATAGAACCCAGGTATCGTACAAGATAGCCACATTTATTATTAGTGATGTAGTATCCAGTCTTATATTCTATATTCAGCGCGAGAGAGAGATAACTCGATTTAAGATTGCAACAAAATTTAAAAAAATACTTTTTAATTTCTGGACCTGTTATTGTTCATTTGGACGGTAAGCTAATGGAGGACTTAACTTCAAAGAAACATGTGGATCGCCTTTCTGTTGTTGTGTCAAATGTCAATCGTGGATATGAACAGCTGCTGGGTGTTCCAAAATTACACAATGGAACGGGAATTGCCCAGGCAAATGCCATTTTGGAATGTTTGTAGGAATGGGGTATTGTTCATGAAGTCGCAGCTCTATGTTTCGATCCTACTGCATGCGACTCAGGGCCGAAGTCTGGAACATGTACCATTCTTCAGCATAACTCCAGAAAGGACCTACTTTTTTAGCCTGCCGCCACCACATTTCGAAACTTATAGTTGGATCTGTGTTTGATGAGGTAATGAGTAGTAAATCATCTAGCCTCCAAATAAGTATTTTCGAAAGATTCAAGACATCCGTTCAATTATAGACAAAAGTACTTTTGAACTGGCTTCCAACTGGTTCGTTTCTATTATCCTGGAGCCATGCAGAGGCGAGATGGAAGTGTTAAGTTATCTATGCTATAAAGATGTGGTTGCTTCACAGCCAATTAATCACAGCTTCGGGGCCGAAGGGAATTGTAAATCAGGGCTCTTCGTAGTCAGCGTATACTTGAGGGACTAGATACAAGCACAATTAGCTATTGAAGCGCCATTCAATGATTTTGACTTAGGAAACAGCTCCTTAACGAAAGAAGTGCCATCGTAACGAGCCAAAAACTTCAAAAACTTCAAAAACACTTATGATATCTATCTGAACATCTCTTTCCGATGAGTCTTTTAGATTCCAGGATACTTCCAGAATCCAAAAGATTAATGGTTGCAGCTATGGAGAATGAAGCTGCTGAACACTCTCTAAAACGTCCTACTGATATGAAATCTTGTGCATTTTTGGAGAGCAAAGGCCTGGAGAAGTTTTTACTGTAAACTACAAACAACTCTTCAACATGCTTTGACTTCCTGATGACTTTTTAAAAAGAGAACCCGTTCAATGGAAATATGATGAAAGTTTCAGGGCAGCTTAAAATATGGTGAAGAATTTCGTGACGACAAATGATAGGACAGAAAGGGGAGTTGCACTAATTGAAGACCTTAACAAAAACTCACTAATAATGGAGAACAGGTACAATACCTCTTGCAAGTAGTCGCGGAGCATCGAAAAATGTTTCCAGGCTCTATAAAAAGCGAAATCTTGAAAACAAAACAACATATAAACTGTAATACCTGTAGTGAATCTTTCTTATAGGTGTTAAATATCATAGAAATTATTTATTTTTATTGATAAATTATTAAAATTATTTTATATATCCCATTATTTTATAATGGCAATATACTAACATGAATAACGAATATACGAATCTTCTAGACCAGGGGCCACCTCTAAATATTCACCGATTTTGGAGGGTGGTATGGAACACTTTTGGGGGTGAGAGGGTGAAATTTCAAAATTTAAATTTTCTCACATTATGTTAAGGGTCACCCTAAAGGACAGTTTATAATATAGATAAATTTATTCACTTTTGATTTAACTTTTGAAAAAATTATTTATTTCCAAAATAAGGTACACAAAGTTTTCTATTTGAAGAAGACAATATAAATATGTTAATGTAAACTTAATTACAAAAAGAAACGAATTGATCAAAAAATAATGATAATCAAATGAATTTTAAAAATTTGAAAATGAGTTTATTGTCCGCAACTCTTGGAACTGCTGACTTTGCAATGTATTGCGTTACGCTTCAGTTCAACGTTCAACCGTTGGTTGTTATTCTGGGAGCTCAAGGTTACATTTCTTCTCCCTCCTTTAGATGTAACTTCGTCCTCAAAGTTTCTGATATTTCTGCTAGTAGTTCTTCTAAAATTTGGATTTGTGCCGTGTCTAGTTTATTTCGAAATGGATTTTGGAAATAGGTTTTCTTTTCTTCAATAGGGATAGTGTTAGTATTAGTGACACAAATAAGATGATTATTAGTGCAGTAATGCTGACTCCAGTAGAAAGTTGTGGTAAAGTAGCGGTGATCTCGATAGGTTGGATTTGCCCATGCCTTTCTGGGATTCTCAGCTATTCGATTTTTATTTCGTGGTTTGCTATAAGTTTCATGGGTATGATGTCTGGTACGTGGATTTATTCATTTGACCTTTTGTTGAATTTGATGCCACCAATAATGGTAGTGGATTCATATTTGGTAAGGATGCTGGCGAAACATACCTTTAACCCTGGCCAGAGCAACCAAACATAGAGTGGCCCAAAGAAGAATGGAACGGTCACTACTTGGACTGACTCCCAGATAAAGGGTTAGAAACGAGGAAATCAGAAGGACAGGCGTCACAGATGTCATAGAGCGAATAGCATGGCTGAAGTGGAATTGGGCGGGCCATGTAGCCAGAATGAAGGACAGGAGGTGGACAAACAATTACAGTGTGGAGACCACGAGCAGACAGAAGAAGTAGAGGTGGACCACCTACACATTGGACAGACGTCATCAAAAGGATTGCTGGGAATTAGTTGCAGGAAGCCCAAGACCGACAGAACTGGAAGAAATTAGGGGAGGCCTATGTTCAACTTTGGATGCAGAAGCCTAGATGATGAAGGATGGTGCTGGATTTTATCGTTTGTTCTCTAATATTTATTGGATCTACTGTTCCCAAGATTATCGCATTGTTGGTTTCATGGAAGAATTTCCTTTTGCTATTTTCTTATGCGTTTTCTTGCTTGCTCTAGCTTTTCAATTGGCTAAGAGCAACGGGCTTTGATCCTTTGAAGTTATGCCGAATAAACGTTGGGCAACCGTGTAACTGCATATAAGTGTATTCATTCAGTCAGTTTAAATGATATTTGATATGTCCTAAAAGTAAATGAATTGAAATTATAATAGGACGAAGCTCTGATGATGGCACGTAATGTATTGAAAGTACTTAGCTGATTAATAAAAAAACATTTTTTTACACACTATCAACTTTTTTGAGAACATACACCTGTTTGCCGGTTTGACCTAAAAGTTAATGTCTAAGGACGGTTTATAATACACACAAAAATATCGACTATTTTGGAATTTTTCAATTTTATTTAGTCTCTTTTATATCAAAATAATTTTAGATTACTAAAGTTACTCATATAGTAGGCAATTGGTTTGAAATATTTTGATGTTTATTTAGCATTCAGTGTAATTCGTACATTTTACAATAAAAAACTTTCTTCACGTAAAGCAAAATCATAGTAATTCGGTTATTTTTAGTAAAATTAAATATTGTTTTTATTTAACTCAGTTTAAAACAAGTATGCCACCAATTCAACACTGCGATAAAGCTCAAGCAGCACAGATTTTAATTTTTTACGGGGAAGGATATACCCAAAAAGATATTGCACGACGTGTCAGGAGAAGAGTCAGTCCACAGTTTGAATATTTTAAAAGGTACCACCAGACATAAAATTTTGTACGACGGCCTGGTCAAGGACGTGCAAGGTGTACAACTGCAATTGATGGCCATTTTTTGGTTCTTAATTCTACACGAAGTCGCTCATTAACATCGATGTACTTCCGAAATAAGCTACTACGTGTTAGATGAGTTAATGTGAGTTCAAAAACAGTTAAACGAAGATAAGAAGAAGCAAACCTAAAGCCTAGACGCCCGCATCTCCAAAATCATAAAGCTTGTTGTTTAGAAGCTGCAAGAACACATATTTAGTGGAATATCGACAACTTAAAAAATGTTCTTTTTACTGATGAAACCAGAATTTTATTATGTAAGCTAAATGGTCGAAAGCATGTCTACAGAAGAGTTGGATAACGATTTGTCACCTGCAGAGTATCGCCCTGACCGTAAGTTTTGGAGGTGGTGGCATAATGCTTTGGGGAGGTATTGGTTATGAGTGACGCACTGCTCTTGTGGAAGTGATTGGATAAATAGTAACTCTTACGTTCAAAACATCCTGCAAGGTCATATTTTGCCATATGTTGGTTGCATTGGATATGACAGATTCATGTTAATGAACGATAATTCTCGACAACATACCGCTGCCATAGTGAGTAATTATCTTGATGAGGTCCAAATTTAAAGATTGGATTGGACACCATTTAGCCCGCATTTAAATCCAGTAGAGCACATGTGGGATCAGCTAAACCGCCGCATATGACAAATAAATCCGGTTCCAAATACGATAGAGCAACTTCGACTTGCTGCACAGGATGAATGGAATGCAATTCTTTAAGAATACTTCCAAAGTTTACCGCGTTAAAGCATGCCGAGGAGGATGAAAGCAGTAATAAGCTCAGAGAGGGGAAAACTCATTACTGATCATGCACTTGTTTCAGTTAAAAAGACATATTTAGGCAATTTAAATAAGCCTTAAAATTTAGAGTAAAAGAACCTTATTTACCCAACTTTAAGCATTACTTTTTTCGCAATTTTCTTCGCAAAAAACTTAAAACTGTTTATTAAGCATTGTCAAAATAAATTATTCTTCACAATAAACGACTTAATTGACCAGAATTTATTTTTAAAGTGTGCATCCATGAGTGTGCATCCATTGAAAAAGTCCAGGAATATTTTTATATTAACTTTATAAAACAAAAAAACAAAATTTGTAAATTTTGTTAAAAATTTAAAAGGGAACAGAAAACATAAATTTTTATACTTAAGTAAATAACCTGATAGTTATAATCAGGCCTCCGATTCTCTATGTAGGTAAAGATTTTCATTAAAAAAGCTAGAAATCGTTAACATAATAGGTATAGGTAATATACCCTCTTATCTATTATTAGCCCCTTACCTATTAAATATTATCTAGGTTCAACCCCATTAGAAAACCTTAGATAAATAGAAAAAATCGATACTCGTAAGAAAGTCCTGGGCCTTGATTTTTGACCCTTCGATTCGTTATCGAACGTATTCGCTTCGTATCTGTTTAGTATACGAAGCGAATACGTTCGATAACGATGCGAAGGGTCAAAAATCGGGGTCCTGAAAGTTTATGCGTTGTCTATCCTATTGTATGGCTGTGAGACATGAACGTTAAAAACCACAATGCTAAACAAATTAGAAGCATTCAAATTGTGGTGTTATCGACGGATCCTAAAAATATCGTGGGTTTCATCAACTTCCTATGGAGATGTTGTTAAAATGATGAATTCAGAACGTCTGCTCATAATCATCAAAAATAGGAGAAAGACAGAACACTTCACCAATATAATTAAAGGGCCTAAATTCCATCTGCTTCGCCTTTACAAGGAAATGTGGAGGGAAAGAGATGGATTGGTCGAAAGAAACTTTCATGGTTGCGTAATATTTGACTGTGATGTGGTTCCACGGTGGAAGAATTATTTCGCGTACCAGCCGATAGAGAATGGTTTAAGTAAATTGTTAACATGATGATGACTAACATCTGAATACGGACACAGCACCTAAAAGTGAAGTATTATTGTCATGTAAAGTGTGTAGTTTATATAACTTTCCTTAAATTGTACCAAACGTTTAAAAAATCCGTACCTTTTGACTTCCAGTTCATTACCAATTATTAACTACAGCTTTTATATCAATTACCCACGTAATCATGTAGGTACCCTATAAACTCTCTGTTTATTTCGAGTAATACCGGGATATCATTAATATTTTTGTGTGATTAGTAGTAGTCAGAATCGAATATTTCGGATTAATGGGCCATCAGAAATTTGTACGAAACAACAATCTGTGTAATAATGAAACTATAAACAGAGTAATTAATTTTATTACAATTTTAAATATTTATATTTGACCGCGGAGTCCAAATAAAGTTTTTAATTGATTTTTGTTAATGTCAGGCCGCAAATAACTTTGTAATGTTTGTAATTTGGTTTGCTCCCTATTAAACAGTACATAATTCTTTCTAATAAATCTATTTTGAAATATGGTTTATAGTAATAACTTTGTTTATAATTTATAATCAACACTAAGACAGTAAATGACCGTTTTGGGGTGTAATTTACCTGGTCACAGCAGATTTTCTTGGAAATTTGGATTTCTTCTTCTGGTTTCTATCCGTTTCGAATGTTGGAAATTATATTGGCAATCATAACCCTGCTCGCGGCGGCTCGAAACAATTCCGTTGAGGTTTTCTTAAATAATGTTCTCAAATTTCGCAGCCATTATATTCTCCTTCTACCGGGTCCTCGCTTACCTTTGACTTTAGCTTACAATATGGACTGCAGCAGTGTCCTTCTTTTTCTTGTAGTTCCTTCTCCTATCGGAGATTGGCTATCATCACAGCTATTGGCGGCTGCTCTGAAAAGATCTACTGAGCTGCAATTCTGCCACTCTTAAGCTTCTCTGCCAGGAAATTCTTCTTCTACCCATAGATCTTTTCCCCTTAATTTTGCCCTGAATTATGAGCCTTAATATCCCATATTTCGCACCTATAGTAATGTGGCCCAAATATTCCAGCTTTCTTGCTTTGATGTTCTTTATAACCTCGCATTCCTTTTGTAGCTTTTTTAACACTTCTGCATTCGTAACTCGTTGGATCCATGGTTTTTCAAAATCTTTCTATAGCACGACATCCCAAATGCTTCCAACTTCTGTATGTTATCTACTTTTAGTGTCCAGCTTTCCATTCCATACAACAAAGTTGAGAACAGGTAGCATCTTAAGGCTCTTATTCTCAGCTCCAGAGGCTCGAAATAAGATAACGTGTATCAGATACTGCAATTTTATGCGTTTGATTGTAAACGCAATTTCCGGCTCCTTCTTCATTCTTCTTAGAACTTCCTTGTTCGTGATCGTGTTCGTGAATTTCAATTTAGATTCCTCTTACACACTTCTGTTTTGGACTTAAGCACACGGTTACTTTTAGTTAAGGGATGAAAGCTACCCTTTGTAGAAAGATAAAAAACATACATTCCCATTGTATGGGGTGAAGAAAAAACAACTATTGTTCTACAGAGTTTTTTCACGTCAATTCTATTTCAGTTATTTGCGAGTGAATATGTTAATTTTTCAACAAAAAAAAAACAACTTTTTAGACTGTTTTTCGCAAATAATTCAGAAAATAAGTACTTTATCAAAACAAATATTGTTATAAATCAAAAATGTAGCTTATGAAAAAACGAAAAAATGCTATATGTAGAGTCTGTAGAGTGTAGACCCAGTAGAAGAGTTGTAGATCACAAAAAGTAGGTTTTATTTGTCAAACATTACAAATCGAATATTTCAACGTGAAATATCCAAAAAAATGAACAAATGAAATTAATCGTTAAATCGTTAATGCACTATAAGTACGAAGACGCACCGTTTTGTAGAGAAACCGGACATATCTTTGTATTAACAATGCTTTGTTAGTTCAAAGATATGTCCGGTAGACCTGTAGAATAAGGCAGGGAGACTCTTTAAGTCCTAATCTCTTTAATTTCATTTTGGAAATAATCATCAAAACGTCAACAAAGGAAGAGTATACAGAATGGGAAACAAAGAGGTAAAAATGGGAAACAAAGAGGGGTGTAAAGCTAGTTCGCGTCCGTAGTAGAACACTACACGTGCACCCTGGGTAACGCTAAATGAACTAGCACAAAAGGCGCCAGACAATCTTGAATCTTCTGGCAATTCAAATATCACAGAAAATCTTTCCAGAAATGACACTTGTAAATGGACCTTATCAGGACCACTTGACCAAAGAACTCGGACCAAGCATACGAGTTTGCCATTTAAACATAGAAGGCATAAGCAGGGCAAAATGTCAAATCCTGCACAGACTTTTAAAAGACAACGAAGTTGACCTAGTAGCACTTCAGGAAACGCACACAGAAAACGAAGGTCAACTAAGCTCAAGAGGAAAAATCCCCGGCTATGATCTTTTGGGTGCTACCTACGATAGAGCTTACGGAGTGGCAACATATGTCCGTTCAAACATAGAAAATGCAGCATTAATCGCCACTTCTACCGAGAACAACATCCACGAGGTAATTGTGAAAATAGGCAATGTCATAATAGCTAACATATACAAACCTCCTGCTATTACCTGGCCTGTCCAAGTTCTTAATCCCTATGAACACCCAGCCATATACGTAGGGGATTTCAACAGCCACCATGAGATGTGAAAATACTCAGACACTGACAGAAATGGCACGTCCCTTGTGGAATGGGCAGAGGAACATAGTGCCCACCTTCTATTCGACGCCAAAGATAGAGGCACTTTCAGATCTGCGGCCTGGAGGAGAGAATATAACCCTGATCTCTGTTTTGTTACCATTGACAACAAAGACCAACCGCTAGCAGCATCACGAAGGGTTATGCCTGACTTTCCACATAGTCAACATCGCCCCGTCCTAATCAAGATCGGTATCAGCATTCCGATTATAAGATCGTTCCCACGCCCCAGATGGAACTTCAAGAAAGCTAACTGGTCTGCTTTCACCAGTAACCTTGACAAATACCTAGGATGGATTCCACCAAAGAGCCAGGACTACGGGAGACTAACAGGAGCAATAATCACCTCAGCAAAAGCGACAATCCCTAGAGGATACCGCAAAGAATATATCCCTGGTTGAACAGAACAGAGCGAAAAACTGTATGAAGAATATTGCGAAGATGGAAAGCAGGAGATTGCAGACGAACTACTCCACAGCATTGATGCTGCCAGGCGTGAAAAATGGACCCAGACAGTAGAAAACCTAGACTTTCAGAAGTCAAGACGACAAGCTTGGTCCCTACTACGGAAACTCGGAAGTAGCAACCCACCCGCTCGCCAAACCAACCTAGTAACTCCAGACCAAATAGCTACGCACATAGTGTCAACCTCTAGGGCACCTCAAAATCGTTTACATACAATTAAAGTAAAAAAAGACCTCAAAACCATAAAATCTAGTCTTGCACACTCAACAGAATATTCCAACCCATTTACGCATGAAGAAATATCGCAAGCCCTAAATGAAATGAAAACAGGAAAAGCGCCGGGTTTCGACGCCATTCACGCTGAGTTCCTCAAACATAGCGGCAGATTCACTAGGCAATGGCTCGCAAAATTCTTTTCTGACATCGTTCAAACGGGAAACGTCCCCCACCAACTCAAAAATGCAAAAATCGTCGACATTTTAAAACCAGGGAAAAGTAATAATTCACCAAAAAACTACCGCCCCATCGCACTCTTATGTATGGTGTACAAATTGTTCAAAAGACTGTTGTATAATAGAATCAGCAAAACCATATTCCAACACTTACCAGTGGAACAGGCAGGATTTCGGCCAAACCGCAGCTGCACAGACCAGGTACTCGCCCTGACCAATTATGTGGAATCAAACTTCCAAAAGTCACTGTGTGGCGATAAGGGGCAATATATAAATTAATGCGAATAATCCCATGCAGAAAGACCACTGAGGTTATTAACGCCATGCTATCCAACAGATGTTTTAAAGTTATATTGGGAGACAAGACTAGCACACAAAGAAAACTGAATAATGGACTTCCACAAGGATACGTGCTGGCTCCCATGCTTTTCAGCCTCTACATAGCAGACATGCCAGAAACCACATCAAAAAAGTTTAGATACGCAGACGACTGGACGCTTGCCGCAAGTCATAAAGAATTCGAGGTCACTGAACGCATTCTAACAAACGATTTAAATGCCCTAGGGAATTATTTCCGCAAATGGAGATTGCAACCCAATCCAACTAAGAAAGAAGTGTCCTGCTTCCATTTGAACAACAAGATGGCCAACTATCAACCTCAAATCCATTTTGAGGACAGACTCCTTAACTATAATAAACACCCAAAATACTTAGGTGTTACACTTGACAGAACGCTAAACTTTAAAGAGCATCTTACTAAGACTGCTGCAAAACTCCGAACTCGAAACAACATCCTGCAAAAGCTCTGCGGTACTACATGGGGCTACTCAGCACCCACACTTAGATCGACAGCATTAGGACTGGTATACCCCAAGCGCGGCTCCTCCTTAGGGTCAATTGGTCAATGACCCCCCTAAAATAATCTCATAAAAATACCAATTTTATTAAAAATATCTTTTATCTAAAACTTCACTCTGAAATATAAAATTCTCTCTCAGCAATCTGCATTGGCAAAACAAATATAATAGATATAATAACGTCGCGCCTCGCGCTATACACAAGCCCGTGGCTGGGCCGTATTTTAAATTGTCTATATACAGTTCTTATGGCTTATGGACAAATGCATGTAAAATAGAAAAGAGACGGCAGATAGCAATTTCGTGGGCGAGAGTGGGAGTGACCTTTCCGTCGTATACCTCTAGTAGAGTCGACGGCCTCACGTTTAGTTAGTTACCGTCTGCTGATTGGATTTGTGGCTGCAGTGTGAGAAATGCATTTTTTTGCTATCCGTGTTTACTGTTTTCGAATGACGCTGTATGGGCGAAAAATGGAGTAACTGACATTAAGCATTTAAAAGTGAAAATTACAAAACATGCCTCTTCAACTACTCATATAAATTCATCAATGAGTTACGCAAGTTTAGGACGTGTTAACATAAGACAGCAACTTGATAGTGTATATCGTAAATCTGTGCATGACTTTAATGAATTGGTATCTAAAAATAGGTATATTTTAAACAAACTAATCGACTGTGTAAAATTTTGTGGAGTTTTCGAAATTGCATTGCGCGGTCATGACGAAAGTGACAGCTCCAATAATCGTGGAATTTTTCTGGGCCTTATCGATTTTGTTTCTGAACTGGATTTAATGTTTAAAGAACACATTGAAAAAAGTACAGTATTTAAAGGAACATCGAAAACAATTCAGAACGATATTTTAGAATCAATGTTAGCCATTGTGCATACTCATATCATGAAGGAGATTGGCCAGACAAATTTTGTGGCCATTCAAGTAGATGAGACCACAGACAGCTCCAATAAAACGCAGATGATTATCATATTGCGATATGTATTAACTGGTATTGTACATGAAAGATTTTGGAAATTTGTTAACCCCCTAGGTACTACAGCACAACATTTAACTAATGTAATATTGGAAGAACTTCAATTATTAAAAATTAATGAAGCACCTGAAAAATTGATTGCCCAAAGTTACGATGGTGCATCAGTCATGAGCGGTAAACTGGGAGGAGTACAAACAAAAATTAAAGAAATATACCCAAATGCACACTTCATTCACTGCTATGCCCATCAATTTAATCTTATCCTCCAAAAAGCGGCGAGTCAACACAAACCGATAAAAATATTTTTTGCAAATTTACACGGATTTTCGTCCTTTTTCGGCCGATCTCCAAAACGTACGATGGTTCTGGATAGAGTGGTTAAAGTAAGGCTACCTAAAGCTGCGCCTACTCGATGGGCTTTCAATACAAAATGTGTTGAAATTGTATACACTTATAAAGATGATTTAAAATCTTGCTTAGAGGAAATTATTGATGAGGAGCAAGATGGTAACAATATAAATCAAGCAACTGGTTTAAAAAGACATTTGGAAGATGAGCATTTTTTATTTTGGTTAAATTTTTTCCATAAAATAATGCCCCATGTTGATATATTGTTTAAACAATTGCAAATGCGAGACATTGATGTTATATCTGTCAAAAATTGTATCCTGTCTTTTAACAACAATATCCAAATAATTAGAAATACTATTTTGGAATCAGAAGTACCAAGCACATCAACAGCAAAAAAAAGAAAAACTATTGCAGAGGATCCAAAGCGACGAACTGCACTTGAAATTTGTGATATTATTATATCTGAAATAAATCACAGGTTTAGTTTCAATGATCATCTCATGATTTCACAGTTATTCTACATAGAGAAATTTGAAGCATACACTACCAACTTTCCGCAAAATATTTTAAAAATGGTGACGGCTAATTATCCCACAGTGAATATTTCCAAACTAAAATCGGAACTTGAAGTCTTATATTGTCGTGAGGATTTTCGCAATAGTGCTGGTGCAGTAGCCATACTTCAGCTTTTTATTAACATGAATTTGTCTGAAACATTTTCTGAAGCAGTGAAGTTATTAAATATTTTGTGCACACTCCCTATGACAACCGTGGAAAGTGAGAGATGTTTTTCTACTTTAAAAAGAGTAAAAACATTCCTGCGTAATACGATGGGACAACCTAGACTTAGTGCCTTGTCTATGCTGAGCATCGAGAAAACGCTTGTCAAGAGCATTCCAAATTTCAATGAGAAGGTCATAGACTATTTTGCAGAACTAAAGGATAGAAGAATTGACTTAAAATATAAAAATATTTAAAGTAAGTTTCGTTTTAATAAATTTACAATTTATTATACTATAAATATTCCTATCTATATATCAGTCAATAACCTGTTCATACCATTTTTCCTATATTTTTTAAAAGATTTACTCTAAAAAAAGACAAATTTAATTTTCGGAAAACTAGGGTAAATAGTATTGAGTTTTATCTAAGTCTGTATTTTTTATCTAAAATATAAATGCTAAAAGATCTTTTAAATACTTTAAAAAATCAACAGTTTGAAGTTTTCAAACCAAAATGACCCCCCTGAAGATTGACCCACGAGCCGCCGCTGGTATACCCCGTAGCGGAATACTGTGCACCAGTATGGATAAACAGTCCACATACTCACCGTGTTAATGTCCAACTCAACCAAGCCATGCGAACTATATCGGGCACAATCAAGGCCACGCCCACTTACTGGTTACCAGCTTTGAGTCATATAGCTCCACCACCCATCCGCCGGGAACATGCCTTTGTCAGAGAATTTACAAAAATCAATACTGATCCTGAGCTCCGCTCCCATGTCGGAACTTCCGCCAGAGACATAAATAGGCTCCGTTCAAGACACCCGCCTCTAAAAACAGCAAAAAGGCTAGTAGATCAAAACTTTAATGTAACTGAACGGTGGATAGAACAATGGGAGAATAATGCTGCACCAGCTAACTGGAACATGCCATGTATTACAAGCAAACCTGAGGGCTTCAACCAACCGAGACGAATTTGGACCACACTCAATAGAATAAGGACGAACTGTGGCAGATGTTTCGACTCACTTTTCAGATGGGGAAAAATACAATCACCAAATTGCGACTGCGGCGCCGAAAGGCAAACAGGCAAACATGGTAGAGGAATGCCCGATTAGATCCTATAACGGCAACCCTTCGGATTTCCTGGTTGCTACAAAAGAGTCAATCGAATATATTTATAATCTAGATGTTTGTTTGTAGAATATTTTTGTATTTACTGTTGTTTGTAATTTATATATACAGGGTGAGTTTTTAGTGCGGTATCGGTCGATAACTCCATTATGGTATATAATATCGAGAAAGGTTATTTAAAAAAAATGTAGGCAATGATATTCTCCACGCTTGGAAAATATGTCCATTTCTACAGGGCGATCAGTAACTGCGTGGTATATCAAACATATAATTTTTTAAATGGGGCACCCTATATATTTTTTCATATTTATATTCCCCTCATAATTCTTGTTCATATAATATACGGTTTTGCATTACTATACAGAGTATTTAACAAGTTATGACCATCTTTATTTCGAAATCACTATGAGATTAACACCCTGTAAATAAAGAAGTAATTCGTAGACAATAATTTGTTTTATGTAATAAGATAAACAATATACTTTAGTTTTTAAATTAAGTCCAATTCACATCATTGACGAATATTTGTATACAGGGTGAACTATAAAACCAAATTACGATTTTCTCTATTTTTTTAAATGGATCACCCTATATTTTATTTTTCAACATTATTGTATTTAATATACTCTTTCATTTTTATATAGCATTCCCTATATCTAAACTGATTACTTTCCGAGATATTTTTAGTTTTCTTCAAATTTCGGGAATACATTTAATTTTTCTAGTAGATTGATATTGACTGATAATTAAACAAAATTATTTTTACTAGATAAATAACTTACACAAATTATAAACCATAGCAATATGTAGTGAATATACCAATAAATGTGATATTAAGAAATTATCATATTTCCCTAATATACAAGAATCGTAAAATTCCTACAAAAAAAACTTTGTATTGTATATAATATTATAACAAGATTATTTTTATTCAATAAATAACTTACATGAAACATAAATCAAAACAATATACAACTGATGTAACAGTTTTTAGATTGGTATATCAACAGCATTCTAAGCCAAGAATTTTTTAGTAGAACATTCATTTTTATACGCACTTTTAAACTACAAAACAAAATTACGATTTTCTCAATTTTTTTAATAGATCACCCTATATTTTATTTTTTTTTTAATATTGTATTTATGATACTCTTTCATTTTTATATAGCATCTCCTATACCTAAACTAATTAGTTTCTGAGATATTTTAAGTTTTCTTATAAATATAAATAACTTAACAAATAAGTAATATGTAATAATATAACAAATATTTTCATTCAATAAATAACTAACAAAAAAACTAACTAATTAAACTAACTAATTAACCATAACAAAATTTAATGAATGTACCAATTAATGTGATGTTAAGGATATAAGTCTAAAGTAAATGTTGAAAATGACCACTGTCAACGTCTATGCAATTTTGTAACCGATATTCAAATGACCGAGCCACATTTCTAACATTTTTGTAAGTCAATATTATTAAAAGCCTCTTTTATTCTATTTTTCATATCATCAAGCGTTGTTGGATGCTTCTGGTATACAAGGTTTTTATATAGCCTCACTTGAAAAAAATCAATTTTGGAAGAACTGGAGCACCGTCGAATAAAAACCTCAACCGTCAAAAAATGTGGACCAATCACATAATCTGTAACAATATCACCTTAAACATTTATAGATTGTAACGGGTAGTTCTTTTAAGGACGACAGACTCAGTAAAACACAATTTAAAAATAAAGCAAATATATTAAAGGTAATTATATACAGTTTAAAACAAATAAAATAAAATATAATTCCATCTTCTGCAAAGGAAAAACAATATTAAACTTTATTATAGTTATCCGATCATAATAGCAACATCGAAATAATACGATAATCAATATATACAATAATAATCTCGCTACGTTAAAACAACGTAGCCTGGAGACGGCATTTCACTTCAATGCAGTCACTCGTTCCTCGCTACTACCGCCTACTGCGATAACGATTGTGGCAAGACTCCACGTCACTACGGTGGCGTCTACCTAGGCACAGTTCCGCCTCACAAACGGCGCATCTTTGCCAAGCCAGCTGAAGCTCGTTCAATACGCGAGGCATCAGCTGTTGAGCCATAGTAAGTTCAATACACGAACCATGACTGATTTTCTCATTCTCCTAGCTCGCCTTAAATATGCTCTCGATGCCCTCTCCTTCGGTTTCCCCCAGCGGTGCCGTGAAGAAGGAATGCGCAAACACGGACACTCCATCAGTCCCCTCCGGTAACAGCAGCTCATCGCCCGCCGAGGCATCACATCGTTACACCCCCTTCTCTTTGGAAAACAAAAAAAAATGTAGCATACATTTTTTTTTGTGCCGTGTGTGCAACACGGCTTGGGCTCATCATCGGTGTGGTCTTGGTCGGTTCTTCCTTACTTCGTAAACTGGTCCTGGATGGCTGTCAAGAAGATGCTTCCCTCTGTAGATCTTGGTCGTGGTCCCCTCATATCCATTGGGACAGTGTACCAAGGCTTTTCTACAGAAATGGTCACATTCTTCCTGCTGGCTGCATCTGCGACGGTTTACCCTTAAGGCATGAAGAAGATGCTTCCCTCTGTAGATCTTGATCGTGGTCCCCTCATATCCATTGGGACAGTGTACCAAGGCTTTTCTACAGCAAATGGTCACATTCTTCCTGCTGGCTGCATCTGCGACGGTTTACCCTTAAGGCATGTACTTTCTGTCGATTTTCTTTCACAAACTGGTCTGGGATGATTGTCAAGAGGATGTTTCCTTCTGTAGATCTTGCTCGTGGTCCCCTCAAATCCATTGGGACAGCTTATCAAGGTTTTTCTACAGCAGATGGTCACATTTTTCTTGCTGGTTTCATCTTTGACGGTTCCATCAACAATGTCGTATTTTTCGGTGATTCGTAAATTGGTCTCGGATGACTGGCTAGAAGGTGCTTCCTTCTGTAGATCTTGGGCGTGATCCCCTCAACTCCATTGGGACAGTATGCCAAGGTTTTTCTACAGCGAACGGTCGCAACTCTTCCTGCTCGTTGCATCGGCGACGTTTATTTTCGGTTCCTTCTCGGTTTCGGTTCCTTAAGAATCTGAAAACAAAGAAGCTTAATCATCTTTGAACGGGTTCTATTTATTTATCCACGACGTGGACCTGGTACTGAGTCTGTGTCTTTGTATGGTTCTAATTATTGCTCGGGTGCCAATTTGTAACGGGTAGTTACAAACTGCGTAGCTTTTATTTTGCTCGGGCGCCATTTTGTAACGGGTAGTTCTTTTAAGGACGACAGACTCAGTAAAACACAATTTAAAAATAAAGCAAATATATTAAAGGTAATTATATACAGTTTAAAACAAATAAAATAAAATATAATTCCATCTTCTGCAAAGGAAAAACAATATTAAACTTTATTATAGTTATCCGATCATAATAGCAACATCGAAATAATACGATAATCAATATATACAATAATAATCTCGCTACGTTAAAACAACGTAGCCTGGAGACGGCATTTCACTTCAATGCAGTCACTCGTTCCTCGCTACTACCGCCTACTGCGATAACGATTGTGGCAAGACTCCACGTCACTACGGTGGCGTCTACCTAGGCACAGTTCCGCCTCACAAACGGCGCATCTTTGCCAAGCCAGCTGAAGCTCGTTCAATACGCGAGGCATCAGCTGTTGAGCCATAGTAAGTTCAATACACGAACCATGACTGATTTTCTCATTCTCCTAGCTCGCCTTAAATATGCTCTCGATGCCCTCTCCTTCGGTTTCCCCCAGCGGTGCCGTGAAGAAGGAATGCGCAAACACGGACACTCCATCAGTCCCCTCCGGTAACAGCAGCTCATCGCCCGCCGAGGCATCACATCGTTACAAGATCACCTAGTTTGAGTGTTAACAAAGTAGGGATTTCTTGATGCATATTAATGAAATTTAATATGAAAATTATAATATTAATAACTGCGGGTCACAATCTGCAATTAGGAATGTGTTACTAAAAACTTCTTGGCTTAGAATGCTGTTGATATAATAATCTAAAAACTATTAAATTAGTTGTATATTGTTTTGATTTATGTTTTGTGCTAGTTGTTCATTAAATAAAAATAATCTTTTAATTTTATTGTATACCAGATACCTATATTTTTTTTGTAGGAATTGTATGATTCTTGTATATTAGGGAAATATGATAATTCTTTAATATCACATTTATTGATACATTCATTGCATATTGCTATGGTTTATATTTTGTGTTAGTTATTTATTGAATAAAAATAATTTTGTTTAATTATCATTCAATACCAACCTATTTCTACTAGAAAAATTGAATGTATTCCCGAAAGTTGAAGAAAACTAAAAATATCTCCGAAAGTAATAAGTTTAGAAAGACTAAGTTTTCACTCTAATGGCATATAAAACAACATAATGCTATTCTACATCCCACCAGAATGAAAACAATGGGAACCTTCTCTGGCTCTGAAATTGAAAATGGTTATTCATTTTTAATAAGTTTAGATATAGGGAATATATAAAAATGAAAGAGTATAATAAATACAATATTTTTGAAAAATAAAATATAGGGTGGTCCATTTAAAAAAATAGAGAAAATCGTAATTTAGTTTTGTAGTTCACCCTGTATACAAACATTCGTCAATGATTTCAATTGGACTTAATTTAAAAACTACAGTATATTGTTTATCTTACTACATAAAACAAATTATTGTCTATGAATTACTTCTTTATATACAGGGTGTTAATCTCATAGGGATTTGGAAATAAAAATGGTCATAACTTGTTAAATACTCTGTATAGTAATGCAAAACCCTATATTATATGAACAAGAATTATGAGGGGAATATAAATATGAAAAAATATATAGGGTGTCCCATTTAAAAAATTATATGTTTGATATACCACGCTGTTATTGATCACCCTGTAGAAATGGACATATTTTCCAAGCGTGGAGAATATCATTGCCTACATTTTTTGTAAATAACTTTTTTCGATATTTTATATCGTAATGGAATTATCGACCGATCCCGCACTAAAAACTCACCCTGTATGTATATATATGAAACTGTGATGTAGCCACACGCTAAATAAATAAATAGAGGTAAAAATTATGTTACGCAGACGACGCAATATTGATAGCCAAAAATGAAGATAGCTTACAAAGATTAAGTAGTCCACAGATCTAACATAAGATCAAAAGGATTCAATATGACAATTTAACCTCAGAAAACTTGAACAATATTAATCAGTAAAAAACCAATCAGATATAAAATAGAAATTGATGGTATCTGTATTTAAGAAGTAATGGAAATAAAATACCTTGGAATTGCATTGTTAAGCTGTGAACAAAGAACTGAGAAATTCTCTCCTACCTCTATACCTCTATATGGTAAAACCGACATATGTACTAACATGAGAAGTCAAGAATTTATAAAGTCAGTGAGATAATAAAGAGTTTATAAAGCCAGAAAGGTACATACCAATAATACCAATATTGACATATACATCAAATCAGAAATAAGACCCGATACAACCACAACACAAAGACTACTGGAAACGGCAGAGATGAGAGTACTGAGAAGAATTACAGAAAATACGCTGAGAGATCGAAAAAGGAGTGAAGACATTAGAAGACAATGTAACGTACAGTATATAAATGAATGGACACTAAATAGAAAAAAAAAAAGAATGAAATAACGACATAATTAGAATGGGGGAGACAGTCAAAATAGCAAGAGAGAAATCACCAATCCGTAGAAGTATCGGCCGATCGCGCAAAAGATGGAGTGACAACTTTCCATAGAGGTATCTATCCGCCAAGAAGAAGTATTTTTCCTTCAGTAGCCCGAATGGTGTTACTTTGGCGATTGTTTAGTGACGCATTCGATTATTTCATCATGAATATTTACAAGATCCTAAAAATGTTAACGATGTCTGCCTTATCAGGGTTTATCACGTAATAATTTTTTATCAACATTAATTCGACCCTTCTTCGAAACATCCACAGGTCATAAAATACTTTTTCATTTGTCTTAAAATTTATATTCCCACCCATTTCGTGTTTCCAAATTCGACAAGAAAAGATCATACTTTAAAAGAAACAGTTATTGTAACTGAATACGCGAAACACTTCTAAGTGCCATCAAATCAAAGTTGCTAAAAAATTTGGAATTTCACAAGGACACGGAGCAAGAATTATGGCGATGAGTGTAGTAAAGCCATTATGTTGCCGTACAACAGTCTAAAGCTATAAAGTTGAAAAATAGAAAAATAAAATAAACTAGGCGACAAAAATGTATTGCTTTTCCCATTAATTGTGGTAGCAGTTATATAATTAGTATATTTTATATTTCATTTCATACCTGAGAGTGATTACCTAGTCACAAAAGCATTGTATTACTGTCACGAATATTTTTAACATTTTTAACAGTCGTTATTCGATTTTCTTTGGTCATTACGTAGTATTTCGTTCTCACTGTAATTTTTCCTGAAATATAGACCTATTCAAAGTTTCCTTATCGCCGTCAGCATGCTAGGTACCTACCTATCGACAAAGAAAAATGAAAATCCGTTCATATTGTGCGCTGCTCCTGATAATAATAAGAGACCGATAAAGTAGTTACAGATTATTACCTATTATTACTTATGTTGCATGTGAAATTGGTCAAGCTGGCCTGTCGATGTATAAGAAAGGGAGATCGGTGTTAAGATAACTGAAATATAATGGGGGTAGTTGAAGTAGGTACTTTTATTTCTCTTTAAAATTTTTACGCAACCCTTCAACAATCCTTTGTTACATTAGAAGGTGGAGTGAAAATATGACATATTCTTCTTATGCGTGTGAATTTTTTGAAATTTTAAAATTATTTGGATCCCACCAAAAAAATAGAAACGAAAAATGAAGTTTTTGATGGGAGGGCAGGGGGAAGGGGGTGGTGGGTTAAAATTACGCTGAATCCTATGTGTTAATCACATAGAACTTAAAAAAATAAAAAAAAATAATTCTGTTAGTAAGGGAGGGTAACTTTTAATTTATTTATCCCGTCCATAAGTGGAAAGTTTGATGCGCCACTGTCGACGCATGAGCCACTGAAAAGTGACGGCACAGTGTTCAAACGTTTTTTTAGGTTCTACTATTTAAGTTATAGGGTCCCGCCGTGCCTAAAATGATTAAGAAATTTCACCTATAGCGACTCTTAGTCTAAATATTATTGTATAAAACTTCTGAAACATAATCATTTGGAAAAATAACTTTAAAATGAAAGTGTTTTTAATCACCACCTGTCCTCTCAAATGAGTATTACTTCACGAATTACTGCACTTTTTACAATGGCACTATCCAAAGTATTAGGTATTATTAACTAGCAAATGGTAGCCATAAAGGTGAGAAATTTAAAAACCACCATAAATCAAGCGCAACATAAAAACTTGAGTTAGTGCTGCAGCGAAACTAAAAGTCGCCATTATGAGAAAACGACCATAATGGTAATTACCATAACTGTGTATATGGGCAAAGAAATAAAATGTAGTTAGCAGAGCTGTATTCATTACAATATTTATGGTAAAACTGCATTCATTAAGTAAGTGTATAGTGTATCTTTTTCTTTTCTTTATTTATGAGTGTTTGATATTTTGTATACTATTCATACAGGATGGTCGGACAAAAATTAAATAAATGTATCATCAGGAACTTAGACAATATGTTGTCCCAACAGAAACACAACAACATGTCAATTTTTGAATAAAGGGGACATTATGTTTCCGATAATTTAGATCATTTTACTTTGACCCCTATTAATATCCCAGGCAACCAAGTGACGTCAATAACGTCGGGGAAACGTCAGTTTTTGGTTGAATATATATACGTGTTTGAAGATTACGTCCTATAAACGTCTTTTGTAGGTGATTTTAAATACTTAAGATTAATGACGTTAAAATACGCCTAATAACACGTTCTTATTTCAGGTAGCCTAAATCTGACAGTCTGACGTTAAAAAAATTGGGAGGAGCTTAAAGACTTAATGCTTATGACTCCAAACAATTTCCATTAGAAGTGTTTCATTTGTTGTTTAGGTGCTTTGTGTGATAAAATAAGACTTTTCATTTAGATATTTAGTTGAAGAAACGTGTTAGTTAAGAGATTTTCATTAGTTTTTCTCAAGTAAGTAAGTTTAATACAATAATTCTTCTTGAAAACTGTTTGAGGTTATGTTTTACTAATTATATGTTATCGAGTTTAATTAAATTAACAATAAATTATTTATTAGTTTATATGTTGTTTCAATTTTGACACAGTAAGTATAATATAAAAAGTGAAAATTCTATACCTATGGGTATGTTGTATTGAGGGTATTGTAATCCTATACATTTTAGAGAGTCTTCAAATTTGGTTTTACTTTTAGCCTATGGGCTAAATTTAAAAACGGTTAAATGAAAAATTGCAATACCAACAATGCCCATACGAATAATAATTATTGTGTATCTTTAAAACCATAAAATGAAACTTAATCTAAAAAACGACAAAAACTACGTTTATTTAAAAGGTAATAAAAATGACGTCAATTATGGTGGGACATATTCACGTGACTTTTGATCTCGAAAAAACGTGATAAACTGACGTGGTTTGGTAATAATTATGATGTTTTTTCAACGTTTTGTAAACGTTGTTTGGTTGCCTGGGATAAGGCAGAGTAAGAACCACCCCAACGTTTTTTAGTGGTAATCTTCTTCATATTAAACTTCCCTTTCCTCAATGTAGGTTGGCTACAACAATAACTGTCTTTAGCTGTTCTTATTAGCAGTTAAGAATCTAACCCTGTCCATAGTGTCCAGTGTCGGATGTTTCTTAGCCACGATAGTCTTTTCCTTCGTAGTCCCTGCTTTCCCTCCATCTTTCCATTCACTATTAGTTCAGCATATTGGTAGTTATTTGCTTTCTCCGGTAGATCTACATTTCGCCTGGGCCTGGGCCAAACTAGTTTGTCCTGAAATCGGGTTTGGCCGGTAACATGTACATTTACTCCTAAAGCGCCTAAAGGAGTATAACTTCAATAATAAAAATAAAATGGCTTCAGTTAAAAAATTAAAAAAATATAAAATTACTTCAGTTAATTCTTACTTTACTCATTTGTTGAAGTTATAAACTGTGCATTAACTTCACTTAAAACTTGTCAAAAAGTTTACCTTTTCTAAAGTTTCTACTAATTTTGTTAGTGATATCGTTGCTAGTAGTTTAGTTGGATGACTATGTTTACAACTTGTCTCATCTATCAATTAGATCGGTAATTAAGAAGTTACTTTGGCAGAAATTTCCGTATTCAAATCAATTAGCAAAATCCAACGAATAATTTCCATCCCATTTAAAGTTATATCGCTCGTTTTTGATATATGCTGAACGGTAAGGAATATTTCTTCTCTCTCAGCCGACAAACTTTGCTCGCAAGTCATTCAAAATACGTTAATCAAAACTTGCGAAGAGTGATAGCTTTGGAATACGTGAATGCCTCCATTTGTCAACATTCATCCTAATGTTATTTGCTCCGTTCAAGCGTAAAGTGTATAAAGTTGGGAAAATCAGCTAAGTGGTTCATTTTTACTGCTTGAAAAATATAAATAGTCAAGGTTTTATGTACTGAACGTGGGCCATATAAATTTTCAACTTTTACAGAGCTCAATAGCTGAGGGATGTGTTTACAGCGAACGAAGAAAATAAACGGCGAGGATCAAACGACGAATGGATTAAAAATAGAATATAAGATTATGATCCACTTAGAGAAAAAGCGTACTTTATACCTGGTAGTTTATGAAAATGGAAAAAGATAAATTTCATACGGAATATTACGTGGTTGAATCTTTTATGAATGTCTAAAAGCTTTATGATAAGATAAAATGTAAAAGATGAAAGGTACAGATAAATATTATTCAACAACAAAATTAATCCCAAATATTATGTTTACTACCTGACTTGGCGAACTCCGTATCGCCTTAGAATGTAATACATTGACAGACAGTATGAAGAAGTGAACTTCGAAAATAACCCTCCATCGGATGGGCAAAATATAATTAAACAGATGAAGCCCGTGAGAACCAAAATTCAAAATTACAAAAAAATTAAGTAAATTTTCTTAAACTACACTGAGCGGCAAATAAAGTGGCCACCCTATAAATTTATGAAAATAAAAATTCATTGGAAATTTTATGCATTATTTCATATTTCATACTCTACATATTTCATTTTTAAAACAAAAAATGGCCATTACTGTTTGATTAAGCGGAACCAGGTCGACGTGAGTATGTACCAGTCTCTATAAAGCGATGGAAAGCTCTCCGTACTGTAGTTACTTACATACTACTGTATACTACGATACTTACATAAACTTAACTTCTTCCGTCTGGTAGCAATGCGATAATTTGAACAACATCTACTGTAGATAACACCATATCTTAAATATTAATTAATTAATTATTAATAATTACTAAATATTTATGTAGTCGGAATCCTCGTTTGAAAAGCTAAATTACTGCTTAGTTAAATATTTTCGACTTAAAAGATAAACGACTATAGAAAACAACATCATAAACGTCAAAGCTAAGTCACAAACTAATAAAATCAAGCATACATGATCGCGATATATAAATTGAGACGATATAATATATGAAACAGTGCAATAAAACTTCCAATGAATTTTTATTTTCCGAAATTTATAGGGTGGTCACATTTTTTGCCGGTCAGTGTATATAGTTATCCATTTTATATTTCTATAAGAGTAGCGTTTACTGATTTAATATAATTACAATATTTAAGATTTGTTAGAAATATCCAATCATAAAAACTCTCAACATTTTTAGAATTTTGCAGTTATTTTTAGTTTACAACGAAATAAGAAAAGGTAACCCAAAAATAAATATTCCATTTTGAAGGAAAAATAACGTAATGAGTAACAAAAATCAGTAAAGTTTCAAAAAGTTTATACAGAAAATAGTTGTAATTAAATTTGGTCAGCACATTCCCTGCAGCATGCTGTTATAAAATGTATAACACAGCCAACACTTCAGCATTTTTACAAAAATATCTGGTTTTTCTTCAATATTAGCAATTACCTCTTTATTTGGAACAGATTCTAAGTTCAGAGCATTTTGAAGCATTTTACAGGCTCGCATCCTAACTCACTCCGGGAATCTCATATGTATCTGTGAGTTACTTTGTTGTATGTGTATGTTTCTTACTTATGTACAACTAAATGCATGTACGATGTAAACATCCTGTACTAAATTTAGGGGAACTACAGAGAGTTATTTTCTATTAGACGACCACAGACGGAGCATAAAGATATTAAAATGTTACACCTTCGATCGGGTGAGGCCTATGAGGACAATTAGCGGTATATTTCAAGTTTCGTGTATCTTTTTTTTTCAAAATTTGCAGAGGTATTATATTTCCTACAGTAGCAAAGGTATATAGAGTTTCAATTTTTTCAATAAAAAATTAGAAAAGATTATTTAGCAGTGCAAATTTCTTGTTTTTGCCGTCAACAATAATTACAATTGTTTTACATATTATGTCGACTTTGATAATTTCACATCTTATAGATTTAACCACTACATCATCATTTGACCGCTACATTTATTCCTTTAATATACAGGGTGTCCCAAAAAGATTGGTTATAAATTATACCACAGATTCTGGGGTCAAAAATAGGTTGATTAAACCTCACTTACCTATATACAATAGTGCACACAAAAAAAGTTACAGCCCTTTAAAGTTACAAAATGAAAATCGATTTTTTTTTAATATATCGAAAACTTCTAGAGGTTTTTTATTGAAAATGGACATGAGGAATCTTTATGGTAGCAGCATCTTAAAAAAAAATTATAGTGAAATTTGTGTACCCCATAAAAATTTTATGGGGGTTTGGTTCCCTTAAACCCCCCCAAACTTTTATGTACGTTCCATTTAAATTATTATTGTGGCACCATTAGTTAAACACAATATTTTTAAAACTTTTTTGCCTCTTAGTACTTTTTTTATAAGGCAGTGTTTATCGAGATATTTTGAATATTTGTCGAATCCACCACCTATTTGTATATGGTTAAGTATGATTATAGACACCTATTAATAATCTGAAAATTTATTTATAACTTAAATTTTTTGGTATATTTTGAAAAAGAAGCCACATCTCGATAAAAGTTGACTTATCAAAAAAAGACTAAGAGACAAAAAAGTTTTAAAAACACTGTGTTTAACTAATGGTACCACAATAATAGTTTAATTGGAACGTACACAAACATTTGGGGGGTTTAAAGGAACAAAACCCCCATAAATTTTTTATGTAAATATAGTAAAAAAGTAGCCACATCTCGATAAAAACTGGCTTATCGAAAAAATACTAAGAGGCAAAAAAGTTTTAAAAACGTTGTGTTCAACTAATAGTACCACAATAATGAATTAATTGGAACGTACACAAAAGTTTGGGGGGGTTCAAGGGAACAAAATCCCCATAAATTTTTTATCGGGTGGAAAAATTTCACTATAATTTGGTTTTAAGATGGACCTGTCATAAGAATGATACATGCCCGTTTTCAATAAAAAATCTTTGAGAGTTTTCGACATATTGAAAAAAATCGATTTTCATTTTGTAACTTCAAAGGGCTGTAACTTTTTTTATGAGCACATTTGTACTAAGGTAAGTTAAGTTCAACCGAACTATTTTTGACCCCAGAATGTGTGGTATAATTTATGACCATTCTTTTCGGGACACCCTGTATATTATTTTTTTCTATAGTTCGATGAAAAATAATTTCATCTACTCTATGTCATATTATGTATAAGTTTTTAGTTCGTGAAAATTGTAATTATAGATAGCAGTGCGTGAAGGGTTTAAAGTGTGCGTAAAGTAACAATGTATTTTAAATGGGATTTACTTTTTCGCACACTTTCAATGGGTTTTTTGGCACACTTTCATATAATGAAATATCCTTAACTTTCGCGTTGTCATGGTGATGACAATATGAGCAATAAATTACAAAAAAATTTTTGACAGTTTTGTGGTTTGAAAGTAGTTAGGATTTTTAAATGTCAAAGTTCTAATCATTGTAGAATAGAAATGAATTGCAGTGACGAAGAGTTACAGTTTTTTTATTTGTTTATCGTAAATAAAATATTGTATGAAACTGTGCGTGAAGTACTTTTTGCGAACTTACGCGATGTATAGCACTCGCTCCGTTGTCGCTCGTGCTCTAAAAATCTCGTGCGTTCGTAAAAACATACTTCACGAACTGTTTCATAAATAACTATTATATAATTTTATTAGAAGAAAGTTTTATACTTATGTATTATTTAGGTAAATATTTTTAGATTTAACTCGTTTATTCCTTGACAAAAAATAGTTACAGCAAAAATACAAAGCAAATTTATTTTTAATTGTTTAAAAATAACTCTTCTGAATAAATATGCTGCAAGGCATTTTAATTTAGTTTTTTTTTAATCAATCCACAATAATCATGTTAGTAAACCTGATAAATTCGTTGATGTATGCCAAAAACAAAAATTGGTTTTATCATAGTTTCATAATTAAAATTTTATAAGTTTAGTAAGTATAAAAAATTGCTTTAAAATAATGTTATCGAGGTTGGTTGCTACAAAGAGCAAATAAAAGCAGATATATTTATTAAAACTTTGATGTACATAATATACATGGATTTTCAACAAAATGGAAATATCTATGTTTTCAATATATTTACATATTATATTAAAATCGTTTAAAATACATATTTAATTTATACGGATATTTATATATTTACATAAATATAATAATTATTATATAATTATAAAATAATTACTTATTTTCATTTTCCTAGAATGAAAAAGATCCTCCATCAAACAAGGAAGTTTCGGTTCATATATTTGTAGGATGTAATACACAAAATTTTTGGACCATATGGAGAAATCAGAATTGAAAATATACAACTTAAAATTCAACCTAACAGAGACAGCAAAATTCTGACTAAAAGTTTGTGACGATAAAACTCCAAATAACGTTGGGATTCAATGTTTAGCTTCTACTAGTAGTTCAAGATGCAGCGCTGAAAAATCTCCAGATAATAGCCAGAAACGTTTTTTAACATAAGTTTATAATATGGTGTATAGTACCTACACTTTCTGCCCAGTATGAAAAGGATACGTCGAATAGTTTTAGAAGACTGAGCAAAAATAGTTCTTAAATTTTTAAATAAAACTGTAACTCAGTAAGGAGCCACAGCTTTTGAGGTCTAGAATGTATGACTCAGAGATTAGACATTCTTAATGAAACACCCTATATATGATTATTGGTTAATATACTCTTCTAATTGTCCCTTCCACAATCCATTTTTCAGTTTGCGATTAAGAAGATAAGACGTACCTACACTTGAGACTATTGAGACTAGAACTATAGACGGAGAGGTAGAGTTGAAAAATCTCTTTGAATTTACTAAAGCTAGATTTTTCACAGTTAATAACTGTGACTGTGTAGAGAAACATACTGCGGTCGGTACGAAAAAACGTAGAACGGGGGTTACCGAGAGGGTATCAAAGTTGCTTTCCTACGAAACTAATTAAATCCATTTACTAAGGCTGAAAATCAGTACACACACTCTGAATTGAATATAAATAAACGTTATTATAGTCGGTCAGCTGTTTGACGGGACAGAGTCGGTCGGTCGGCCCCAGTGAATGTGCAGGGTTATTCACTATATTTTGACCCCCTTGCAAACTGCTTTATTTACAGAATTAGAAAAAAATGTAAAATACAAAAGTTATTCGATTTTTAAATTATGATTTTTTGACATATACAACGTGTCTACTTGAGTTGGAAACATATGGGAAACTTTTTTATTATTAATTATACGAAAAAAAGTTATTCTTTATAAAAAGTTCTGCATGCCCCAAAACCTATGATTCAATTATCAGATATCAAATTTTCTCAATATTATACGAGGTATGTCAAAAAATATGAATTTCGGCTAAGGATAAAGTACCTTTATTTCTCTCAATATCGAAAATTCTTATTATGAAAAGTTGTTTGGAAATAAAAACCAAGCTCAAATATGTAATTACATGCTTCTAATTGGAAAAAAATATTTTCCAAATTTTTCTCAAATTTATTGATACTAACTTCGTTTTTATTCATTACACATACGATAACTCTTTTATTATTACTTTTACGAAAAAAAGGTATTCTTTATAAAAATCTCTGTATGACCTAAGACCGAAGATTCAACCAACAGATATGACATTTTATTAATTTTATACGAGTTATGTCAAAAAATATGAATTTCACTCAAGAGTAAAGTACCTTTATTTTTCACAATATTGAAAACGGTTATTAAAAAAGTTGTTTAGAATTAAAAACTATGTGTCAATATGCAATTACATCCTTCTAATTGAAATACTGTGAAATATAAAGGTGCTATAATATTGAGCGAATTTCATATTTTTTGACACACCTCGTATAAAATTAATAAAAGTTGATATATCATGGTTGTGTCTTAGATTTTAGACCATGCAAAGTTTTTTATGAAGAATAACTTTTTTTCGTAAAATGAATAATAAACGTGTTATGATATTTGTAATAATTAAAAACGATGTTGGGTATCCATAAATTTGAGAAAAATATTTTTTTTTCAATAAGAAGCATGTAATTGCATATTTCATCTTAGTTTTTAATTCCAAACAACTTTTTATCATAAGAATTTTCGATATTGAGAGAAATAAAGGTACTTTACCCTTAGCCGAAATTCATATTTTTTGACATACCTCGTATAATATTGAGAAAATTTGATATCTGATAATTGAATCTTAGGTTTTGGGGCATGCAGAACTTTTTATAAAGAATAACTTTTTTTCGTAAAATTAATAATAAAAAAGTTTCCCATATGTTTCCAACTCAAGTAGACACGCTGTATATCGTACTAGTGACGTCATCCATTTGGGCGTGATGACGTAATCGACTATTCTTTTTACCCTCGTAAGGCGGTGCTTAGATTCTAACGTAAACAACGGTGCGGGGTGCATTTGCACCCCATCCGTATATCAATTTTTTTTATAGGTGAACGTTGGGGAAATTGATTTAAAAGATAATTAGGACTTGTTTTTCATATTATGAAACATAATTTTACAAAGTACTCCTTTTTTCATAAAAACAATATTATCACTGCAAGACAAACAAATGAAATTTTTCACAGTGTGAGCAACACAAAGTTTTTACGCACAATAAAGTTATGCCGGGACTTTCGGTCTTTTTTCTATGACATAAATAACACCGACATTGTCCAATAGCTCTGTTAGTTCCAGGTGGAACAGCAGAAACGTCTAATTCAGGATGAAAATTTTTATCATTTGCACCTTAAAGTCATTTTTCCAAAGAAAAACACGTAAGAGTTTTAAATGCTGTAATGGGTGGAATGCGTTTAGAATTTAATTTAATGCGAATAAAAAAATGGACAAAAATCAAAAAAACTTATTAAAAAAGATAGGTGAGAAAAACGAGGTCTGGGGTGCAGCTGCACCCCGCACTGCCTTACGAGGGTTAAATAGGAATAGGGGTCGAGTGCTAGCTCATCTGAAAGATTATTTAATTCCCTATTCAGTAATACAATTATTAACATGCTTAATTATACAGGGTGTCAAAAAAAAAATTTAATTAAATTAATTGTTTAATTAACAATTCAAAAAACAAAATTTTTGGACACCCTGTATAAACAATGATCTTAATGTTTATAGTACTGTATAGAGAAATAAATAACCTTTCAAATGAGCTAGCACACGACACCTATTCTCATTTAAAAAAAATAGTCGATTACGTCATCACGCCCAGATGGATGACGTCACTAGTACGATATATATGTCAAAAAATCATAATTAAAAAATCGAATAACTTTTGTATTTACATTTTTTTATAATTCTGTAAATAAATCAGTTTACAAGGGGGACAAAATATAGTGAATAACCCTGTACATTCATTGAGGCCGACTGACCGGCTCTGTCCCGTCATACAGCTGACTGACTATAATAACTTTTATTTATATTCAATTTTGAATGTGTGTACTGATTTTCAGCCTTAGTAAATGGATTTAATTACTTTCGTAGGAAAGCAACTTCGATACCCTCTCAGTAACCCCTGTTCTACGTTTCGCTTGACCGACCGCAGTATGTTTCTCTACACAATCACAGTAATCAACTGTGAAAAATTTAGCTTTAGTAAATTCAAAGAGATTTTTCAGCTCTACCTCTCCGTCTATAGTTCTAGTCTCAAATGTAGGTACGTCTTATCTTCTTAATCGCAAACTGAAAAATGGATTGTGGAAAGGACAATTACAAGAAGATATTAACCAATAATCATATACAGTGCGTCCATAAAGTAACGCATAAATTCATTATTTCGTAAGCCGGCGACTTTAAGGAAAAATCCCGACACAAGTCGATTTTTATTTTTAATTTCCGATTTTTTGGCATATATATCATACTAGTGACGCCATCTATTTGAGCGTGATGACGTAATCGATGATTTTTTTAAATGGGAATGGGGGTCATGTGATAGCTCATTTGAAAGGGTATTTAATTCTATATTTCATAATATAAACATTAACATAATTATTTATACAAGGTGTTCAAAAAAACATATTTTTAATTAAAATAATTGAGGCAAAAAGAAGAATGTATGTAATTTATCTAATTCAAAATACATTTTAATGTTGTCAGAAAAAAGGAAAATAATGTTTATTTGACAAATAAATATTGTTTTTCGCTTAAATTCAATGTTAAAGCTGCCACCCACCTGTCTTTTGCCAGTTTGAACATTTCGTATAAATGAAAATCAATAATTATTTGTCAAATAATTTTTTCTTCTGTTTTCTGACAGTAGTAAAACGCATTTTGAATTAAATAAATAACATACATTCTTCTTTTTGTCTCAATTATTTTAATTAAAAAATATTTTTTGAACACCCTGTATAAAAAATTATGTTAATATTTACATTAGTGAATAGAGCATTCTATACCCTTTCAAATGAGCTATCACGTGATCCCTATTCTTATTAAAAAAAATTATCGATTCCGTCATCACGCCTAGACGGATGACGTCACTAGTATGATATATGTACCAAAAAATCGTAATTTAAAAATAAAAATCGACCTGTTTCGGGATTTTTCCTTAATTGCGTCGGTTTACGAAATAACGAATTTATGCGTTACTTTATGGACGCACTGTATAGGGTGTTTCATAAGAATGTCTAATCTCCGAGTTTTACATTCTAGACCTCAAAAGCTGTGGCTCCTTACTGAGTTACAGTTTTATTTAAAAATTTAAGAAATATTTTTGCTCAGTCTTCTAAAACTATTCGACGTATCCTTTTCTTACTGGCAGAAAGTGTAGGTACTATACACCATATTATAAACTTATGTTAAAAAACGTTTCTGGCTATTATCAGAGGCGTACGACAGGGGAGAGTGAATGTTTGACCCTTCCCAAATTCTACGCCACTGGCGGAATTGCCATTTTAGCACAATATTTAGATTTTCAAATAGTCTTTATGTAAATGACATACTCCTTACTCGTAACCATAAAGTCATTAGTTTTCGAGATATTTGAAGTTAAACATATCATAGCACAAATATTTTGATTAATGTATTATTTTGCTGTTTAACCTTTAACTACCCGCGCATCAAGTTATAACATAACTACACGCGTGGCGTACTTTATACGCCACAAGATAATACACTTAAAAACGGCGGATCTGTTTATTTATTTTTTTTTTTTTTGAAAAAATACACTTAGTTGTTTGTTATAAACCTTATTCGGCATCAGTGAATACTTGGAGTTCCTTCTCAGTAAGCCAATTGGGATTTATAACTGGAATCATGGAATAACTGGATTCCATGATAAATAAAATTGCTAATAAAAAATTTTTTGAAATGTGATTTTTTACAGGAAAAAATGTATTGTTTATAAAGAAAAATATATTTTGTGCAATAATGACTAAAAAACAATTGAAATATGTCCTTATATTACGACTTATATTAATATAATTGTGGCGTATATAGTCCACCACCGGAAACAACAAATAATAAACTATAAATTACGATCTTCCCAGAACTCCGATTATAACGAAACTAAAACCAAATTGTAAAGAACATGCCAGTGATAGGTTAGAGAGATAAACAAGGTCAAAAATTAAATTTTTAAATATATTTGCAGTAGAATTCTTATATCTGGCGTACAAAAGACGCCAGCGCGTGTAGTTAAAGGTTAATTTAAACTTCAGCTATCTCGAAAACTAATGATTTTATCGTTAATACTGAAGAGTATGTTATTTATTCATAAAACTAATTTTTAAGTTTTTAAAAATAAAACACACTGTAAGTCAGTAAGGGGCCATATTTTATTTAAGTGGTTTGGGTTAAATCTTAATATTTTGAGGTCTAGAATCTACAACTCAGAGATTGAAAATTCTTAATGAAACACCCTGTATATTATACATTAAAAAGGAAATGAAATGGAATTTAAATATTAAGGGCGTAGGCGCAAAATTTCTCGCCAATGTGTTTTAAATGCATTCATTTTTTTTTAATGCTGAGAAAGCTAATAAATATATTTGAAAATTCCACACCTGTAATTTTGAACCAATCAAAATACGTTATTTTGACAGATCACCATGGCAACGGAGGTATTTTATCGGAAATTTTTTGCTCGTGGGGTACCCAACAGCGAATTATAGTGGAAATTTTTTGACGTTTACAATAACAGAACATTTTTGACAGACTGGTTTTTATTTGTTTACATAATTTAGTTTTGATTCATTTTCTATCACTTGTAGTTACTCAAAACTTATGTAAAATTGAAGAATATACTATTTTCTATCTTGAAATGGTATTCCCATGCAACTACAATGAGTAGAAATTACGAATTTGAAAGCCTAAATAATTGCTGACAAAGCTATGGCGCGCTATTAATCTGTTCATGCAGCTTTGGATTTTCAAATGCAAATTTGGTGTGGAATTTTCTTACCGAATACCACGCGAAGTCAAATTAATATCCGGAAATTTTTTTTTGATCATGAATATTTTTAGAAAATTTCCCTCGTCTGCGACTCGGGAAATTTTCAAAATATTCATGATCTCAAAAAAATTTCCGGAAATAATTTGACCTCTAGTGGTATTACTAGTGAAAATTTTAACCGCAGAATGAAAGATTACATTATTATATACCGAGGGCCGAATGGAAAATCCCTGCCTAGAGGAAAAAGGGTCCTGCCTAAAGCTTTACAAAAATGTGAAAATGATACTTTGATTGTATTGTTAGTAATAATCCAAATTTGCAGTAAAAATGAGTAGTTCCATAATAAGATTTTAAAGTTGCCCTTGCCTCATCCCCAGGAGGTGGAGTTGGGGGTCGTGTTTAGTGTCATTCGATAGATTTTTGAATTAAGTGTTTTTAGCTGTTTTTCTTTGGAACCGCATTTCTCGAAATAGAGGAGAGTTTCAAAATTTTCTTAGGGTATCAGAATAAATCGTATTTTTCCTATTATAGTGCCACGCATCAACAATTTAAAAAAATGTTTCGAATTGAAGGTATTTATTTTTTTACACGGAATACAAATCTGCAATAAATTTATGATTTCAACGTTACTCCTACCCCACCAAAGAGCTAGTGGTAGAAGGTCGTGCTTGGTGCTTTCCTATAGATTTTTAAAAAATATTGAACACGAAATATTCGACCTGCTCATTTCTTTTAACATACCCTCTATAATAAAATAAAACTAACACACATATTTTTATACAGTGTGTTCATAATATAACGCATAAATTCATTATTTCGTAAAACGGCAACTTTAATTAAAAATTCCGAAACAGGTCGATTTTTATTTTTAAATTACGATTTTTTGGCATAGGTATATATTTATAAATCATACTAAAGACGTCATCCATCTGGTCGTGATGATGTAATCGATGATTTCTTTAAATGAGGCTAGGGGTCAGCTGATACCTCATTTGAAAGGGTATTTAATTCTATATTTAATAATATAAACATTAATTAATTTATTTAATTGAAAATACGTTTTACTGTTATCAGAAAATAGGAAAAAATGTTTATTTGACAAATAAATATTGTTTTTTGCTTAAGTTCAACGTTAAAGCTGCCACCACCACCCTCTTGGCAGTTTAAACATTATGTTTAAGCGAAAATCAATGTTTAATTTTCAAACAAATTTTGTTTTTGTTTTTGTTTTTTTTTTAACAGCAGTAAAATGTATTTAGAATTAAATAAATTACCTATGTACATGCATTAATTTTTTGTGTCAATTAATTTAAGTAAACAAAATTTTTGGACATCCTATCTAAATAATTATGGTATATGTTTATAATAGTGAATAGAGAATTGAATATCCTTTCGAATGACCTATCACATGACTCATAGTCTCATTTAAAAAATTCATCGATTACGTCATCACGCCCAGATAAATGACGTCACTAATATGGTATACAGGGTGAGTCACCACTAACGGGACGGAAGATTACAGCAAAATGGTAAAAGATTTAAAAAAAATTTAAATTAGTAATTTGTAAGTTGATAAAAGCTACATGTTAAAATTATTTTAAAATATACAGGGTGTCCCAATAAATGGCGGTGTATCAAAGTTATATTTTTTCTTATGGAAATAATTTTGTATTTTATTACATTTTTTTTTGTCCGCAAAAAATAAGGTATAGTTTCATAAGACTTCCCTATACCTATGTACAGAATGTTCTGAGTTATGTTGACTTTTCTTAAAATGTAAAGTTTTAAAGAAGGATTATTCTCAAGTTATTTAAGAAATTAAAAAAAAAATTACTTTTACATCTAAATAGTTGGATATTGGCTGAATGTATTTCATGATTGATTATTACACATTTATTTACAGGGTGTTCATAATTTACAGTTTCATTATTGGATTATTCAATGTGTCATATGATTCTTATTTTAAATAGAACACCATGTATATTAATAAACAATTATACTAAACAAATCTACCTCTTTCGAATGGTATATGGATGTCCTATACCTAGGTCTCTTAGTTTTTACGTAATTTACAATTATTAAAATTCTTAATCTGTAAATCGATTTTAAAACAAAAGATGTAGTTAATTAATGGCATTGTATGAAATTGTCATTTTATGACAGTGTGGTCTGGTAATTATCTTATAATTAATGTATTCCATGATTGATTATTACACATTTATTTACAGGGTGTTCAAAATTTACAGTTTCATTATTGGATTATTTAATGTGTCATGTGATGTTTATTTTAAATAGAACACCATGTATATCAATAAATTATTATACTAAACACAGGTTCCTCTTTCGAATGGTATAGGGATGTTTTATAACCAGGTGTCATAGTTTTTGCGTAATTTACAATTTTTTTAAACGGTAAATTGATTTTAAAAATCATATTTATAGTCACTCTCGATTTTTAAACCCATCATCTTGGCATAGTTGTTATAACCGAGTGTAGTTGTAAATAAATTATTTTACTCTTAGTCGCTGATTTGTAAAATAATTTTTTCGTTATTGAAAATAATAAATACATAACGAGACATAAAGAGTCTTATTAAAACAAATACATAAATAATATCTACAAAATGAACCACAACTTATTATAAGTAAAAAATTATCAGTTATGTAATAGATGTTCAAAATGTTTGCCTTCTTGTGCAATATAACAAGCGATTACATCTTCAAATGATTTGCTTACATTATTTAAAATAGCTGTTGTTATAGACGCAAAAGCTTTGGAAATTCTTAATTTTATATCATCTGGAGTAGTAGGAATGTAGCATAGATATACAATATTTTTAATATAACCCCATTTAAAAAAATCTATCTTTGTCAATCCTAGTGACTAAGGCGACCAAATATATGGACCGCCACTTCCTATCCATTTATTTTTAAATTTTCTGTTAAGGTAGTTCTTAACATCATTCAGAAATAAGCAGGATCTTCGTCCAATTGGAGCCAGATGTTTGTTCGGACGCTAAGTGGAAGGTTTTCAAGAAGGATCCAAAAATCTTGTTTTAAGAAATTTTAAAAAGTTGTTCCATTCAGATTTTCGTCAAAAAAAATACGGGTCGTTAACGTACTCGCCCAGAATACCGCCCCAAACATTAACACTCTATCGGTGTTGGCGATCAACAGTACGAAATAAATGTTTGTTTACTGTATCATAACGAAATGAAAATTAGGTCTATTTACTAGACCTAGACCACTATTATGAAAAGTAGGTAGATTGGTCTGTATACAATACATTTAAAAAAATCAGGATCTTCTCCAAATTCCAAAGTCCATAAACGATAAGTTAAATATGTGTTTATCATAATACTGTTCGGTCTAATACTGGTATAGTTGAGTTTTATACCGATAATAGTGACTTAACACTCGTTTGACTGATTCTCAATTCACCCGAAATTTTTTCTTTACTAGTATTTGGGTTTTCCGTAACCGAAAGCAGGACATCAAGTTCCTTGACATCATCACAAATAACTGGTTTATTTTTATTTAACTTTCCGTATGCAGCATTACCAGTAGCACGGAATCTATTGAGAAATCTCTCAAAAACGTCCTTTTGGGTGTCTTCTATCAGGATACCTTTGAGCGTAAACTTTAGAAGGTAAGATACAATTTTGCAAACACTCCCCAATGCAAAGTACCATGTCTACTATTTCGTAGATAACGTGATTATTCATTTTTAGGAACAAATAGATTTGAATATCATACACGAATGTTTATATTACCAGATTACCAGATCGTACTGTCATAAAATGACGATGTCATACAATGAGATACATATTTTGTTTTTCAATCATATAATCATACAATCGATTTATAGATTAACAATTTAAATAATTGTAAATTACGCATAATCTATGAGACCTAGGTATAGTACATCCATATACCATTCGAAAGAAATAAATTTGTTTAGTATAATTATTTATTAATATACATGGTGTTCTATTTAAAATAAGAATCATATGACACATTGAATAATCAAATAATGAAACTGTAAATTATGAACACCCTTTAAATAAATGTGTAATAATCAATCATGCAATACATTCAACCAATATCCAACTACAATATTTAGATGTAAAATATTTTTTTTTAATTTCTTAAATAACTTGACAATAAGCCTTCTTTTAAAACTTTACATTTTAAGAAAAGTCAACATAACCCAGAACACTCTGTAGATAGGTATAGGGAAGGCTTATGAAACTATACCTTATTTTTTGCAGACAATTAAAAAATAGTTATTGAAATTAAAAAATTCAATAAAATACAGGGTGTTCCATAAGAAAAAATAAAACTTTGATACGCCGCCATTTATTGGAACACCCTGTATATTTCAAAATAATTTTAAAATGTAGCTTTTATCAACTTACAAACTACTAATTTAAAATTTTTTTCAAATATTTTACCATTTCACTGTAATCTTCCGTCCCGTTAGTGGTGACTCACCTTTATATGCCAAAAAATCGTAATTTAAAAATAAAAATCAAGCTGTTTCGGGATGTTTCCTAAGGCAAGCCGCACACCAACGAAACATGAAACACAAAACATGAAACATAAAACGTAAAACACGTTTCATGAAAATAAAACACGGCTAAACAAATCTTGAAGTCCGCCTACCAATGAAACGAGTGTGATTCATGCTCATAAAAAATTTTTATTTTCGGAAAGTTTCATAAATGGCCGGACGTTTATTTATTTAGCAGTGTTTTATTTCCATGAAACGTGATTTACGTTTCATGTTTCTTTGATGTGCCTTAAAGTCGCCGGATTACAAAATATTGAATTTATGCGTTACTTTATGGACGCACTGTATAACTCGTTAAATCGCATATAAATGCTTCAATGTAAAACAAAATGAGGATATTATTCCACACATTTACCTGGGTATAAGTGTATAAAATATGGAATATATTAAAAATTATAAGACTTGCTCGGTGGGTTCGTGACAGCTACTTGGAAATGCACTAAAAATGTTCTTTTCGTAAACGACAAGTAATGACTGACATTCCCCTGAATGTGACTGGAAAATAAAAAATAACTCGTAATGGATTGCACAGAAAACAGTCCGGGTCCATGGAAATTATTTAGAAGATTGGTGAGAGCGATATCGAAACTTTTAAATATTAAACATGATTTTTAAAAACTCTGTTCAGAAAATCTACAGAGAGAAAGTCAAATTTTATTAATTAAAAAGTAAATCTAGTAAAAAAGTAAGTAAAGATCTAGTTGGTGTAAATTGAAAAATATTTTTTCTACGAGCGTGCAAAAATGTCTACTTTCGCGCACGCATTTTAGTTTAGAAAGTTTCACTTTTCCGCAGGCGTGTTACTTTTCCGCACGCGGTTTTTACTTTTCCGCACGCGTGTTAATTTAGATATGTTAATATGGCCTTAAAGTAATTATAATACATGCAATAAACTAATATTTAGATATTATTTACTAATTTATTTCAAATATATCTTATTGTGTTCCTGTTTTAATGAAATTAACGCGACAATTCGATGAAATAAAATTATTTTGACATAATATTCGAAAGTCAAATCGGTAGACAATAAGAGTCGTTTTGGATCATCGTCATGGAAACCAAGATCGTCGTCATGCTAAATAATTATATTGAAAGTTTGGTTTTGACAACCTTGTCAAAGAGTTCATTTGTGTATGTATTTTCATATTAATTAAATTAATTGATTAAGATTTGTTAATTTTTTAAAGACTCTTAAAAAAATATTGTTCCTAACTCTTGCAGAAAGTCTCTTTTCCGCACGCGACTGCAGTTTGCCGAACTCCCGCTTCGCATCGTTCGGCAAACTGCAGTCGCGTGCGGAAAAGAATGACTTTCTGCACTTGTTAGGAAAATAACTATATGAATTTGAGAAATGTTAAAAAACACTTATACAGTGTGACGAATTTAGCTTTGAAACGCTCAAAAAATTTGTAACATTCTCACAGAAAGTCGGGGGTTTGTTCAATTAAAACACATCTTTGGTCAGGTTAGTCTTGCAAATAATTGTAATCACTCAACTGGCATTCTAAAATATCGTTGGCCTCATATGTAAAGTGCCCAAGTAAAAAAATAAGCAAAAAATGAGATTTTTGCGCCATCTGATTAATATTTATGGTACACATGCATAGCAAGACAAAAATGTTCAAAAAAGTCAATAGATATCGCTAGAACCACAAAAAAGTATTCTACCCAACTCCACTGCGTTTGGTGAATCACATGAAACTTGCCAAAGTCCAGCATCTTCATTGAGGTTAGATGTACTTTTGCTGCGCTGCTGTGTTATATCTTCAAGAAAAGTATTATAAGCTAACATAATATCTTCATGGAAATAGTGTAAACTTATTGAAGGTAAGTTCAATTTGATCATATTATTATGCTTTTTGTGTTAACTACATTTAAGTAGCATTGTTATCCTTATAACCCCACATTTGTTTTTCTTGTGCGACTTAAGCATTTTTCACAGTTTATTTTTAGCGACCTTTTTATGGAGTTACGCATATTTCTTCATGATTTTCGTTATTAAATGGGCCTAACTCCAACATTTTCCCTTATTTCAAAAATGAAAGTTGTCTAACTCCATTTTTAAAGTAATAATATTTTAAAAATAGATCTCTCTTTATGAGAAGGCTGGCGGACACTATTCTAAGTAACTGTGTCAAATAAGATAAAGTTGTAAGTCAAAATAATTCTTTAAATCCGTTTTTTTTTCGTCTCCTGTAAGATTTGGTAATTTGGACTTAGGCACTTTTCGTATGAGGCCAACGATATTAGCTATGTTTGTAAACGTCATACTAATCACTTCCTATCATTTGTCCTTGATTGCGATTTTAAGTATTGTGACTTAGAAGGGGGGTTTGTTGTTAAAGATCAGTCCAAATATAATCAGCGGGCAAGGTCATGTTAAATTTGTTTTCAACCATGAAGAAATCTGCTCAAAGAGTTTACATGGGTGCATATAAACGAAGTTTTAACAAAGTTCATTAAGCAATATGACTAAAACGTCCAGAAATGCTCTCATTTGGTGTTATTCTTCTGTACGACAATGCTCGACCTTATGTCGCCAAAGTAATGAAAGGAAATCTACAACTAAGAAATGGAGAATATTTTAACATCCACTTTTTTTTTAATTTAATGTACGGGGTCTTGTTTTTGGGTCGGATCATTTTTACAATATTTTTTAATCCGGACCTGGATTTTTATAATTAGAAATAAATAATTAATTAATTGGACACCTTAAACATTATTCTCGTGTCAAATATAAAATAAATAGCAGTTTGGTTAAAAAGTTGTAAGTCGCAATTCATTTTTTTTTTTCTACTTCCATCTCTCGCAATTTCACATAATTTCAGAAATTATGTGAATTCATTCATTCATTCATTCTTTCATTCATTTAAGAATTCAAAATTTTATCAGAAAAATCATTTTGCTGAAAATTAAAAGTATACCACTAAATTTAGTTTTTCATCCTTTTTAAGTACAGAATCCATTTTAAAAAATTAATGTACAGGGTGTTGTTTTTGAGTCGGGGCATTTTTCGATTATTTTTTAATCTGGACCTGGATTTTTTAGAATTATGAAAGAAAAAGAAAAGAAAAAAAAGTTTTGAACTAAATACGAAAATGACAAAACAGAGAAAACACCCAGTAACCCAGTAACCCAGAGTAAGACCCATTAACTATGGTATTTTTGAGACCGCCTAAGTGTCCCCCTTGTACAGATAACGTATGTGACTTTCCCAATGAAACACCCTGTATAAGGTATTCAGCAGTTTTAGAATATTCTTTAAACCTTAGTTGTAGGCTAATTTTAGTAACTTAGGTTAAAATAAAAATTTCTGCTTGAGCGTTGACCAAGTAGTTTGGTTAAAAAGAAACACCTAGTACCTACATATTTCTAACAGGGCCGAAAAACACATATAGGACTATTTGAAATAATTGAAATAGATTTTTTATGCAGTCTTTTACGTAGCTTGTTTTTTGCTGACGGTTGCTGCTAGGATTCACCAAAATATCTAATCTGTGATGTTATTAATCTGACATTCCCTTATTTGTCCGAATATAGGGTATAAAGGCGAAAAATTAGTTTTCGGCTTGTCTCTTCGGTATAACTGATATGTAGTAATCCATTTCTGACTTTTGTTTAATATCTCCCTTCTTTTAATTATTAATCTAATGTATTCCAAGTTAAGTTATGCTATGCAGGTATAGTATTTAAGTACAGTGGAACCTCGATAAGTCGGCCCCCGATAACCCGGAAGTCCGGCTAACTCGTAAAAATGTATGTATTATGTTAAAACATTTTATCTGTAGCCTCTTCTTGAATGTCTTAAAAATATCGAGTTTTTTTGACAAAATTTCGCTTTGACCAGAATATAATATTTGAGAGATAATGGGTATTTGTGTAATTTGAATTATACGATAGTAAAAATGACTCATGGCACACGGCTGCGGCAGCAGAGCGACGTTCATTATCTCGGGCTATCGCAAACAACAGGCACCTGTTATTCTTTTATTTATTTCCAACTGTCCCTTAAAAAATTCTTACAATGGTCTTTTAAACAATGAAAGAGCCACTGCTCTTAAATAACATAACATCGTTCCGATTGGCACAACCGAAACTGACTGAGTTTTTTACCTAAAAATGAACAATACTCTATACTATCCATACTATACTCTATACAACTATAGGTAAGTTAGATGTGTACTGTGCATATATATTTCATGTTATTTTAATTGTAACGGACTTTATCTATAAGTAAAAAAAATTCAATGGGAAAATCCCAATAGTTGGCTGTATACCATAGTTTAAAATACTCATACAGAAGTAAAAACTTCGAAATGTATTGTGGTATAAAATTGTTTATTTAAAAACTATCTAAAATGTCATGGATTGCAAATCGTTTTCGTTCTAATACAGAACATCTTCAGTACATTCTGCCGAGTAGTTTGAAACTAGCACACTGATTATAGTGGTAACCCCATAATGTATGGTTTACATAATACACAATATGGTTTACATAATATGGTGACTACAAGTCGTAATATATGGTTTACATAATATAATTTAGTAAAATATGGTGACTACAAGTCGATGTTGTTAGATATAATGGAACACATGCTAAAAGGGCACCATGCTTCCCTGCTCGAAGATGCTAGGTACTTGCCAATTCAATGGGCACAGACCAACTCAGAGTTGGTCTGTGCCCTTTTAGCATGTGTTCCATTATATCTAACAACATCGACTTGTAGTCACCATATTTTACTAAATTATATTATGTAAACCATATATTATGGGGTTACCACTATAATCAGTGTGCTAATTTCAAACTACTCGGCAGAATGCACTGAAGATGTTCTGTATTAGAACGAAAACGTTTTGCAATCCATGACATTTTAGATAGTTTTCAAATAAACGATTTTATACCAGAATATATTTCGAAGTTTTTACTTCTGTATGAGTTTTTTATCTATAAGTATTTTAGTATTTTATTAATTTTTACCATGCTCTCCGGCTAACCCGCATTTTAGATAACCTGGATCGGCAGCGGTCCCGATTAATCCGAGTTATCGAGGTTCCACTGTACCTATATATTAAAAAAAAGAATGTGTGTACTTTGTACGCACTTAAGAAGTTATACTTCTATTATATGATTTAAACGAAATTAATATACTTTTTATTTATATTTTATTCAAATATTAAACTAATTTATACTTACTACTTCTCAAACATTTTTATTAAAACAGTGCCAAAAATTAAAATAATAAAACAATAAAACACACACAAACACATTAAAAATGCCACAAATGATTTCTGAACATTAATTGTCAGAATTTTTTTTAACTAAATACGTATTTTCTGAAAATAAAATTATATAATAAATATACTTACAATCATAAAATTTATAAAAAAATAAAATAATAAAAGTTTCTATTGGGATTCCAACCAGCTTATCAGCGCGGTTGGTATTGGCGTTGTATTGGGGTTTATTCGCCTTAAACGCTTCGCCACGGAGACAATGTGTCATTCTGTGTGAAAATCGACTAACTAAACGGATTAAACTTTTGACATTTTTGAAATAAATCAAATTATTTTGATTTGGAATTGAAATGATTTAGAATTGAAAAAATACAACAAAACATAGAGTAAGAAAGCAATATATTAGGTGAATATTGATAGAAATTTTAATGGTAATCAAATTATGTAAATAAAAGTATTACATACTATGTATTTTGGTAGGTTCAAATAGGTAGGTACCTATGATACATTTACAATTATTACGTACCTGTTGCTTTAAAAACTATTTAAAAGTCACTACAATTATAAACTTTTTTGTTTCTGTCCTCACAACAATAAAACTAATATATTATACATTTGTTTACCTTCATATTGAACAATTATTTATTATTGACAGATCATTTCAACACCCAACCAGAGCCCGTATAACGACTAATACCATACTGTCGATGTGCGCATGCGCGCAGATTAATAGAAATTCACCCTCAATCTCAATCGCGCCCAAAGAAGTATAACTTCAAAAATAGTAATATATGTTTTAAAGGAAAGCTTTTAAATAAAAAAGCAAATAACAATATTTCAACGATAAAAACATTATATTTTAGTGCGGCAGATTTGTGCAAATATTTATAAGAATTGCACATTTAATGATACAAGCATATAAATTGGGCCACATATACTGCACATACAAAGGTTCAAATTTAGATAGAGGCCATCTCAGATTTTGCCTTGTACAAAAATGGCGGACATTCAAAATGGGCGACTATACATATGTGACTAATAGCACGATATCTTTTGAATGAAAAGTCCGATTTCAACCAAATTTGGTACATAGGTACTTTTTGTGATTTACAAGGTTTATGTCGTGAATTGGAAGAATCGGTTTACCAGAAGTTGTGTTTTTCCTGGATTTTCATGTAAAACTATTTTATATTATGTAAATAATTTATTTTCAATTTTCTTACCCTGTATATATTAATTTTTCATAATGGTAATACCACCATTGAAAAGAGCGTAAGAATATATTTTAGAAAATATTTTGAACTTTTTAGTTATGTTAATTACCATTTAATAAATGCATAACGTATCTTCACATGTACCTTTGTGTGGCAGATTCGTGCAAATATTATAAGAATTATTGTGAATTTAACGGTAGAAGCAAATAATTTGGACCACATATACTACACATACAAAAGTTCAAATTCAGATATGAGGCCATCTCAGATTTTGCCTCTTACAAAAATGGCGAGTATTCAAAATGGCGGCTATACATAATGTGAGTAATAGCACGATAGCTTTTGAACGAAAAGTCCGATTTCAGCCAAATTTGTCATCAAGGTTGTTTTTTGGATGAATAAGTTCGAGGTTTTGAACCGGAAGAATCGGTTCACCAGTTGTGTTTTTACTGTTTTTTTATGTAAAAATCTGTTGTTTTTTTCAATTCTTTCACCCTGTATATATTAATTTTTCAAAAAGTTAATACCGCCATTGAAAAGAGTGTAAATATAATTTTTACGAGAGATTTTGAACTTTTTAGTTATGTTAATTACAATTTAATAAATGCATAACGTATCTTCAGATGTACCTGTATGCGTCAGATTCATTTTGAATGCTCGCCATTTTTGTGAAAGATAAAATCTGAGATGGAATCATACCTAAATTTGAATCTTTGTATGTGTAGTGTGTGTGGTCCAAATTATATGATATAACCATTAAATGCACAATAATTCTTATATTATTTGCACGAATCTGCCGCACATAGGTTTATAGGTACATGTGAAGATACATTATGCATTTATTAATTGGTAATTAACGTAACTAAAGAGTTAAAAATATTGCCTAAAAATATTTTTACGCTCTTTTCAACGCCGGTATTAACTTTTTGAAAAATTAATATATACAGGGTGAAAGAATTATTAGAAAAATAACATGTTTTTACATAAAAATCAGGAAAACACAACTTCTGGTAAATCGATTCTTCCGGTTCAAGACTTTGGTCTTGCACATCAAAAGAAGAACCTATATACCAAATTTGGTTGAAATCGGACTTTTCGTTTAAAAGTTATCGTGCTATTAGTCACATATGTATAGTCGCCATTTTGAATGCTCGCCATTTTTGTAAAAAGTAAAATCTGAGTTGGCCTTTTATCTAAATTTGAACCTTGATGTGTGTAGTATATGTGGTCCAAATTATATGGTTCTACGATTAAATTCACAATAATTCTTATAATATTTTTACGAATCTGTCACACATAGGTACATGTGAAGATACATTATGCATTTATTAAATGGTAATTAACATAACTAAAATTTTCAAAATATTTTCTACAAAATAATTTTATGCTCTATTCAATTGCGGTATTACCTTGTTGAAAAATTAATATATACAGAGGGAAAAAATTGAAAAAAAAACATATTTTTTACATAAACAACCAGTAAAAACACAACTTCTGGTAAACCGATTCTTCTGGTTCACCATATACATCTTGTAAATTAAAAAAATAACCTATATACCAAATTTGGTTGAAATCTGAAGTCTCGTTCAAAAGTTATCGTGCTATTAGTCACATATGTATAGTCGCCATTTTGAATGCCCGCCAATTTTGTAAAAGGTAAAATCTGAGATGGCCTCATATTTAAATTTGAACCTTTATATGTGTAGTATATGTGGTCCAAATTATATGCTTGTATCATTAAATGTGCAATTGTATCACATATCGGCCGCACTATTTCTGCATTGGCTTATTTTGATTGATTTTGTTTAATGAATTTCCGACATCGTTACTGCAATCATATTATGTCATATTACAAACCACGTCCTAAATATTTCCCACGTTATATGGGAAAATTATTATTAAAGCTAGATTTTGTTACCTCACTGGGATTGTGATAATCATTGTTTTTTTTTTGTTTGCAAATATCTTAATTTGGTAGGTATTCCTTTTATAGTATGTATACCTTTTCTCGGCTACTAACATCAAATCTTCTGTAGATATAATGGTACTGAAGATTGATACTCGTTGACGACTACGAGAAAGCATTCGATATTATTAGTCCATTGAAATGTTACATTTATTTTGGGTTGCATTTCTTAGAGGAATCAATTTTATATTTTTAATGTGTAGGGGGGTTCAGTAGAAGCTTAAGTTCAGGTTTTTGGGGCCGCTTCCCTTGTCCCCCGGCCGCCATCTTGGAAAAAGGGGTGCAAAGGGCTTTCGCATTGTATCTCCTAAAGTAGCAACCACACAGAAAATTTAATTACACATAAAATGTAGCAAATTAAATTTTCTACAATTTTATATATATATTACTTTTTATCGTCAAGTGACCAACAAAAAGTTATTAACAAAAATAAGAGAAAATTTTGTAAGAAGTTTTTTTTGAGGTTATAACTTTTTTTCCGTTCATTTGACAATAAAATAACATCATAGCGGTTTTATAGAGGATTTTTCAACGAACAATTTCCACTATAAAGTTGTTTAATTTTATTTATTTATCTAGATTTTACAGCGCTCCAAACTTGACCAGTTTCTCGAATTCTCATATGAATACAATAAAAAAGAAAACCTTGGGCTTACCTATCTATATATTTATTTATTATTATTTTAATATTCCTATGCTATTATTAAGCTATTTTTGACCCTTTTCGCGGCCACCTATAGGTAGAATCTGGAGGCGCGTGTTTTGTGTGGTATAATCCACGGACAATTTCTAGACAAAATAATA